>NC_140947.1:115113888-115758888 GCF_014529385.1 Adiantum capillus-veneris | reverse complement strand
GAGGAGACAATGAAAGAGCCAAGTCAGCCAGTGGAGGAGCCAAAAGAGCCTATGGCTGAAACCCAAGATGAGGAAAGCAAGCCTATAGATGAGCAAAAGGATATGGATGAGGAAAGCAGGCCTAGGGATGAGCAAACTGATATGGATCAGGCAAGGATGTATGAGGCAAGCCGGTCAACCGAGGGAGAGGAAAAGACCTTGGAGGAAACCTTGAATGAGGCAGAAAGAGCCATGGGGGAGACCTCTGATGAAGATGTGAATGATGACTATGAAGATGTGAATGATGAAGCTAAAGCAGAGGAGAGCAACAATGACATCAACACTACAGAGACCCAGTATGGACCCTTGCTACATGAAGATACGGTTGTTCCGGTAATGTCTATTCAAGTATGAAAAAATATGTTCAGCTTCTAACTACTTATATGTACTTGTCAACTTTTACAGAGGTTGATTATCTTGGACGTCAATGGATTGCTGCTGATGCGGGTGCCTCTCGGTGACACAGAACCCTTTGAGGATTTGCAAACGTTTCGGATGGGAACTTGTCGAGTCGTGGTTCGTCCAAGAACCAAGGAATTTATTCAGTTTCTTCTTCCGCGCTTCAAAGTTGCCATATGGTCTTCAATGCAAAGGCAAAACTTGTCGCCACTAGTTACAATAGTTTGCAGTGTATGCGACGCTCACACGTCATATTTTGCCTTTTTGTATGATCAAAGAAAATGCGTTACTGTTGAGGGCCACTACCACCCTAAAAAACCACACTTACCTCTTTTGTACAAACCGTTTAGCCAAATCGGTGTACCCTTTGATGCAACTAATACACTACTGATTGATGATACTCCTGAAAAGGGAGAACTAAATCCGCCGGGAACAACTATCTCACCACCTTCTTTCGAGGGGCATTCCTTCGATTTTTACCTTGAAGACATTCTGATTCCATACTTACAGAAATTGTATCTTAGTCCATTGTTCACGGACGAGTTTGTACTTTCTAATGAATTAAGATGACTCTTCTATCATGTCTTTGTCTTGTCTAACATTGAGAGAGAGAGAGAGAGAGAGAGAGAGAGAGAGAGGGAGAGAGAGATTTGACATGGTAAAGAAGTGTATTTCAAGCACACTTTTTCACAGGGCACAATTGACAAATGAGCTCAATAAACTTCATGTATTGAAATTCATTTGTATACACTTGGGTTCACAAGAATATCTGTTACATTGACACTACTTCAACCCGACCATCCAACTCTTTGCACAAAATATATTTTTCCCTTTGTCGCATCACCTTACGGCCAGCTAGGAAAAAGGAAAAATCTGATAGGTCCTTGTCCATTGACTCTTCAATTATGTCATGCCGCAAATGTTGAAGACTGCATAGCTCCCTTATTGTAACCACCAACAATAGGCCATGCTCTTTATCAATCACTTCCACATCCACAGATGGATTATCTTCCAAACCTGCAGAAACCTGGTCCATACGAATGTACTTACCATTGAGCATTTGTGATCGCATATACCAAAACGAGAGTAACAGTGATTGGCTTGCAATCATGTACTTGACAACTAGAGTATCAAGCGCGACCTCGCACCGTAAACCAATCTCTTCCTTTGCATACCATCCTCTGTTAAGAAGTTTGTCGCAGGATGACTGCTGAAATGACTTGCACATGAACATAGTTTTCGTAACACGGATGTTGTAGCTATGAAACAAATCTATGAAGAGTGCAACAGGACAAAAGTTTGCAATTATAACCAGTTTGGTGGGAATAGAGCTACGTAGAGACCTTTTTATATCCTTGTAGAGCCTACTTCGCATTGCCTCCACCATTGTTTCCTCGGGAACTGGCCAGTCCACAGTGTTCCAATCGGTTGGTAGAGGTACTTTCACCAACATGCCATTCTTATTCCCTGAGCTGAGTTGGTAGAAGTGGTCATAAAAAAATATTCCCTCATCAGCCAGTCTTTTTCTGCTCCTCTTTGAATACTGTAGAGAACCAATGTGGGCATGAACAACATGGAAGAGGCCTATTATGCACTCCACAGGCTCCCATTGCTCATAAGAAGAGGGATAAACATCTGCAATATATATATAAGAAGAGTTAAACTGAGAGTATCAATAAGTAAAAATGACAAATCTAATGTAATTGAGCTGTGAAGAATAGAGACATTGCTCATAACAAGCGGGAGAAACATTGCAAAATATATAAGAAAAGTTATAATGAGAGCATCAATAAGTTCACATGTCAAGAGTACTTACAATTGCAACGTGGTTGATGTATATTTGATACATTTCCACCGTTTGCTATCACCTGTGGATGGGTAAACACATGCTGAACAAGAACTTCCTTTACAGATCTTTTGCCGATTTCAACTTTAAAATCCAACACTCTGGCCTTCCATGCTGAGCGGTAAACGTTGATACCACTAGACCTCTTGGGTCTTCTTGGTTGCATGAGGACCCATCAACCTTTGTTTATCCTTTGTCCAACCCATTGGTTCTCTTCACTTATTGAAGTTGATATTGTAATTGAGGATATGCTACTACTTGGCCTTCTAGGCAAAGTGCAACTGTTGGTTGTTGGTGTGAGAGACAGTAAACACCTGGAGCTTCTTGGGCGAGAAGAGGTGGAAGCCATAGCTCTCAGAGAAAAGCTTTAGTGGAGGGAGATTCACATTGAAAGCATTCTAATGGAGGGAAAGTGTTTTTAGAATTCCAATATCTTGTGCGGGCTTAATGGTCACCCTCCAGTACTGATGTTCCAAAGTAGGGTTGGAAAAAAAAAGTCACATAGCGTTGAAACGTGGCCGGGGAGTTAGTGAGGCCAAACGGCATCACTCTTTAGGAAAAACATCCCCAAGGTGTGATGAAGGTTGTCTTCTTCCGATCCTCCTCCACAATACTAATCTAGAAGTATCTCGAGTAGCCATCGCATACTGTGTATCTCTCGTGACCTGCCACTTCATTGAGTATTTCATCCTGGAATGGGAGGGGAAAGTGGTCCCTCTTCGTGGCTACATTGAAAGGTTTATGATCCACACAGACTCTCCACTTACCATTTTTTCTTGGTGTGACTACTACTGGGGAGACCCATTTCATCCTGGAATGGGAGGGGAAAGTGGTCCCTCTTCGTGGCTGCATTGAAAGGTTTATAATCCACACACACTCTCCACTTACCATTTTTTTTTTTGGTGTGACTACTACTGGGGAGACCCATTATGAGTCTTCGACAGGATACATGAAACCTGCTTGTAGCAAACTTCTCACTTCTTTAATCAATGCCTCTTGTTGGATTACTCCAAGTCTCCTGAGATTTTGTACTACGGGTTTACTCCCTTCCTTGAGCTTTATGTGGTGTTGTACTACTGTAATTCCTGTGATCTTATCATAGCCATCAATGAACAAAGTAGTGAAGTTACCTAGCATGGAGACATACTCCTTTATTTCTTCATTGGTTAACTCATTTGAGAGCATTTTTTGTAGCTTATCTGCATCCTCCAAGGACTGCATACCTGATGATCCCTCTTGGTTTGTCGAGGTTGTTTCAGATTGTGTTAATTTGTTTGGGTCTTTAAGAATGACTCCCATTACTTCGATGCTACTGTCACTTCCGTCAGTGGTGGTCGTCTCTTCTCTTGAGGTAGACGAGTAGTCGGTGGTGGACTGGTCTTTTGAAGCCTCCAAGATCATGTTGCGCTGCTTTCCAGTCCTCATGTCGTCGAATATGGACTTCCCTTTAGCATCCTCCATCTCGATCATCCCGGTGCTCCAGTCTTGTCTAGCTTCCATAGACATAAGCCAAGGCCTCCCAAGAATGATGGGGTAGCCCTCCCCTTTGTGTGGCATGATGACGATGTCTACCTCCACTTCTGTATTGAATGCTTTTACTTTGACCACATTTACAATGCCTACGCATTTCACTCTTACATTGTTTGCCATCTTGGCTCGGCAGGGTGCCGGCCTACTTACCTCTAGACCTAGATGGTGCATCATCTTTTCACTCATGACGCATATTTGCGTGCCACCATCTATGTAGAAGTTTGAAATCCGTTTCCCCTTGATGTGAGCATCCATGGTTGGCAGAATGTCGTCGAGATCCCTCCCACAGATAGCCCCAGCTATCCTGGGTCTTGATTTCCGGGTACTTACCATTTTCGTCCCACTGCCTCCTCATTCTAGGTGCAAGGTGGAGTAATTGGGGCCAAGTTATCTTCGGGCCCTGCATTAACACATCCTGAACTAAGTCCTAGGGTTTTTCATACTCACCTAGTGAGAAGTCCACGATGTTTATCTTCCACCGCGGTTCAGCTGCTTGCTTGCTAGACTCGGCCTTCCCTTTCATCTTCTCTTCTCTTTGAGATGCCTCCTCGTGCCTCGCACATTTCACTCCCATAGCATCCACTTCTTCTACCTTCACTTTTCCTTTGTGCTTCTCTCGAGCTGATTCGTCTACCTTCTCCTTCCCTTTAGCCTCCAAGCTAATAACACTCACCGCTTGGTTCACAGCAGGTGGTGGGGGTAGTGGCGGAATGAGAGGTTGGGGTGGTGGTTGTTGTTGTACAGGTGGTGGAAGGATTTGGACTGGTGGGATTGGTCCTGGCTGCCTAGGTGGTGGTGGTCTTGATCTTGACGGAGAGATCTCATTCTGTCTCCCCCCTCTATTGAAATTCTGCCTCCTTAGGTGTGGGCAGTAGTACATTCCATGGCCATCTTCCCCGCAATTGTTACAGTGGTACTCTGGGTTCTGCCTTTGTTGTCCCCTTCCTTGTTCTGGGTTTCTGCCAGATGCAGAGATAAACTCTCTAGGTGGGTGGTGATGCGATTCAGCAGGTCTTGCTGTTCTTCTGATGCCTCCTGCGGTTGGACTCTATGATTGGCTGTTGTAGTCACTGGGGTTGGTCGGGCCGAGCTTGTTTTCTCTGACTCGTTTACTCTTGCTTGCATGCGCAGCTTCTTGTCTTTAAGGCGGGCTACTTTGACTGCCAACTCATATGTTGCAGGAAACCTTCCCTTCACCTTCTCTCTAAGCTATGACCATAGACCAGCAATGAAACGGTCCTTCTTTAGGACATTAGGCGCTCCTTCACCTTCCTCCAGTGAGGCAACCCATCTCTCCCATAAGTCCACAAATTTTGACTCGTAGGTGGCATACTCCAGCAGGCCTCCCTGCTTTAATTATGTCAGTAGATGCCATAGCTTCTCCGAGGTTGTGCCTCCACCAAACCTCTTTACAAAAGCAGCCCTTAACACATCCCATGCATTCTTGGTAGCCTGGGGCAATGCATTATACCAGGACTTGGCCTCTACTTTCATCAGTAGAGGAAAAATTCTCAGTCGATCGTGAAACATCGTCATCTTTGTTGGAGACGACACAAGCAATGTCGAAATCATCCAATAAGGCGGTGGTGAGATCCTCTCCCTTCTTTCCACTGAACGTGGGGAAAGAAAAACTTGCCATGGTGGTGACTCAGGAAATTACAAACCCTTTAAAAAAAAATAAAAAAATTATTACATTAACAGTAGCGGCTCATAACGGCTTTTTACAGGGGTGGTTGGATAAGTTAAAACACGATAAAAATAGAGACACTAAAGGAATGATGGTAATCTAATATGGGAAAAATGATAGGGTTCGGGGAGTTGAGGATTTCTCCTAGTATGGCCGCACCGAATAGGTATATGATCTTCTGTTGGTAGAAGACTTTCCTATCTACATAGATATTCACATGCATATGCTCCAGGAATCTGAACGGGAATGCCGTCGGCTTGTTTTCCATCATGCACAGAGGGTGGAATACTTATTTATACTCTTACCGTGCAAGTGTTGATGAGTAGGCACATCCACAAGAGGTCGTCGCCTTTCATGGGCTCTACCTTTCCTTCGTTGCTCAGCACGTATGGGGTGATGGCGACGCGTCTGACCACTCCCAGCCTCTTGGCTAACAGCAATTGCAGGTAATTTCCATAATCGGCGTGTTGCATGACTTCTACTCCATTCAATTGCAACTCGTCGTCCCCAGCCCACTAGGTTTCTCCCGTGGTAAAGAGCTTCTTCAGGATAAGTTGTACAAGGAGAAGATGAAGGTCCTCCACTCGCTTCTCAAAACAACGAGAGCTAGCCGAACCACTCTTCTCTAGGACATGGGAATCTTCTTACCACTTCTTCTTCCGGATTGTCAAAGTGGATTGGTAGCACTCGCATGCGTCGTGCAAATTGGTAGGTGACCTTCCTCTGCTTAGCTTCGGATGACTTCTTCCTTGAAAAAGTGGGTAGAACCCGACTTTTTGAGCTTGAAGCACTTGCTTTGGCTCGAGCAGCCCCTTTAGGCCACTTTGGAGTTATATCTTTGACTGCAGTTTATTTAGGGAAAAGAGGTCTCACCGTTTGCTTCCCTTCCTTGACGTGAATGATTTCTTTGCGATGAATGTCAATGTAGATGACTTCAGCCCTTTCGCTGCCTTCGTTGTTGCTGGCACTCATTGACAGTGTGCCTTGTTTGACAACAGTGATGGCACTTCACCAACCTCCCACCTGATGCTTTCGATTTATAGTTAGAACGAGCGACACAAGATGGAGAATTTACCTCTTGAATGCTGACGAAACTGCAACCTGGCAGTAGCACCTCAATGAAGGCGGCTAGTGCCTCCTTCGTCTCCTCTTCTTTCATCCTCCAGTTAGAAAATTCCTTCAGCCATTTGTCCATGATTGATAGTAGGCGTCACTTTCAGCATTCTAAACTGAAGGGTCATAGAAAATCCCTCCTCATTGGGGGCACCAAAATGACGGACGCAAAGAGAACCACAAACCCCGACGGCCTCTAAAACGTTGGGGGCCGAATGGCGCACCTCGAGCCTGTCACACGATAAAGCGAACAGGGGGAACCACCTAGCTTTGAGCGGCTAGAACACAAACCACGATGATATGAACACCGCAAACTTACACACCGAGAGAGAGAGAGAGAGAGAGAGAGAGAGAGAGAGAGAGAGAGAGAGAGAGAGAGAGAGAGAGAGAGAGAGAGAGAGAGAGATTTACAAATGACGAAAACCCTCGGGGGTGTGAGGGTGAATTATTTTTGCAATATTTACAAAGTGGCATGCCGTGGTGGTAGAGAGATAGGGAGAGGAGGTGGTGCAACCTACTTGGTGCGTTCTCTAAGACGACTCAATGATTGTGAATACTTACTACCAAGAGCGTGTATACGTGTGTGCATCGACCATTGGAGTCGAGAGATGGATGTGGTTCCCTTCGCATGGTGCAATTCCCAAGCCAAACCCAACACACAAATCCCCCCCTTCGCGTAATGGTAATGGTGTCAATCCTTCCCACTACACTCTACCAAATGCTTGGCTCCTCATTAATTTCCCCCCCCGATAGTGATGTCTCAGTGCCAATTTATAGGTGTTGGCTGCTTGGATTATGGTAATCCTAGTGTGGTTAGGGTAAGCTTAATCGGAGAGACAAAACAAGTGGTGGGCCCGGTGTGGTTGACCCTTGCTTTGTTTTCGGAGGTTATTAAAAGATGGGAATCTCTAGGTGGGCCTTTGTGACCATCACGTAGAGAGAGGATATTTACAAAAATGGAAATTTACAATGGCTCGGGTGAAAATTGAAGATAATAATGAAAATAACCTATAAATTACTAGAATGGCATCGTGGTTGCGTGTTGCCGGCGAATGGTGTGCTGTCGGTGCATCGATGTCGAGCGTACTTCTTTTCGGAGTCGGTCGGGGCATGCCTTCGGCGCATTTTCTCTTTTTGTTGTTGGCAGCGCGTGCTTTGGATCCTTCTTCTTTATTCATCGATGTCGTAATCGTAAACCTTTGGTTTTTTTCACTTTTTTGTGGTGCGGTGTGTATATGCGTGTGTATGTATTCGTGCATGAGGGCGGATGTGTGTGTATGTATATGTATGTGTGTGCGTATAAACGTGCGTAGGAAGGGGGGGTTTAATATATGAAATATATATATATATAAATATATTTTTATGTTTTTTTTTTCGTTGATGGTTGATGGCCGGCTGGCTGCTAAACTACGCGCGGCGGATGGGGGGGAGATGGGGTGGAGAGAGACAGTGAGTGTGTGCGGTGTATGTGTGTGTGTGTGTGTGCGTGTGTAGAGAGCGAATGACGGTCTGCTCCGGCATGAGCGCCCAGGTGGGAGAGAGAGAGAGAGTGGTCCGCGCCTTCAGGCTGAGAGAAGGAGAGAGTGTGGGAGGGAGAGGGAGGGAGAGGGTGTGTGGGTAGAGAGGGTGTGTAAGGGAGGGAGTGTGTGTGGATAAGGGAGAGAGAGGGAGTGTTTGTTCGGTGCCTTCACAGGCTTGTGTGAGAGAGAGAGAGAGTGTGAGGGAGAGAGAGGGATAGGTCCGCGCCTTGTGGGCCGCCGGAAAAGAGAGTGAAGGAAGGGGGGGGGGGGTGGCAATGGAGTGGGGTAGGGGAGATGTGTGGGTGAGAGAGAGAGAGAATAGCATCTACTGTCTTGCATGGGATCTTAAGGATGAAAGGAGGGGAGCAAGTCAATGGGTGGGAGTGAGGGAATATATTAGCGGACCAAGGGGGGAGGGAATGAGACCGAGGGGAGGGTGAGGCGAGTGGGTGGGGAAGATGGGGGAGGGGTTGGGGAAAGAATATTAGCGGGCCAAGGGGGGAGGTAATGAGAGTGGGGGGGAAAAGTGTGGGGGGGATGTAAGGGTGAGTGTAAGAATACGGGAGAGGGGGGGGGGGGGGGGGGGGGTTTCCATGCGGCTCACACAGAGGGAGCACGAGAGAGGGGTTGGGGGGGTGAGTGCTCAAAGCTTGCGCCTGGGGGGGGGGGGGGGGGGGGGGGGGGGGGGGGGGGGGGGGGGGGGGGGGGTAAATTGGGAGAGAGGGAGAGAGGATGTAAGGAAAATGAGAGAGAGAGAGAGAGAGAGAGAGAGAGAGAGAGCGAGAGAGAGAGAGGGTGTTATTTATCCAATGCCCGTTGGGCGGGCGGGGGGGGAGAAGTTCTTTTTTTTTTCTTTGATTTTCGAAAGTCGGCTATCAATATAATAAATCATTCGTTTCTGGATATTGTTGATTCACCACAAACCACTCTGTAAGTGTTGTCTTCCTATTATCATCATTATTCACCAGATTGGATATGTCACCAGAGTCTTCGAAAGAAAATGTATTCTATTGCGGGAGATGCACTTCTAAACGCAATATATCAAGCTTTTCCTCATGCGATGAGAATCCAAAAATTCTCCAAATTGCCTCCGATGCAGATACATAGTGTGCATCTAAATAACTCTTGATTTCATCAAGAACACCTTCTCCATCTTAGAGCACAATTGTGGTGCTATCATGTCCTTTGTACACATACTTATGGAGATACTTCACTACTAATATGGTGGATCATATCTCTACATTGCTGTGAGCTTTATACCTAGAGACAACAATGGTTTATAGGGAAGAATCCATCTATTACCAAGCCTCTCTTGATTTTGAACCACATATTGAGCATCATCTCGCCGCATATACCTTGGATATCCATCACCATCAACAAAAGTAGCTTCACAAAACTCGCGTGGGTATTTGAATATACATCTTTAATATACCATGCATTTATCATTTGGATCCAATGCGCCACACGGACCTTAAACGTTGCAACTACACACAACATCATACATATTAACAAATAAATTTTTATCTGTAAGTTCAGCACAAACCATGTTATTTTAATGCCACATATATGTCGCTTATATTCGGATGCAAGAATTAGTAAGATAGATGAGCATGGGGGAGACCTCTCTTCTAAATTCTATCACACAAACATGTCTAGCAACATTTTCAAAGATGGACCTTTTAAGAAGCAAGTCCATCAAATCTTTGAACTTATGATAAAAGACACACATAGCCAAGTCAAGACGATTAGAAGCAGTCTATCCTGGGAAAAATGCGTCTTCTATTTCCTTCCACCTTTGGTTGCATGTGAAAGTTATGAATAGATTAGTCTTTCCTCTCTCATGAACAATTTCCATGGAGTCTTAATTGAGTTGATGCATGTACCCAAGTCCCCCCACAAAAGGTGAAGGCAATACAATTTTTATTCCAACATTAACACCCATGTCTCCATACGCACCGTCATTGGAAGCAACCACACCTACAAGGCCTGATACAATTCTCCACGAATTGATCTCTAATTGTTTCTAAACCATAATAACCTTTGCTCCTCCATAGTAATGTAGGCATCAACAATGTATTGTTGCAACAATTGTTCTTTTTCTATTTATATTCTATATCTCTTACCGTTAAAACCTTTTCCCCTCCCATCTTGTCTCTTTCTCTCTCCCTCTCTCTCTCTCTCTCTCACACACACACACACACACATTGAGCCATGCATGTGTTCATGGGGGGTGAGAGGGAGGGGGGGCAGGAGAGAGAGAGAGAGAGAGAGAGAGAGAGAGAGAGAGAGAGAGAGAGAGAGAGAGAGAGAGAGAGAGAGAATTGCTACAATGACAAATTGAATTTTTGCTACATCATTAGGCCAAAAAATATTATATTTTAGGATAAGATGCCGTAATGCCCCCTTGTAAAGAGAGAGGGAGAAACATGTATAAGTATAAATGAATTATGATAAAGTGGTACAATCTAGGTATAAAAAGAGAAAGATATATGTCAGTGTCTAGAGAGAGGAGAGAAAGAGAGGGGGGGACAGACTTGTCATTGCAAGCCATTAGGTGCAATATTGTTCATGGGTGGCAATATCACTTCTAGGGGTGGGGAGAGAGAGAGAGAGAGAGAGAGAGAGAGAGTTGGGCGACCAAAGTAAGCAAGAGAGGCTAAGTGTAGATGTAGCAGGAAGGGGAGAGAACATGGAGGATAAATTACATAAGCTTACTCTCTCTAATTGTTTATAAACTTTTGAGGGTTTAGTTTAAAAAACTTAATAGGTCAAAGTACACTAAACTTAGGTTTCTTGCAATCATAGAGATTCATCTACTTCTCTCTTAAAACCTTAACCTAAACTTTGATTTTTTTGGTAGTATTATTATAACAGTGGTACCAGTTAAGACTCACTTCCTTGTTGAGAAGCTTCAAAATCTCATGTTTCTTCAAGTCCTCTATGTTTGCAATAGCTTCTAATGTCATCTCCCTCTTCAAATTGTTGAGCGTCGACATGGTCTTTGCATGTGTGTCCTCGATCAACCTAGGTATCAGGTGCCCCAAAATTTGGTCCTACCATAAACAATTTTTTGAACTAACTTGCATAGAGTACGGATAGAAGGTATGTAGAGATTCAACCAAATAATTTTCCATCATCCACTACAGTAGGGATGGTCGATCCGCATTGGCCGCATGGCTTGCAGTAGTGACGGTGGAAACTAAAGTTGTGTCAGCAGGTTTGGGTGTTGTGGTGGCTTCTGTCTCTAGGGTTGTCGTCTCCCTATCGTCATCATCTTTTGAGGAGGCAGGTAAGACAACATGGTCGCTTGCAAGGGTAGTAGCACCATGGTCAAATGCTAATGAAAGGGCTTCAAGTTGAGCAATAAACGCTTCCATGATGGCAACTTTAACTTTAGTTGCAACCGATTTGACCGGGTTGGCTGCAGGGATGCCGAGGGTCCCGTCTACAATTGCAGCATGCGGCATGGTTTGATCAGGAGGAGCAAGCAGGGGCTTTCTATGGTTGGAATCGCCTGCAACATGCCGTGCTTGAGCGGGTGGGCACACCATATTGCAGGTTGGGCCCCTTCTCAATGTCCATGGGAGCCCTTGCTCCAGGTCTACACCCCCTGAGTACACAGCAACAATGATAATCGCCTCACAGATCAGTAGCGCCTCGCCCTCAGTTGCTAGCCCTTTTAGGGCGCTTCATGACGTAGCAAAAGATGTCCGAGCATGAAGCACACACACACACACACACATAGAGAGAAAACCTGGGCAGCTCCAACGTAGAATCATTTGGTTCAAAGGAGAGAACTTCCTAGCAGCTACAACGATCCTCGGGGCATTGTCTAGAGTACCTTCGAACCAAAAATAACATTAGCTCTCTATTGTGGCAACGACGTATGTGTGTGGGAGGAGAGAGCCAAATCATAGAGAGAGCGTCAGTATCCATCTCACCTTGCAACAACCTCGTAAGCTAGCATCACTGACCCATTTCATTCATATTCATATAGTTTTTATAGCATAGCATAGCCATGCAAGGTGAGTTGATAGGGTCACTGTAGAGTTTTCTTGTTTTCTTGAAATGTTGGCTCCCCAGCTCGCCTCGCCTTTTCTTGCAACCTTGGCTCCTCAGCTCACCTCGCCTAAACATATGAGCTTCATCCCCTGAATATTTGAGCCTCATCCATAAAGAGTATAGAGTTTGAGTTGGAATCCGCTTTTGAAGACATGTGGCAGCCTAAATTCGAGCCTCATTCATAAAGAGTATAGATGGTCTTTCTATACTCGCTCTAAAATAAAAGAAATCTAGCAGTAAGCCATGAGATACCATGCAAGTGTTCGTGCGTATGCATCAATAATCTCTAGCAACATTTTTCTCAAAGAGGAATTGAAATGTGGATTGATCTCTCTCTCTCTCTCTCTCTCTCTCTCTCTCTCTCTCTCTCTCTCTCTCTCTCTCTCTTCACAATCTTGTACCCATCCCCTTCTTCATCACTGTCATTTCCATCTTAAACCTCCTTCAATGGTATCTGTGCCTTGTTTCTCAACCCCAATAGCGAACACTCATCATGGTCGGAGAAGCCCGTTCAAGTTTTTCTAATTTTCTATCAAAGGAGTCCTTCTTCCAGCTATAAGAAAATGAGCACAACTTATAATTTTCCTCTCTAAGGTCTTTTAAAGCATCACTTTACAAACTAATGACTCTTATTTTTTTTGAGATTGGGAGGCCCTACATGGACACTTTCCAATTTTGAATTCCTATGATGGATGTCTGCCCTAAAAAAACAAAAGCAAAGGCTCTCTTTCGCTGGAGTGAGTTGTGAAGAGGATGACAAGGCAGACTCTGTAAAATTTTTGAAGACTTTGTAATTTTTATTTGGATAATAAGCGTACAGTGTGTTTGTGTAGCACTATGTACTCTCCTTCTCTCTCAATACTTCCTCGTAAATTGTTTGTCTTGAACGTTGTCTCCTTCATTACGTTCAAAGTTGAAAGCTCTTTGCAACATTATAAGTTCCTCATGGTGAAATTGTGTTTTTGTTGTGGCAAACCTCCTTCTAAACCTGCTCATAGCTCAAGATTTACATAACAAAAATGTGTTTTATGCATAGGAGTGTGTTGGGGTATCATTGTTAAGCTCTAGGGTGCATTTGAGACCAAAAATACTAAGGTCAAATCTGCCCTGTAGATACATCGCTCAGTTGGACAGGTCTACGTTTTCGTCAATGATCATGTGGGAGAGGGCAGCAATCAACTGGCTTGCGGGACATGCTGGACCAAATCGATTACCTACCGTCCCTCCCATAAACCAAGGCTTTGGATCTCTTTCAATTCACTCTAGAGCACTTTCGATCCTACAACTGTTCTACGGACAAGAGGTATGCGATGCTACCAGCATTGCGTCTGCTTGGTACCAGCATTGTGTCTTCGCCAAAACGGCAATTGATGTTGTAGGATTTGGCTAGCGGAGACAAATCCATAATTGATACCCTTTTTGACCTTAAGAAGAGGCTCGGCAACAAGTTACATCAACTCAAGGATGAGGCCGCTCTGCCTACACAACTAGAACCTCCTCCTTTGCAAACTCAGTAAGATATGCAGCAAGGTCAAGGCTCGCAGACCGCCATTACCCGCCCACCTTATACACGAGCAGTGGATGATTCTCAAGCCATCAGTGCAATCGATCCATCTTATTGTCTGAATACAAGCATGACCTTCGTAGATGACCGCAGTGTACATGAGAGTATACATGTGCACGCACCAATTATACATGTGTGAGTGTGTATTGTTCCTATTTGCATGTGTCAGTTTCCAATGTCATGGTGTGTGATGTGTGTATGTGCGTACGTTCTTCCAAGAATTTGTTATCAACGATGCACTTTCACGACAACCAAAAGTTAATGTGATGTCTATAGCTACTCACAATTATCTATCCTCTATGATAGATGAGTATGCTATTGACCCTGAATTTAGAGACATAATGTCAGCCCTTGCTTTGGGGAAGAAAGAGGAATTATTCACCTTGCCGATGGTTATCTTCTCCACGGAAATAGGCTATGTGTTACCCATTCCCTTCGTGAGAAAGTTATGTATGAATACCATGCTCCTCCCTATGCGGGGCATAGAGGTATTCAACCTACTCTTCCAGGAGTAGAGACGTATTTCTATTAATCTACCATGAAAGTGGACATACAAGAGTATCATGTTTCAAAATGCGTAATATGCCAAAAGACCAAGTATGATAGAGGGAAGCAACCTGGATTACTCCACTCATTGCCTATCCCAAATTCACCACGGGAGAGTATATCCATGGATTTCATCTCTGGATTTTCCAAGTCTATCCATGGGAATACGGGAATATGGACAATAGTCCACATGTTTAGCAAGCAAGCACACTTTATTCCTGTCAAAAAGACTATTAAGGCACACCAAATGGCAACTCTCTTCATATCTCAGATTTTTAAACACCATGGATAACCAACATTCATCATGTCAGATAGAGATCCTAGAATGACCATTAATATTTGGAAAGGTCTCTTTGAAAATCTAGGAACAAGATTGAATTTCTCTTCAGTCAAAGTGAGATAGCCAATCTTACAATACTCTATCTACTAAAAAATTATGTTACCGAAGTAGATCAATGCTCCCAATGACAAAAGTACTTACCTCTTGTAGAGTATGCCTACAATAATATTGTACTTATAGGAAAAGCACCTTTTGAGATCATTGAGGGAAGACCTAAAAGCCCCTTGCTACTCAAAGTACATGGGAAGATCTTTGTCGCCGATGAGTATAGTCGTGACCTACAAGAATCTTTTCAAAAGATTAAGGAGACTATATGCATATCTCAACAAAGGCTCGATTAAGTTTCCTAAGGCTCGATTAAGACAAACCACACGCAAAAATTGTATGGGCCATCAAAAGTATTATGCTAAGCTAGCAAAAAGATACTATGGTTTTTTCCAAATTTTTGAAGCCTATCAATGAGACGGCCTACCAAGTCAAGTTGCCCCAACCATTGGCTCATAAACATTGATTTCCATGTGGGCCTACTTAAGCCCTACAAAGGAGATCCAGGAAGTGAACCAATTATCGAAGACCCTCTCGAAGTTGAAGACCAAGAAGAGGTGCTACAACCCAAAGCTATCCTTCGGCATGAAGACAAGGTACTACAACATGGTAAGATTATCCGATGGTATCTTATTAAGATAAAAAATTCTCCTTTTGAAGATGCTAGATGGATGCAAGGAATACATAGCTTAAGGATAATATGAACCTTGTCAATGCTTACAATACTACATTAGAGTAAGCAAATGTACAAATTTCTTTTACATGACCCATGTTTTTGTCTTATAAGACTAGTTCCCTTTTTAATTGTTCACAAACTTAAATAGTATGCATGCTTAGAATCATGTTTGTGATGACTACGTCTCTCAAACACCAAGTAGAATTTGTCACTCTACTTTGGGAAAAGAAATGGACTAAAGGGTAGACATGCTTGCGGCAGCTTTGTCTCCCAAGCACTAAATGGATTAGCCATCCATCTTGGAAAGAAGTTGTAAGGTAAAAAGGGATCCTCTACCCGCTAAGAAAAATTGACTAATGACGAAGGCTTTATCTCTTCTACCTCATAGTCGAGGACGACTATGATTTCAAGAGAGTGGTAATGTCCTTAAATTTAATATCTAACCAACCCAAATAATTTTCTCATATTGAACTGATCACTTAATGTGGGAAAATAAATGGGAATAGGGGTTAAGATATAGACATGTGCTTATAGATCTATCTCAACACGGGGCAAATCGTAAAGAAGTCCAAATGAGAGATGGTCTATCAAAGAGCAAGTCTAACCAATGGAGCATAAGACCCTAGGGTTAAATTCATTGAAGACCTCCAATAGTTAGTGTAAAAGTCCTTTGACTTTAGGTAAGCTAGGGCTGAGCTTGAGGTGCCTGATGATTCAGATGCTTGAGATATTTGAGGTGCTTAATAATTGAGATGGTTGAGGTGCTTGTTATGCTTGAGATGCTAGAGTTGTACTTGAGGTGAGAACCCAGTCCAAGCTTAAAGTGCTTAAGGGACAAGGTTGTGGTGGGAATTGGGCCTAAGCTTGAGGGGCTTGAGGTGTCCAAATTCAAAGATCCAATCCCTACAAGGAGGGGGAGAGCCCTACATGAGGGGGGATTAGAGAGAACACACGCACACTCGCACAAGGAATGCCTAGTACAAAGAAAGCAAAGGGGACACTTTTCAAGTTCCTCCTCATGGTTCCCTCATGGTGTGGTTGAAGTCTATTGGTTGGCCACCCAAGGGGTCCAATGAGTATTTAGGAGATTTAATTAATTGTCTTTGCATTTATCAAGTCCTCTCTCTCAAAGGGGAAAGGGGGACACTTGTCCCAAGGCTACCCTTGTTGCTTGTAGTGTCTCCTTCTTGTGATTGGCTAGGCCTAGAGGGGTTTAATGAGCTTTAAGCATGAGCTACAAGGTGGGGTCTATGGGACGCATGTCTAACCTCACCATCCTATCTTATTGCAGTATTAGCGAGAACCACAATTAATTTGTCAAACCATGGGACGAAGCTGACTCGACTAGTGCATAGAGGCTACAAGAGGTTGTCAATATCTTGGAAAACAAATAACAACTCACATCGAACTCAAGCTACACTCAAGTGACTGAAATCACCAAAAGCCTGTCGCTCATCGGCAAGCAAATCACATCCGTTACAGCATCGAATGACATCCAAACGTAATGAAACTTCTAGGACAAGTTTATAAGACCTAAGCACACATACAAGATTCATCAAGTTTATCAACCGTTTCGTGTCTGCAGACTGTGATTTCAAGAATCTGGTTTAAGTCTCACTTTTGTGATCCAAATTTCACCAAAATTGATTTGTGAGGTCTACTTGCTATCCTTGACCTTGTGGTATGCCCAAATATGCAAGATTGTCAATTTTGGAGCAGATGTAAATAATCACGATTATTTACTTCTGCTAAATTTTTGCAAGTTTTTGTTCCAATCTTGAAAGAGATCTGTTAAGCACCTCAAGTTAAGGTCTCTAGCCAAGTTTCATCAAGTTTGGACTATTTTTGGTCAAATGGTCATCAGTTTTCTGTCCGCAGACTAACTTTGCAAATTTGGTCATAATTTTCAATCCAGTGTTCCAAATCTTACCAAATTTGGTTTGTGAACTTATTACAACATGATAAAACTAGTGGTATGATGACTTGGTCAAAACATTTGAAAAATAGGGCAGATGTAAATAATCGCGATTATTTAACAACTGACAAATTTTTTCATCTTTTTGATCAATTGAGCATGTACACATGTTTATCACATCAATATAAGCCTATGTATCAAGTTTCATCAAGTTTGGACAAATTTTTTCCCCAGTCCCAGTTAAGATTCAAAAAGTTAGTACAAACTTTAGTTTTTACCCAGTTTTTGGTCAGTTTAGTGATCAAAATCTTTTGCGCCTTTACAAAAGTTGTTTGTACACATGTAATGAGTCAATGGTATGAACCTTGGTCAAATCTGAGCTGAAAGTTAATAATCGCAATTATTAACTTTTGGCCCAAAATGAACACTTTTTTGAACTTTTTCACTGGACAGTCTTTTCATTATCTATTTTGAGCCTATAAATCAAGTCAACACTTAATTTGGCCTAAAATGTCAAGAAAAAGTAAATAATATGAGCTTTGGCCAACTCTTGAAAATTTTACCTCAAAGTGTCCTTGAGGTTACCCACTGGTTCATACAACTTTTAGGCTTACTCTCCAGTCGGATTGAGTGGTTTGGAGTCTTTTTGTGCTATTTCTAGCCGTAGATCTGAAACTCTGCAACTTCACATAAACAACTCACAAATGATTAGTTTGGAGTGAGCAATGTTCTGATATATCCACCTTGGATCCTACTTACCCTACTCCTAGGTTCTCATGCAATGGGGTTGTGGAAAGTGTCCACAAACACTCATTTTCTTGTTTTTTTACGATTTTCAGATCCTTGATCTTAAGACTTGTCTCACCTTTCAATCACTCTCCAAATCCTAATCTAAATCTACAATCCTACAATCCTAAAGGCACTCGACAAGTACGATTACTTCCAAGCTACCTCTACACAGCAAAAGACGACAATCTTAAGCTATGCGGTTTCTAAAAAGAAATTTTTACTCTAGGTGAACCTAAAGGAAGTTAATGGATGGACAAATACACACGATGCTCGTGTTTACTCTAGTTTAGGTCTATTCGTCCCCGGCAACGGCGCCAAATGTGGGACGCATGTCTTACCTAACAATCCTATCTTAATGCAGTATTAGCGAGAACCACGATTAATTTGTCAAACCATGGGACAAAGCTGACTCGACTAGTGCATAGAGGCTATAAGAGGTTGTCAGTCTCTTGGAAAACAACTAATAACTCGCATCTAACTCAAGCTACACTCAAGTGATTGAAATCACCAAAAGCCAATCGCTCATTGGCAAGCAAATCACATCCGTTACAGCATCAAATAACATCCAAACGTAATGAAACTTCTAGGAAAAGTTTATAAGACCTAAGCACACATGCCTATGGCCTCAAACACCACTTTAGGTCAAGTTCTAAAATCGGGATTATTAACAGCAGTGGATTTTTGACCTAGTCATTTTCGACACAGAATGCATCTAAATGCTTAGCAATGATGCCCCAATACCCCGCCTATGCTTAGTTTTTTATTTAAAAGTGTAAATTTCTATTTATGATGAAATTAAGCCGCGGGTCGGCGACACCAAAAGCTACAAAATACTGTGAATGGATTACGTGAATGCGTAGAGCTCTTACCTGCAGTTGAAATGCAACAAACGCATTCGCAATGTGACAATCGGAGAGGGAGTAGGAAGCACGAGAAGGGGAGAAGTGAGCGCCGTTAGCTCAGGCTGTGTATTTCTTAACAAAAACTTAATAAAATCTTTACAAAGTTGGCTTTTATACCTTAGCCAAGGTCTAAAATGTGTAATGTCCGGCGCCCAAGACCTTTGAGACTCCATGTGCGCTCCTTGCCGCACTGTCGAAGCAAGGGACTTGCCAATACACCGTGTGCGAGCCACAAACGGCTCCAAGCACACAACAAGCCTAAACTAGCAAGCTCAAGAGAACAAAGGGTGTGTCACTCACCGCTCTACGCTCGCCTTTGTGGTGGATTCCTCGCCGCGATGAAGAAGAAGCTGCAGTCGTGCCGCGCTCAACCGCTTCGCCGCCGTCGTGCCTTCGTAATGCTCGATCGCACACACACTCTCCCTCTCTCTCTCTCTCACACACACATACACACAAGAGGGGGTGAAGAAGAAGAAGATGGAGATGGAGATGGAGCAAGAGCACTCTTCTATTGCACAAATGAGAGAATGAGTAAAAATTAGGTTTAGTTGTCTTTTATAGGAGCTCACCCCATTCACACTTGGGCACCCATGCTTAGCCAACTAATCCCTTGAATGTCCAAGTTAAAGTGCGCCTCTCATCGGCGATCACTCTACCTTTCCCTATTGGTCCGACAAGCCCGGTACCTGACTCTAAATAATACAACGTTTATAGATCATAGGGTGTCCGTGTGCCGTGAGGGTTAACATGCCCCCCTTCCCGATGTAGATTCCGTCCTCGGAAGCTATTGAGTTGAAGCTGGTTCGTCGAGGTGGAAGAGCATTTGAGATGAATGTCCTTAGCCTTCTTCAGTCACTGCAAAATCAAACAACATTGGCACAGTAATTGCATTCTCTTAAAAAGCATATGCAGTTTTAGGTAGACACATTGATTGGTCAAAGAATTTCAAACAATTTGGTAGCAATGAACATTAAATTGCAATGTAATCAAATGCATAAACAGATGTAAAGGTAGAAAATTAAACAAGTCTGGGGTCGCTAATTTGACGGTCGAAAGGCACTAGAGATCGAATATTAATACCATGGGTAAGCTTCTTAATTATCTGTGGTCAATTAAGTTGTTTAATCGCAAGAGCCAAGTATTGATGTTCGAGGGCTGACTAGAGGCTATATCTAGAAAACCTTGTAGTTAAGCTACCATAAAAGGAATTTCTCATGAAATCATCGCCTGACTGATTACTTTTTCTTTGACCCCCCAAAGTCTTTTCACATTGATTCAATTATGATGTGTGTGCTTATTTTGTATGCCTTGGGTTTTTTGCTTTTCAAGGAAAAGCGCCCACACTGGGAACCTCTAGGGCTCTAGTACCATAGACAATACATGTGAGTGAAGTACCAATTCAAGCCAGGATTTCTCTTCCAGTGTAAGATTTTACATTGTGGCACTTTGATTTTTTGTTTGTTCATTTTCAGCATTTAAATTTTGTAACTTTGGTGGGTCATATAACACTGTTACCCTCCCCAGGCTCATCACATTAGTAAACTCCCTTTATAATAATTAAGCTAAAGGTCACTAGGGTTAAGCCCACTAGAAAGCCCTAGTACATGTCATACAATGCTGCCTAAATCGGATTAAGAACCTAAGTAACTATTTCTTATTAGGAAGGCATTCCCCATGGTATTAAGAGAAGATTTCTAATACCTAGCTTGGTCAAACTAGCTTAGTCAGACTGCTTGATTTTTAAACCTAGACAAGTGATTATGACAAAACATTACATTGAATTAAATGTTTGATACTAAGCCAATGCGCTGAATATTATGCTACCAATCACAATCAAAGCAGACAAACATGGATGCAAAAAGATAAGGTCAATGCTAATGGACAAGAAACACCTGTTTGTGTTGATGGTCGCGCTTGATTTGAAGTGTGAACGAGAGAAAGGTTCCATGAACGTCCAAATCCTATCAATAGCAACACTCTCCTATACACACTAGGAAACAAAAGGAATACCTCCAGGAGGCACATTAGTGGGAAAAGATAACTTCGCTAATCTCTCAACTCTAAAACAGAAACACTCTATCGTACTAATCTTACCTACCCTCCATCACTCAAGTGATGAGGATCAAAGGTGTTTTATGGCATAGGTTTCTGTTTCACTGTACCAGATGTGACATGTGTAGGTCTGAGTCAATGTTTTGACTTTTAATGTGCACACTCACTTGCTAATTGCTCTTGCTCTTTATTTTTTTGTTTTTTTGTTTTTTTTTGAGAGTATAAAGCTTTATATGTACATTCCCTAAGATCGGGAGATATAGAGGTCAGGGAAAAAGGTTGAGAGGGAAACAAATGAATGATGGATGTCCACAAACACTCCCCCCTTCCTTGGGTAGATCATACCGTTTGAAATGAGCTTGTCACCCTTTGAAACCAATTGTTCCAGTTGGTATAGGTGAGGATTTTTGCCAGTAGTTTTCTATTACCCTAGGTGCCTCGTCAAGTTGCAACGGTGGTAAGGTACTCTCCCAGGATCGAACTTGAAGTGGTTCATTAGGTGATTCTTGAACACTGGGAGGTGTGGATTCTTTTGTAGCTTCATGGAGGTCCACTACTATAGATGGAGGCTGTGTAGAAGCTTTTACCTCTATGGATGTATTACATGAGGAGATAGAAGCTTCATGGGACTCCCCCCTTCCTGAGCTAGGTGGAACAAATGGTTCTTTCTTTGGTACCCAAACTAGCTCGGGAGCGGGTGTGTAGCATTCTGTGATTTTTTTCTTTCCACGATCATTGATTCGTTTTGGAGCTACGGGATTGGGCTCACTTGGGTCAGGTGATAGGTAAGAGCACAATCTACGTTTTGGCACCCAGATTTGATCATTTCCTTGATAGTAGCCTTGGGCTTCCAATAGTCATTTAGGGATCCATCGCAACATTTTCTTACTTTTCTTGGAGCGAGTGGTACGTTTCTTACAAGGCTTCTGTTTTTTAGCATTAGCTATGGTCGCTAAAGAAGCTTTAGGGACCCACTTGTATGTTTTCTTCGTGACATTAGGATGAGTCTTGTCGGAAGCAATATGCATTGCTTGTAGCATATTTAAGGGTATAGGCATTTCATCCCCCTCAGGTGTTACCCAGGTCATCCCCCTATTTCCCCAAGTGTCTATGGTTGATGCTAGGTGGTGGACCCAATCTACGTTGTCTGATTCCGTCATACCCGGTAACACATCCATATAAGGAGAATCTTGGCCAATGTCTGTATCCTTCTTACAAGTGTAACAATATTGTAGTGGGGCCGAGTGAACTGTGGTGTCAGAGCGATGATCAATAATGGTTTTACTCCCTAAGGGGTGTACCTTACCAGTCACCAAATCCACTCTAAGGACAGAGTCTTGGAATTGCAAATAGACATGATTTTTAGACCAATCATGAACCATTTGTGCTTCCCTCATGAATGGTCGTCCTAAAATCATTTCATATGACATAAGGTGTTTAGAGAAATCCATTACAATGAACGTATGTCATACCTTGTGTCCTAGAACTTTGATCTTAAGATCCTTGAGCATCCCCATAGGTTTGGCTATGGTACCATTTGCCATCTTTACCACAATGTTAGTAACACTGAGGCAGGGTTTTCCCATGGATTCCCAACAATCTTTTGTAACGATGCTAACTCCCGCACCCCCATCAAAAATTCCCTTTATAGTTAATCCCTTGGTAGTGATGGGTAGGGTCGCATTAGACTCGTCGCCTTCAAAATACAGCCCTAATTCGTTAATGGGTTCCTCAATCACAGACTCGTGTCCATCTAAGTCAAGTGATTGCACATGATTTTCCTCATCAATCATAATCGAGTCAGGCCTATTTGGTTGCGCAAAATGCGGTAATCCCGTTCGTAGCTCTCCGTTAAGGAATGCTCGAAGTGCAAGGAATAACTCAAGATCTCCATACAGCTTTGCTATGATCGTGGTTCGGACCTCAGAAGACATGAAGTCCACTAGTTTGGCAACATTCATTGGCGTTTTGCAGGGTGTAGGTCCTTGACTAGGAACTGGTGAGGATGGAATCTCATATTCCTCAATGGGATCAGGTATTCCTTCGTTAAACATCCTTTCCAACAAGAAGGGTGTATGCTCACTTTCTAATGTCCCGTCCTCACTCCCTTTTTGGATGATACTAGATATGGCTAACGGTCTATGGTTCATGTGGGTGGATGAACTTGCGTGGGAAACACTGTGTCATGAATTTTGACCTGCATGGGTTCTGGTTCTAGTTTCCTTTGAGTCTTCTCCACTAAACCTCTTAGATGTTTCACCTGCTCAATCTCGTCTACTGGGTTTGGGTACGTTCCAATCTTCTTTTTACGATTCTTCCCTTTTTGCCCCTGCGGTTTATCTTGGGGGTCTTGGATTGGATTTGGAAACACTTGTGGTGTTTTCAGAGGCTCCTTATGGTTTTCTCTTATTCGGTTTTCATTTGGTTCCATGTTACGGTTTTCTTTGTCGGTCTTTCTCTTTGTGGTATTGGTTCTCGTCTCCATTGTCTCGACTGAATCTGAATCATCCTCGAGGTCATTCATATACACGGGGTCATCTCCTGTTTCTATGTTTGTTTTGGAACTTGGCTTTGAATTTTCCGTATTCTGCGACTTCTTCCTTCGTGTCTTGTTTTTCTTTGTTTGGATAACTGACGCGGTATCTCTCTCTTCGAGGATATGTCCTGGCCCTTGAAGCATGGACCATGTAATCGCATAAGCGGGTGCGACGGGTGGTATTGGCGATGTCACACTAGCAATTTCGACCAAATTCAGGGGTGTGATTTTAGGCGCATTTGGGTTATAGGGGCATTGGGCAATCAAGTGATCTATGCCACAACGATTACATGTGAGTATTGGCATTGCAGACGTGCTCCCTTGATTCATTTGCATCTGTGCAGCATTCTTTTGCAGCCTAATAGGGCACTCCGCTACTCGATGTGGTCCACCACACTCGTAGCATTGAAGAGGTGGCCTCCTAGCCTGGGTGTTGATATTTTGACCTTTGGACGCGAGAACAACAGCTTGATAAACCGGCTTGACTTGCCCCCAACAATCTTCCATGTAGTATATAGGACACTCTTCCAATGTATCAAGTCCATAGGCAATACTAGTGTCTATTTCCTCCTCACAGCCATCTGCATAAGCATTAGATGGCTCGCAACCCACTTGGTTCATAGGGGCGATTCTTGGATGCGGGGGCTGCGGTCCTA
Organism: Adiantum capillus-veneris; assembly: GCF_014529385.1. Taxonomy (NCBI): domain Eukaryota; kingdom Viridiplantae; phylum Streptophyta; class Polypodiopsida; order Polypodiales; family Pteridaceae; genus Adiantum; species Adiantum capillus-veneris. Next base: position 115,734,671 of record NC_140947.1, on the reverse strand, counting down.
GCACATGAGGTGGTAGCGGTGTAGCTTGTTCAACATTTTGAGATCTAGGGACCATGTGTTGCGGTAGTTGCTCAAGAGGTGGAGCAGGCATCAATACAGGAGCTCGAGGTGCATCCGTCCAGGCTACAGGTGGTCTATTTTCCATCATACGTTTGATCATTAAACAATCCTTAGCTTGGTGACCATACCTACCACATGCGTTGCAAGTTCCATTAAATTTTACTCTAAACATAGGGCACTCACTAGTGCTATGTGGACCTAAGCAAATGGAACACCATTGTTGCTCCCTTCTTGGATACATGTGACTATTTTGAGGGGGTCGATTATCCTTAAGAGACTCTTGGATTGCCTTGGTGAGGTCTGTCAAGAATGTCTCAAATACCTTTGGCTCATTGGCAATGGGCTTTGCAGTCATGGGTTCATACTCAATGGCTTGTGAGCTAGTGGATCTCGTGTCAGTAGACACCCTCATGCCTGCTATCATCAAGTTGTCCTCTAATTGGATTGCATTGGCAGTGACATCTTCCCAGGTTGTGATACCTCTAATCACTAGTCCATTATAGATTCCTTCATTCCTCAACCCTCGAATGAATCGATCAAGCAGTTGATTATTGTTGAAGCGCTCATTTACAGGGCAACGAGAGTTTAAGTGCTTTAGACGACTAATGAAGTCCCTTACTGACTCTCCTTCCTTACGTTCGGCCTTCTGTAACTGAGATGCTACACCCCAAAGCACACCTTCTCGTATGTACTCCTTTAGAAACAACCTTCGAAGGGTAGGGTAGATTGTTTTCTCGTCCACCCTTAGGGTCCTATACCAATCTCCAGCCTTCCCACTTAATGTCAAGCTTAAGGCATTGCACTTATGTAGTTCGTTGCGTTCCCCTAAGGAATCACATACTTGTTCAAACACTTCAATGTGTTTCCTAGCATCTTCGTCCCCATTGAATTTTTGCGTGAGTTTGGAAATTTGTACTGCCTTACTTCTAAGCTCTCTATCAGATGCGTGACGCATATTTTCTGCGATAGATCGACCTATGGTTTGAGCAAACGCTGCCAAGTCACCTATGTGAGGAGGCAGGGCCGGTGGAGGTACTCTTGGAATCATATGTGGGAGAGGGACGGGTACCGGTCTTGGCATATGTGTGGATGATGCAGGATATGGAACATAACCGGGCATAGGTCCACTCGGATAAGGGCTAGGGAGCGGCACTCGAGGAGCATAAGCAAGTGGTACAATTGGAGGTGTGGGGGCCATGTGTGCATAAGGGGCTAGAGGCACATATGGTCAAGGCCCCATATTAGGTACTACGACACTAGGTAGTGGCACTGCGCTAACCGTAGATGTCATCGGTACATTCTCTGTCAGGCTTATCCCTGGAGTGAGCACTGTGTTTTCCTTGATAGAGGGTTGAGCCAAGTTAGGGAAGCTAAAGTTTTCGCTCGGAGGCTCAGATTGCATAGAGACCCCAGGTGAAATGACGTAAGATGGGTCCATGGGGCTCATTAGAGGAGTCTCCATTTGTGATAGAGTATGTTGTTGAGCCTTGCTCGTATCCAGAAATCTCATGGGGCCAGTTGAGAGTATATTTACCCCTCGGTTTTGCCTTTCTGATTGAATAATGCCATGGATAACATTACATATCATTTTCTGTTGATCTTCGATGCTCGTGGCACTAGAGGTGGATTGTACAATCTCTATCCATCCTACATGGTAAGCGTGGGCAGAGTGTAGATCCGTCAACACCTCAGTGTGGAGGTCGTATGTCCAATGATCATTAATGAACCATCCTTCTAGAGTCGACGTGTTAACGGTTTCTTGTGAGGTAGAAGCAATATTGCTCCCCGTGGTTTTACTTGTCACCAATGGTACTCTAGAGGGAACTTCTGAAGGAGGCAGCTCAACAGGGCCTTCTTGGTAAGAAGTTGGTAGGATATCCACATGGACACTCTTTGGGGGTGTGGGGTCCACGTGCGATGTGAAAGGAGAGTCCACTTCCCCACCCCCTTCGTGTGCTTCATTTGCATCAGGTTCCGAGCGAGTAGCTCTACCTAATGTTTCCATGAAACGGCTAAACATACTAGTACTAGGCTGTGGAGCTTCGAGAGGTGCATGGCCTTCTCTCTCAGTGTTTTGGGTAGGGTATGCTTCCATGATTTCTGAGTCGGAGGAGGAATCACTAGGGGCTATTTTAGGGTCTTGGGGGGTGCTACCTTGTGTCCCCGCTGAGGGTCTAGAGCTTATCGTGGATGGGTAATGGGTGTCCGTATGAACAGAGGCACCCTCAATATGCTCGTGTTCTAGCACCCGCCCAGAGCGTAAGTGCATGTGCTTCTGATACCCTAAGGTGTCAAAAAGCTGCTCTAGGAGGCCTTGTGACTAGTTTTTAGCGTGTTTTTTGTTTGTTTTTTTGCTAGATTTTTTAGAGCGTGTCGTGGAATGGGCCGTGTGATAGCTCGAAACGAGCGTATCGGTCAGAGGGTCGTGCCGTGCTTTACAGCCCTCCGTTTGGTCACTCTATGTCCTCGAAATCCCTAAAACTGTCAATTTCCAGTAGGGAATTAGGCCCAAACTAGAAAGTCTAAGGGTGCAAGTGGGAAGAGAAAGGAGGAGAGTGGAGAACTTGTCCCACATGCTCTCATTCTCTCTTGAGGGAGTAGGGTATATATATAAGAGTGAGTCTAGTATATATCATAAGACTGAGGACTGAGGCCTGGGCTTGGGCTTGGGCTTGGGCTTGGGCTTGGGAAAACGATCCCGATCTATCTTTTATACCAACCAACCCGTCCGTTTTAAGAGTGCAGAAAATTGAAAAAATGCAGAAATGTAGAAAATTGCAGAAATTGAAAAAACGCAGAAATGCAGAAAATTGCAGAAATTGAAAACGCCGAAAATGAAAATGCAAAAATTGCAGAAATTGAAAAAACGCAAGAAATGCAGAAAATTGAAAAAGCACAGACAATAGCAGAAATTGAAACTTGGCAGAAAATGCAGAAAACGCAAAAAACAGAAATCTCCACACACTCCTTCCTTGCCTTTCCTATGATAGAAATTGCACCACAAGGAAGCGTAAAGTGCTAATCAAGCTTAGTGTAGGGCATATCCCCGGCAGCGGCGCCAAAAATGTGCGCTCCTTGTCGCACTGTCGAAGCAAGGGACTTGCCAATACACCGTGTGCGAGCCACAAATGGCTCCAAGCACACAACAAGCCTAAACTAGCAAGCTCAAGAGAACAAAGGGTGTGTCACTCACCGCTCTACGCTCGCCTTTGTGGTGGATTCCTCGCCGCGATGAAGAAGAAGCTGCAGTCGTGCCGTGCTCAACCGCTTCGCCGCCGTCGTGCCTTCGTAATGCTCGATCGCACATACACTCTCCCTCTCTCTCTCTCTCTCTCTCACACACACACACACAAGAGGGGGTGAAGAAGAAGAAGATGGAGATGGAGATGGAGCAAGAGCACTCTTCTATTGCACAAATGAGAGAATGAGTAAAAATTAGGTTTAGTTGGCTTTTATAGGAGCTCACCCCATTCACACTTGGGCGCCTATGCTTAGCCAACTAATCCCTTGAATGCCCAAGTTAAAGTGCGCCTCTCATCGGCGATCACTCTACCTTTCCCTATTGGTCCGACAAGCCCGATACCTGACTCTAAATAATACAACGTTTATAGATCATAGGGTGTCCGTGTGCCGTGAGGGTTAACACTCCACACTTATTGTATCTGCAACCTAGGTACACTAAGTGACCTATGCTTTACATCTTGGAACTCTTATTGAGCCCGTAACACGTTACTATTATTACAATGCCTAAATAAATCGAAAAATTACAATACATTGCCATTTGTAAAAAATATGAAAAGTGTGTAACTCCAATCTTTACTGCTTCTTCACTTTGATCTTCGATGTACATTCGTACTTCTTTGGTCTTTAGCAGCTTTTGTTAACTAACATTGACTCAGTTAATAAGGTCGGCCAAAGCAAGCTAGGGGGTTTCTTAGGGGGTATAATCTCCCACACATACTCACACACACCCTCATTATACATTGTGCAAAGTCCAGGAGCTCTCTCTCCTTCTCAAAGCCAGTAGAGGTTGAGAGCCTACACCAACACTCTTGGCTATGGAGTGCAAATCCAACCAGAGCCATGCTTCAATGCTTAAGCTTTACATCTTCTCCATCTTCAATACTATGCTATTATGTATGCTAGCAAGAAGAGTTATGGTAAGTGAGGAGCTAATCTAATCCTTTCTCCTATGGACTGTTTCTTCTTCCTCTTCCCTACCCTCATTCCCTCCTAGCTCTCTCCATCATTGAAGGTGTTTGAGGTCTTGGAACTAAGTTAGGACTGTAGTATTGTAGATTTAGATTAGGATTTGGAGAATGATTGGTAGACGAGACAAGTCTTAAGATCAAGACTCTGAGAAACATAAAAAACACAAGAAACGAGTGTTTGTGGACACTTTCCACAACCCCATTGCATGAGAAACTAGGAGTAGGGTAGGTAGGACCCGAGGTGGATTTCAAAACATTGCTCTCTCCAAAAATAATCAAGTGTTCAAGTCTACGGCTAGAAATAGCTTGAAAAGACTCGAATCCACTCAATCCGACTGGAGAGTAAGCCTAAGAGTTTTTCAAACCAGTGGATAAGCTGAAAGACACTTCGAGCTAAAAATTTCAAGAAGGTGATCAAAACTCAGATTATTTACTTTTTCTTGACATTTTAGGCCAAATTAAGCTTTGACTTGATTTATAGGCTTAAAAAACATCATAAAAAGACTGTCTTTGAGAAAATTGTTAAAAAGTGCTCATTTCAAGCCTCAAGTTAATAATCACAATTATTAACTTTCTGGTCTAAATTGGCCAAGCTTCATACCATTGACTCATTGCATGTGTACAAACAACTTTCCCAAGAGATTTGGATCACTAAATTGGCAAAAAACTAGGTAAAAACTAAAGTTTGTACTGACTTTTTGAATCTTTCTTGTAAATTCGGGAAACACTTATCCAAAATTGTTGAAAATTGATCCATAGGCTTATACATATGTGATAAACATGTGTACATGCTCAGTTGACCAAAAATTTGTAAAAATTATCAAATATAAATAATTATGATTTTTAACATCTACCTTGTTTTTGAACTTTTTTGACCAAGTTGTCATACCACTAGCTTTACCATGTTGTAATAAGCCCACAAACCAGATTTGGTAAGATTTGAATCATTGGATTGAAAATTGTGACTAAAATTTCAAAGTTAGTTTGCGGACAGGTAATTGATGACCATTTGACCAAAAACTGTCCAAACTTGATGAAAATTGGCTAGTAACCTTAACTTAAGGTGCTTAACAGATCCGTGTCAAAGTTGGGATAAAAATTTGTAAAAATTTGTCAGGAGTAAATAATCGCGATTATTTACATCTTCTACAAAACTTGATGATTTTGCAAATTTGAGTATACCACAAGGTCAAGCACATCAAGTAGACCCCACAAATCAGTTTTTGTGAAATTTGGAGCACAAAAGTGAGACTTAAGCCAGATTCTCAAAATCAGAATCTGTAGACACGGAACAGTGGGTAAACTTGATCAGAATTGGTCCAAACTTTTTGAAATTTTCCCAGAGACTCTAACAAGCTGTATACTTGCCAAACCTATCAAAGAAGTGCAAAAACTTGACAAAAGTAAATGATCGCGATTATTTACTTCTGCTATCGAGAGACTTCAATTTTGACTTTTGGTCTTATACAGTGCTAGACCAGCATAATAGAAGGCCACATGGAAATTTTGGGTTCAATAGGATCAAAATTGATACAGATACACTTAGTTTATAGGTTACAAACTAGACCTTTGATTTTGCTAAAGCCGAATCTAAAAGTTAAATTTTGACTCCCATAACACGATTTGAAGTGATATACAGAGACCAATCACGAGAGTTCTCAAGAGCTCTACTGTCTTTATAGAAGAATAGCTAACTTGATTAATTTTGTACAAGAATCAGGTTGCAGACAAGGAATCAGTGGCTTGACAAAGAGTTGCAATTGGAACAAGTGAATATTGACGACAAGTCAATCGGAAGGTGAGTACTCTATCCAGGGCTTCATAAGTCTATATGAACCTTAGATCTGGTCGTGTACTAGGGAATCGGGGCATACTCAAAGAAACCTCCAGAAGAGTATCTACCGAAGAAAGCGAGAATCAAGGCAATTCCTTGCCCACAATTCCTGAAGAAGTCTCAAACACTTTTTCAGATTCAACATCCGAAATGTCTTCTTACTCGACTCACTTGAAAACCGGAATGACAATGTGCTATAAGCATATACTCTCTTTTTACAAGAATAACCGTCATGGAACCCAGGTTTACTTGGACCCTAACGAGGAGTATGCTATTCGCATTGATGACCATGGTATTGAGTTCGAAGAAGAGGTTAGGGCAAACAAACAAGGAAAAATGTACATGGATCGAAACGAAACTCAATATGTACAAGTCAAAAATCTTGATGTGGTAGACAAATGGGGGTTAGAAGCAAACATCATAATCCCAGATATGTCAGCAAAAGAAGAACCACCAACTTTAGAATTCAAAAGATACGATCAAGTAGATTTGAAGCCTTTGAACGGCTTAGTACGGATAATCCTAGGGTCGGAGTCTATTGTTGGGAAGATAGAAACATAAAAGATCTTTTGTGGACTTCTCATGCCAGACCAGGAGAATTAACAGCCATGAAGATCATCTATATCTTCAAGATAAAAGATAAGGGATCTGCAGATCTACCAAATTACTTGTTTAGGGATTGTTATAACAACAACTTTGTTATGATGACTCCTGAGGAGGTAGAACAAACCAAATACCAAGGGTAATCCATACGGGATTGGATCTTGGGTCAAGGACCATAAACCACTCCAAGAGACGAACATTGTGAGAGATCATTTCAGAGTAATGTGAAGACACCAGAAACCACCTCATCACATAGAAAAAAAGGTGACACTAAGGCCAGTCCAGGGATACATGAGTCACTATTTCCAACAGACTGGTTTGAAGGACTCAGAACAGGACCAACTCCCAGAAGACCTGGAGTTGAACCAAATAGACGTGTCAGACCAACTGAATTTCAAAAATGGGTCAGAAAATACAGTGGATCAGAGGATCCATATGAACACTTAGCAAGCTTTAAGTAAGTGCTAAGAGCAGAGTGTACATCCGATTTCCATACTCAATTCGAGGGGTTTGGAATGACATTAGAAGGAAAATCTTTGACATGGTTTCAAAACATTCCACCAAGGTCAATCATGGACTTGAACACATTAGCTCAAGGATTTGTAGCTGCTTGTTCCAAAACGGGGATTAAACATAATACGGTAGCTCAAATCTATAGCTTTAAACAGAAACATGGTGAGTCCGTTAGGGATTGTGCAACTCAAATAAAACAATACATTACCAGATGCCTAGAGATGGAGATACTTGCAGAAGAACGACATGTATCTTTATTTCTGAAGGGACTACTAAACAAAGAACTTCATGCTATACTCTATAGTATAAATGATACAACCCTAGAAGCGTGTGTCTGATGCTATTGACCTAGGAGACAATTGCAAGATCTCCAATGAAGAAGATGTCTCTAAGGATAACCAAAGTGATAAAACAACATCCACAAAACCAACACAAGTGGGAACGGCTACTGCGGCACCACTCTCAGCCATAGAAGATATGTTAAAAAGGATTAACGACATGATGAACAATATGCAAAAAGCACCTATGAGAGGACCAGGACAAGGGATACCTCCACAGGGACAACCAATTAGGCCAAAAAAATGGTGTACAATCGAGGGAAAATGGACCAACCATGAGACTGTTAGAAGCTGGACACACCCCACGGAGACTAACTACTTGGAGGATTATAATTTTTTGTAATTATTCATTTATTGAGGAAACCTTATTTTTCACCTTGTAAATATTGGGACTTACGGAAGTTTCCAGATTGTATCCCAGTTTTGATAGATAGATGGAGTAGTTGGTTTATTTTGGAACTTTAGGGTTTGAGAATTGTAAGGTATATATACCACTTTTTGACCTTAATGAAAAAACCTTTTGTCATTTTTAAAATAAGTTTTAAAGTCTGTGAGTGAGCGTACTGTGTACGAGAGAGAGTGTGATCTTCATCTTGACGCTATGTGTGTACCAGTGGTCGGAATCGAGAAAGGAGAAGTGCAGCGTGTTGCCCCCGATGAGAGCTACGCGCTGATACCTACATTGCGTGTGTACAACCCGGTTTTGCAAGCTCCTTCTACGAGCTTCATCGGGTGATTGGGTGAGCATACGTTGTCCGATTTTGCATTGCAGCATATCCACGCGTTCACATTGAGTAGAGCTACACATTGGGCACTTTAGACTTTTGAAATGAAGACCTGCAGATTTTGGCCAGACATCCTACGTTATTTTGCACCGGGTGTTTTGGCTTGGGATTTTTGTTCATAGACCTTAGGAGAGCGACCTATTGGTGTTAGTAGGGTCTCCTTCAAGTTCTATGGTGTTTCGAGATTGTTTGATGGGTGTTCGGCTCTAGCAAGTGTTGTAGGAAGTTTCCTCTTACACACTCTTGAGGGCTGTGCCTTAGACAATTGGTAGAGACCTCTGTAGGAATTAGATAGGAGTCGGTCGAGTGTAGGTTGACACATTATGCTTGCTTCCATGCGTCTGCGGGTCCAGCTTCATCCTTAGCTAACATTTTATGTTAGGTGAGTTCTCGCTGTGCTGACGTCCGTCGCGGCGTATCCGTCCAACATTGGCGCCGCTGCCGGGGACGAAAACCTTAGGTAGGTGACTGAGACTAGTGACCGAGACTAATCCTTGAGGATTGGGATTTTTGGCTTGCCAAAAGTCTTGTTTTGCATTTAGATAGGATCAGAGGGTGGAGGACTCTCTAGGTCTTAGAGGGAGTCTAGGAACCGTGTATCTGGCCTAGATCCTTTGAGTTAGGTAGACTAGGTAGACCAAGATTGTTTTAGGTAGTAGTCGAGTTCTTAAGTAGGAATTGGAGTGGTAGAAGCGGTGAGAGGAGAGCTTGAGAGTCCGGAGAGGCCAGAAAGCAACCAAAACACCATTATCACCATTTCACATGATGACTAGGAGTAGAGTAAGTAGGACATCATGATTCAGGATCTAGAGCATTTCATGTATGCATACTTTCTTGGTAAAGTCATCACAAGTTTGTAAAAGACGCAAAAAGACGCAAAAGTGTGTTTGAAATCCTAAGTGAAGTCCAAAAGTTACTGTGAGTGTTTCTGATAGAGCTATAGAGCATCAGGAGCATTTCTCTCAGAAAAAAAAATAATGTCAAGCCAGGAGACATCCTACGCGATAGGCTAATCTGGTGGGAATTTTGAGATTTTGAGTAGACTAGTGTGTTCAGCAGGTGGGGTTTACCCTAATTTCAACTAGAAAGTGAAAATTTGACCATATGTTGACAGGATAAGGCCAGATAGACTGAAATTGCCAGACATCCTACCCAAATTGTGCCAAAGCATTATTTTAAGACCAAAACCATAAGATGGCTTCATGAGCATGTCTTGCATGATATATTGAGTGACTGAAAGGGGTTTCATCTCATTAGGGTGAGAAAGTTGGGTTCAGAACAAACTTTAGCACCTTTGATTGAAAAAGGCAAGAACAGCTAAAATTGGGGACTTTTGAAATCCAAACCAAAATCTAAGCATACCACTGGGTTACTGACATCAAGAGGAAGATGTGGGTCAAGTCTAGGGTCAAACAGGCCAAAAAGACATCCTACGCGTAGGATGTCTTCGGTGTGATTTTGGACTCCAAACCAAATTTTTGAGTATACCAAAGTGATCAACAACTCAAGGGGAGCCTGTGTTTTGAATTTGAAGCCATTCTGATGAAAAAGACATCCTACACGTAGGATGTCAAAAGAAAGAAATTGAAGCCACACATTGGCAGTGGGCATAGCAAGGTGTTATATAGCCTAAGGCAAGCCTCCTAGTCAATTTTGGTTCAAATTGGAGTTGATTAGACTGATCAAGATCAGCAACAGGCAGTCGGAACAGATTTCTGACTCATTGACCAGCTAATAGGTGTCCAAATAAAAAAGTAAAAACAATTGTGGGCTCAGCACATCAAGAGGAAACCATAGTGCAAAAATCAAGGTAGAACAAAGCAGGAGACATCCTACGCGTAGGCTGTCTATAGGGGCTTATTGAAGAGAAAATTTGACTGGGCTTAGACAGTGAGATTCCATTTGGCTTAAGGATTCCATAACTTCTTTCAAAAGTGAATTTGGACCTTGTTTGTCCAATTGACAAAGCAAAGACTGAATTCAGACTTTTTCGCGTAAATTGACCAACATCCGCCGAGGGAAGTACAATTCCAGATTGACAGACCTGATCCAGAACATGAGCAGTGTATAAAATACAGTAGTGGTTGAGATTAACTTTCCAGTTATATCAATCATTACTAAAATAACCTCTAGCAGATAAATGCTTTGATTTGATTGCGGAAATTAAATACTTGTGTAAAGGTATATTCAGCAACAAAGCAAGGAAGTTGTGCGGAAACTAATCCTTTTCCAGGTGAGTGGTTGGATTTGTGATAAATTGCATTGATAAGTTTGATGAATTTAAGATGAGGAAGATACATTGTTAGAGACCAGAAGGTGGCAGGTGACCAAGGTAGCTTAGTTTCCACCGAGGAGAGTGTAACTCAGGTAAGGCTAGATCCGCTAGCACCGATTATTGAGGAAGGTAGTGATACTGACACTTCGTTAGACAAATCTTTCTTCATGATGGGTAGTCAACAGCCAAGAGGTTTCACCTACGATGGACCAATGCCAGGAGGAAGCACATCCCTCAATCCTTTGAATGATTCCAAACTCATTGTGATCTTCTTAGAGGGAACAAACTCGAGGGGAGCCCTAGTCTATTCTGACTATCAAGGACGCAAGTGCATTTGTATTGAAGAGAGGCCAGCACAGAGATTGGAGATAATCCGAGTCTATGATGATGGAGACAAATTCCGAGACAAAAAGGGGAACCACTATCTGATAGTTAGTAACCCTAAAGATTACAACAGATATGGAGATAATGTGGCGAAAGGGAAAATGGTTTCAGAAGCTCAAGAACCGCCAACAAACATTGATCGGCCCGGAGCTATTTTTATGTATGATAAGAAAACAACCACGGTTCCAACTTATAACGAGAACCTGGGAATCTACAAGCATGAGAGTGAGGGTATAGTCTCTTACTTTCGTAGCAAAGAACCATACGTAAACGAATTAAGCAAAGACAAGGTTCTTTACTTATTTTCTTATGAAACTGCTATGGGGAAGGGTATAGTTTTTGTTGATAGATACGGGCGAGAATACCAACGGATTCTCCCAAAGGAGGTAGAAAGGGCAACAGGTCCAGGAGCATCAGTATATGCCCCTGAAGAAGTGCCAAGAGCCACCTACAGCCCAAGTAGGTCGACAAATCCCTTTTCTGATGAGTATGACGCTATCTCACATTCCACCCAACCACAAGCATTCAACAACCAAAACCAACCAACAAACCAGTCATCATTGCATACATGGCTTCGACAGAGTGCAACATTGGAACAAGACTGAAGACGAGATGGTTATCAAGCCGCAAGAGGGCTAAGGGATTTGCAAGAACCACCACCCTATTCAAGGTATCAAGGAGAGAGTAAGCCAAAGACTCAAGGGTCAGCAGAGCCTGGAGGGCCACCCATAGAACAAGTTTGAAGAGATGAATCATCTCTCGCGAGAATTGTTAGAAATTATGGCTTAGGAGCACCACTGGGAGAGGAACCAGCCTACTACCGAAGACCTGAGGAGCTATATCGATTAGGACGTGGAGATCCAATGATGAGTTTTGTAGACCATCGGAGAATGAGACCTTCTCAAGTGCAAAAATGGGTAAAAAATAAATACACAGGAAGCAGAGACCCAAGAGATCATGTAGCAGCCTTTGTGCGTGTAATTAGGGCCGAAGACGTGTTAGACTTTCCTACCCAATTTGCAGGGTTTGGACTGACCCTAGAAGATGATGCTGCCACTTGGTTTGACTCTGTAGAGCATAGAGACTTTGAGTCTATGGAGGAACTGTTTGACGAGTTTATTGAGGAATAATCACAAAGGGGGATAGCTCATAATACCGTCTCACAAATCCATAAATTCAAACAGAAAGATGGGAAATCTGTACGAAAGGCAGTCCTAAGACTAAAAAGATATGTTAAGTTCTGTCCAGTGGAAGAACTTCCAACTCAGTCCAGACTTATGCTGATATTCATCCAAGGACTAAGGAATGCGGATCTCCAGAAAGACTTACATATGAAGAGGAGCATGACATTGAATGAGTTAACCAAGGAGGCTCTTTACCTTGTGGACAGTTGTGCGGTCTACAAAAAGGGGGAGTTCAAGGACCTTGACAATTCATCTTCACAACAAAGTGGAAGCAAGTCTTCTAAGACAACACCGAAAGGACAAGTAGCTGTAAACCAAGAGCAACTCGTAGATGAAGTGCTAAAAAAGATTAACTTGTACGGAAAACCCCAGGTTAAATAGCCCAAGTGGTGTGCTATTGAACAAAAATGGACAAACCATGCGACCGAGGAATGTTATTATAACAAGGGATATGTGAGAGAGAGACTTTACGCTCCCCAAGCTCAGGTAGCTTCTCCTCAAGTTCCACCCATGCCTAGGTATCAAGCAGGCAACCTACCAGGACCTGTAGGTGTAGAAAGACCACAACCGGTGTTGGGGCAACAACCACCCCTACCAAAATTATGACTAGTCGGTATAAGATATACACCAACCGTAACCGAATCAGAGGATAAGGCTTTGGTGCCTATGCATGCATATTATGAAGATCCCAATGGATATGCGGCAAACTCTGACTATTATCCACCGAAAGAACCCTCGACACTAGAACCATGGAGCATGATAGGAAGTACAGGACCACCAACAGCTGCACAGGCAGTAGGAGAAGGAAGATATAGCTTAGATGAACGAACATTGTTGTTCATAGCCAATGGAAGCATGGGCAGACAGAGACATGCATACCAACAAAGAGGAGCTCAAGGAGCACCTCAACAACCCAAAGGACCGTGCTACAAGTGTGGTGGAGACCATTGGCTAAGAGACTGTCCTCATGATGAAATCATTAGAGTCAACGCGTATTGCACTGAGTGTGGAGTTATTCATTTGATTACCGATTTTCCTAAAAACCCGAGCAAAGGAGAAAAAACCACCTTGAACATGCTAGAAACAGTACCTTCCAGTGGAGGGTTGGAAAATGAAACAATCATACCTATTTAGGTAGTAGCACGAGCCCAAGCTCAAAGAATGACGAACCAACCCATAGTTGAAGAGCCAAAAACCGATGGCCAAAGTTCAGAAACAAAAAATCAGAGAAGCACTTAGAAAGCTAGAAAGGCACGTATGAAAGCTAGGAAGGAACGAGAGCAAACAGCTCTATCCGAGGAGTTGAAACATACAAAGGATAGATTAGAGCTGTTAGAGGATCTAGCTAGTTTAAGTTCACACACCACAGCAACCATAGCACCCAAGGAAATAGCAGAGCCCAAAAGTGCAGAATCAGGAGGATCTGTACTGACTGATAAGGTAAATGAGCAGTTGGATGCGCTTCTAAAGGCTTATGAAGCTAGACTCAAAACGAACCAAACCTAGGAGCAGAGGTGGATGACTTATCCATATGCAGAAATAAAAAAACAGAGGTTGGAAATGTGTAAAAGGATGATCGAAACAACTCAATCATTGATGAAGACCCATTGGGTAAACCTGCAAATTGGCATGAGGCACCAGCTCCAACCCTTATCCAACCAACTTTAGAGGAACATGTAGAAACAAAGGAAAGAATCACTAATGCCTATGAGTCCAGAGGAGAGCATATCATAGTGCCAAATACCACATATAAGGCAAGTGACGGGTTCCAACCTAAAACATTGACAAAAATGGGTAAGGAAGGTAACGGTCTAGACGATCTGTGGAAGCAAATCCGTGAGGCCAACGAGGCTAATAGGATGAGTAACCACATCCATAGCATGAGAAAAGAAAAGAATGTAACCTTACCTCCTATTGAAGAATTTAAGGCAAGGTCACAAATGAACTTTGAGATACATTCACAAGGGGGAGACCAAGGATCAGAGACCAAGGATCAATTAGTTCAGTGCACAGCCAACCAGACTCGCTGAGAACTTTACCCTCTTACCTAGGAGAGTATGAAGCCAAGTCGAAAGTGAGAGCAATCCCATCTCAAAGACTGTCTTCTAACAAAGTGATGGATTCACAAGGATTGATTGAGTTATTGTCCACCCCGGTGGCAAGCACAATCACATTAGTAGAACTCGTAAGGCTACGACCAAACATGTGAACCACAATAGGTAAATTCCTAGGAAAATTTGGAGTGAAAGACCCCACCTTGAGGCTACAAGAAGGGATCAGGGAGTTGGACATGCCGCAACTAAACACTAGGCTAGTACCATTAAACAAGGTCGGAGAGTATTGTGAGGGAGAAGATGGAAACACCACGCTACCAATAGAATTCCAAGGAGTAGTTTCCAAAGCTATTCTTGGCAGTGGAGCGGGAGTTGCTATCACCACCAAGGAAATCTAAAAAAAAATGGGAAAGCCCAGCTTTGAGAGCTACCAGAATGAAATTGCAATTGGAAGATGGGTTCCTGGAGAAGCCTCTAGGACTCTTAGAAAAAGTGATTGTCACTTCGTGCGGAATCGAGTATGAGCATACATTTGTCATAGTCTATTTCGACAAAAAGAACAATTATGAGATCATCTTGGGAAGATCATTCATGAGACAATTGAAGATGGTCCAAGATTTGGGTTATGACCACATATACCTTAGACATGGCGATACAACAACTAAAATACACCTGAAAGACCAAAGTTACAAAGATGTGAACCAAACACCTGTGGAAGAGTTTGATTCAGCTCTAGTAGCAGGATCAGAACTCCTAGCATGGTTAGGGAAACAAAAGGAGCTATGGATGTGCGGAGCTTCACATTGTGGAAGCTTAAGAAGAGAGGAATGCATCTTAGAAGAGCAATTGAGGACAAGGAGTATATAAACTTTCCCTAAAGATGCCTTGGAACCTCTAGAATGGGAACACATACTAGCAACATCGGATGTCTGTACCATTACAGATAGTCCAACAATAAAATTTTGCGATAAAGATGGCTATGATGTGCTACCCTATTACATGGTAAACATTATACCAGGAGAAGATGAGACGGAGGAACCAACGGGACAAGAAGAGTTTTATAACTCCTCTGAATATCTGGAAGTAAATGATGATGCAGATAATGAGTGTTCAGACACCTCAAGTGAATGTGAAAGGGAAACCGAGAATATCAAGTTTTATGATTTTGCTAATCAACACCCTAGACGCCAGGAACGCTATAGGAGGAAACAAGCAGGAAACAAAGTGAGAGAGAACCTAATGCCCAGGATAAAAGGTAAAACTCACTATTTGATGCTTGTAAAAGTAGAGGATTGTGTACAAGATCAAATATCAGGAAGATTCTCAAAAGATCGAAGGAAAAGAACACGAGAGGAAATAAAACACGAACGAAAAGCTAAACCAGAAACAAAATCACAAAAATCAAAAAATTAAAAAAAAGAAACAAAAAAGACCAAGAGTGGACTAAATTGGAACGTAAACAGAAATACCAACAACTGAAATGGTCTTTACGTGAGATATGGACTACTGAAGAAGATAGTGATGGTAAAGGGGAGTCCGAAAAGGGAAACATGAATGTACCATCACACTATCGGAAATTTACCATCCAGGACAGAAAAATCATCATGACACCACCAGTCAAGGAAAGTACCAACCAAGAATCTTACGATGGGCCAGAAAATGCAAAAAGGATAGACCTTGCAGAACCAGATGAAAAGCCTCAGCGGGTCTATATAGCAAACGATTTAGAGCCTGAAGAAGAAGAATGGCTAACACAACTTCTCAAGAAGTATAAAGATGTGTTTGCATGGTCCTATAAAGACATCAAAGGAGTTAATCCATCGATATGCCAACATATAATTCCTTTGAAATCGGATGCAAAACCTAGGAAACAACATCCTTATACATATAATGACACATTTGCTAAACGAATCAAAGAAGAGATTGATAAACTGATGGAAGCTGAATTCATCTATGAAATCGAACATACAAATTGGGTATCACCCATTGTGGTAGTTCCCAAAAAGAATGGAAAATTGCGAGTGTGTGTAAACCACAAAAAGGTAAACGCATCCACCATAAGGGATAATTATTCCTTGCCAATCACAGAACATGTACTTGAGCGAGTGGCCGGGAAACGGGCTTATTCCTTTCTGGATGGGTTTTTAGGATACAACCAACTGGCAATAGCAAGGGAGGATCAACACAAATAGTGTTTGCCACACAATGGGGAATTTATGCGTATCGAGCTATGCCGTTTGGCTTAACTAATGCCCCAGCTACCTTCCAAAGGTTAATGACGCACGTGTTGACGAAGGAAATTTGGAATGGCGGCCTCTACACCAAAACAAACTCCATTGCGCCACAAGGGAAATGAGATAAGGGCACCACCTAGTCTTGGAAACGTGGGCTAGGACCGCTACACAAAGAGAGAGAGAGAGAGAGAGAGAAAGAGAGAGAGAGAGATCACTATGAATGAAGCATTAACCTTAGTGTGTGTACAAGGAATGGATGACTTCAAACACTCCCAACACAAATAGCATGTAGATTACCAAACAACCACTCAAGGATTAGCCAAGATCACATCAAGCACTCTCACACATATATAAAAGATTTCTCTTAATTAACATAAGTAAGAGAAGGAGAGGTTACTAGCATGAAACAATTTGCACTCTAGAATGTGCAAGAATAGAGTGAATGAATGAGCTTATGGGCTCATGGTGAGTGATACAAAGACTCAATGGGGCTGAGGGAGGCTTGAAATAACAAAGGGGAAGGCCTCTTTATATAGGAAAGAGAGTGATTAGGAGTGAGGTTAAGATCCAAGTGTAATTTGTACAAATGAAGCTTGATTAGGGACATTCAACCAATGAAGAAGCTCCTTCCAAGTGATTTGTTGACCAATTAGCTCCATCATCACTTGTGTTGTCTTCACTCCTTCCTCCATAGCTTGAGTCCAAGAGCTTCCTTATTTTAAAATGTAAAGAATCTACATAAAATCAATACATATCTAGTAATAATAGAAAGGGGTTGAATGAGAACTTATGAATTAGAACAAGATTAAGCATGACTTGAGAGGTGATTAGAAGCGGAATTTTGATGGGTTTTTGAGCTTGAGAGAGAGGAGGAAGGAGAGGAGGGTGAGAAGACTAATGGCTGATTTTTAGAAAAGGTCTCAATGTGGAAAAGGAAGGGTGTGTGTGTGTAAAGGTAGAGGGGGTGGTCTCCACCACAGTTGAAAAAACTGGTGTCCGCCATTTTGGCCATATCTCCTAGACCGTAGATGCAAATTTTTTTTTAAGAAAATGGCCAAAATCTCTAGCTCATCAGCTACAACTTTGATGAAGACAACTTTTCTTGGATCAGAGTGAAAGTAGTTTTTAAAAATTCAACAAAATCATGTGTCTGGTTCCTTCCTTTACCAAGTCTTCCACTTGGATCCCATTTGTTTGAATCATCATATGGCTCCAAAGCCATGATGATATGAGCCACTCATGACCCTTGAATCATGGGTGCATGGCTCCACAACCACATCATATCTTTTCTTTTCACATTTACATATTTTCCCTTCCCTTTACCATTAGGTTCTCCCTCTACCTTTCACCTCCGGTGAACTAGTCAAGAAAAAATTCCTATCAAATCATTTTTTTAAAAAAAAATTCCAAGAGGTTGTTCTCACTCTTTCTTTTATTGTAAACCTCTAGAAGCAAGGAAAACCAACAAAATATAATAAACAGAAATTTGTGATAGGCTCGGATCATAGCCCCCCAAACCTGGCTAGGGATATTTATGCCTCTAGCCTACTTTCTTTGATCTTGAGCTGACCTTATCCTGATGTGATAAGGCTTTAGACACCATCCATTTGTCCTGGTCTTGTGCACTTTACCATCAATGTCTTGAAGTCTGTAAGAGCCATTTTTGAACTTTTTGGTGACCAAGAACGGGCCTTCCCATCGGAAAAGAAACTTTCCATCCTTACGAGTGTCGAAGCGATTGTCATATCGAAGCACCAGAGATCCCTTTTTGATGTCTTTGGATGCTAGCTTTTTGTTGAACTTTTCTCTGCGCTTCTCTGCTTCTTGAGAATAGTGGTTGATGGCTTCTTCACGATCCAATTGCAACCTCTCTAGATCCATGATCCTTTGATGTACTTTCTCCTTTTGAGAGCCTACCTCGCTACCCAATATTCGAAGACTTGTTAACTTCACTTCAATGGGCAAAAGCGCATCCTTTCCATAAACCAAATGAAAGGGTGTGTACCCTAATGTGGTTTTGAAGGAGGTTCTATAGGCTCATAGAGCTCCATTCAGGTGTTTGTCCCAATCTTGGCGCCTGGCATGTACCTGTTTGGTGAGAATTTTGCAAATGATTCCATTTACCTTTTCCACCAAACCATTGCACTGAGAATAGTAAGGAGTAGAGTGTTGATGCTGAATATTTAGCTTCTTCATGAGTTCTCCTACCAAGTCTGCTCTAAACCCTGGTCCTCTATCAGATAGTATTTCAAGAGGGGTGCCAAACCGGCAACAAATGTGGTCAAAGATGAACTGACTCACATCCTTAGCAGTAATTCTATTGGTCGGCATAGCCTCAGCCCATCTAGTCATGTAGTCTACTCCCATGATGATGTACTCTTTACCTGACTGAGTGTGTGGTAGAGGCCCTATGGCATCAATTCCCCACTTCTCAAAGGGCCCATATACCTTTATTGGGTTCTGAGGTTCAGCTATGAGCCGTCGTGGTCCTGCTTTCTGACATTCATCACATGTTTGACACCAGTATTTGACATCACGATGAAGACTTGGCCAAGTAAACCCAGCTTGTAGAACCTTTCTACTAGTGACGTCGTGTGCAAAGTGTCCTCGGCACATATCATCGTGACAAGCTTTTAAAATCTCTTCAATTTTACTCTTCAAAGGCACTCTCCTAAGCACACCATCCTTACCAAGACAATACAAGTCATCATTTACTATGCGATACCTGGTAGCCTTCCTAGCTAACCATCACCTTTCTCCTGCATTCAAGTGTTTAGGAGCCTCTCCTTGCTCCAGAATGTGCATAATATCTTCCAAGTCCTCCTTGCCTTGCTGAAGTGGAAGTTTGATGGCCACTGCTCCCACTATTAACTAATTAACTTTGATGATGCTAGGTGGTCTGCATCCTTGTTCTGGTCTCTTGGCACATGATGTACTTGTGCCTCCCTAAATCTCCTCATAAGAGCTTTGGCTTCTCTCATTTTAGTAGAGAGACGGGCATTTTTGCAAGCCCATGTACCTTGCATTTGCCTTACCAAAAGCATGGAGTCACCAAAAGCGTTTAATCTCTTAATTGAATTATCGAGGCACCAACAAAGGCCATGAATTAGAGCATGATATTCTGCTTCATTGTTGGAGTGGACATCTTCTAGAGTGATCCCTTCACCATGGATCCTCTCTCCCAATGGAGATAAGACCACGATGCCTACAGCTGCCTTATCCTTGGTTCTCTTGTATGCTCCATCAAAGTAGAGGCTATAAGCATTGACCAAAGCCTCTGGAGCTGGAGGAGGTGGAAGTTCCTTTCTCTTCAAATGGAAAACTTTTTCATAGAACTTGTTTGTTCAAATGTCGGCTAAGCATGCTCGAGTTGTTCTTTCAACCTGTATTGTATAATCAAACTCTTGAAGTCGCACCACCCACTTTGCTATTTTGTCAGAGATTTCCATATGTTGTAGCGCATAGGGAAACATATCCTCCACAGTGATAATTACAAACCTCTTCGGCAGCAAGTATGGCCGAAATTTGGTTACCGCAAACATGAGAGCTAACACTAGCTGTTCCATCAAGGTGTAGGCCTTCTCTGTGTTTTCCATGAGGCGGCTAGCAAAATACAGAGGCCTCATAAAGGATGTTTTTGGATCTTTTTGTAGGAGGGCAGCACCAATGGCCTCTTCTCCCACACTAGGGTTTACAAAGAATGTTTCTTCCCAACAAGGTTGGAGGATTACAGGGAGTGACCCTAACATTTTTTTAATCTCTCTAAAATGCCCATCACTTTCTTCACTCCAAACAAGCGTCTCTTGACGAGTCAGCTGTTGTAGAGGAAATATCACTTGGGAGAGTAAGTGTATGAATCTACTCAAATATCTTAGCTTTTTCAAGAAAGAGATTAATTGTTTGATGGAAGTTGGGGAAAAGAGATTTAGCAATGTTTCTATCTTTTCAGGATCTACCTCGATTCCATCAATGGACACTACATTCCCTAATAGTGTAACCTTGCTTTCCCCAATGTGACATTTGTCCTTGTTTAGTTGTCCACCCAACTTAGCTAAACGAGTAAATCCTTCATCAATCTTGCCGAGATGCATACTTTTGGAGCTGTAAATACAAAAGTCATCTATGAAAACCCTTATGGACTTACCAAAATAAGGTTGGAAGACCATGTTCATGAATCGTTGAAAGGTGGCTAGAGCGTTGGTGAGACCAAAAGGCATGACTCGAAATGCAAAACATCCCCATGGTGTGATGAAAGTAGTCTTTTTCTGGTCCTCCTCTGCAATGCGTATTTGAAAGTAGCCAGAGTAGCCATCACACACTGTGTATCTCTCATGGCCTGCTACTTCATTTAGAATCTAATCTTGAAATGGGAGAGGGAAGTGGTCCCTCTTTGTTGCAGCATTTAGTGGCTTGTAATCCACGCACACTCGCCATTTACCATTCTTCTTTGGCCTCACCACTACTGGGGAGACCCATTTTGAATCTTCTACTGGGTATATGAATCCTGCTTCTAAGATTCTCTTCACCTCAGACAACAGTGCATTTTGTTGCACAACTCCTAATCTTCTTAGTTTTTGTACTACTGGCTTGCTCCCTTCTTTTAGATGGATATGATGCTTCACTGCAGTGACACCTGTAATGTGAGTGTAATCAGAAATAAACAATGATGCATGCTTCTTGAGAACGTTAACATAACCCTCCTTTTCTTATTCCTTTATATCCATGGATAACATCTCCTCTAGGCTGGCATCCCACACATTCTCCATTTGGATCCTTGGGTTGTCTTCTGATGAGGTAGTTTCCTTTATGGTGATGCCCATGACTTCGAGAGTGCTATCACTCTCTTCACTTGAACTCTCTTCCTCGTCCATAGATGAGGAGCATCCACTTGAGCTCCACTCGTCAGCTGACGTCTCTAGTTCAAGGTTCTCTTGTCGCCCATTCTTTAGGTTATAAACCACCTTCCGACTATGGCCACCCATACGAGGTCTCAACTCCAAGTCTCCTGTTGCCCAATCTTGCCTAGCTCCTATACCCATGAGCCAAGGTCATCCTAAAATAAGGGGGTATCCTTCTCCCTTTACTGGCATCACATAAGCATCAACCTCTGTAGTGATTCCAAAAACAGAAACTCTCAAAGCTTTCACTGCACCCACACAAGTGACAGAGAAATTATCGGCCATTTTTGCCCTAAAGTTTGATGATTCCATTACCTCTAAACCCAATTGATGCATTAGTTTTTCTGTCATGACACAAACCTCTGCTCCACTGTCAATGTAAGTTTTTGGAATCTGTTGTCCCTTGATTTGAGCCTCCACCAAGGGCACTATATCCTTGACACCATATGCTTTGATTACAGTTACTAGATTACTTCGCTTTGCCCTCGTGCTCACCATTTTTGACCATTGTCGTCGAAGCTTTGGGGAGAAATGAAGTAGTTGTGGCCAAGTAATCTTTGGTCCTTGGGAACTCACATCAACTGTCAAGTCATAAGGTTGTGTCCGAGATCCCATAGGGAAATCAGAGATGTCAATTTGAGACTTGGTACGGGTCTTTCTCTTCTTGGATTCATCTTTAGTTGCCCGAGATGTACTTGCTTCATTGCGTGCATCCTTGCTTGTTTCTTTACCTACTTCATCTTGGACACGCACACGTTTGATAGGCATTGTAGCCACTTCATCTATCTTCATCTTCCCTTTAGCTATTTCTTCCTGGTTGCTTCTGCCCTTGAGGACCTCCTCCATCCTTATGATGCTCACATTTGGTTGAGTAGCAGGGGCTTGAGCTTGAGCAGGAGATGGCTGCAAAATTTGAGGTTGCGGTTTCTCTTGTGCTTGAGCTCTAGCACGGGGAGGACTTACTTGTTGTCGAGGACCTCTGACAGGGTAGTCATATCTTCTGGGATGAGGGCAATTATACATGCCGTGACCATTTTCCCCACAATTGTAACACAACATTTCCCTTGCTTGACGTCGCATTGGTGGCCGATTCCCACCATTTCCCTCAATAGGCCTTCTTGCACCCTGCACAAGATTTACTCTCAACCCCTCTAGCTGGTTTGTGAGATTGTTTATTTGTTGGAGCATATCTTCTTGTTGACCTCTATTGAGGTCTGGTGCATTAGGCACATTTGGAGGTATGTGAGAAGCTTCCATAGTTGTGATATTTCCTCCCAAAGCTAGCTGGCCAGCTTGGGCTTGATAGAGAATCTTTCTATTCTTTTCCCTAGCAATTCTTAAGGCATCTTCAAAAGCATTTGGAAATTTTCTCTTTACCTTCTCCCTTAGCAAGGGGTACAAACCTGAGATAAATCGATCCTTTTGGAGGTAATTGGGAGCTCGCTCACCAGGGTTTAGTGAGTCTGACCATTGCCCCCAAAGTTTCAGAAAACCTTCCTCATAGGTTGCATAACCATGAGGGTCAACTTGATGAAGGGCCAGAAGCCGTTGCCATAGTTCTTCTGCCGAATTGGCTCGTTGAAATCTTCGTAGGAAAGCTGCCGTCAATCCCTCCCAATCAATTCTTTGGGTTGGATCTAGAGCCTGGAACCATACCCTAGCTTCTTCTTTGAGGACCAAAGGAAAAGCTCTCAATTCCAATGCTTCGTCATCCCTCCTGGAGACAAGGAAAGCTATCTCCAAGTTATCCAAAAATCCCCAGCATTTTCCCCACTATGCCCAAAAAAATTTGGGAAAGCCATCATAAAAATGGGTTACCTTCCTCTCAATACAGCACAAAGATGAAAACGTCTAGGCCCAAATCATATCTTATTAAGGGTAGAATAAATTGATTGATAGATGCATTAATCTCAGCTAGACGACGAGGGCCTAGTAAGTTCCTTATGATGTTTTGGAACCTAAGTTTTGTGCTAGCTATTATATGCACAGTTTGTCTAGCAAGAGGTTGGAAAGGTCCATATAAATCCCTATGATTCATGGAGTATGCTTAAAGCAAGATGAAGATGTGAACATCAAAAGATACATTATACTCCAAAATAGGAAATATTATAGGGTCAGGGGACAATAATATCTCTCTCAACCTCTCAGCTCCAAAATAGAAGACCAATCTTTGTTGGAAAAAAATCTTTCTATCAATGCGCACATTCACCCTAACATTCTGAACTGATTGAAAGTTGTAGAAAATGGGATTATTCATTGGTGCATTAAATACAAACTTCCATGAAGCACTTCATTGAAGTTGAGCTCTCTTGGATCCCACCATTTGAGAGATGCGAAGAATTTGCTCACCAATGATTAGCCTAGCTTTGGTGTGACCATCTTCAGCTTTGTAGAGTTCATAGGGTTCGATGGCTACCCTCTCAACCACCTTGAGCCTTCTTGCTAGTAGTAGTTGGAGTGCATCACCATATGTAGCCTCTTGCCAATACCGCACCCCATTGATGTGTAGCTCCCCCTCCAAAAACTTGTTAATACCCGAGTGTGAGAGTGCTTTCACCACCTGAAGTCGAGGCTTCAAAGGAAGTGTCGTCACACTAGCCACAAAGCACTCAACACAATTTTTTCACCTAGGGACTTGATGACTACAAGATTTTCCTTGAAGCAAAGAAGGGTGTGTGTAGTTAACTCTCTTTACCCGCATACGTGCCGTTTGTCGATAAAGAAGCTTCTTTTCTCGAGCTTCTTGGGGAGACCATACAGGAAGTCTCGGAGAATTTGATGGATCTTCCTTCATAGGATTGACAGAGCGCTGCTTGAGAACTCCTCCGTGGGGGCACCAATTTATGACGAAGGAAATTTGGAATGACGGCCTCTACACCAAAACAAACTCCATTGCGCCACAAGGGAAATGAGATAAGGGCACCACCTAGTCTTGGAAACGTGGGCTAGGACCGCTACACAAGAGAGAGAGAGAGAGAGAGAGAGAGAGAGAGAGAGAGAGAGAGAGAAGAGAGAGAGAGAGAGAGAGAGAGAGAGAGAGAGAGAGAGAGAGAGAGAGAGAGAGATAACTATGAATGAAGCATTAACCTTAGTGTGTGTACAAGGAATGGATGACTTCAAACACTCCCAACACAAATAGCATGTAGATTACCAAACAACCACTCAAGGATTAGCCAAGATCACATCAAGCACTCTCACACATATATAAAAGATTTCTCTTAATTAACATAAGTAAGAGAAGGAGAGGTTACTAGCATGAAACAATTTGCACTCTAGAATGTGCAAGAATAGAGTGAATGAATGAGCTTATGGGCTCATGGTGAGTGATACAAAGACTCAATGGGGCTGAGGGAGGCTTGAAATAACAAAGGGGAAGGCCTCTTTATATAGGAAAGAGAGTGATTAGGAGTGAGGTTAAGATCCAAGTGTAATTTGTACAAATGAAGTTTGATTAGGGACATTCAACCAATGAAGAAGCTCCTTCCAAGTGATTTGTTGACCAATTAGCTCCATCATCACTTGTGTTGTCTTCACTCCTTCCTCCATAGCTTGAGTCCAAGAGCTTCCTTATTTTAAAATGTAAAGAATCTACATAAAATCAATACATATCTAGTAATAATAGAAAGGGGTTGAATGAGAACTTATGAATTAGAACAAGATTAAGCATGACTGGAGAGGTGATTAGAAGAGGAATTTTGAGGGGTTTTTGAGCTTGAGAGAGAGGAGGAAGGAGAGAAGGGTGAGAAGACTAATGGCTGATTTTTAGAAAAGGTCTCAATGTGGAAAAGGAAGGGTGTGTGTGTGTAAAGGTAGAGGGGGTGGTCTCCACCACAGTTGAAAAAATTGGTGTCCGCCATTTTGGCCATATCTCCTAGACCGTAGATGCAAAAATTATAAAAAAAATATGGCCAGAATCTCCAACTCATCAGCTACAACTTTGATGAAGACAACTTTTCTTGGATCAGAGTGGAAGTATTTTTTAAAAATTCAGCAAAATCATGTGTCTTGTTCCTTCCTTTACCAAGTCTTCCACTTGGGTCCCATTTGTTTTAATCATCATATGGCTCCAAAGCCATGATGATATGAGCCACTCATGACCCTTGAATCATGGGTGCATGGCTCCACAACCACATCATATCTTTTCTTTTCACATTTACATATTTTCCCTTCCCTTTACCACTAGGTTCTCCCTCTACCTTTCACCTCCGGTGAGCTAGTCAAGAAACAATTCCTATCAAATCATTTTTTTAAAAAAAATTTCCAAGAGGTTGTTCTCACTCTTTCTTTTATTGTAAACCTCTAGAAGCAAGGAAAACCAACAAAATATAATAAACATAAATTTGTGATAGGCTCGGATCAGCGTTCAAAGAATACCTAAGAATATTCTTAGGTATTTCCATGGGTGATCTTTGTGTAAACTCTCTTCTACGAGAGGAACATATTGACCATTTGCAAAAGGTCTTTGAAAAATGCAGGACATATCGAATCTGTCTTAACCCAAAAAAGTGTATATTCATGGTTAAGCAAGGCCGCATCTTAGGACACATTGTCTCAAGAAATGCCATAACCACTGACCTAGACAAAGTAAAAGTCATTGTGGACCTACCCAGGCCTACTAATGCTAAACAAGTGCAATCCTTCATGGGACACTGCGGATATTATCGAAGATTCATATACATGTATGCGGTTATCGCACAACCTCTGTATCGTTTGCTAGGCAATTTCGATTGGACCGAGGAGTGTGAAACTTCGTTCCAAAATCTGAAGAAAAACCTTATATCATCACTTGTACTGAAGGCACCAGATTGGGAAAAGATATTCCATGTTTACATTGATGCTTCTGCATATGCAATCGGATGTATTCTGGATCAAACTTGGAGACGGGAACAATGGATTTTCCAGTATGTTATGCAAACCGACAGTTAAACAGTGCGGAAAATAACTACACAACCACCGAATGGAAAGGGTTAGGAATGATTTATGCTGTAAAGAAATTTTGGCATTATTTGCTCGCAAACAAATTTGTGTTCTTTACAGATCATCAAGCTCTTTTGTATCTGGTAAATAAACCATGCAATACAGGAAGAATTGTACGCTGGTTTATTATATTGGTAGAGTTTGACTTAAGAGTGGTTGTCAAAAAGGGTAAAACCCATCTACGAGCGGATCATCTTTCAAGGATACACAATGGGGAAGCTTCTGAAGGAGTAGATGATGACATACCAGATGCTTATCTTTTCAATGTTCAAATGGTACCCAAATGGTCTCAAGAAATTGTTAGCATTCTTTCCTTTGGAAGTGGGTTTAATAATACGAAATACAGATTCAAACAACAAACAATTCGGCAAACAAAAAACTTTCAGTTGATAGCAGGACGGCTGTATCATCTAGGATCGGACCAAATCCTACGATTATGTATAAATCCGGAAGAATTTCAGTGCTACCTTGAAGAAGCACATGTCCAGGATTGTGCATTTCATTGTTCAACAGTGAAAACATACCAGAGACTGAAACAGTTAGGGGTTTATTGGCGAACTATGTATGCAGACACACATTCTTATGTTACCAATTGTACTATATGTAGTGTCAAACGACCAGTGGATCACGCGACATTGTTTCAAGTAAACATTGCACCTGCATGGAGTCAATATATCATTGATTTCTTAACCACCAGGATGTTCCCTGAGAACATCACAAGAGCATGAAAAAAATCTATAGAGCTAGAAGCCAGTGACTTTCAGTTGATTGGGAACCACTTCTATAAGCGAGGAAAGGACAATCAACTTAGAATATGTGCAAGTGAAAGCAAATACCTGCTGATTCTAGAACATGCACATAGCAGAATAAGTGGAGGCCATTTTTCGGGACGGCAAAAATAGTCTTAACCACAGGTATATGGTGGCCTACATTGCACATGGATGCTGAAGAGTTTGTAAAGCGTTGTGACGCATGTCAGCGCACCAAGGTGCCAATAAAAAGAGATGAGATGCCACTACGGCCAATGATGGGAGCAAGAGCATTTGCAAAATGGGGCATTGATTTTGTGGGACCTATCTCACCCCCTGCATATCGCACCCATACCCAATATATCATTGTGGCTATGGACTATCTCACAAAATGGATCGAAGCCAAGGCAACACAAAAAGCAGATGCACGCACCACTGCACAATTTTTGTATGAGAATGTTTTTGTATGATACGGGTTACCAATAGAAATTGTCAGTGATCGTGGGACACATTTTCTTAATGAAGTCATTGAATATCTGCTAGAGGA
This sequence comes from Adiantum capillus-veneris, assembly GCF_014529385.1. Taxonomy (NCBI): domain Eukaryota; kingdom Viridiplantae; phylum Streptophyta; class Polypodiopsida; order Polypodiales; family Pteridaceae; genus Adiantum; species Adiantum capillus-veneris. The sequence continues at coordinate 115,707,025 of NC_140947.1, read as the reverse complement.
ATTCATGGTCATACATAGGAAATCTGCTCCATACCATCCACAGGCCAATGGACAAGCTGAGGCCACAAATAAAACTTTATGCACGGTTCACACTAAAATAGTGTCAGAGTCAAGAACAGATTGGGATCAGCAAATACACTCAACACTATGGGCATATAGGGTAGCTTACAAAACATCAATAGGAACAACACGGTACAACATGGTGTTTGGCCTAAATGCTATACTACCTAGAGTTTTTAATTCCAACTCTACGAGTAGCGAAATGCTTAGAATGGACAGGGCATGAGCTCTCTTCAAGAATAGATGATCTTGCAAAGCTAGATGAACTTCGCTTGAGGACCGTAGCTTCAATCTATGCTAGAAAGAGAAGACAAAAATAGTTTTTTGACAAACATGTGCGCACTAAAGAGTTAAAAACAGGTGTTTATGTACTTGTTTATACTTTGAAGCAACATGCCAAGAAAATTAAAAAGCGATGGATGGGACCCTTTGTGATTAGTGATCTATCACAAAGTGGAGCTGTCAAGCTCGCTACATTAGCAGAGGTGAAGAAATGTCGAACTGGATTAGTGGATGTCGACTGAAGAAATATCATCTCCCACTCACACAGGAGATACTCCAATAAATTCATCAAGGAAAACAAGGAATAAAGGTAAAACAGAGAGTACGAGAAGAAGCTCAAGCAGAAGCACAAGAACGCATTGCAAAAAGAAGACTTCTACGACGACAAAAACAAAGTGGAACACCATTGCAAATCAATGCCATTCGACTGACGCAGTTGGATGAAGACACAGTGGAGCCAATAATTGCAGTCAAAGTGGGCAGCAATCAAGTTGAATCGATGGCATTGCTTGATTCTGGAGCTCAAGCAAATTTGATCTCTTACGGATTATACTAACAGCTCAAATCCACAGGTCAACTTCATCGTACTCCTCAAGTGCTGGAAAGTAGTACATCACACCTGTTGAAAACATGGTGATGGACTATATTGCATGTACAAATACATCAATATATTTACCTACGCAAATTCTATGTGGAGGATGAAAACACACAACACCCAATGATGTTGGGACAACCTGGGAAAAAAGAGTACAATGTGCAGATAGATTGGACTGCGAATGCAATCAAAATTTAGCATGCACATCAACAACAGGTGATAGCCTTTGCTCAGCAATACCGGAATCATCAGCTGCTGCAAGCCAAGCAATCACTGGAAAAAGAGCCAAAAGCAAGAATGCCACCAAAGAACAACATGATACTCGAAACCAACAGACAGGTAAAAGCCAACCATGCTAATTATAGACATACGAAGTCACCGACCGCAATGCAAAGATCTAAGTTACCAAAACAAGGGAAACAAGTATGGATGCGGAAGGATAGAAATGACATGGCAGACAAACAACAATGCAACGAAAGAATTCAACCGAAGGAGATAGTTCAACCAAAAACCAAGGGCATAAAAAAGATATGGATCCCAAAGAAAATGCTCAGCCATAACCCAAATGTCACTCGCATTTGGATACCAAAACAAAAGCAAAAGGAACTCCCTTCAGTACAAGCAACAACAGAAAGCAGACAGCTGCATTTGAAAAAGGACAGCCGACTTATGTGGATGCCAATCAACACAAAACAGTGGAAACAAAGGAAGTAGCCAAACATCTACAAAAACTGGCAAAAGAAAAATACCAATGGAAAGCAAAGGCAATGCAGCCCACGACCATTCCGGCCAAGCCAATCATCTCCATAGAAACAACTACGGCTATATCAACAGAAGCGGCAAAGCGATTGCCTTTTGCAAACAAGAAAATTAAACAGAGAGCATTAGAGTTACAGCTGTTACTTGCAAAGAAAACAGGAAACCTCAACGGCGAATGCCAATAAGCATCTTGCTTATTCCCTTCTCATGCACAACATTATTTTTTCCATGCATTGATCGAGTATGCATAATGTAGGGCAACATTAATCGGCCAAGCATAAGCACAAATTTTTCAACCGATGCACGGCACATACTCCGAGGTGATACATTGTCATTCGGGAGGCCGACTCCGGCTAGGAGGGGGGGAGGCATTCTCAAATGCGGAACCAATAGAAGAAAGAGCAAAAAAGGGCATGATTTTTGACTATTTGAAGGGTTGTTGTTTGATTGTGAAACTTTTTGGACTAACCCAAGTACATATGCCCTTATAGAGCATGTATCCATAGGTATATGGGACCAAACGCCAAATCAAGCCCCTGAGTGTGTGTATATAAGTAGAGATAGCCATTTTTTGGGCAAAATATTGGTAAAACGGAGAAATCCGGCCATAAAAATTGCGTGTGAGTGTATATAATGTTTTGCAGTGATGTTTGTGATTTATTATGAATTTTTGGGATTTTCTGGGTTTGATTTTCTATTTTTCTTTTAATGTTGCTAATTTTTGGTAAAAAAACTTCAAAAATACAAAAAGCAGGTGAAAAACGGTCGTAATGATTTTTTTTTTTTGGGGATGATCAGTAACTATAGGACAACCTATGGTACAGTGGGGGTGCAATTATGAGACTGGAGCGGAAAGCGTGTTTTGGCCAAGTTTTGATCGAAATGTCAAATTTCTGGTAAACAGAGTAAATGGAGTCCAAATCAAGAAATTTTTGAGCCTAAACCGCATCTCGCAAGAAGATAGGAGAAAAAGTCAAATTTCATGAAAAGTGGTTCAGGGACCTCCATTATAAGAAATTTTCACCTCATTTTTAGCTCATTTTCCCTATTGACTTTGTGGAGAGAGCTTCTGCCACCTAGAGCGGATGGACCTTCCAGCACCTTCTACGACGCACACAACTACCGGACGAGCTTCAGACATGAGAGGTAGGATCACCACCTTGAGCTTTTTGCGCATGTTTGTCGTTTTGTCGTAAAAACTAGCGTAGGGTTCACACACAAAGCGGGCGGTAGAGACCTACAAGTAGAGACGGCGATCTAACCGCTAACCCAAAAGCAACAAGACTTCATAGGCAGCTTACCCTAGCATAGGAGACCAGTCCTAGATGTCCAAAGGCAGTAGAAAACCATCGGGAAAACCCCTAATTCTTAGAATCCCGCAAGAGGCCACCAAATGAAAAATCGGTGAAAAGGCGACCAAATTCTACCAAAATTCATGGCTAGGAGCATCTCGACATGGTCGACAAGTCTATGTGACCCACATGACCAAAAAGTGACCCGAAGGGGCACTAGCTTCAAGAACGGCATCAGACACATAAAGCGTCAAATTGCTCTTGCGGACAAATTGCATGCCCGTTTGCCACCAAACTTCACGAGCGGCTTTCTTAAATCATCAACAACCAAGTCCTATAGTGGAAGACCACCACAAATCATCCAAGGTATGTAAACGCAACCACGGGTGCTTCTAGAGAGACAAATTGCCAAATGAAGCTCCGGTGAAGCCAAAGTCGACAAAAACCATACGGCAAGGATCCCCAAGGGATCGAGAAGCTTTGGAGACCAACATCAAGAAATTTCATTGCCAAAAAGCACTCCAAAAGTCAGAAAACAGCTAGGAGGCTCTGAAGTCCACGCAGAGAGTTAATCTCTATCCATTTGACTTTTTTGTTGAAATTAGGCTTAAAAGGGACTCAAGGGGACCAAGGGCAGGCACTAGGAGCACAATCCGTGAAAAAATCATCAGGAGACATCCTACGCGTAGGATGTCTCAAGGGAATTTCTATGCACAGACTCCAATATTTTTCATCATACACATTTTCTGAATGACCTTTACATGCTATCCAGCAAGTCTCATCACAATTGGACCAAAATTGACCTCATATGCATGAAAAAATGCTTAGGGCATAGAGGCAATAATGGGCCATAGACCTACCAAATCTTGTCCAAATCACATGAAACTTGCACAACACATCACCAACCAATCTGTGTGGTCAGAAGCAAAATTTGGTGAAGTAGACATCCTACGCGTAGGATGTCTATTTGACTTTTTGGGCCTGGAGAGGATGTTTGTTCATTCCAGATCCAATCACCTCATCATCAAGAGCTCATATGTCAATTTTGAAGCCATTCTAATCATTTTTGACCCTCAACACCTTCAAGGTACACTTTTGGAGCCCAAAAACACCACACAGGCTCTTACAAGCATCAATCCTTGTCCAAATCCAAATCCAAGAGCATAGCCATGTTCCATAGGCCAAGGACTACCCTCAGAATAAATCTCATGTCATTTTGATGAAAAAGACATCCTACACGTAGGATGTCTCCAACATAATTTAGGCCTTCTGTGCAAAGAGTGGCATCATGGGAGCCAATACCATGGTGCAAAGAGCCCATATACCAATTTTCAACCCATTTGGACATCAATTGCTACCTGTTATGGACTTTCTACCCAATTTGTGACCTAAAGCTTGAATCAGCCCAAAAATCCACTTTTTGATATCCAAATCCAAATCCAAGCACATAGCCATGTTCCATGAGCCATGCACTACTAGCATGCCAAGTATGAACCAATTCTGATGAAAAAGACATCCTACGCATAGGATGTCTAAATGGAAAATTTTGGCAGATTTGCACTGTGAGCACATGCTCAGTTTTGACAAGTTCCTTTTAAGCTTTATTTTCAATTTTCAAGTCATTTGGATAGTGAAAACTGAATTTCTCAGCTAATATGGAAAAAACACTAACTTCGGACTACTGAGTGCAACAGGATTTATGGCAGCCACGAAGTCACCGGCAAAGAAGAAAAGAATGACCATCAAGGATAACCTAGAAGAAGTGGAACCCTTCTTCATACCAGAAGGAACACTAAAGCCCACCAGCACATGGATCCAAGAAGATCTGTTAGAGTCCAACGACCTAAAGATCTACCAAGGAGTATTTAAAGACACTGAAGGCAATGTGATCAAGCTACCAATGCTGCCGCGAGAAGTCAATGAGTTTGTAAGAAGCAAGATGGCCGAATACTTGGAGAAGATTGATCTCCACAACTACTTTGAAGCAGTACCGGCAGGGGTGGACATAAAGAGAGTCTGGGAGTTCGTGACAACCATCAAAGAAGATGGAGTGGCCAAAGTAACAGATCTACAAGGTAGGCCAGAAACAGAAATAATCATCACTGAGCAGGTTGCAGCAGATGCACTAGACCTCTCCAACAAGGGGGATAGTGTAGCTAAAAGAAGGGATGAGGTCAAGGTGTACAATGAGAAGAAAGTAAACTACACCTTTGAAGATATTGCCAGCCCAAGAGTGGCAATCATGAGCCAGTTGTACAACCAATACTTCCACATGTGTACGAAGAGGCCACAGAAGTATAGAATGCAGCCAAGTGCAATAGCCACGACATTCACTGGGGCAATGATAAAAGGCACCCCAAAGATAATCAAATATGCAGCGTATATACATGAAAACCTAGTAAAGATGGGTAACAAGAAGCCATCATATATTGTGCTAGGAGAAATAATCACTAAGGTGATTTATGGGGCACTGTACGCAAAAGGAAGATGGCCTGACCCCCCTTCTCAGAACGACTTGCTGAGGCTAAAAGAAGACAAGGAAGATGAGCCACAAAGAGCACCAAGGGTTGCTACAAGATTTAAGAGACGACTAGAGCCTGGTTAAGAGGAGCAACTAGAGCAAAAGAAAGGAAAGAAGGAATTTGCCCAAGTCCCGATGAAAGAAACAAAATCACAAAAAGCGGCAAGATTAGAGAGGTTGATGGAGAGCTTTAGAGTAGAGAGAGCCCTTAAAGGTGATCTGAGTGAACTCTGGAAGCCATCTCTAGAGTCAATGTCGAGATCATCCCGAAGAGTGCAAAGGGACAGATTCGAGGATTATATCAAAAATTTTGAGATTCTTGATGCCGCATCAGAAAACATACCACATGTACCTTTCACAGAGGAGGAAGATGAGCAAATACGGTAGAAACTACTAGATGAGAAGGAGAGCCAAGAGAGAGAAAGAAAAGCTAAAGCAAATAGAGATTTAAAGGGAAATCCTACACCTCTACCGGCCAGCCGCAAACCTAGCCCACCGCCATCACCACCTCCTCACAACCCTCTAAAAGAAGATAAAGAGGCTGAAGACAAATCAGAAGAACGGGAAGAGACTAAGCAAGAGCAGAGCCAAGAGCTGAAGCCAAAGGAAGAAGCTAAGCCTCGAAGTAAGAAACAAGAGTCGAATGATTCGTATCACACATTTTTGGACCTGCTAGCTGCAAGGTACACAAAAGAAGAGGATGTCACACTCGCACTCGACTTGGCAAGCACAAGGCCTAAAGAACAAATGCCAGGCATCCAGTTAATAGAACTAAAAGAAATGGCCACAGATACAGTGGACCTGTACCCTCCCTCCAAAGACTGGGATGTGGCGATGACGAAGCTAACTGGTTGAGAGCGCAGTCCATGGCTTCAGAAAGTGATATGGCAGCTCTCAAGGCCACTGAAGTGAAGATTAAGATGGAAATAGACACTTTACAAGGACAAAGCCAAAGGCAGAAAGAGAGAGAAGCTGAGCTACATGCCAGCCTAGCAAGGGCATTGCAAAGATGCCAGGCAATGGAGGAAGAAAATCAGGCAGCAACACAAAGAATGCAAGGAGTTCAAGAGGAATGTCAGCAGCTCAACAAATCACTAATAGATGCCGAGAGGGAAAGGGATAACCTGACCCTACAACTGGCTGAGGAATCTAAAGAAGTTGAAGCCATAAGAAACGCCAAAGAAAAGGTGGAGATAGATTATGAAGCAAACCAGGATGAGGTCCTTGAGCTCAAGGACCGGCTCAAAGTAAAAGATGAGACCATCCAGAGGCTGTGGGCATCCCCTGCCAGAGTCGGAGCTAGTAGCTCAATTCACATCACTACGGAAAGTCAACTTATGAAGAACAGATGCAAAAAATTCTGAAGGAGCTGACTCTAGAGAAAAAGAAAAGATTGATGATGGCAGAAGGGTCTATTGTCATGCAAACAAGAATGGAAGAAGCCCAAAAAGCCCTGCAAGAGGAATTAGAAAGTATAAAAAGAAACCTCGAGGAAGCAGAGAGAATAAACGCCAAATTAAATGACCTCCTCGTGAATATGGGCGAAGAAGCTGAATCAGAAAAAAAAAAACTCCTAAAGCAGATCGAGGAGCTCAAAGGACAACAAGCAGGAGAGCAAGAGGGCACAGGGCCAGCGGCCAATAAGGCATTGATTTAGAGAATGTGGAAGATCCGGTGGACACACCTATGCAAGAGGAAATCCTAGAAGGATCCTCTCAAGAGCCACAGGATCTAACACAAGAAGAGGAAGAAAAGTTGCATAAAGCAATAGAGGTGGAGATCAGAGAGACAACAAAAGAAGCCTTGGAGTGGGAGCGGAGGGTTTTCAAGTCCATGACCATCCAGAAGATTGACGCCAGCAACCTCAGGCACGAATGGCTTCAACCATATCTCCCATATCCATTGCTAAAATATGAAGCAGCCACCATCAATAAGCGGATAAGAGAAGAGCCGGCCATACCACTTTACAACTCAGATACCTCCCAACCAGAAGGGGTCAGGCTAATTGTTGACTCTCAGCCAAAATGGAGGAAGGCCTAGCTCACAAAGTACCCACAATACCTAATCCACTTGGTAGAGGCACCGAAAAACATCAGGGATAACCTCAGCTTTTGTCCTCTACCAAGGATTAGGACGTGGAAAGCCAAGGAGATCTTGCAAAGGAGCCAACCCACTTGGCTGAATTACCCTAAGCTCCCGGACTTGAAGGCAGGTGAGAGAATAAGTGTCCAATACATGGTGAAAACCCTAACGGGCGCCATCAAATCATTCACTGGCTCACCTGACCTTACGTGCATCATGATGAAGAAAATCTGCAAAACCCTCTTAGCAGTATTTGAGACTTTCAAGCCAGGCCAGGTGATAAATAATATCTTTTTGTTCTAGGATACTTACAGATGCGCTTATGATCTGTCTAGTCAGCCTTCCAAGGAGGTGATACATGCGTTGTATCAAAGGATAATGTTTCTACCATCCTATCACCTCCAGGCCTTTGAAGAAGCGTTCTACACAGGATTCTTCACAATAAACACATATATTTTTGGCCCAACAATGATGAACCTGCATGAAAGATACGAATCACTAATCAAGATGCGTGAAACAATACGATGAAGAAGCAGATCAGCGGCCATGTCGGGGACGACATGAGCAAGGAGGGGGAGAGTGTTAGAAGCTAGACACACCCCATGGAGACTAACTACTTGGAGGATTATCATTTTTTGTAATTATTCATTTATTGAGGAAACCTTATTTTTCACCTTGTAAATATTGGGACTTACAGAAGTTTCCAGATTGTATCCCAGTTTTGATAGATAGATGGAGTAGCTGGTTGATTTTGGAACTTTAGGGTTTGAGAATTGTAAGGTATATATACCACTTTTTGACCTTGATGAAAAAACCTTTTGTCATTTTTAAAATAGGTTTTGAAGTCTATGAGTGAGCGTACTATGTACGAGAGAGAGTGTGAGCTTCATCTTGACACTACGTGTGCACCAGTGGTCGGAATTAAGAAAGGAGAAGTGCAGCGTGTTGCCCTCGACGAGAGCTACGCGCCGATACCTACATTGCGCACGTACGGTCCGGTTTTGCGAGCTCCTTCTACGAGCTTCCTCGGGTGATTGTATGAGCATACATTGTCCGATTTTGCATTGAAGAATATCCACGTGTTCACATTGAGTAGAGCTACACATTAGTCACTTTAGATTTCGAAAATGAAGACCTGCAGATTTCGTCTAGACATCCTACGTGATTTTGCACTGGGTGTTTTGGGTTGGGATTTTGATTCATAGACCTTAGGGAGAGCGACCTATTGGTGTTAGTAGGGTCTCCTTCAAGTTCTATGGTGTTTCGAGATTGTTTGATGGGTGTTTGGATCTAGTAAGCGTTGTAGGAAGTTTCCTCTTACACACTCTTGAGGGCTGTGACTTAGACAATTGGTAGAGACCTCTGTAGGAATTAGATAAGAGTCGGTTGAGTGTAGGTTGACACCTTATGCTTGCTTCCATGTGCCTACGGGTCGAGCTTCGTCCTTAGCTGACATTATATGTTAGGTGAGTTCTCGCTGTGCTGACGTCCGTCGCAGTGTATCCGTCCAACAGAGACCCACGAGTGCCACTTCAGACCAAAGTATGATGGTAATGTTCAGTACGTTCCCATGAGGCCCCAAGGACCACCCATGTACAAATATCATCCTAATATGGCCCAAGCTCAAAGACCACCAATGGGTATGGAAAGACCTCAACCTGTGTTGGGACAACAATCTCCGTATCCAGGACATAATGCAGTGCCTGAAAAGTACATGCACTCGGAAGGAGTCATAGATTAACAAGCATTAGTGCCTGTTACACCCTATGCAAAGCCTGATCCATCTATACTAATGGTAGAAGGAGATTGGTATAGTCGTCATCCACCACCAATGGAAGAAACCATGACTTATACTCTACCTGAGCTCGCACCAATGTATTATGTAGCTAATCAAGGTGTCAGACCTCCCATGGGAAGACCCATGATGAAGCCTAGAACAGGGAACTATCATAACTGTGGTGCTGATGACCATTGGAAGAACGAATGTTCAGAGCCTGAAAAAAACCTCAAACCAATTGAAGCCTATTGCATACAATGTTGCAAAAAGGGAGGACACTTTCTAGAAGATTTTCCTAAGAATCCTTTGAACAAGGGAAAAACTGTCGTAAAAATAGTCCAAGTGATGCCTAGTAGCTTATTACACAACGAATTGATTGTTCCAATCAAGGTAATCGCTAGAGCCCGGGCAAAGAAAAAGAAACACAACTCCTCTGATCATTTGAAGAACACGAGAGTTTATTCTCAAAGAATTAAAAGGAGCCGAAGCAAAAGATATGAGATGAGAAAACAAAAACAACGACTGAAAATGAAGAGAAATCAAAAATGCTAGCCCAATACAAGTTGAAAGAAACTAGCATTGAATTCAAGGAAACAACCGTGAAATCTCGAGGATCCATTCTGGTTGATAAAATTTTTGAGCCTATTAATGCTGCCTTGAAAGCCTACCAAGCAAGACTTAAAGCATGCCAAAATATGGAAAACAAATGGAAAAACTATCCATCTCCAGACATGGAAGCAGCAAAGCTGAAGACTTATCAAAACTTGGTAGGAATCACGCAAGAAATGCAAGATAAAAAAAAACCCAAGCTTGAAAGTATTTCAAAACCTGAAGAGCTTGCGCTAGAAGAAACAAAAGAAACATCCGATGTGGTGGTAGAACCCCACCTAGAAACTAATGAACCAGAAGTTATAGTGACGGACAGTGAAGATGCCTTAGAAGGAAGTTCATTTGTAGAGGAAGACTGGCTAGGACACTTATGGGAAAAGGTAAGAGAGATCAATGATGGGAGCCTAACTTTAAAGTCAGCTCATATAGAGGAAGTCTGGTTGGATAACCTACCATATGATATGAACATGGATTTACAATCCTTGTACGGGGATTGCGGATCGGAAGCTTCAGAATGTTTAAACCATTGACATTAAAAACATTACCTTCTTACTTGGGAGATAACGAAGATGAATCCATCCTTTGCAAGACCAATCAAGTAAAAAGAGCCAAGCAGACCCTAGAAGTAGACAACATTCATTCAATCATGTTTACACCCATCCAATGCACTCTTAGTTTGGGAGAACTGTTGAAACTCAGGCCATACTTGTGAAACGATTTACAGAAAACTCTAGAGAAGGTGGGGATAACGGGATTAATCTCTAAGAATTTGGGAAAATTGAAAAATGAAATGGAAAACAAAGAGACTCAATCAGTTCCTATGAACAAGGTCAGAGAATATTATGAAGGGGAAGAAGGAAACACTACCCTCTTAGTGAAATATAATGACATTGAAACCATGGCAATAATGGATAGTGGAGTTGGCATAGCTATAGACACTGAAGCAGTATGGGAATCTTGGGGACAGCCAGCCATTAGGCAAACACGAATGAAATTGCAGTTGGCTGACGGACACATTGAGAGACCACTAGGGCTACTTGAAAAAGTGATAGTCAACTCCTGTGGAATTGAATATCAACACACTTTTGCCATAGTAGACGGGAAAAAACTCAACTATGAAATCATATTGGGAAGACCTTTCATGTGACAAGTACACCTTATCCAAGACTGGGGAAACAACTATCTGTACTTGAAGCAGGTGGGATCTATAATAAGTGTCAATCTAAAAGATCACACTTATAGAGATGTCTTGAAAACACCCATCTAAGAGTTTGATTCAGTCTCTTCAGTTGAAACTAAACTCCCATCCTGGTTAAACAAAGACACTCCTATTTGGATGAGCTTCAGAAAATGGAAGTTTAAGACGAGAGGAATGTATCATAGAAAAGGACTATACAGGCGAAGCCTACATACTTGAATCCTTTCCAGAGCATTTATTCGAACCATTTGAGTGGACTCAAATTTTAGCGACAATGGATGTATGTGTGAATACATCTATGCCTACTCAATTTTGCAATGAGGATGGCTACAACATCATTCCCATCCAAATGGTGTTGATAGCCGTTTTTCGGCTCTCCATAATTGCCATAGTAAGTTACTCCACTCTACCAAATTCACCCAAATGCTATGGCTATCCCTACCATTTCACTGTACATAGGCGTGTGTGAGTTAGGGGGCTTTTCCCATATCTTCTTAAAAACCCTCAGCTAACTAGTCACTGGGCTAGTTGAGCCAAAAAAATAAAAAAAAATAAAAAAAATAAAAGTATATTATGGCCTCTTTGTGTGTAAATATTGCATTGTATATATGGCCTAAATATAGGGATTTTTTATAATTATTTTGGTATTTTATTTAAATATTCTACTTAGGTGTGTGTTTTATTAAACCTATGTACACCTTCTTTCATTCTCTTACACCATAATTATATTTTTTTCCAATATTGTACATACTCTAACCTCATATTTTTCCTTTATACAAATCACTCCCACATTTTCACCCTCACCCTCGTGAAAACAAAAAATTGATTTCTACTCATTGGTTACTTTTATTATATTATTTACTTGCATACCTTTTCCTCTTTCACCCAAAATAATTCAAGGAGGGACCATATCATATGATTCCAATATCTTTCCATATCCATAACTCCTCCATATTTTTATTATTATTTTTACTCATTATTCTAACACCATGTGCTCATTGAGCTAAAGTCCATGAATAGTCCATACACGAGTCCCACCATGTATATATTTCTTTATTCACCAATAATCCTCCTCCATGCATGGGTCAAGGGCAACTTGGATGCTTTGTACTATAATATGACAAAGGAGGGGCTCACTCTTGGATGCATTGTACAAATTCAACAAAGGAGGGGGCCACTAAAAGACTTTTGCAGGCATAAAAAACAGGCTTTTTGGTGAGAATTTTGGCACCTATCTCCACTCCGAATTTGGAGCGATGGTCAAAAGATAAAATGTAGCCCACGCTCTGAATAATCACCTCAAATTTTTTCATGATTTTTGGAGCTACCTGCAGTGAGATATGAGTTTTTGAGTGGACCCCAGTCTGCCCACTTTTCTCACAAGTAGCCCATAGTCTTCTCTCACACTTCTACACACACACACACACACACACACATTTCTCTCAATCCCTCACTCAAACCTGCACCTTCAATGGTTTCTCTCACTTTCTTCACCATTAACCTCCCCACTTACTCCCATAGCTCTCATATGAGCTCTCCATGTACATACACCATCTCTATGCCTCTCTCTATTATCTATTATACATAAATTCAGCATGTGTACCATGCTTAACCTCTGCAAATCAAAAGATATCATGAACGGAATTACCATTTTCATCATGATGATCAACCTTGGCGGCGGTGGCGTAAAGAAGAGAAGACGAAGAAGAAGCTCGATAGTCATTTTGAGAACATACACAAGTGAGTTCAAGCTTCTTTAAAGCTTCACTATCTCAATGATTCTCTTTTAATTCACCCCTCTTCCTTCATCAAATCAACTCACTCTACCCATTGTAAATGTAACATTAACTTTCTAGTGATTACTAATGACTAACATACTAACACAAAATAGCATTGACCTAACCATAAAAGACACCTCACCTCAAGACATGTGTATAGTAACTCTCTCTCTCTCTCTCTCTCTCTCTCTCTCTCTCTCTCTCTTTCTCTCTCCTTACTTACTTTCACCTTATCTACCATCAATAATGCTCTCTTTTGAGCCCACACCCATGACTCAAGCAGACAAAGAAGGCCCGCAATGTTTTGATATTCAAAAAAATCATAATCCTGATTTGTTAGCTTGTAAATTAGGATTTCCAATAATCTTTATGAGGGGTCTCCAACCTATAAATAGACCCCTCTCCTTCTTGTAAATCGACCTCCAACATCTCACATAGCACCCCAACACTCTATGCTTGAGGAGAGACTTAGGTGTAGCAACCACTTGTGAGCTTCACTCTTGGTGTGAGAGAAGCCTTCAAGCTACACATTGCAAGTGAGAGAGCGTGAGTTCCACAAATCTCAAAACCACTATTGTATATGCTCCCTCATCATCAATAAATTGAGGTTTGGTGCATCAAAGGCGTGATTCAACGTTCAAATCTTCGTCCTTCCATTTGTGAAATACAGTTTGGTGAATTCAAGGTGACTTGTGTATTTTGAGGTCTATCGTTTGATCTTGCTTTGGAAAGTGTTTTAGTGTGTTTTAATTGCCAATTTTGTGTCCATTGTAAGAGGGTATTGTGGTGAGAGGTCTCCCACACCCTAAGAGAGTGTGTGTGTGTGTGTGTTGGCAATGTTTAGCAATCACTAAGCATAAAGTGAGTTTTATACAAGTTCTACGATAGCATCATAACGAACCATCTCCATTTGCAAGTCACAAATAAGGTATTACGCAAGATCCTTTTCTCTCTCTCTTCCCTTTGCTCTAGCTTTCTCTGGTCCAGTTTGTGTGTGTCTTGGTGTGAGGTTGTTTGTGTGTGTTGTGTGGTGCATCTTCTTGGTTGTGCCAAAATCTCTCTTGCGTCCTAGTTCGCATACCATAACTAGGTGGTGCCCCTATCTTGTTTGGGTTTGGCTGTGGGTTTGTTGTTGTGTTGTGCTTGTGGTTGCCCCAGCCCCAATTGAGCAGCACAGGAGCCTTGAAGGGTGTTTAGAGGTTGCCTCTCTTGTTGCCCGCCCCGGACCGCCTCAATTTTGGTGTCCCCACGGAGAACGGCTTGTGTATGTTTTGTGTAGGCTCAAACTTTAGCATAATCAAGTAGCTTGCATGAATCACGAGAATTTGTATGATCCCTTCATTCCCATTGCAAGGCAAAAGGTACACATAATTGTTAGTACTAAGTTGCAATTTCAACGTGTAATTCGTAGAATTTTATGTCCTCTTAGGTTGGCAGAGATAAACGCATCAGTAAATCCTTTTATTTTGCCTCTCATTAGGTACGACCTTAGTTTGGACGTTTATATTTTTGTTTTGTTTTAAGCATAAAGTCATGCATAGACAATGGATAATGGCCCAAGAATAGAGGTTTTCCCCTTTCATTTCACTTCACACATTAGAATAAACATTGCAATTAGTAGAAAAATCCATTTTCAACAACGTATGGTGTTCATGTTTGGTGCGCAAAGAGTAGGAGAAATTCTCGCGTCACCAAACCCTGTCATCCTACCTCTCATTGATTATCATAGGTCATTTGATGTGAATATTTTTATTTTGTTGTAGAATAGATTGCAATTTAGAGAATATTATTGTGTAGATCTTTTAAAGAAAGAAAAAAACAAAAACGCGTCACTTTGAAATCAATTCAATGGAGAACCAACGCCAAATGTCTGGATATCCTCTTTTCTTTGGAGATCCTGGAGAGGATGCAGAATTATTTTTGGCAAATTTCAAGATGTCTTCTCGTATCAAGAGGATAGTAACTGATCAAGAACGTGTAGAAATGTTTGAGGTAGTCCTTAGGAAAGATGCTAGCACTTGTTTGACTCTTTGCCTGAGGAAGTTAAAGAAAATTACATGGAAGTTGTCAATCATTTCAAGAGATACTTCTTTGATCCCCAAAACACTCAGAAGCTATGGCAAGACATTGTTTCTCATAAGCAAAAAGACTTAGATGACTACTACTTGTACAAGCAAGAGTTTCTACGTCTTTGGGCTGTATGGGTGAGAAATGTTGCTAGCCCTGGTGATGGTGCAGAGTTCCTAAAGAAGGAGAGGTTTATAGCCGGACTCTTTCCTGACCTTAAGGTAAAAGTTGAGGCGGGTGCACCTGCTACCTTTGATGCAGCTGAAACTAGGGCTGCTGAGAAATATAGAAAACTCAAGTGCTTAAAGGGAGAGGTTCCAATAGAAGGTCTGAAACCCAAAGGTAAGTCACAAACATCAACATCTAGGGAGCTTCCTGAGGTAACGGCGGAAGTGATTGAGAAGTTAAATGAATCCTTAAGCAGCCTGTCAATTCACCTTGCACAAGCTGTAGGTCCAAAGGGAGAGTCTTGGGCATCCACCACGACCTAGGAGAGTCTTGCAATGCTAGAATTGCGGAGAGTCTAAACATGGGATGTATAATTGTCCTTGGCCCCGTGGGGAGCCAGGCAGACCTAACTTGAATTACCCAGTGATGAATGCAGGTGAAGGAACTAGTCAGCAACCATGGCTTCTACAAAGGCCAAACGGAGCAAGACCACCTCCACAAGGAGTGGAAGGAGTTCCACCTTTGCCAGACCCAAACGTGCATGTGGTAGAGGTGACAAATTCAAGAGAGGTTGACATGGAAGCAAATGGCATTAAGCGTGGCCGAGGGAAAGGTAAGGAGAAAGAAGGAGTTACATCACAAAGTGACCATGGACGAGAAAAGAAGGCAAAGGAGACCAAGGAGGCTAAGAGGACTCGACGTCGTATCAACCTCCAAGACTTCTCTCTTGGACATGGAATGGCTCCATACAACCTGTTGGAAGACATGAGAGGTAAGGGTCCTGATATCTCATGGCCTCAATTTCTTGCATTATGTCCACAAGTTAGGAGGGATTTAACAAGGGCAATTAGCACTAGGAGAAAGGTGAAAGAGAGTGTGCCTGTTGTAAAAATTTCACAAGCTGAAATGAATGAGGACATTACACCTGTGCTAGATTGTTACATAAAAGCGAGATTGGTTAGGAAAGGTCTAGTGGATGGGGGTGCACAAATTTGCATCATGACAGAGGGACTCATGCAAAAACTAGGCATGCACATCCATGAGACACCTAAAATTAAGGTCAAGATGGCAAACAATAGCAAGGCTAGGTGCGTAGGCATTTGTAAAAATGTTTTTGTGGAGGCCTTTGGCATCAAGAAGGCAGTGGATTTCTATGTCATGTCTACCAAAGGAAATGGTTACCCATTTATCCTAGGGAGACCATGGCTAATGAAAATGCGAGCTTTGCAGGATTGGGAGAGTGGAAAGCTAATTTGCAGGAACGACAATCATAAGAAGGTTGTCTTTGACATGAAGGAGCAACGCCAAGAGGAGCTCCATGAAGAATCATCTCAAAGTGAGACGGAAGAAGGTTGGACTGATAACACTTCAGAGGAAGAAAGTAGCGGCAGCATTACTGAAGAGTAGTCTTCCATCAAAGTCATGGGGGTAAGGTTTAAGCCAAGCAACCAAGAGACCTCTTGTCAAGGCTTGGAGGAGGTAGGTCCTCAAGAGAACGAAGGTGTTCAAGATAAAGGGATGCTGGAAGGTATGCTATCAACAACACTTACAAAGGATGAAAGAGAGGAGTTCAAATGTGTGCTAAGGAAGTTTCCTAGGCTTTTTGCTAAAGACTACACCGACGTGCGTGGGGTAGATGTTGTTCAACACAAGATTGAGTTAAAGCCTGAGGCCACACCTCAAGCTCAGAAGCTACGAAGGCTAGGAGTTATAAAGGAACAGGCTCTACTCAAGGAGGTAAGAAAGCTTCTAGGAGCAGGTTTCATTTATCCTGTGGAGAATTCAGAGTGGGTCTCTCCCGTTGTTGTCACTCCTAAGAAAAACGGAAAGTGGAGGGTGTGTGTGGATTACCGTCCACTCAATGAGGCAACAAAAAGAGATCACTTTCCCCTCTCATTTCAGGATGAGATACTAAATGAGGTAGCTGGTCATGAGAAGTACACTGTGTGTGATGGCTACTCAGGCTACTTTCAAATAGGTATTGCATTGGAAGATCAATTGAAAACAACCTTTATCACTCCTTGGGGTTGTTATGCTTTTAGAGTCATGCCATTTGGTCTGACAAATGCTCCTGCAACATTCGAACGTTTCATGAACATGGTGTTTCAAGCATTCTTTGGAAAGTCTATTAGGGTGTTCATTGATGATTTTTGCATTTATAGCTCAAAATCATTGCATCTACAAACGGTAGAAGAAGGTTTAAAGAAGCTCTACGACATGGGAGGTCAACTCAACCCCGACAAGTGCCACATAGGTGAGGATGAAGTGATCTTGCTCGGTCACAAGGTTTCCTATTAAGGCATTGAGGTGGATCCTTCAAAGGCAAAGGCTCTTATTGAGCTCCCATCACCGAAGAGTCTTAAGGAGGTCATCTCTTTCATTCAGAAGGTGAAGTATATGTCACGCTTCATTCACTTTTAGCCTCGGAGTTGCTTCATCCTTTGCAAAAGTTGACACAACAAGTAGAATTTGCATGGTCTGATGAGCTTGAAGAGTATTTTTGTAACATTAAAGTCATTTTGTCAGAGCTACCAACACTCATGCCTCCTTGTTGGGAGTACACATTCTTTGTTAGCTCTAGTGTTGGAAGGGAAACAATTGGTGCTGTGTTGCTACAACAAGATCCCCACAGTACAAGGATGCGACCCATCTACTTTGCTAGTAGGGTCATGAATGCTTTGGAGAGAGACTACACAGAAGCAGAACTCATGATGCTTTCTCTCATGTTTGCGGTGAGAAAGTTTAGATCCTACCTACTACCAAAACCTTTTGTAATTCTCACTGCAGAGAATTTGTTCCCTTGGGTGTCATCTCAAATGAATCTTAGTACTAGGATCTCAAAGTGGATTATGGAGTTGCAAGAGTTTCAATACTCTTTCAAGGTAGAAGATAGTGTGCGTGCACAATTGGCAGGGATTCTCACTTATAGGGTGCATGAAAAGGAGATTAAGGTGCCTGAAGTAAAGACCCTACCATTGCCACCACCAAAAAGTATTCCTAATGCTTTTACCTTGTTCTTTGATGGAGCTTTTCATCGAGCCACAGGGAAAGCAGGGGGAGGGCTAGTGTTGCTCAACCCAAGTGGAGAGGTGGTCATGAAAGAGAAGGTCAATCTACCAGGTTCGACTAGCAACAATGAAGCAGAATACGACACACTACGTCATGGTTTGAAGATGTGCATTGGCCAAGGGATAAAACGTCTCATGGTAAAGGGAGATGCACTTCTCATTGTTAAACAGATTTTAGGCATTTGGGCATGCAAGAATGAAAGCTTAAGGACAAAAGTTCATGCCATTCGTAGGATGTTTAATCAGTTTGAAGAAGTGCAACTATATCATATTCCGAGGAAACAAAATGAAGATGCCGATTTACTTGCACAACAAGCAGTTACATGTGTTGAGAGAGAAGTGCAGGTCATCATGGTGGCAGCAGCTGTCAAGCAACCGAGATACCAGGGATTGGAGTCATTGGCTCCCATTATTGGCTACATTTTGGAGGGTGAGTTTCCACAAGACTTCACGAAGACTCAAAAGAGGAGACTCATGAAGAAGGCAAGTTTCTATCTCTTCCTAGAAGGCTCCCTCTATCAAAGAGGGAAGGATCAAGTGTGCAGAAGATTACCAGCTATCGAGGAAATTCCAGCCATTCTAAAAGGTTTGCATGAAGAGGCATGTGGTGGTCATTTTGCCCAAGAATCAACTGTGAAGAAGATTTTGCTTGTGGGGTATGTTTGGCCAAGCTTGCATGTGGATGTTCAACATTGGTGTAAAAGCTGTCACAATTGTCAGATAAATGGAAATAGAAGGTTGGTGCACGGCCCGAGGCAAATAGTGCTTGCAAATGGACCCTTTGAAAAGTGGGGCATTGATGCTATGGGTCCTCTGCCTAGGACAAAAAATGGTAAACTCTACATTCTAGTGGCTGTAGACTATATGACTAGGTGGGTGGAAGCTCAAAGTGTGGCAAGAGTGAATGAGAGGACAGTTAGCAAGTTTGTGTACAATCACATTTGTTGCAGATTTGGCACACCTTTGGAGATTGTTTCTGATAATGGTCTAGGGTTTAGGAAGGGCTTGCTCACAGAAGTTTGTGAAGAGCTTCACATTCTACATCTTCATAGCACACCATACTATCCACAGTCAAATGATGTCATTGCAGGAATCATTAGAAAGATGGTGCAAAACAAGACAAAATTATGGGATGACTTCTTGGATGGTGCCTTGTGGGCATATCGAACCACATATAGGGAAGCCACGGAGTTACACCATTTCACTTGGTCTATGGTCGAGAGGCTTTGCAGCCTATCGAGCTCAACATTCCAACAATGGGACTTCATGGCAAAGGAGCACAAGATGATCAAGAGGTATGGATGGATCGACTTCTTACGTTAGTAGAGCTTGAGTGGAAAAGAGAAGCAGCATATGAGTGCTACAAGAGGAAAGCCACACAAGCGAAAGAAACGCACGACAAGAAACTGAAGGACAAAGGCATCAAGGAAGGAGAGCTTGTGCTAAGGTATGACAATCGACTTGACAATCGTTTTGATGCCAAGTTTGAAACTAGATGGCAAGGGCCATACATAGTCAAGAAGGCTTTCAATTCTAGTTACTATCAGCTTATGGACTTGAATGGTAAAGAGCACTCCAGGAAGGTAAACGGCTATCGCTTGAAGCCTTACTTGAGTCGCCTTCTACCAAAGGATCTACCAAAGATCTGTCGAAAAGCCGTTGTCTCATGTAAGTATTGTTACATGAAGCATGAGTGTAACTCCAGCCAAAATTCTGAGGGGCCAAACAATGAAGATTTCGTCCAAGACTCTGAAGCACTCTCTTTGGAAAAGATGCTCTATGATGGTACATGAATATACCATCATCCTGGGGGAGGGCTAATGATAGCCGTTTTTTGGCTCTCCATAATTGCCATAGTAAGTTACTCCACCCTACCAAATTCACCCAAACGCTATGGCTATCCCTACCATTTCACTGTACATAGGCGTGTGTGAGTTAGGGGGCTTTTCCCATATCTTCTTAAAAACCCTTAGCTAGCTAGTCACTGGGCTAGTTGAGCCAAAAAAAAATAAAAAAATAAAAAAATAAAAGTATATTATGGCCTCTTTGTGTGTAAATATTTCATTGTATATATGGCCTAAATATAGGGATTTTTTATAATTATTTTGGTATTTTATTTAAATATTCTACTTAGGTGTGTGTTTTATTAAACCTATGTACACCTTCTTTCATTCTCTTACACCATAATTATATTTTTTTCCAATATTGTACATACTCTAACCTCATATTTTTCCTTTATACAAATCACTCCCACATTTTCACCCTCACCCTCGTGAAAACAAAAAATTGATTTCTACTCATTGGTTACTTTTATTATATTATTTACTTGCATACCTTTTCCTCTTTCACCCAAAATAATTCAAGGAGGGACCATATCATATGATTCCAATATCTTTCCATATCCATAACTCCTCCATATTTTTATTATTATTTTTACTCATTATTCTAACACCATGTGCTCATTGAGCTAAAGTCCATGAATAGTCCATACACGAGTCCCACCATGTATATATTTCTTTATTCACCAATAATCCTCCTCCATGCATGGGTCAAGGGCAACTTGGATGCTTTGTACTATAATATGACAAAGGAGGGGCTCACTCTTGGATGCATTGTACAAATTCAACAAAGGAGGGGGCCACTAAAAGACTTTTGCAGGCATAAAAAACAGGCTTTCTGGTGAGAATTTTGGCACCTATCTCCACTCCGAATTTGGAGTGGTGGTCAAAAGATAAAATGTAGCCCACGCTCTGAATAATCACCTCAAATTTTTTCATGATTTTTGGAGCTACCAGCAGTGAGATATGAGTTTTTGAGTGGACCCCAGTCTGCCCACTTTTCTCACAAGTAGCCCATAGTCTTCTCTCACCTCTTTCCACACTTCTACACACACACACACACACACACATTTCTCTAAATCCCTCACTCAAACCTCCACCTTCAATGGTTTCTCTCACCTTCTTCACCATTAACCTCCCCACTTACTCCCATAGCTCTCATATGAGCTCTCCATGTACATACACCATCTCTATGCCTCTCTCTATTATCTCCAAAGTACAATTCCATCTTACTCCTTATATATATACATAAATTCAGCATGTGTATCATGCTTAACCTCTGCAAATCAAAAGATCTCATGAACGGAATTACCATTTTCATCACGATGATCAACCTTGGCGGCGGTGGCGTAAAGAAGAGAAGACGAAGAAGAAGATCGATAGTCATTTTGAGAACCTACACAAGTGAGTTCAAGCTTCTTCAAAGCTTCACTATCTCAATGATTCTCTTTTAATTCACCCCTCTTCCTTCATCAAATCAACTCACTCTACCCATTGTAAATGTAAGATTAACTTTCTAGTGATTACTAATGACTAACATACTAACACAAAATAGCATTGACCTAACCATAAAAGACACCTCACCTCAAGACATGTGTATAGTAACACTCTCTCTCTCTCTCTCTCTTTCTCTCTCCTTACTTATTTTCACCTTATCTACCGTCAATAATGCTCTCTTTTGAGCCCACACCCATGACTCAAGCAGACAAAGAAGGCCCGCAATGTTTTGATATTCAAAAAAATCATGATCCTGATTTGTTAGCTTGTAAATTAGGATTTTCAATAATCTTTATGAGGGTTCTCCAACCTATAAATAGACCCCTCTCCTTCTTGTAAAACGACCTCCAACATCTCACATAGCACCCCAACACTCTATGCGTGAGGAGAGACTTAGGTGTAGCAACCACTTGTGAGCTTCACTCTTGGTGTGAGAGAAGCCTTCAAGCTACACATTGCAAGTGAGAGAGCGTGAGTTCCACAAATCTCAAAACCACTATTGTATATGCTCCTCCATCATCAATAAATTGAGGTTTGGTGCATCAAAGGCGTGATTCGACGTTCAAATCTTCGTCCTTCCATTTGTGAAATACAGTTTGGTGAATTCAAGGTGACTTGTGTATTTTGAGGTTTATCGTTTGATCTTGCTTTGGAAAGTGTTTTCGTGTAATTTAATTGCCAATTTTGTGTCCATTGTAAGAGGGTATTGTGGTGAGAGGTCTTCCACACCCTAAGACAGTGTGTGTGTGTTTGTGTTGGCAATGTTTAGCAATCACTAAGCATAAAGTGAATTTTATACAAGTTCTACGATAGCATCATAACGAACCATCTCCATTTGCAAGTCACAAATAAGGTATTATGCAAGATCCTTTTCTCTCTCTCTTCCCTTTGCTCTAGCTCTCTCTGGTCCAGTTTGTGTGTGTCTTGGTGTGAGGTTGTTTGTGTGTGTTGTGTGGTGCATCTTCTTGGTTGTGCCAAAATCTCTCTTGCGTCCTAGTTCGCATACCATAACTAGGTGGTGCCCCTATCTTGTTTGGGTTTGGCTGTGGGTTTGTTGTTGTGTTGTGCTTGTGGTTGCCCGAGCCCCAATTGAGCAGCACGGGAGCCTTGAAGGGTGTTTAGAGGTCGCCTCTCTTGTTGCCCGCCCCGGACCGCCTCAATTTTGGTGTCCCCACGGAGAACGGCTTGTGTATGTTTTGTGTAGGCTCAACCTTTAGCATAAGCAAGTAGCTTGCATGAATCACGAGAATTTGTATGATCCCTTCATTCCCATTGCAAGGCAAAAGGTACACATAATTGTTAGTACTAAGTTGCAATTTCAACGTGTAATTCGTAGAATTTTATGTCCTCTTAAGTTGGCAGAGATAAACGCATCAGTAAATCCTTTTATTTTGCCTCTCATTAGGTACGACCTTAGTTTGGACGTTTATATTTTTGTTTTGTTTTAAGCATAAGGTCATGCATAGACAATGGATAATGGCCCAAGAATAGAGGTTTTCCCCTTTCATTTCACTCCACACATTAGAATAAACATTGCAATTAGTAGAAAAATCCATTTTCAACAACGTATGGTGTTCATGTTTGGTGCCCAAAGAGTAGGAGAAATTCTCGCGTCACCAAACCCTGTCATCCTACCTCTCATTGATTATCATAGGTCATTTGATGTGAATATTTTTATTTTGTTGTAGAATAGATTGCAATTTAGAGAATATTATTGTGTAGATCTTTTAAAGAAAGAAAAAAACAAAAACGCGTCACTTTGAAATCAATTCAATGGAGAACCAACACCAAATGTCTGGATATCCTCTTTTCTTTGGAGATCCTGGAGAGGATGCAGAATTATTTTTGGCAAATTTCAAGATGTCTTCTCGTATCAAGAGGATAGTAACTGATCAAGAACGTGTAGAAATGTTTGAGGTAGTCCTTAGGAAAGATGCTAGCACTTGGTTTGACTCTTTGCCTGAGGAAGTTAAAGAAAATTACATGGAAGTTGTCAATCATTTCAAGAGATACTTCTTTGATCCCCAAAACACTCAAAAGCTATGGCAAGACATTGTTTCTCATAAGCAAAAAGACTTAGATGACTACTACTTGTACAAGCAAGAGTTTCTACGTCTTTGGGCTGTATGGGTGAGAAATGTTGCTAGCCCTGGTGATGGTGCAGAGTTCCTAAAGAAGGAGAGGTTCATAGCCGGACTCTTTCCTGACCTTAAGGTAAAAGTTGAGGCGGGTGCACCTGCTACCTTTGATGCAGCTGAAACTAGGGCTGCTGAGAAATATAGAAAACTCAAGTGCTTAAGGGGAGAGGTTCCAATAGAAGGTCTGAAACCCAAAGGTAAGTCACAAACATCAACATCTAGGGAGCTTCCTGAGGTAACGGCGGAAGTGATTGAGAAGTTAAATGAATCCGTAAGCAGCCTGTCAATTCACCTTGCATAAGGTGTAGGTCCAAAGGGACAAGCAAAGAAGTCAGAAGAGCGAGATCCACCACGACCTAGGAGAGTCTTGCAATGCTAGAATTGTGGAGAGTCTGGACATGGGATGTATAATTTTCCTTGGCCCCGTGGGGAGCCAGGCAGACCTAACTTGAATTACCCAGTGATGAATGCAGGTGAAGGAACTAGTCAGCAACCACGGCTTCTACAAAGGCCAACGGAGCAAGACCACCTCCACAAGGAGTGGAAGGAGTTCCACCTTTGCCAGACCCAAACGTGCATGTGGTAGAGGTGACAAATTCAAGAGAGGTTGACATGGAAGCAAATGGCATTAAGCGTGGCCGAGGGAAAGGTAAGGAGAAAGAAGGAGTTACATCACAAAGTGACCATGGACGAGAAAAGAAGGCAAAGGAGACCAAGGAGGCTAAGAGAACTCGACGTCGTATCAACCTCCAAGACTTCCCTCTTGGACATGGAATGGCTCCATACAATTCCTGATGGAGATAGATGTTAATGATTGTGTCAAGGACAAAATAACTGCTGGCAGATATCCTTCAAGCAGAAACTCAGAAATGTCTTAGACATTGAGAAAAGCAAGGAAGGGTACTCAAGAAAAATCTCAGAATAAAAAACCACTCATGACCAGAGTCGAGTGGAAAAAGAAATATCAAGAGTTGAAAAAATCTCTAAAGGAGATATACACAACAGAAATGGAAACCACTGAGAGGATGGTAAGGATGTAATGCATGTTCCATCCCATCACAAAAAGTATACTCTCCAAGATCGAAAAATCATGATTGAACAACCTGTTAGGAAACTACGTATATACGGAAATAAGGCGACTCTTACAAAGGACCTGAAAACGCTAAAAGGGTAGACGTGGCTGACCCAAGAGAAGAGCCTAGACTTTCTTACATTGCGAATGACCTAACAGAAGAAGAAGAAAAGCTTTTGATGAGCTTGTTAAAGGAATACCGGGATATCTTCGCTTGGTGTTACAAGGATCTCAAAGGTGTTGATCCGAAAATTTGTCAACATACTATACCCATGAGAGATGATGCAAAACCAAGTAGACAGGGACCATACACTTATAACAAAACATTTTCGAGGAAGATCAAAGAAGAGATTGAAAAACTAAAGGAAGCTGAATTCATTTACGAAATTGAACACACAGATTGGGTGTCCCCAATTGTGGTAGTACCTAAGAAGAATGGAAAATTACGAGTGTATGTTAATCTCAAAAAGGTGAATGCAGCTACCATTAGAGACAACTTTCCTCTTTCGATAAATGAGCATGTTTTAGAACGAGTGGCAAAAAAAGAAGCTTACAGCATTGTGAACGGGATGAAAACACACACAACGCCTCTATAATGACCCGACACACACTCTTGGGAAGATACACACACACACACGCATACACACTATGGGGCACCACTCGGCTTACACAACCAGCCTGGCCGAGACAGGAAACACACAGACGGAGTGAGAAGAGAGAGATTTCCCACTTGCCCACTCAACACTCACACATACACTCTCACACACACACTCTCAATTCAGCTCAAAGGAGGCAAATTGTTGTTGTTTAGACTCAATGAAGCTCAGCCCAACACCAATGGGGCAAATAGTTTACACAGTATTGAGGAAATACACCAGATACAACCACAAAGTTAAGCAGAGGCTTCACTCACCGGAGAAGATTACACAGAAAAATTGCAAAAACTTTGTGAGTAATTTGGCAAAATGGACAGCGCCATTGCGTCCGGAATGCCCAAAAACCCCACCCTACAATGTCATAGTGCTCAAATCCGACCTCGGATGAGCAGTTTAGGGCCAAAAAATGCCCAAAAAACAGCAAAAACACACTTGCGGCTGTTCCTCCTCTCTTATCCACGTTTTTTCTGGTCTTGTCTCAGTTTTTTCAGTTCCCACACTTATCTTTTTTAGTTGGGCACCCTTGGCCTTTTAGATGACCTCAAACGGACCCCGAACATGCCAAAAACTGACCTCGCAGTGCATAGTTGTCACCTTTTTGCATCATCTGCACACCTGGCACTCATTTCTTTTCAATAATGTGTCTCGCAACCACGTGAAGTGGCCCCAAAAATTGTTTCTAATGATGACCTTTCTGCATAACTCTCACAAGAAAACACCCAAGTTGTGTCCGTCCTCATCTGCGTGCAAATATTGACCCCGTTCGCCCTCCTGACGCCATTAGATGCCATCTAACGCACCTGCTTACCTCATGTCGTCGGCCCATGAATAGATTCCTCGAGAATTTTTACGCGCTACCAACTCCTCCTTATTGTAGAAAAAATGCAACGGTACTGGTAATAGTGAAAATCGATGCACTATGTACACCATGTCCTACCTGTACACATGTGGGCCCCACGTAACCACCTGGCTCTGAAAAATGGGCAATTCTTTATTTGATGCACCATGCATGTATATGTACATATGCGCAATCCCTTGCCCCAAAAAACTCCTGACATAATTTGCCCATCCCCTAGCCTGCTAGATCATTCATGATGAGCAGCAGCAAAGAGAGATATGAGACTCGCCGCATCACAGGTCTCCTCATCCCTCACCAACACTGCTTGATCCACAGACAGCTCATCTTGCTCCACCATCATCAATCTAGCATGATACAATTTAAGACGCAATCCATTTACCCTTGACTTATGTAGAACACCGTCTAGGTTAGCCAGCTGATATGTGCCATTTGGAAAACACTCCACTACCTTGAAAGGGCCTTTCCACTTAATTTGAAACTTCTTTTGGAAGGTGTTATCCAGCTTACTGTTGTAGCGCAAAACCAAGTCATGTTTCTTGATACCCTTACTTTTGACCTTTTCATTTATCTTTGCCAAAGCCTTATCTTGCATCTGCCCATAATGCTCAAATGCGCTCATCCTATCCAAATGGACCTCTTGTAACTGCAAGAGCCTCTCTTTGAATGCATCACTAGGCGGCCCAAGAAACTTCTCTAACATCTTGACCGCAGGCAACTCTACCTCCACAGGCAATGGTGCTTCCTTTCCATACACCAAATGAAATGGAGTAAACCCTGTACCTGTCTTCACCGAAGTACGGTAAGCCCATAATGCACTAGGCAATTCCAAATCGCAATTCTTTCCTTGGTGCTCTATCAATTTAGAAAGAATTTGTACCAACTCACCATTGAATCTTTCATTTAAGCCATTACACAGCGGGTAATAAGGAGTGGTATGCTGGTGTCTAATCTTCATCTTTGTGCATAAGAAGTCTAGCAGTTTAGCTCTAAATCCTGGCCCCTTATCTGAAAGTAGCTCTAATGGCACCCCAAACTTGCAACATATTTCATCATGCACAAATTTTTCCACATCCTTTGCAGTGATCTATTTTACTGCTATAGCCTCTATCCATCTAGAGAGATAGTCCACTACCGTCAAGATATAGCTTTTTCCCCTGCCTGTGATAGGTTACGGGCCTATTGCATCAATCCCCCACTTTTCAAACACATTGAGGCAAGATTTTCCATGCATGGGAACCCCCCATATATTTTTGCCCTTTTACCAAAATATTTCCTATTATATAAGTTACTTTTGATTTTTTCTTCCTTTTTCACAAACGTTTTAGCCTTTATAAAATAAATAAAACTTATGCTAATCAATCACGATATAGCATAAATAAATAAGCTTTCTTTGTTGATCTCTCTTTTGACCTTAAATATTAAATATATATATTCTAAATTACATTATGTATTTTAGTATTTTCTAATATGTTTTTCATGTATGTATATTATTCCACCCTACCAAATATTTTATACACTAGTTTTTATTTTCAAACCTCAACCCCACTTTCAAATTTCAATAATACCTCCATCTAGATGATTGCCAATCTTTTCAAAACTCTAGGTCATGTTTTCATACACATGAAGGAGTTGACACTTGAAGGCAAGAGAGAAGTCCACTCAAAGGGGACCACCAAAAGACTTTTGCAACCACAAATAATACATTATTTGGCTGAATTTTTTAAGTAAAGAAGAACCCCGAATCTGAAGGAGCTCGTGATCTCAACTTTTAGCTCAATTTTTTTCAGAATTTTTGGAGTTATGAACGCGGAGCTATGATTTTTGTAGTGGACCCCAGTTTTCTCATGTAATGGTGACACAGGCCATCCCTAGTTTTCTTCCCATTAGAATGGCTATGGTTCTACAAGTCTTCAAGCATGATTACAAGAGACAAGGCTCTTTTAATGAGGTCTTGGCAAGTCTAGAGTGATTCTATCACCATTTTTGGAGGATCCATCCTCATCAACAATTATCCACCTTCGGAAACCTCTCTTATAATTTTCTTACCTCTCTCTTCTCTCCCTAATAAGCTTATGTCTAGACAAAGCTAGACTATTGTAAATATCTCCTATCCGCTACATCCTACCCACATTCTCTCTTCTTCTCTCTCTATTGACTCTGGTATTTTAAATAATGAGGAGACAAGATGGGAGCCACAGTCACATGCACCCCATTTTCTTAGTCACCAGAGTGGGACACTCACCTCAATTAGAAATATTGCTAAAACCTTCCCTCCTTCCCTATATAAGAAGGCCATGAGAGCTCACTTGGACACACACACACACACACACACCTATCCATACACACTCGTTTGCTACGTGCTTGTAGCATGAACCCTAATCACATAATCACAACACCATCATCATCACCAACACCATGCACCATCATCACCATGCACACCTCCACACCACTTGTAATTAAGGGTTGAAGGCACAATTTCAAGAAGAAGAAGGGTGGACACACTCATGATATTCCTCGCCATCAACTCCCATCTCTTCATTATGCCTCCTAAGATCTTGTTCCCTTCTCATTTTCCTGCCATACGCTACTTATTGTATTCATCTTTTGCAAGCAATCAACACACTCCATCTTGGTGCCATACTTTGTGTCGCTTTGGATACATCTCATTGTGAGTATGGTATATGTTTGTTCCTTGCCATTTTTTTTCTGCTTATGTTAAGGTGTGCGGATTTGCCACCTTTTGTATGAGAAGTGAGTATACTTGCATGTATCCCTGACCTCGTTATCTTCCTTACTACATGCACGAGTAGCGAGCCTATTCTCACTCACTCACCACTCCTCTCACCTTATTCTCTGACCACCCCATTCCACATTTGGGTGTGGATCTTGAAATTGTTTTCCATGGCATGTTTTATTGTGTATATGTATGCGTCCTAGCCGCATATCTTGATAGGTGGTGCCCATATTGCGTATTCCCTATGATGAGGCCATTGTGCATAGTCTTGGTGTAGAGGCCAGCGGGTCTATTTTTTCACTTCCGCCTCTGATTTGGTGCCCCCACTGAGGAGGGCTCTTGAAACCTTCAGTTTACAAGGCTGACATGTTTACTTCTCTTCATGGACGAGTGGCTTCTTGAATTCTCTAATTGGACCACTGAAGAGGAGGAGCTTCAAGAAGGTTTGACTCAAGTCATCAAGACACTCTTGCTAGGGTGTTGTATTGTTAGCATAGAAGAGGTGGTAAGACCCTCTTTCCCTACTCAAATTGTTTACATTTCTCATCATCCCTGCAAGCGTAAAAGCAAGGCACAAGCTTCATCATGCTCACATTGTAGCCAAAAACCGCACCTTCGACATGAGTGCAACCCAAAGTGAAGGAAAGGACATCATTTTCTCCCTCGACATCCGCACAAGTGTTCTCACATTAGTAGGCTTTCAAGTAGCGCCAGGCTTCTCTACGTCTACGTCCACATCTTTGCCACATATTCTACCTATGCCCACAACATGCCTTCACAACTTGAGGAAGCTACTACGAACACGTGGTCCCTCCCTCTCCCTTGCACGAAAAGATTCAAGGGTTTTCCAGCGCCGACAATCACCCCGTCTCCAAAACAAAAGGGTAAATCCTCCAAAGTCTTTCTATACCTCACTCTCATCTCATGAGCCAGGAACTAGAAATAGCAGCATGGATTCTACGTCGTCTACCGAGTGAAGTGGCGGAGCTTGTCATCGACAAGGTCTTTGACACTGGTTTTACTTGGCAGAAAGACAAGACCCTCCACCTTCAAGGAGTGTTTCTTGTGAATTCAGGCTATGATGATGACTTTACAGCTTGCTATGTATACATCCAACTTGGATTAATACAAGTGGTAAGACTCACCACCTACCTCATCACACCTATGTATACACGAGATGGCACTCTATCTTGCAGGAATGTGAAGTTTCTTAAAGAGAGAGAGTTCAAGCTTTTCCAAGAGCTTGCTAGAGGGGCAGTCCTAGAGCTAGAAGACGAAGACAACCTTGTCCTGTGGTACTATAAATTTGACCTCGACTACCAAGAGCTCTACACCTCCGACTATAACCTTCCACCACAAAGGAGAGAGCCTTTCCGAATTGTCATGTGATGGACCCAGCACATCAACCTTTTTCAAGGAACCAGACTTATGCACCACAATGAATTCAATCAATCAAAGTAATCTTGGACCGCAAGATGTTTTATCAGCAGATCATTACAACCATGTTTGGTAGAGAACGACTACAAGAGATAAACACCTCTTCTCTACCCTTTATCCTCCCTATGATTAATCATGAAGTGTCTTTTGATGTAGTTATTTTCATCTTTGTATAGTATGTTTTCCATCCACCGAGCACCCATGTATTGAATCTCTATAAAATTAAAAATTAAAAAAAATCTAAGTCAAGTTAATTTTCTCACTCTCACAATGGCAAGTGTAGCATTTCAAACCTTTACTGGTAAGGTGGGTGAGGATGCTTCAGACTTCCTAGACAACTTGGAAATAGCATGTGTCATCTGTGCGAGAGATGATGATGCTTCACGCTTGCGCATCTTCCCACTTCTAATGAAGGTGGAGGCAAGATCATGGTACAATACCTTGGAACAAGAAACCAAGGAACAGTGGGACTTATTGCGAGCAGCCTTTGTCAAGCGTTTTGGAGAGGGCACAACATCAGAGAAGCTATGGCAATTGTTGACAGAGTTGAAGCAGGGCAGTATGCTAGAATACGCATCATACGAGTCAAAGTTTGTAGATTTATGGGGGCGATGGGTTGCATCGCTAAGAGAGGATGAGGGGGCACCTGATTTCCTAAAAAAAGATCAGTTTGTTGCTGGTTTATGGCCAACTCTTAAAGAGAAGGTGAAGGGAAGGTTTCCTGCTATGTATGAGCTAGCAGTTGAAGTGGCCCGCCTTAAAGACAAGAAGTTGCGCCTACAAGCTAGGAATATAATGAAGAGGAAGCCATTAAGACCCGACCACCTCTAGCACCACCTACAACAGTCGCCCAGAGGATTCAACCACAAGAAACCATTGAAGATCAGCAAGACCTGCTCAATTGAATCACCAATCAACTTGAGAATCTCTCAATCCATTTGATACAACAAGGGCATGCACACAATTGCAACCAAGAGCAAGGAAGAGGACAATGAAGGCAAAACCAAGAATACCACTGCTACAATTGTGGGGAGGATGGTCATGGCATGTACTACTGTCCACACCCAAGGAGGCAGAATTTCAACAGAGGAGCCAAGAAAAACCAAGTTTCACCACCGAGAGCAAGACCACCACCACCGAGGGCACCACAACAAGCACCACCCGTGCAAATCCTACAACCACCCATTCAATCACAACCACCACCACCACCACAACCTCTCATTCCACCCTTACCCCCACCACTAGTTGGAAATCAAACAGTAAGAGTCATCAGTCTTGAAGGTAAAGGAAAGGAGAAAGTGGACGAGGATAAGACCAAGGTTAAAGGAGTAGATGCCATAGGGGTAAAACGTGCTAGGCATGGTGAATCTTCCCAAAAGGAAGAAAAGATGAAGACTAAAAGAGAATCTAGCAAAAAGCCGTCCAAGTCACGACATAAAATTGACATTGTAGATTTCTCTTTGGGTGAATGTTCTAAACCATATGATTTGGTTCAAGATGTTTCTGTGCAGGGCCCAAAAATCACCTAGCCCCAGTTACTCCACCTAGCACCTAGGGTGAGGAGACAATGGACAAAGATGGTTAGCACTAGACGCCCAAAGCCAAAGATAGTTGGGGCTATCTCTGGGAGGAATCTAGATGACATACTACCAGTGATGGATGCTTACATCAAAGGGAAACACATCTCCAATATCTACATCGATGGTGGCGCAAAAATATGCGTCATGAGTGAAAAAATGATGCACCGTTTGGGTTTAGAGGTGAGTCCGCCGACACCATGCCGAGCCAAACTAGAAAATAATGTAAAAGTTCAATGTGTTGGTGTTATAAATGCAGTTAGGATAAAGGAATTCAACACCGAGGTAGATGTGGACATCTTTGTCATGCCACACAAAGGGGAGGGCTATCCTATCATTCTAGGGAGGCCTTGGCTTATGGCTATGAGAGCTAAGCAGGATTGGGACACCGGCATAATCCAGATGAAGGATGCAAAAGGGAGGCCAATACTTTACGACATGAAGACAGGTCGGCAATGCGACATGGATCTAGAAACCTCTATGGATGAGTTTTCTAGTGGTGACTCTTCAACCACTTCAGAGGAGGAGTCAACAGTGAGTGAAGAAAGTGACAGTAGCATTAAGGTGATGGGGATCATTCTCAAGGACCCTAAGAAGATGGAGCAACCTGATGCCTCATCATCAAACCAAGGGGAGACACCAGGTATACAACCTCTGGTAGAAGCACATAAGCTACATCAAATGCTCTCTAGTGAGTTGTGTGGGAAGGAGCGTGAAGATTATATTTTGATGCTAAGTAATTTTACCACATTGTTCATTGATGAATATGATAAAATCACTGGCATCACAGTAGTTCAACATCACATTAAGCTCAAGGAGGGAAGTAAACCTGTAGTGCAGAAGCTTAGGCGGCTAGGAGTAATTCAACAAGACGCCCTAATCAAAGAGGTGAGGAAATTGCTAGAAGCCGGTTTTATCTATCATGTTAAAGACTCAGAGTGGGTTTCTCCAGTGGTAGTCACACCAAATAAGAATGGTAAGTGGAGGGTTTGTGTTGATTACAAGCCTCTTAATGCAGCCACAAAGAGGGACCATTTTCCTCTTCCTTTTCAAGACGAAATACTCAATGAGGTAGCAGGACATGAGCGCTACACGGTATGTGATGGCTACTCAGGCTACTTCCAAATTAGTATCGCTCTAGAATATCAAAAGAAGACAACCTTCATCACACCATGGGGATGTTTTTCTTACAGAGTTATTCCTTTTGGTCTCACTAATGCTCCAGCCACTTTTCAGCGATATGTGACATTTGTTTTTCAGCCATTCTTTGGAAAATCAATCCGTGTTTTTATTGATGACTTTTGTATCTATAGCTCTCGCTCTCTTCATTTGGAGAAAGTTTATGAAGGTCTAGCTAGGCTACAAGATTTGGGGGGCCAACTCAATGTGGAGAAATGCCACATTGGTGAAAGCAAGGTTACTCTTCTTGGCCATGTGATCTCGGCCAATGGCATTGAAGCTGACCCAAGAAAGGTTCAAGCCTTGCTGGCTTTGACCTCTCCCACCACAACAAAGCAGTTGGTCTCTTTTCTTCAAAAGGTGAGGTATTTGAGAAGGTTCATTCACTTGCTCTCCCAAGTGGTTCTTCCTTTACAACAAGTTACCCATCAAGAGATTTTCACTTGGAGTGAAGAAAATGAACAACAATTCAATGAGGTAAAACAAATTCTAGCTTCACTTCCCACCATAGCACCTCCAAAGTGGGACGAGCCATTTTATGTAAACCCTAGTGTGGGCAATGACATACTTGGGGTTGTATTGATGCAAAAGGATCCTCAAACTTCTTTCATGTGTCCTATCTACTTCTCTAGTCGAATGATGACTGCATCAGAAAAGGGATACACGGCAGTGGAACACATAGTGCTTGCATTAATATTTGCTACCACCAAATTTCTCTCTTATTTATTGTATAGACCATTCATAATCTTAACAATGGAAGAAGTATTTCCTTATGTAATGCAGCACATGGATGTTTCTTCTAGGATTTCCAAATGGCTCACAAGGCTGCAAGAGTTTGACTACACAATGCAAGCACTACAAGAGGTTGTGTGCTCTTGTGACGCTGTTAGCGACGGAAATACACTGGGTTTTTATAACCCCCGGCATCGCTAAAACCGTCGCTAATAGCATCGCTACGAGAGCGTCTCTATATGCGTCGTTATATAGAGACGCTCATAGCGACGGTCATAGCGATGCTACAGAGCCATAAATAGCGACGGTTATAGCGACGCCCGAGAGAATTTTTTTTTGGTGACAGGACATTGAATGCCCTGCCACCCATCAACCATATTGTACTTGATTCACTTTTTAAAAAAAGTGCAAGGGTAGATAATAGACCCAAAATAGTCACCCACAAGACGCATTGTTTGCAAAATTGACAAGCGTAAAATTGACAACTGTACACATCATAGGCAAAATGAATTGATTGGCAAATGTAATAATGACAATTGTACAACATCATAGGCATAAAGAATTGATTGGAAAAATGAACTGCGGTGACAAATGTAATAATATACATGGTTCAAACAAAAGTATAAAATCCGTCTCATGATACATAAGCTATGAGAAACCCTAAACTAATGCTATCGAGCTACGGCTAAACTGACGTCGTCTACTCAGACGTCTCATCGCGTCTAAGCGGAGTATCTGTCGGATTCTGCAAAAAAAGACAATAAGACAGCTTTCAGTAAGTATAAACATATAACAACATTTATAAAACCATACAAAAAATAGAAAAGAGTAAATCCTAATACTAACCATGCCGCCGCGAGAACTGAGAATGTCCATCAGGGCGTTTAAGCCCTTCCTGCCTGCGTACTTGCGCTTGTACGGTGTGGGATCACGTCCTGTCATCGACCACTGTCAAAACATACAAAGATTTCATTATGTTAGAATTAAAAAACTCATAAACCCTAAACTATCGAACATAAAGAGCAATGCGAAAACACTTACAAAATCGGCCTCAAATGATGCCCATCCACCGCTCCCCAAGTGGTGCGAGCTCCCTGCCTCTACTCGCGCTCTGGCTGCATCCTTTTGTTGCTTCCACTTGTTGGGATTCTCGCGCGCTGCTTTCTTCGCATTCTTCCAATCTTCTTTGGCCAGCCAATCTGGCCTGTTCCACCCATGCTTGATTGCTTTTTGCACTTCGGAACGCTTGTGTTTGCAGTATTCGCGCATTCGAATCTTCATCAGGTCTTCATTGAAGCGTTGATCCCGTGTTGGAACGGGAAACTCATCATGAAGTATGCTGATGAATCTGGCTTTTAAATCACTTGGTACTTCACTCCATTTGTTTAGTATGTAGTGTCTAAACAGCTAAGAGCAAAGACCACGCATGCGCGATATCACCTTCTTGCCATCATCATCCATGATGATGCCGCCGCTGAAGTCGACGGAGTAAGGCAAGCCCCGACAGGGGACCTGGGTGTCCCGGCAGGGGTCTCTAGCGGCGTGTCGATGGGGGTACAGACGTCAGGTGTCTCCACCGGCGTTTGGGCCCCGAAGCGAGGAGTGTGGAGTGGGGTGGCTCCTGGCGGAGTAGGTAGAGGTGTGTAGCTGCTAGGAACAGTCAGCCGCGAAAAACCTGGCGTAGATGGCGATGCTGTGGCTGGTGTGGGGGCCGGCAAAGAAGGGGAGGGTAAAGAGCCTCGTTGAACACAAGGCGGTGTGTAGGCATAGGCGGCGGAATCCCCACAACAACCGCCACTGCCACCACTAGAGCGCCGGTGTCTAGACGAGTGTGAAGATCGTCTCCTTGACACCGAAGCTTCGGAGCGAGCCGAATGCTCCAAAAGAGAGGGAGATACGGATGGAGTAGGAACGTGCGATGATGCGCTAGAGCGATGACGCTCCACGTACCACTGTCTCTGCTACGGTGACAAAGAAGAAAGAAACTCCTCATCATCCATACCTGCATTAAACACACGAATACTTAAACTTAATATTGAATGAATAGAATAGACAATGACGCAAAGACCATTAAATACAATGACGTAATGATGCATATAAATACAATGACGCAATGAATTGAGTGATAGAAGAGGCAAGTCAAAAACTCAAAATTTTCAATCAAAAGATGTGAGCGCGAGTAGAAAAGAGCGTTATACACCATGAAAGGTACTTAGAGAGCCAGAGCTTTTACAACACAGAGCAAAATTGTTCAAATACAATATTTGTGGCTTTAAGAGATCTCTCTCTCATCCTCGCATAACTCAGCATAACTTCCTATATCTATATAGAGCTCTCCGTTTAAACACATATCCTCTGTTTCATTTTGTAGCTCCTTTGCATGCACCCCATATAGAGTAGTAGCATCTTGATGCTCGTCTGGCACCACCGCAGCGGCTTCTGATTGAGCATCTTCTCTGATCTCCTCCATTGATGCCATTGTGATTGGCACATGGTAGCCTTTATACGTCCTTGCACTACGAGGGGCTACCTCTATGACGTACCACCAGTTTGATGTAGACTTTGTAGGATGAAATATTACCTGCCAGAGCCACATAACTTACATGAGAGCTTCAAGCACATAACTTGTAAAAGGGGGATGTTAACTATTTACATACTTACTTGTTCACAATGCTCGGGTAGTACGAAAGTGTCTCTTAGGTCAGTCCATTTCTTAGTAGAATCCACCTCAAGAAAACCAGACTCTCCTCTACGCACAGTAGCGTTGCGACCCTCCATGATTATCTTGAACCATTGCACGTCGAACAAGTCGACAAAAAATCCTCTGTAATCGATCCTCAAAATCTCTTGTAGCCTGCCGAAGTAAGTGAGTTCCGCCACCACAGGATCTGCATCAGAGGAACGTCGTCGACTAGACTGTTCAAATTTTACCATGATTCCACAATCTTGAGTAAAACGCTTTTTGTCGATCCGTTCCACCCTAAAATGTTGACCTTTACACCATGCTGCTGTGTATGACTTATACTACAACGAACAAAGATTATCAGTGGCCGTTCAAACGTTTAGAAATAAAGTCACTAGCTAGTCGTACATTGCAAAATTACCTTGGTCGCGCAACCCCAAGAGTACTCCCACTCTTCCTCAGTCACTTCGTCACCGCATTGTTGTGCGCTTTTCAATTGGTTGTGCAACCATCTTAAGCTCATGAATGTTGGTAGAATCTCCAGACCCGTCGGATAGTGCATCGGTGGTCGTCTTCCCCGTCTCCACTCGATTCGTGCCCTTCGTCGCTCTTGCTTTGCATCCTCATATTGTGAAATCCACTTTTGCATCACTGGATTGTGAAGCATGCAAAATCGGTTGATTTTAGCCTCTAGATCTTTCTTCATCTTCTTCTCAACACCGAGATTTCACATGACAATCCCAGATATGCGCTCATCATCTATGGTTCGCCATAGCGTGTCCCGGGTTTTATCAAATTTGTCTAGCCACTCTCCAATGTACACTAGGGACTTTGATACCAACCAACCTTCTACCATGCTACCCTCCGGACGTGCCTTTTGATGCACATATCCCTTAAGCGTTTTCATGAAACGTTCTAAGAAGAACATCCATCTGGAATGAACTGTGCCAGCGATTTCCACCTCATCAACTATGTGAACAAGAAGATGCAGCAGAATGGTTAGCATGGTAGTAGGAAAATGTTTCTCAAACATGCACACAAGCTCCGCAGCATTTAGTTTGGCGAATGGTATGGAGTCTACGTTGATCTCCTTTTGTGAGATCCATTGCACCAGCTTTGCAAGTTTGTAGATTGTGTTACGGATGTCGAGAGACAAACATCCCTCAATGGCAACCGGTAAAATAAACTGTAAAGTATGTGCAGCAATGATATTAAAGTCCACATTTTATGCAATGATATTAAAGTCCACTATGAACGTACCTGACACATTTTATGCCAATCGTGTGACTTCAAACCGGTAAGCTTTCCTTCTTTAGTAAAACACGTTCGGAGCGAGTGCATTACGCCAGTGGGGGTCCGCAAAGATCGAATGGTCTCTTTTACTTTGCGTTCTTGGGCTCCTGTGAAAATCCATGGTGCTTTAGGGAGTTTTATCTATCCATCAGACGCTGTTTGCGGCCAATATTGCTCCATACGATCCACATTTCTAAGGTCAACTCTAGCTCCCAAAGTATCTTTCTTGCCGGTCAGATGGTCCCATAGTAGATTACCCACATTCTTGAATATGTGCATTGGATCGAGCAAGTGATTGATCATGAGTCGGGGCCAGTATGGTAACTCGTACCATAGAGATAGTCTCTTCATCCCTGGAGGCAATCCGTCATCGCACATCTCTTTCTGCTCTAACCATGCTTGTGCAGACATCCTTGGTGGATCTCTTCCCAAAAAGCCGTCACGTAACACATGATTCTCTGGAAGATACGCTTGATGACCTTCGTAGATTTGCTTCTTCAGTGAGGGCGCCCTACGTGCATTCATTCTAGGTCCACATGTGACACATGCTCTGTATCCGCTTGTTTGAAGCCCTGCATGTATACACATGATAATAGATCAACTATGGGAAAAAACAAGATTTACAGTGTCTGAGTGAGGAGTGTCAATAGATCACTTGAGCATTCTGTTAGCCCGGGATAGTCATGCATGGTCCACATTAGAATGCCTTTGATCAAAGCATTTCGTCGTCCTGTGTGTCGGCTCATATCCACCACCTCTATGCCAATGCACAATTGTTGTAGCTCTTCCAATAGTGGACGAAGATACACATCCATATTCTCCACTTTATATCGCCCTGGCACAATCAAGCTTAGCCAAAGGTGCCCCTTCTTCATAGTCA
This sequence comes from Adiantum capillus-veneris, assembly GCF_014529385.1. Taxonomy (NCBI): domain Eukaryota; kingdom Viridiplantae; phylum Streptophyta; class Polypodiopsida; order Polypodiales; family Pteridaceae; genus Adiantum; species Adiantum capillus-veneris. The sequence goes on along the minus strand of NC_140947.1, from coordinate 115,668,194 downwards.
ACCACGGGGGAATGTTGTAGTTGACGATGACAACGGGCCATACACTGTAAGATTTTGATCTTTGACCAAATGGATTTACGCCATCCATAGCCAGGCCTTAGCGCAAATTTCGAGCTTCCCTGGCAAAATCCGACCATGTTCCATCTATATGTTTCTAGGCTGCGCAATCTGCAGGAATTCGTAGCACACCATCCGAAGATTTATTCTCCTCATGCCATGATGCTAGGGCGGCCATGGACTTACATTCGAAGAAATGCTTGATGCGAGGAAGCAGAGGAAAATGTCGCAAAACCTTTTGTGGAATTTTTGTCCCGTGGAGATCTACTCGATACCTTTCGGAATCACATTTCGGACACTTCACCATGTCTATGTATAATTCCCCTCTGAAAAGAATGCAGTCATTAGGACAAGCGTGGATAGAATTGTAATCCATTCCCAAGTTTCGCAAAATCTTTCTTGCTTCATCTCGGGAATCTGGCATCACATTGTCAGCTGGTAGTATGTGCTCTTTAAGCAATCTACACAACATAAAAATACGATACAGTCGTGTAAAAATCTATCAGATCATTATACATTTAGAGTTTTATTAAAGTAAACTAATTGTAATAGATCCCCTGAAAAGCTCTATGACGCTAGTGTCACTCCATCCAAACTTTGCCTGCATGTTGAGAAGAACCACGAGTGCTTTCAATTTAGACATACGTGATCCATTATACAATGGCATATTGGCTTCACTTTTCATATCATCATAGATAAGCCTTTCTGAATCCATGATCGTCTCGATCATTTCATCAATCTCGGGCTGAAACATTGCCTCGTTGGGAATGTGCTCTTCATGATCATCCCCCGAGCTGTCAGAGGCTACATCTTGTGGCCTCACATATGCTGCTTGACCAAAGCTCCTGCGAACACGTCTATTGGGTTGCAAGATTGCTGCTTGTTGGCCAGCTTCAAAGTCCGACAAGTTATAATTGGCAACAACTCGATCTATAATAGATGGATCAAACTGGCCAAATTCGCGAACGTGCTGCAAAGAAACACGTCTTGTCCGTCGCACAGCATGCTTGCATTGATTACAAGGACATAAGACCCTCGTTGAGAGATAGGTGTTTCGGTTGGACGGTCCGACATCCTCGTCACTACTCATAATGAGGATAAAAATCTTATAACCTGGACAACAAATTTAATATTCTATTGGCATTCTTCGTCTTATCTCTCTCTCTCTCTCTCTCTCTCTCTCTCTCTCTCTCTACCTCACATTCTCTAGTCATGTCCAATCCCCGCACACCTCAGTCTAGAGGTGCACGGAGGTCAGAACCACCGGGTTATAATCTCGTCTTTATTGGTCAATACCTATATTTGTGGGTACAAGAAATCTTCAGACCCACGTCTACATGATACTGCATGTAGTGGACAAAACCCCTTTGCCTCTTCTCTAGCTGTAGCACTTCACAGCATCTTAACATCTTTTCACAGTAGATCTTTTCACTGTTCGTCTAACTCTAAACCCTAAACCGTAAGTAATTCTTGCGTGGACTCGATCTAACGTAAATAAGCGTAAATCTAACTAAAAATAAACCTAAATCTAATTTAACGTAAGTCTACATCTAACCTAATCTTTAACGTCTGTTGGGATAGTTTCCTACGACGTTAAAACTCTCTTCTTCTTGTGTGTGTGTGTGTGTGTGTGTGTGTGTGTGTGTGTGTGTGTGTGTGTGGGTAAACCTAAATAAACCTAAGTCTAATCTAATATAACATAAATCTAAATCTAACGTAAATTATGTTATATTAAAAACAAAGAACTAAACTAACAGGGATTATAAGAACCTTAAAACTGATTTAACACATAATTTTTCACATAACTCGGCAAGAGTTGGCATTCTCATCAGTAAAGATGTGAGAGTTAACTTCAGGAGGTGACGCTGCCTCATCTCCATCCACATCTGACGACAGCAATTGGCCCTTTGGACCGTTCTTGCTCTTGTTACTAACTTTGAAGTTGCTGTTGAATGACTAGAGGTTGTCTAGATGGTCATTGTCGAGGATGTAGTGACTCTTGCCACCCTGAAGATCCACCTTCTTCCCTATCTTCTGAAGACATTTCACCAGTACTTTTGGATCGACGGAGCCCACCATGAGTGAAGGCAGCAATACCCTATATTCCATTGAGGGCTTTCTTCACCCGCTTCATGCAGGCATCGCAGTCTATGGAGACCTAAATCGAATCTAATATAACGTAAATCTAAATCTAGCGTAAATAAACATAAATCTAACTAAAAATAAACCTAAATCTAATCTAATTTAACTTAAATAAACCTAAATCTAATTTAACATAAGTCTACATCTAACCTAATCTTTAACGTCTTTTAGGATAGTTTCCTACGACGTTATAACTCTCTTCTTCTTGTGTGTGTGCGCGTGTGTGGATGTGTGTGCCAATAAGAAGAGAGAAATGGTATAACCTTTCTATCACCCATGCCAAGTATGATAGATTGGTTATGCCATTTCCCTCTTGAATAATAGGTCTTGAGTTCAACTCCTCGTCGGCTAGATCTTCAGGTCTTTTAATTTTAATTAGTTTCTTACAACGTTAAATTAGTTTCTCTCTCTTTCTCTCTCAATGTGTGTGCGTTTTTTTTGTTTATGCATGTTTTCTCTCTCTTTTCCTCTCTCAATGTGTGCATTTTTTGTTTATGCATGTTCTCTCTCTCTTTTCCTCTCTCAATGTGTGCGTTTTTTGTTTATGCATGCTCTCTCTCTCTTTTCCTCTCTCAATGTGTGTGTGCATTCTTTGTTTATGTATGTGTGTGTGCTTTTTTGTTTATGTTTGTACTCTTTCTCTCTCTCTCTCTCTCAAAAACACTATGTGTGTGTGTGTGTGTGTGTGTGTGTGTGTGTGTGAGAGAGAGAGAGAGAGAGAGAGAGAGGGAGAGAGAAAGAGGGGAAGGGAACATGAGAGTGAGGAGAGGGAAGGAGCATACCTGGCTCTCCTTCCTCTCCTCGTGTGTGTGTGTGTGTGTGTGTGTGTGTGTGTGTGAAGAAGAAAGAGAGAGAGAGAGAGAGAGAGAGGGAGAGCGTTACCTGCTCCTTGCTTGAGGGCGTCGAAAAACTCAGATCTTAGATCTGAGTTTTTGGGCGCTCTCTGTTGTTTTTTTTAGCCCAGCCGGCGTCGCTATGAGCGTCGCAAATTTACTTGTAAATTTGCGACGCTCATAGCGATGCTCATAGCGACGCCGGGATTTTTTTTTTTGAGCGTCTTGTAGTGAAGTGGAGAACTCCACAAGGGCCAGTCTAGGAGGTATTCTCACTCATCGCCACTATGAAAAGAAGCTAAAGATAAAGCCAAATGATCAATATATTACACCTGTGCTGGAAGTCCCTAAGGTAGAGGAGGCTCACTCTCTTTTCTTTGATGGAGCCTACAAGAGGAAAGTGGACAAAGCTGCAACACGCATTGTCATCTTCAACGATCAAGGGGATAAGGTTTTCTCCATTGGGAATCTCTTGGATTCTCACTCTAACAATGAGGCAGAATATGCACCCTTAACTCTTGGGTTGGAGTGGTGTGTGACACATGGCATTCAACGGTTAAATGTATTTGGTGATGCCATGATTTTAATAAAACAAATACAAGGAATTTGGGCTTGTAAAAATCATAGCTTGCTAGGCCATTTGCCCAAAGTCAAGGAACGTTTAGGGAAATTTCAAGTTGAACAATTACATCATGTACCTCGAGCAGAAAATCAAGAAGCAGATGCTCTAGCTAGAGAGAAGCTGCAAGATGTTTCAGTGGTGGGTGCTATCAAGTTGAAGCTGCCTCTCTTCCAAGGTAGCGATGCTATGCCTGAAATCATGAGTTTCTTGGACACAGGAGAGTGTCCTAAAGATCTTACTAAGGGCCAAAAGCAGTGGCTTGTGTGCAAGGCAACAAAATACCCCCTTATCAATGACGACCTCTATTGCAAGGGTAAGGATCAAATCCTTAGGCGTGTACCTCTCTCTAGAGAGATCACTAAAATCATTTCAAGTTGCCATGATGGTGTTTGCGGAGGACACTTTGCACTTGACATCACTAGTAGAAAGATTTTACAAGCCGGGTTTGTATGGCCGGGTTTGTATGGCCTGGTTTACATAGGGATGTGCATCATTGCTGTAAAACATGCAAGGAATGTCAAAAGGTAGGGGATAGGAGGCTCACATATGAGCCACAGACTCCTATAATCTTATATGGACCATTTGAGAAATGGGGAATTGATGCTATTGGGCCTTTGCCAAGGAGCCAATCAGGTAAATTTTATATCATCATGGGTGTGGACTACATGACCAGGTGGGCTGAAGCAATTGCCACCACCCGGATTATAGCTAAGGAAGTGGCTAAGTTCGTATTTGAAAACATTTGTTGCCATTTTGGCACTCCTCTTGAAATAATTTCTGACAGGGGACCAGGTTTTAGAGGAGACCTTGTAGGAGAGCTAATAGAGAAGTTAGGTATCTCACGACGACACTCAAGTCCCTACTACCCACAATGCAATGGTTTGGTGGAAAAGGTAAATGTTATGATCTGCAAGATCATCACTAAACATGTAAACAATCACAAAAGTGATTGGGACAAGCATCTTATGGCTGCACTTTGGGCTTATCGCACTTCATTTCGCACATCCCTTGAGTTCACACCATATCACTTGGTGTTTGGTAAGGAAGCCATTTTACCCATTGAAGTACAATTGGCTAGTCTCAGGGTGCTAGCTCGGCAAGTGGAACGTCCTAAGGCTCATCTCCGAAACCACATTCTTGATCTAGAGAGGCTTCAACTAGACAGAGAAGATGCTATCAACTATTGTGCAGCACAGGCAGAGCAACGTTGACTTACCTTCAACAAGGGACTTAGGGTAAAAGGTCTCAAGAAAGGTATGTTAGTCCTACGGTATGATAACAGGTTTGACACTAGGAAGGATAAAAATTTTTCACCCAGATGGAAGGGGCCATTTGTCATTAGAAAGCGCTACGCCAATGGCAGTTACCGATTGATGGATGCAAATGGTAGGCTCCACAAAATACGTGTCAATGGATGGATATTGAAGCAGTACTTTTTGAGGTTTGATCAAGCACCTATGATGCAGATCCCTGAGGAGGGAGACTCCTCCACCTCAATTGAAGAAGGATCAAGTACAGCGCTAGAGGCATGAATACCTCTAGCCTTAGGGGGAGGGCTAATGAGGTAAGCTTTTCCATGCATGGGAATCCCCCATACATTTTTGCCCTTTTACCAAAATATTTCCTATTATATAAGGTACTTTTGATTTTTTCTTCCTTTTTCACAAACGTTTTAGCCTTTATTAAATAAATAAGACTTATGCTAATCAATCACGATGTAGCATAAATAAGTAAGCTTTCTTTGTTGATCTCTCTTTTGACCTTAAATATTAAATATATATATTCTAAATTACATTATATATTTTAGTATTTTCTAATATATTTTTCATGTATGTGTATTATTCCACCCTACCAAATATTTTATTCACTAGTTTTCATTTTCAAACCTCAACCCCACTTTCAAATTTCAATAATACCTCCATCTAGATGATTGCCAATCTTTTCAAAACTCTAGGTCATGTTTTCATACACATGAAGGAGCTTACACTTGAAGGCAAGAGAGAAGTCCACTCAAAGGGGAACCCCAAAAGACTTTTGCAACCACAAATAATACATTATTTGGCTGAATTTTGTAAGTAAAGAAGAACCCCGAATCTGAAGGAGCGTTCAACATAAAAGATGTAGCTCATGATCTCAAATTTTAGCTCAATTTTTTTCAGAATTTTTGGAATTATGAAAGCGGAGCTATGATTTTTGTAGTGGACCCCAATTTTCTCATGTAATTGTGACACAGGCCATCCCTAGTTTTCTTCTCTCTAGAATGGCTATGGTTCTACAAGTCTTCAAGCATGATTACAAGAGCCAAGGCTCTTTTAATGAGGTCTTGGCAAGTCTAGAGTGATTCTATCACCATTTTTGGAGGATCCATCCTCATCAACAATTATCCACCTTCGACAACCTCTCTTATAATTTTCTTACCTCTCTCTTCTCTCCCTAATAAGCTTATGTTTAGCCAAAGCTAGACTATTGTAAATATCTCCTATCCTCTACATCCTACCCACATTCTCTCTTCTTCTCTCTCTATTGACTCTGGTATTTTAAATAATGAGGAGAGAAGATGGGAGCCACAGTCACATGCACCCCATTTTCCTAGTCACCAGAGTGGGACACTCACCTCAATTAGAAATATTGCTAAAACCTTCCCTCCTTCCCTATATAAGGAGGCCATGAGAGCTCACTTGGACACACACACACACACACACACACACCTATCCATACATACTCTTGTGCTACATGCTTGTAGCATGAACCCTAATCACATAATCACAACACCATCATCATCACCATCACCATGCACAAAAGATGAGCACCACACCTCCACACCACTTGTAATTAAGGGTTGAAGGCACAATTTCAAGAAGAATAAGGGTGGACACACTCATGATACTCCTCGCCATCAACTCCCATCTCTCCATTATGCCTCCTACGATCTTGTTCCCTTCTCATTTTCCTGCCATACGCTACCTATTGTATTCATCTTTTGCATGCAATCAACACACTCCATCTTGGTGCCATACTTTGTGTCGCTTTGGATACATCTCATTGTGAGTATGGTATATGCTTGTTCCTTGCCTTTTTTTTTATGCTTATATTAAGGTGTGCGGATTTTCCACCTTTTTGTATGAGAAGTGAGCATACTTGCATGTATCCCTGACCTCGTTATCTTCCTTACTACATGCACGAGTAGCGAACCCATTCTCACTCACTCACCACTCCTCTCACCTTATTCTCTGACCACCCCATTCCACATTTGGGTGTGGATCTTGAAATTGTTTTCCATGGCATGTTTCATTGTGTGTATGTATGCGTCCTAGCCGCATATCTTGCTAGGTGGTGCCCCTATTGCGTATTCCCCATGATGAGGCCATTGTGCATAGTCTTGGTGTAGAGGCCACCGGATCTATTTTTTCACTTCCGCCTCTTAACATCAAACGCCATAATGGTTTTTCGTAGCTCTGGCTTCAACACTCTGTTCCCAAATGCTTGACACCTATTGCAAGACCTACACCAATGGTGAACATCCTTGTGCAAACTAGGCCATACATACCCCTCTTGCAATATCTTATGCAAGGTGATCTTTAGAGCAAAATGGCCACCACATGCGCCTTCATGATTCTCTTCCAACACTTTGTAAAGCTCCTCCCGCCAAGGTACACATCTCAACACGAGATCAGGCCCTTTCATGTATAAGACATCACCAATAAATTTGTACTTGTATGCTCTACGCACAAAGCCATACTTTCTTAGACTTCTAAATCTCCTTTGGAATGATTCTTGTTAGCAAAAAATCCTCTTCTTGAGCCAAAATTTCCCGGCCATGATAAAGAGGTAAGGTGGTCCTCAACACAAATAGCTCCCCAATCATGCCTTGAGCTGCTTCATGTGCCTCTCCATTTAGAGCACGTTCAATGTGTCTTGTGATCCATGCTTCGAACTTTTTTAATAGGCCTTTAATTCTGAAGCACATTTCCTTCAATGAGGTGTTTTTGCTCTTCCACACACCCTGCACTTGCTTCACCACTAACAAGGCATCACCTTTTATGCTCAACCTTCGAACCCCATGCTTCAAACAAATGTGTAATCCGGCTTCCAGAGTAGCATATTCAGCCTCATTGTTACTACGAGCATCCAATTTGAACCCTCTCTTGCATACTAACTTCCCCTCTGGATCATAAAGTGCTATACCCCCTGAAGCTGCATCATGGCTCGTTCTGTATGAACCATCAAAGAACAACACATGTGAATTGCTGATCTGTGACACTTCTTCAACTACCTTTCTCACCACCTCTTCCTTAACAATAAGGGGATTCTCCTTGTAGGTCAACAAATCAGCTAGGGTAGCCCTTGTACTATCTTCCAATAGAAAAGAGAACTCAAACTCTTGCAGCTCAATTACCCATTTCTTCACCACATTTGACATGTTAGTACCATTAATTAACTGTGGCAAAAAGGCATAACTCATCAAGAAAACAAAAGGCCGTGGTAGCAAGTAATGACGAAATCTTCCACAAGAAAATATTACACTGGCCATCACTAGCTCTACTTCCGAGAACTTTCTCTCCGCTACCAACTTCACTCGGCTTGCACAATACACTGGCCTCATATAATGGCTGCCCTTCCCATTTTTCAATAGCATGGCTCCAATGGCATCATCCCCTACTGATGGATTTACATAAAACACTTTCTCCCAATCAGGAGCCTGCATGGCTGACAACCCCCCTAACACCTCTTTCACCTCTTGAAACACTTCTTCACACTTGTCATCCCATTGCAATGGATCATGCTTTTCCACTTGCTGTAATGGATAAAGAAGCTGCGAATACAATGGAATAAACCGTGCCATGTACTTCACTTTGTGTATAAAAGTTTCCAATTGCTTTGTACTCGTAGGTGATGGAAGAAGAATAAAAGACTTAACCTTATCTGGATCAGTCTCAATGCCATTTTCTGACACCATATGGCCCAATAACTTCACCCTTGGCTGTGCTAGATGACATTTCTTTGGATTTAGTTGTCCTCCACATTCATCATATCGAGCCAATACCATATGCAGTTTCTCATGGTATTCAGCCCTACTGCTATAAACACAGAAGTCATCCATAAAAGCTTTAACACAACTACCAATGAATGGTTCCAACACCAAATTCGCTCTCTCTTGATAGAAGGAAGGTCCATTTAACAACCCAAATGGCAATACTGTGTAGCAATAGCAACCCCATGGCGCAATAAAAGTGGTCTTTGTGTGGTCTTTAAGAGCAATCTTCAATTGAAAATAGCTTGAAAAACCATCACACACACTGTACCTCTCATAACCTGCCACTGAATCCAAGATCTGATCGATGAATGGAAGAGGATATGGGTTCTTCTTAGTGGCTGCGTTTAAGGGTTCAAAATCTACAAAAATTCTCCACTTCCCATCCTTCTTTGGACTGACTACCCATTCTGTGGTTTCCACAGGGACTATGAACCCTGCCTTCAATAACTTTTCCACCTCTTCTCGCAAGTCTTCCATTTGCTCTTGACCCATTCTTCTTAGCCTTTGCCGCACTGGCTTAGAACCTTCTTTCAGCTCTATATGCATCTCTTCGCCCTTGAACCCTCTGATCTCTTCATATGAAGTAATGAACAAATTAGGAAAACTAGCCAGCATGTGCAAATATATATCCTTCTCCATAGCTGAGAGGTCTCCACTGATCATTTGTGTCATCAATTCCTGATTCTTTGACAACTCAACCTTGGTTTGCATCAGCCCTTCAATCACTTCATAAGGCCCTTCACTTTCATCTTCAACCTCATTCGCAAATGCAACTAAACCAAACTCTTGGATTTCTTTGTCCATCAAAAGAAATGCAACATCAGCATCCTCATAACTATTGGTAGTGCTATCACTGTCCTCATCTGTCACTGTGGAATATTCTTCATCACTAGACTCATCCTCATCTTCATAAAGCTCCTCTAATCGTTTCCTTGTGTCCATATTATAAAGCTTCTTGGTACCTGTCTTTCCATAGAGGCTAATCGTACCATGTCGCCAATCTTGAACAGCTCCGCTCCCACTGCATGTAACCATGGTCTGTGCCCAGTATAATAGGATATGCTTCCAACCCTGCTGGCATCACATGAAAATAAACCACTTCCTTTTTATCATATGCCTCCACTTCTAAGCTCTTTACAACACCCAAGCATTTTACTTTTTGATGGTTTGCCAATCTGATCCGAAAACCTGACACCCCAGCCACTGTGAGACCCATCTTCTCAACGCATGAGTGTGTTATGACGCATATTTGGGATCCACCATCCATATAACCTTGTCCCAATTTTTTTCTTTTATGCCACACATCTACTATTGGACAAATGTCTGGTAGCTCATCTATTGCCAACACCTTTACTGAACCTCTCTCTGGCTCTTTATCCATTGGGTTAACCATCCTCTTCCACTGTCGCTTTAGCTTAGGCACCATCTCTATAAGATGCACAAAAGTAACATCTGCCTTCCTGCTCGTCAGATCCTCCTTCAAGTCATAGCTTAATTGCCTATCCCCTAGTGGAAAATCTGAAACATGAAACTTTCGACGAGCTCTCCTTTTCCTCTTGGCCTTGACATCCTCGCCTTCATGGCTCTTTCCTTTCTTCTTACTATGACCTGGGGCACTTCTTCCTTCCTTATCCTCTGTGGTCCTCTTCCCAATAGGCATCACTAATGTATACTCTAGCTTTGATGCCTTCTCCAAGGTGACTACACTTAGCACTTTTGTCTTTCCCTTTTCCTCTTGGGTCAGTCCACTGGTTCCTTCGTCTCCCTTAATTTTGATTCCATAATCATTTGACCTAGTTAGCACCTGTCTTGGCAATGGATACATGTCTCCCCCCATCCTTGGTGGCTTATCACATTGCGGGCTGATGTGACCCAACTCTCCACAATTATAACATGTGGGCGTCTGCCTCCAGTACCTACCATTGCTTTGTCCAACACCATTCCTAGGCCTTTCTTCACCTCTTGGCTGATTTTCAAACCTCCCTCGACCTCAATTATTTCCCACTTGACCTAGCATGTTTAGGATGATATTCTTCATCAAATCTACCACTTGCCTCATGTCTTGCCTTAGCCCATCATCTTGCACCGATGTAGTGACCACTGCTGGCATAACCTGAGTAGTAACAGGAACCACTGGTTCATGATGAACCCCTGACATGCAACCATGTAAAGACTCTATAGGCTGAGATCCAGACCTCATTGGCAAAGACTCCACCCCTAACTGGCTCATTTTCCTCAACTTCCACTCTTTGTTCCTTGCTACCTCTAGTGCATCTTCATATGTCCTACGCTTCTTTAGCTCCACTCTCCAATATATATTCTCCCTTAGACCAGCCAAGAACCTGTCCTTCTTCATCATGTCAGGCGGGCGTACCTGTGGTTCTAAGGCCTTGCACATCCGCTCCCATGCGAATGAGAACTTACGTTTATACGCATCTACTGTCTCACCTTCCTTTTGCATCAAACCTTGTACTTCTTGCCACACTTTGTCAGGATCTTCTATCTTCACAAACTCCACTTCCAACCCATGCCTTAGATTGTCCCAACTCAATCTTACAAGTGGATCAGCCACACGCAACTCCTCTTCAAATGTTTTGGACCAGACTTGTGCATCACTCTTCAAACAAATTTGGAGAAGACGTAACATCTGCGCAGGGTCATGAATCTGGTTGCTAATGCAGGCAATCTCCATCTTTTCCAAAAAATCTTCCACATCTTCATCACTTCTTCCATGAAACTCCGGATAAGATAAATCCATGGCTACCCAAGTTACAATGCTTTGAGAACCCTTTCGAACACACCTGCAAGAACCCAAAACTTCTCACTAACCAATCCCCAGAAACTTCAATGGAGCTCAACTTTAGATAAGGACAAACACATGCACATCAAATGAGTTTTCATAGTTAATCATTGGAATGACAACAAGAAAAGGACATTCCAGGATCTCTCGTAATCTTCTTGGCCCGAACATAAAGACTATGCGCTGCTGGAAAAAAATCTTCTTGTACACATGAACATTTATCTGGATTCTTTGAGTTAAATGAAAAGGAGTGAATTGAGGGCGATTTTGATCATCCATTAAAGCCAACCATGAAGCTCCCAAGAAGGCACACCTGACTTAACCTCTGATTTTGCCAAAATTTTAGCAGCATAACAACATAAATGGCTCAAAAGACCAAGAAACCAGCCATCATAACTTGGAAAAATTTTGATAGAGTTTCCCTAGAAGTAGAGCAGTAGGAACCCAAAATATAGATTGTATATATATGCATAAATTGTCAACAATAGAACCCGAGCATCAAATAGGACTCACTAGTACATATCCTATGGCGAGGTCACAAAAAGGGTGCTCCAGCTACCTGTATCACCGAAAGGATCTCCACATTTGAGAATCCCCCAGCTCAATAAAAACCTCACACTATCGACCCTCACACGAAGGCTAATGCAAATCGCGTATAGTCAAGTCTTAGAAATGACTATCTTCCAGACCAAGCCTCAGAAATGGATGGGACTGCCAAATACAACCAAGTATGGCTCCACAAATGTGTACAATGGCAGTTTCCACAAGCAATTTACAATCCAACAGACAATGCGCTCAAATAGGCGCCAAGTGATGCATACCCACAACAACTGCAAGTGACATCACTGCTAGTATATCACTGTACTCCAGCTACCTGTACCTATGTAAATCACCAGTACCTGTACCTGTCCCTGTAACCTGTAACCTGTAGCCCTGAATCTCGAAGCTTGAAGCTCGAAGCAGAAGGTACTCGAAGAAGATCCTCTGTGGGGGCGCCAAAAGAATGTGAACGGGATGAAAACACACACAACGCCTCTATAACGACCCGCCACACACTCTTGGAAAGATACACACACACACTATGGGGCACCACTCGGCTTACACAACCAGCCTGGCCGAGACAGGAAACACATAGACGGAGTGAGAAGAGAGAGATTTCCCACTCGCCCACTCAACACTCACACATACACACTCACACACACACTCTCAATTCAGCTCAAAGGAGGAAAATTTTTGTTGTTTAGACTCAATGAATCTCAGACCAACACCAATGGGGTAAATAGTTTACACAATATTGAGGAAATACACCAGATACAACCACAAAGTTAAGCAGAGGCTTCACTCACCGGAGAAGATTACACAGAAAAATAGCAGAAAATATGTGATTAATTTGGCAAAATGGACAGCGCCATTGCGTCCGGAATGCCCAAAAACCCCACCCTACAATGTCACAGTGCTCAAATCCGACCTCGGATGAGCAGTTTAGGGCCAAAAAATGCTCCAAAAACAGTAAAAACGCACTTGCGGCTGTTCTTCCTTTCTTCTCCACATTTTTTCTGGTCTTCTCTCAGTTTTTTCAGTTCCCACACTTAGCTTTTTTAGTTGGGCACCCTTGGCCTTTTAGATGACCTCAAACGGACCCCGAACAGGCAAAAAACTGACCTCGTACTGCATAGTTGTTACCTTTTTGCATCATCCGCACACCTGGCACTCATTTCTTTTCAATTATGTGTCTTGCAACCACGTGAAGTGGCCCCAAAAAGTGTTCCTAATGATGACCTTTCTGTATAACTCTCACAAGAAAACATCCACGTTGTGTCCGTCCTCATCCGCGTGCAAATATTGACCCCGTTCGCCCTCCTGGCGCCATTAGATGCCATCTGACGCACCTGCTTACCTCATGTCGTTGGCCCGCGGATAGCTTCCTCGAGAAGTTTTACGCGCTACCAACTCCTCCTTATTGTAGAAAAAACACAGTGGCACTGGTAATAGTGAAAATCGATGCACTATGTACACCCTGTCCTACCTGTACACATGTGGGCCCCACGTAACCACCTGGCTCTGAAAAATGGGCAATTCTTTATTTGATGCACCATGCATGTATATGTACATATGCGCAATCCCTTGCTCCAAAAAACTCCTGACAGCGTCTTAGATGGCTTTTCGGGATACAATAAACTTTTGGTTGACCAAAAAGATCAACATAAAATTGCTTTTGCAACAGAATGGGATATATTTTCCTATCGGGTTATGCGGTTTGGGTAAACTAATGCTCCAGCGACATTTCAGAGATTGATGAACATGCTTTTAAAGAGTTTCTTCGGAAATTCTTAGAAGTATACATGGATGATCTATGCGTACATTCGTCAATCTGGGCTGATCATTTTGAACACCTCAAAAAGGTATTCGAGAAATGTAGACTTTATAGGAATCTCCAAATCGACCGAATTCATGTAATTTGGGAATCTCACATTATGGGAATCTCCAAATCGACCGAATTCATGTAATTTGGGAATTTTCCACTTAAAGTGGAAAAAATTGAGGTTTGTGGCTAGTAAATAAAGTGAAAATCTCATAGGATTGTGGTGTTGATAAACACCAAAAGTCAAGAGGATGTACAACACATGGATTTGAATAATAACTATAAATTACATAAAACAAAGGAAGATACAAAAAAGATTTTGTTTACAAATTGACTAGTATAGTCACAATAGAAGCTCCACATAATTCTACTCCACATTTGATACCATATCTGAACTTTGATCCAAGTGTGGCTGATGTGCACGAGTGAGGCCTTCTTTGGCTTTTAGAGCATGTCTTTCTGGAATCTTTATTCTAGAAAATGGTCCTTCTTTGTTGGGTCTCCAGGACCAAACAATTGCATCTATAATTTCCCACACTTGTGGGTCCTTATAGTTGACAGCCCAATAACCCTTCCAACAATTACTGTAAGCTTGAGTACCTGTCATCCCACTTTTTCTCGTGCAAGGTGCCCAATATTGAATTAAGAGTTTTCTGTAGTTTTGGTGATGTAGGCTCATTATCAATGTCAGATAAAGCCATTGCAAGCCACACTGGATAGATTTCTGTGTCACTCGGAACAAGCATAAGAAAGTCACCTTGGTGCACATCAGACATAGGGTCAAACTCTTCCCTTGGCCTATCTCGTTGAGGCCCACAAAAATGATCGTTCAACTCTTCAAGGCCTAGGAATCTTTCTGCTCCTTGTTGCAAATTCATTGTAGTGCTTTGTAGGTGAGAATATTCTTGAGTTTTTGGCCAAAACATTTCATACAAGACTCCCTCTGATATGATTGCTTTTCCAATCTCTTCAATTACCTTACTCCAATAATCTATCACGGGTCTATAATATCGCGGAATACTTGAACCATTCCCTAAATTTTTCCAAAATTTTATATAGTTCTTTAGCCCCAAAATGACTTCTTCGTGGGCCTTGACATACTCCGCCATTTGTACTAGAGGTGGATCTCCATGTGGTAACATTGGCTTGCCTTCTGTGTCTGTTTTCCAAAGGCGAATACTTCCACCCCAACTTGATACACCTACATGTGCCTTATATTGCATCATTGGTGTCTCATCCTGCATAAAGAACCTGAACTGAAGCGGTTTGGAATGTCCAACAAGTATGTCTTGTCCATCACAAAGATAGCCATCACAATATTGCTTGAAATCGGGGATCTTTGTGAGAAAAAATGGAGCTGGAGATGAAGATGAGCTGTTTCATAATGTATCCATCAAATGTGGCAAAGTATAGGTTTGTGTAGCTCTCAACTTCTCTGAAAACCTACTAAACATGGCGTCTATGTCCTCATGTGTATGCCCAACCATTAAAAATCCCAGCTGGATGGTTTTGAAAACACCCCTTGCAACAAGCATTGAAAAATAGGCAAATAAGTATCGATTTTTGTTTTCCCCTGCACAATTATCCAATTGTAGCAACAAGTTCTCTGGCAATCTGCGAAATGTTGACCCCAATTCCTCTTCTGCAATTTCTGACGACTGCACAATGGGCTCTTTTCCATCACTCAAGTTATGGTAGTCCAAAGCATCCCTTGAGTTCAAAGCATGTAGTAGTGAAATATTGCTCCTTGGAAGTCCATTTGTTACTAGATCACCAAGAGGATGCTTATCTATCCTCTCGAGGTTATGTAAACAATTAGCAATTGAGCCAATTGTAAGATTTGTATCAGCTGGCCACAAACCATTCAAGACAAAGTGTCCGTAATGACCTTCTCCATGTCCATGAGTGATCATGCCAATCAATGCCACCTGCAGATTATATCCTGAATCCACACCCTTGGGAACAATGCGTAATCTAGGAATGGCAGTCTTCTTTTGATCCATCTTATCATGGATTATGCATACATATTTTTGTGGTTGAGTTTCTGAATACGTGCGCCATGCATAATATAGGCTTCTGCAACTCTTTTGTTGTGCCATGTGAACTTCTCTCTCCCTCAAGAGAAGAGCTCTCTCTTCAAGAGAAGGTTTGGCTTCTAGCCTTGCCTTGATTGAGTTACAAATATTGCACTTAGAGAACTCACTCGTCTTTGTTAAAGTGACATGTGGGTACTCTTTGTTCCAAATTCTACCAAAAGAAGATTGGGATAGCTTCTTCTCATAGCCCATTTGGTCAAGTGTCGTGTTGATTTCACATAAAATATCCACTTGTTTGTATGTTGATGGAATCACCAATTGAGTCTCTCTTGAGCTATCTAGCAGTGTTCTACTTCTATGTGGCATCTTCTCAGAGTTGTTTTCCACAAACTCATTTAGTAGTGCTCTTGCTAAACTAGTATGTTGAAGTCCCCTTCTCAATGTACATGTGTTCCCATGTACATGTTGGCGCACACCATTTTCAAAGTTCTCCTTGTATCGATAAAATGATGTCTTTGGTATTCCATGTAGCTCATACCATGCTCTACAACAAACAATAGAGCCATTTAGCCTGAATTGGTATCGTGACTTCTCATCTTTCTGATAACATATAGAAAGAACATCATAAACATAATTAGTGCGTGATTTTTGAGACTCTCCCCAAAATTGTTGTCGTAACCTTGTCACCATATCACGATCTACAAATTGGCAGCATTTTTATGCACAACAATCAATGCATGATACCCTTTGAATTGATTTGTTTGAAAGGTAAAAAGTCGAAGCTGGTGCTGCTTTTGATTTTTGAGTCCTGTTCATGAAAGTGTATCGTCTCTTCCTTGACAACTGGACAACATTACTCCCATTAAGTTTTTTTCCAACATTGCCATCGTTGGATACATCCTCATATGTAGCATGCATGCCATCAACAGGAACAAAGCGTTGTAATGGGCTCCCATTCAACATTGTTGTCTACTTGATGGGCCACTTTAGCAAAGTGATGCTACCCACTTCAACCACATCATCAATGCTTGCATTTTCTCTTTCAATACCCACACCCACACAATCAGGACCAAGTTCTTGAAAGTTGACATAATCATGTGGAAATACATATAAGATGGTCCCTTCATTCATGGTTTGCATCATTGTGTCATCTTTTAAAAGGACCCTCTGATTTCTCCAAGACTCTCGAATCATTGCTTCAAATTCTGGGCTTGTCATAGGTATTGCATCTGTAACTAGAGGATCAGAATGATCATGTTCTTCATCACCATTGTAGCTTTCGTGTGGATCAATTAAGTTCCCATTTAATACAAAAGATTGCAAAAGAAGCTTTGACCATCGAACAGCACTCCATAATGAGCCTTGGAGAGATGAAGTATCCATTGTAGGAAAAGGTAGGACCACATCCTTCAAGCATTCCTCCACTAGTATGGAGACATTTCCCATCCCTATCTTTGTACCACCACAAGTGGAATCTGGATCTGTTCTACACACACAACCAATACCAACAATTTCATTGTCAAGTATCATATGTACTTTCTCCCCAGATTCGAAGTCCATCCTGTAAGTAAAAAGATTACATTGTTAAATCCATAGTTATAGAAAAATACTCTTCAAACAAAAAATCATGCTACAACATGAAAAAGGTTTGTATAGGTTGGACAAGTGGTGAACCTTGAGACCAAATCCTCCTTGCTATATTAATGGAAGCATGGTTGGACAAGTGGTGGACCTTGAAACCAAAGCCTCTTTGCTATATGAGAGCATAGGTTGGACAAGTGGTGGACCTAGTTGTAATACCCACTGCCACCTATCAACTACTATAGGACTATGCTTTCCAATGTCCAAGTATCCCTTGAGTCTTTCAAGGTTGAACACGTGGTGGACCTTGAAACAAAAATCCCCTTTCTATATCAGAGCATAGCTTGGACAAGTGGTGGACCTAGTTATAATGCCCAATATCCAAGGTGAAATACCTTAGGACTTTGCTACCTTGCTTGCCAATGTCTACGTAGCCCCTCATTTCTTTAATGGAAGTAAGGTTGGCCAAGTGGTGGACCTTGAAACCAAAGCCTCTTTGCTATATTAGAGCATAGGTTGGACCTAGTTTTAATACCCACTGCCACCTATCAACTACTATAGGACTATGCTTTCCAATGTCCAAGTATCCCTTGAGTCTTTCAAGGTTGAACATGTGGTGGACCTTGAAACGAAAATCCCCTTTCTATATTAGAAAGTTTGAACACATGGTGGACCTTGAAACAAAAATCCCCTTTCTTTATCAGAGCATAGCGTGGACAAGTGGTGGACCTAGTTATAATGCCCAATATCCAAGGTGAAACACCTTAGGACCTTGCTACCTTGCTACCTTGCTTGCCAATGTTTACGTAGCCCCTCATTTCTTTAATGGAAGCAAGGTTGGACAAGTGGTGGACCTTGAAAGCAAACCCTCTTTGCTATATGAGAGCATAGGTTGGACCTAGTTGTAATACCCACTGCCACCTATCAACTACTATAGGACTATGCTTTCCAATGTCCAAGTATCCCTTGAGTCTTGCAAGGTTGAACACGTGGTGGACCTTGAAACCAAAATCCCCTTTCTATATCAGAGCATAGCTTGGACAAGTGGTGGACCTAGTTATAATGCCCCTCCTTTCTTTAATGGAAGAAAGGTTGGAAAAGTGGTGAATCTTGAAACCCAAACCCTTTGGCTATATATAGAGGATATCTTGGACAAGTGGTGGGCTTAGTTGTATTATCCAATGTCCAAGGTCCAAGGTGAACTATGTGAAGACCTTACTTCCAAAAACAAAGTCGTACAAGTGGTTCTCCTTGAAACCAAAACCTCCTTAGTGTATTAGAACATAGCTTGGAGAAGTGGTGGACTTAGTTGTAATGGTGAATGTCCAAAGCAAACTATTATAGGACCTTGCTTCCCAAATCAAGTTTGGACAAGTGGTGGATCTTGAAACCAAAACCCCCTTACTCTATTAGAGCATAGCTTAGATAAGTGGTGGACCTAGCTGCCATGGAAAATGTTCAATCTGAACTGCTGCAGGACCTTGCTATTAAATGTCTAAGTAGAGCTAGCTTCTTTAATGGAATCAAGGTTGGGAAAGTGGTGCATCTTGAAACCAAAAGCCCTTTATTTTATTAGAGCATAGCTTGGACAAGTGAGGGACCTAGTTTTAATGTGTGATGTCCAAAGAAAAGTATTACAAGACCTTGCTTTCCAATATTTGAATTGGTCAAGTGGTTAAAACTAAGTATAAAACTTTGACCATTTTCTTCTCGAATTGCCAAAAAGCTAGTTTTAGACACCCCTGAATGAAAATGGTTTAGGGTGTCCTTAAACAATGTTTTTTCAAAGACTTGAACAAAAGGGTTGCCGAAGAGTAATGACAATTTATTGTGGTTTGAAGTGCGTGAGTATGTGAAAACAAGCCTAGGTTTTCCACGAGGCAAAAGGTGACATAATAAGAACATTGGAAACTTAGGATTGACCATGTGGCCTAAACTTTGGCAAGTGAAGTGGTGGCCAAGTTTTGTGGCACAGTGTGCACTTGGTCCTATATGTGTTGACCACTTGGCTAAATCTAGGACCATAAGGCCAAACCTTTGGCACCTTAAATATAGTATGGGACATAATCTAGAACTGCTATAGTAAATTAGTAGTATAGCTAATATGTTAATATTTGTATTATATTTAAGTATATGCTAATATAATTTATGTTCAAAATTTCACTAATGAAGAATGTTCCCATTTAGCACTCCAGATGCGGGGTCTTAGGGCAATTCCACAATGGGGTGACAAGGCAGCGCTTCCACGTGAGGTTTGGGGGTAGCGCTCTTGATGGGGATGTGGAATATAGCGCTCTCGATGGCGGGGCTTGGGAGGTTGATTTTGGGATATTGTTTTGGGCGGGGTCCGGGGCAGCGCCCAAAGATTTTTTTTTTAAAAAAGTGAATTCCTAGCATAGAGTTACGCATGTTTTTCATATTTTCAACCATGATTTCTTTAATTTTGGCCGTGTGAATTGGTTAATTTTTTATATTGCTTTTGTTTTTTTTAATCCTATGATAAAACATGGACTTGTAGCATACGTGGCTTTCTAATAAACCCTATCAAGATTAGGCACACAGAGAGCGCACGAGCAACACACACAGAGAAAGCAGGAGAGCAGCAAACACACAGAAAGTGCACACGGATCGCACACAGTTGGAGTATACGCGCGCGTAGAGGAGCAAGCTCGGCATCGTACACAACACACAGGTGGAGTGCACAGGATTGAAAGTTCGCGCACAAGATAAAGAAACAGCAGCGTACACAACGCTTTCCAGAAGGGCAGGATCGGGCAGTCTTCTCAAGAGACATTGCACACCTCACGAATAGAGAAAAAACAGGTATTTCTCTCTCTCTCACTCTCTGTCTTTCTCCATATAGAGAAGATGGTTCTCTGTAACTCTTCTTGCACACACACTCTCTCGTCAAAAGACAGAGATACATAGTTTAAAAGTATCCCCGCACACATACACATATTCCCACACATCGTCTTCCTCTCTTCCACATACATAACCACAGTGAAATCTGTTATCTTGCTGTCTCTCTCTTGAAAATACATGCACATATTCCCACACATCGTCTTCCTCACTTCCACATACATAACCACAATGAAATCTGTTATCTTGTTGTCTCTCTCTTGAAAATACGTGCAACATATTCCCATACATGTCTTCCTCTCTTCCACATACATAAACACAGTGAAATCTGTTATCTTTCTCTCTCCTCTCTCTAAAAAACAGGTATTTATCTCTCTCTCTCTATCTATCTATCTATCTCTGTATTTGCTATCTCTCTCTTGAATAATACATGCTCATGTATGTGTGCGTCTGTGTTATCTATGTGTATGTATGTATATTTGTGTTATTTCATTGTGTATACTCATACATAATGCAGATACACAATTACACTTGATTACGATATGCACACATAGTATATATACATACATAAATATATCATAAATAACTAACACATTGTAATACTAGTAAAATTGAATGGAAGACTTACTTGCGTGATCTGTTAAAGTCGATTCTTTGTAGCGAGTTCTGGATGTATGCTGAGCTGATTTTCCTCTAATCCATTTGTAGATATGATTGTAACTTCTGTTTCTCAAAAATAGTAGTGTTGTTTAGTGATACACCTAATGGACATAAATGGTTTTAAACTAGGACATGTAGACCAAAAATACGTTTATTTCTTTGGATGAATATATACACTTTTTGGTGACCTTACCACAAGTGGTGGACCTTGAGACCAGTGGACTATAAGGACCTCCAAACAATACCTTGTACACTCAATCCTTCTTGGTATCTAGGTTGGACAAGTGGTGGACCTTGTTCAAATTCTCTAACCACTCTCTCTAACATGGTGACATAATTTAGGTGTGATAAATTCATATCTATGCAAACTAATATCAGTTTAGGCTTGTTAATTTGAATTGTTTGAATTTATGTACAATATAATGATTTGAGGTTTGCATATTTGATTTAGGTGGTATAATGATATCTTTTTGTGGTAAACTTGAATTTAAAATCAATTTCGCGTGGAACATTTTAAATTTAAGTAGTAAAATTTAAAATTTTTATAAAAAAGTTTGAATTTTAAAATTTGGGCGGGATTTTTTAAAATTTAGGCGGGATATTTAAATTTGGGAGGATATTTTAAATTTAGGCGGGAAGGTTTTGAATTTATAGCGAGATCTCCCTTACATAAGAGAGTATAGGTTGGACAAGTGGTGGACCTTCAAGCTAGAGCATCCATGCTATGGAAATGATAGGTAGGGAATCTAGTTGAATATTGTATGTATAATATATATGTAATAGATCTAGCTTGGACAAGTGGTGGACCTTGGATCAAAACCCATGTAAAACATATCATGCACATTCCAAGTGGTCAAAAAAAAATCATTTAAGTTATAGCCTTATAGGTTGGACAAGTGGTGGACCTTAACACCCAGATATTCTTCATATAATGACATAGAGTGGAAAAACTGGTGAATCTTGAGACCAAACCATGCTACTAGCGATAATAGCTTGGACAAGTGGTGGACCATGAAAGTAAAACCCCCATCTACGAAATATCGTGGGTTTAAGGTATTTCGATGGAGCCTAGCATCTTGGAGACATCGTGCATCTTGCTTCTCTTCATGTTTCAATGGTGCCTATCTTGGACAAATGGTGGAGCATCCTTCTCTCCATGTTTCAATGGACCCTAGCTTGGACAAGTGGTGGACCTTTGCTTCTCTCTATTATTCAATAGAGTTAGCTTGACAAGTGGTGGACCTTGAACAAACCCCCATGTTAACCTATCATGGTCACTCCAAGTGGTGAGCAAGAATAACCTTTAAGATATAGCCTTATAGGTTGGACAAGTGGTGGACCTTAACACCCTAATATTCTTAATATAATGACATAGAGTGAAAAGTGGTGAATCTTGAGACAAAAACCACTCATGCTACTAGCACTAATAGCTTGGACAAGTGGTGGATCTTGAACATAAACCCCCCATGTTTCAATAGAGTTAGCTTCGACAAATGGTGGAGCATCCTTCTCTCCATGTTTCAATGGACCCTAGCTTGGACAAGTGGTGGACCTTTGTTTCTCTCTATGTTTCAATAGAGTTAGCTTGGACAAGTGGTGGACCTTGGAACCAACCCCCATGTAAAACTATCATGGTCACTCCAAGTGGTAATAAAGAATAACCTTTAAGATGTAGCCTTATAGGTTGGACAAGTGGTGGACCTTAACACGCGCATATTCTTAATATAATGACATAGAGGGGAAAAGTGGTGAATCTTGAGACCAAACCACTCAGGTACTACCAATAATAGCTTGGACAAGTGTTGGACCTTGAATGTAAACCCCTCATCTACGACATATCGTGGGTTTAATGTTTTTCGATGGAGCCTAGCATCTTGGGAGACATGGTGCACCTTGCTTCTCCTCATGTTTCAATGAAGCCTACCTTGGACAAATGGTGGAGCATCCTTCTCTCCATGTTTCAATGGACCCTAGCTTAGACATGGGGTGGACCTTTGCTTCTCTCTATGTTTCAATGAGGTTAGCTTGGACAAGTGGTTGACCTTGGAACCAAACCCCATGTAAAACCTATCATGGTCACCAAGTAGAAGAAAGAATAACCTTTAAGATGTAGCCTTATAGGTTGGACAAGTGGTGGACCTTAACACCCACATATTCTTAATAAAAGTGGTGAATATTGAGACAAAACCACTCAGGCTACTAGCAATAATAGCTAGGGATAACCATTAAGATATAGTCTTATAGGTTGGACAAGTGGTGGACCTTAACACTCAAATATTCTTAATATAATGAAAGAGAGTGGCAAAGTGGTGAATCTTGAGAGCAAACCACTCATGCTACTAGCGATAATAGGTCGGACAAATTGTTGATCTTGAATGTAAATTCCCCATGTACAAAATAACGTGGGTTTAAGGTATTTCGATGGAGCCTAGCATCTTGGAGACATGGTGCAGCTTGCTTCTCGTCATGTTTCAATGGAGCCTATCTTTGACAAATGGTGGAGCATCCTTCTCTCCATGTTTCAATGGACCCTAGCTTGGACAAGTGGTTGACCTTTGTTTCTCTCTATGTTTCAATAGAAATAGCTTGGACACGTGGTGGACCTTGGAACCAAACCCCCATGTAAAACATATCATGGTCACTCCAAGTGGTAATAAAGAATAACCTTTAAGATGTAGCTTTATAGGTTGGACAAGTGGTGGACCTTAACACGTGCATATTCTTAATATAATGACATAGAGTGGAAACGTGGTGAATCTTGAGTCCAAACCACTATGGCTACTACCAATAATAGCTTGGACAAGTGTTGGACCTTGAATGTAAACCCCTCATCTACGACATATCGTGGGTTTAATGTTTTTCGATGGAGCCTAGCATCTTGGAGACATGGTGCACCTTGCTTCTCCTCATGTTTCAATGGAGCCTACCTTGGACAAATGGTGGAGCATCCTTCTCTCCATGTTTCAATGGACCCTAGCTTAGATAAGGGGTGGACCTTTGCTTCTCTCTATGTTTCAATAGAGTAAGCTTGGACAAGTGGTGGACCTTGGAACCAAACCCCCATGTAAAACCTATCATGGTCACTCCAAGTAGTAAGAAAGAATAACCTTTAAGATGTAGCCTTATAGGTTGGACAAGTGGTGGACCTTAACACCCACACATTCTTATTAAAAGTGGTGAATCTTGAGACCAAACCACTCAGGCTACTAGCAAAAATAGCTTGGACAAGTGGTGGACCTTGAATGTAAACCCCTCATCTACGAAATATCGTGGGTTTAATGTATTTCGATGGAGCCCAGCATCTTGGAGACATGGTGCAGCTTGCTTCTCGTCATGTTTCAATGGAGCCTATCTTGGACAAATGGTGGAGCATCCTTCTCTCCATGTTTCAATGGACCCTAGCTTAGACAAGGGGTGGACCTTTGTTTCTCTCTATGTTTCAATAGAGTTAGCTTGGACAAGTGGTGGACCTTGGAACCAAACCCCCATGTAAAACCTATTATGGTCACTCCAAGTGGTAATAAAGAATAACCTTTAAGATGTAGCCTTATAGGTTGGACAAGTGGTGGACCTTAACACGCGCATATTCTTAATATAATGACATAGAGTGGAAAAGTGGTGAATCTTGAGACCAAACCACTCAGGCTACTACCAATAATAGCTTGGACAAGTGTTTAACCTTGAATGTAAACCCCTCATCTACGACATATCGTGGGTTTAATGTTTTTCGATTAAGCCTAGCATCTTGGAGACATGGTGCACGTTGCTTCTCCTCATGTTTCAATGGAGCCTACCTTGGACAAATGGTGGAGCATCCTTCTCTCCATGTTTCAATGGACCCTAGCTTTGATAAGGGGTGGACCTTTGCTTCTCTCTATGTTTCAATAGAGTTAGCTTGGACAAGTGGTGGACCTTGGAACCAAACCCCCATGTAGAACCTTTCATGGTCACTCCAACTGGTCAGAAAGAATAACCATTAAGATATGGTCTTATAGGTTGGACAAGTGGTGGACCTTAATACCCAAATATTCTTAATATAATGACACAGAGTGAAAAAGTGGTGAATCTTGAGACCAAACCCCTCATGCTACTAGCGTTAATAGGTTGGACAATTGGTGGACCTTGAATGTAAACCTTCCATGTTTCAATAGAGTTAGCTTCGACAAATGGTGGAGCATCCTTCTCTCCATGTTTCAATGGAGCCTAGCTTGGACAAGTGGTGGACCTTTGCTTCTCTCTATGAGAAGAATAAGTTAGCTTGGATATGTGGTGGACCTTGGAACCAAACCCTATGTAAAACATATCATGGACATTTCAAGTGGTGAGAAAGAATACCCTTTAAGATATACCCTTATAGGTTGGACAAGTGGTCGACCTTAACACCTAGATTTCTTTATATAATGACATAGAGTGGAAAAGTGGTGAATTTTGAGACCAAACCACTCATGCTACTAGGGATAATAGCTTGGAAAAGTGACTGACCTTGACGTTAAACCCCACATGTAAACAATATCGTTGGTTTAAGGTATTTCAATGGATCCTAGAATCTTGGAGACATGGTGCAACTTGCTTCTTTTCATGTTTCAATGAATCCTATCTTCCACGAATGGGGGATCATCCTTCTTTAAATGTCTCAGTGGAGCCTAGCTTGGACAAGTGGTGGACCTTTGCTTCTCTCTATGTTTCCATAGGGTTAGCTTGGACAAGTGGTGGACCTTGAAACCAAACCCCCATGTAAAACATATCATGGTCATTCCAAGTGGTGAGAAATAATACCCTTTAAGATCTAGCCTTATAGGTTGGACAAGTGGTCGACCTTAAAACCTAGATCTTCATAATATAACGACATAGAGTGGAAAAGTGGTAAATCTTGAGACCAAACCACTCATGCTACTAAAAATAATAGGTTGGACAAGTGGTGGACCTTGAATGTAAACACCCCATGTACGAAATATCATGGGTTTAAGGTATTTCAATGGAGCCTAGCATCTCAAAGACATAGTGCAGATTGCTTCTCTTCATGTTTCAATAGAGCCTATCTTGGACAAATGGTGGAGCATCCTTCTCTCCATGTTTCAATGGAGCCTAGCTTGGACAAGTGGTGGACCTTTGCTTCTCTCTATGTTTCAATAGATTTAGCTTGGACAAATGGTGGGCCTTGGAACCAAACTCCCATGTAAAACCTATCTTGGTAACTCCAAGTGGTGAGAAAGAATAAAGTTTAAGATATAGCCCTATAGGCTGGACAAGTGGTGGACCTTAGCACCCAGATATTCTTAATAGAATCACATAGAGTGGAAAAATGGTGAATGTTGAGACCAAACCACTCATGCTACTAGAGACAAAAGGTTGGACAAGTGGTGGACCTTGAATGTAAACCCCGCATGTACAAAATATCATGGGTTTGAGGTATTTCAATGGAGCCTAACATCTTGGAGACATGGTGTAGCTTGCTTCTCTTCATGTTTCAATGAAGCGTATCTTGGACAAATGGTGGAGCATCCTTCTTTCCATGTTTCAATGGACCCTAGCTTGGACAAGTGGTGGACCTTTGATTCTCTCTATGTTTCAATAGAGTTAGCTTGGACAAGTGGTGGACCTTAAAACAAAACCCCCATGTAAAACCTATCTGGTCACTCCAAGTGGTGAGAAAGAATAACCCTTAAGATATAGCCTTATAGGTTGGACAAGTGGTGGACCTTAACACCCAAATATTCTTAATATAATGACATAGAGTGAAAAAGTGGTGAATCTTGAGACCAAACCACTCATGCTACTAGCGTTAATAGGTTGGACAAGTGGTGGACCTTGAATGTAAAACCCCCCATGTTTCAATAGAGTTAGCTTCGACAAATGGTGGAGGATCCTTCTCTCCATGTTTCAATGGAGCCTAGCTTGGACAAGTGGTGGACCTTTCTTTCTCTCTATGTTTCAATAGAGTTAGCTTGGACAAGTGGTGGACCTTGGAGCCAAACCCCCATGTAAAACATATCATGGACATTTCAAGTGGTGAGAAACAATACCCTTTAAGATATACCCTTATAGGTTGGACAAGTGGTCGACCTTAACACCCAGATCTTCTTAACGTAATGACATAGAGTGGAAAAGCGGTGAATCTTGAGACCAAAACACTCATGCTACTAGAGATAATAGCTTGGACAAGTGTTGGACCTTGAATGTAAACCCCTCATCTACGACATATCGTGGGTTTAATGTTTTTCGATGGAGCCTAGCATCTTGGAGACATGGTGCACCTTGGTTCTCCTCATGTTTCAATGGAGCCTACCTTGGACAAATGGTGGAGCATCCTTCTCTCCATGTTTCAATGGACCCTAGCTTAGACAAGGGGTGGACCTTTGCTTCTCTCTATGTTTCAGTAGAGTTAGCTTGGACAAGTGGTGGACCTTGGAACCAAACCCCCATGTAAAACCTATCATGGTCACTCCAAGTAGTAAGAAAGAATAACCTTTAAGATGTAGCCTTATAGGTTGGACAAGTGGTGGACCTTAACACCCACATATTCTTAAAAAAAGTGGTGAATCTTGAGACAAAACCACTCAGGCTACTAGCAATAATAGCTAGGGATAACCATTAAGATATAGTCTTTCAAGGGGTGAGAAAGAATAACCATTAAGATATAGTCTTATAGGTTGGACAAGTGGTGGACCTTAACACTCAAATATTCTTAATATAATGACAGAGAGTGGCAAAGTGGTGAATCTTGAGAGCAAACCACATATGCTACTAGCGATAATAGGTCGGACAAATTGTTGATCTTGAATGTAAATTCCCCATGTACAAAATAACGTGGGTTTAAGGTATTTCGATGGAGCCTAGCATCTTGGAGACATGGTACAACTTGCTTCCTGTCATGTTTCAATGGAGCCTATCTTGGACAAATGGTGGAGCATCCTTCTCTCCATGTTTCAATGAACCCTACCTTGGACAAGTGGTTGACCTTTCTTTCTCTCTATGTTTCAATAGAAATAGCTTGGACACGTGGTGGACCTTGGAACCAAACCCCCATGTAAAACATATCATGGTCACTCCAAGTGGTAATAAAGAATAACCTTTAAGATGTAGCCTTATAGATTGGACAAGTGGTGGACCTTAACACGCGCATATTCTTAATATAATGACATAGAGTGGAAACGTGGTGAATCTTGAGTCCAAAACACTCAGGCTACTACCAATAATAGCTTGGACAAGTGTTGGACCTTGAATGTAAACCCCTCATCTACGACATATCGTGGGTTTAATGTTTTTCGATGGAGCCTAGCATCTTGGAGACATGGTGCACCTTGCTTCTCCTCATGTTTCAATGGAGCCTACCTTGGACAAATGGTGGAGCATCCTTCTCTGCATGTTTCAATGGACCCTAGCTTAGACAAGGGGTGGACCTTTGCTTCTCGCTATGTTTCAATAGAGTAAGCTTGGACAAGTGGTGGACCTTGGAACCAAAACCCCATGTAAAACCTATCATGGTCACTCCAAGTAGTAAGAAAGAATAAGCTTTAAGCTGTAGCCTTATAGGCTGGACAAGTGGTGGACCTTAACACCCACATATTCTTAATAAAAGTGGTGAATCTTGAGACCAAACCACTCAGGCTACTAGCAATAATAGCTTGGACAAGTGGTGGACCTTGAATGTAAACCCCTCATCTACGAATATCGGGGTTTAATGTATTTCGATGGAGCCTAGCATCTTGGAGACATGGTGCAACTTGCTTCTCGTCATGTTTCAATGGAGCCTATCTTGGACAAATGGTGGAGCATCCTTCTCTCCATGTTTCAATGGACCCTAGCTTGGACAAGTGGTGGACCTTTGTTTCTCTCTATGTTTCAATAGAGTTAGCTTGGACAAGTGGTGGACCTTGGAACCAAACCCCCATGTAAAACCTATCATGGTCACTCCAAGTGGTAATAAAGATAACCTTTAAGATGTAGCCTTAACACGCGCATATTCTTAATATAATGACATAGAGTGGAAAAGTGGTGAATCTTGAGACCAAACCACTCAGGATACTACCAATAATAGCTTGGACAAGTGTTGGACATTGAATGTAAACCCCTCATCTATGACATATTGTGGGTTGAATGTTTTTCGATGGAGCCTAGCATCTTGGAGAGATGGTTCACCTTGATTCTCCTCATGTTTCAATGGAGGCTACCTTGGACAAATGGTGGAGCATCCTTCTCTCCATGTTTCAATGGACCCTAGCTTAGACAAGGGGTGGACCTTTGCTTCTCTCTATGTTTCAATAGAGTAAGCTTGGACAAGTGGTGGACCTTGGAACCAAACCCCCATGTAAAACCTATCATGGTCACTCCAAGTAGTAAGAAAGAATAACCTTTAAGATGTAGCCTTAAAGGTTGGACAAGTGGTGGACCTTAACACCCACATATTCTTAATAAAAGTGGTGAATCTTGAGACCAAACCACTCAAGCTACTAGCAATAATAGCTAGGGATAACCATTAAGATATAGTCTTTCAAGAGGTGAGAAAGAATAACCATTAAGATATAGTCTTATAGGTTGGACAAGTGGTGGACCTTAACACTCAAATATTCTTAGTATAATGACAGAGAGTGGAAAAGTGGTGAATCTTGAGAGCAAACCACTCATGCTACTAGCGATAATAGGTGGGACAAATTTTTGATCTTGAATGTAAACTCCCCATGTACAAAATAACATGGGTTTAAGGTATTTCGATGGAGGCTAGCATCCTGGAGACATGGTGCAGCTTGCTTCTCTTCATGTTTCAATGGAGTCTATCTTGGACAAATGGTGGAGCTTCCTTCTCTCCATGTTTCAATAGACCCTAGCTTAGACAAGTGGTGGACCTTTGCTTCTCTCTATGTTTCAATATAGTTATCTTGGACAAGTGGTGGACCTTGGAACCAAACCCCCATGTGAAACCTTTCATGGTCACTCCAAGTGGTCAGAAAGAATAACCATTAAGATATAGTCTTATAGGTTGGACAAGTGGTGGACCTTAATACCCAAATATTCTTAATATAATGACACAGAGTGAAAAAGTGATGAATCTTGAGACCAAACCCCTCATGCTACTAGCGTTCATAGGTTGGACAACTGGTGGACCTTGAATGTAAACCTTCCATGTTTCAATAGAGTTAGCTTCGACAAATTGTGGAGCATCCTTCTCTCCATGTTTCAATGGAGCCTAGCTTGGACAAGTGGTGGACCTTTGCTTCTCTCTATGAGAAGAATAAAGTTAGCTTGGATAAGTGGTGGACCTTGGAACCAAACCCCTATGTAAAACATATCATGGACATTTCAAGTGGTGAGAAAGAATACCCTTTAAGATATACCCTTATAGGTTGGACAAGTGGTCGACCTTAACACCTAGATCTTCTTTATATAATGACATAGAGTGGAAAAGTGGTGAATCTTGAGACCAAACCACTCATGCTACTAGGGATAATAGCTTGGAAAAGTGACTGACCTTGACGTTAAACCCCACATGTAAACAATATCGTGGGTTTAAGGTATTTCAATGGATCCTAGAATCTTGGAGACATGGTGCAACTTGCTTCTTTTCATGTTTCAATGAAGCCTATCTTCCACCAATGGGGGATCATCCTTCTCTAAATGTCTCAGTGGAGCCTAGCTTGGACAAGTGGTGGACCTTTGCTTCTCTCTATGTTTCCATAGAGTTAGCTTGGACAAGTGGTGGACCTTGAAACCAAACCCCCATGTAAAACATATCATGGTCATTCCAAGTGGTGAGAAATAATACCCTTTAAGATCTAGCCTTATAGGTTGGACAAGTGGTCGACCTTAAAACCTAGATCTTCATAATATAACGACATAGAGTGGAAAAGTGGTAAATCTTGAGACCAAACCACTCATGCTACTAAGAATAATAGGTTGGACAAGTGGTGGACCTTGAATGTAAACCCCCATGTACGAAATATCATGGGTTTAAGGTATTTCAATGGAGCCTAGCATCTTGGAGACATGGTGCAGATTGCTTCTCTTCATGTTTCAATGGAGCCTATCTTGGACAAATGGTGGAGCATCCTTCTCTCCATGTTTCAATGGAGCCTAGCTTGGACAAGTGGTGGACCTTTGCTTCTCTCTATGTTTCAATAGAGTTAGCTTGGACAAGTGGTGGGCCTTGGAACCAAACTCCCATGTAAAACCTATCTTGGTAACTCCAAGTGGTGAGAAAGAATAAAGTTTAAGATATAGCCTTATAGGTTGGACAAGTGGTGGACCTTAGCACCCAGATATTCTTAATAGAATGACATAGAGTGGAAAAATGGTGAATCTTGAGACCAAACCACTCATGCTACTAGAGATAATAGGTTGGACAAGTGGTGGACCTTGAATGTAAACCCCCCATGTACAAAATATCATGGGTTTGAGGTATTTCAATGGAGCCTAGCATCTTGGAGACATGGTGTAGCTTGCTTCTCTTCATGTTTCAATGGAGCGTATCTTGGACAAATGGTGGAGCATCCTTCTCTCCATGTTTCAATGGACCCTAGCTTGGACAAGTGGTGGACCTTTGATTCTCTCTATGTTTCAATAGAGTTAGCTTGGACAAGTGGTGGACCTTGAAACAAAACCCCCATGTAAAACCTATGCTGGTCACTCCAAGTGGTGAGAAAGAATAACCCTTAAGATATAGCCTTATAGGTTGGACAAGTGGTGGACCTTAACACCCAAATATTCTTAATATAATGACATAGAGTGAAAAAGTGGTGAATCTTGAGACCAAACCACTCATGCTACTAGCGTTAATAGGTTGGACAAGTGGTGGACCTTGAATGTAAACCCCCCATGTTTCAATAGAGTTAGCTTCGACAAATGGTAGAGGATCCTTCTCTCCATGTTTCAATGGAGCCTAGCTTGGACAAGTGGTGGACCTTTGTTTCTCTCTATGTTTCAATAGAGTTAGCTTGGACAAGTGGTGGACCTTGGAGCCAAACCCCCATGTAAAACATATCATGGACATTTCAAGTGGTGAGAAAGAATACCCTTTAAGATATACCCTTATAGGTTGGACAAGTGGTCGACCTTAACACCCAGATCTTCTTAACGTAATGACATAGAGTGGAAAAGTGGTGAATCTTGAGACCAAACCACTCATGCTACTAGAGATAATAGGTTGGACAAGTGGTGGACCTTGAATGTAAACCCCCATGTACAAAATATCGTGGGTTTAAGGTATTTCAATGGATCTTAGCATCTTGGAGACATGGTGCAGCTTGCTTCTCTTCATGTTTCAATGGAGCCTATCTTGGACAAATGGTGGAGCATCCTTCTCTCCATGTTTCAATGGACCCTAGCTTAGACAAGTGGTGGACCTTTGCTTCTCTCTATGTTTCAATAGAGTTAGCTTGGACAAGTGGTGGAACTTGGAACCAAACCCCCATGTAAAACCTATCATGGTCATTCCAAGTGGTGAGAAAGAATACCCTTTAAGATATAGCCTTATAGGTTGGACAAGTGGTGGACCTTAACACCCAGATCTTCTTAATATAATGACATAGAGTGGAAAAGTGGTGAATCTTGACATCAAACCACTCATGCTACTAGTGATAATAGGTTGGACAAGTGGTGGACCTTGAATGTAAACCCCCCATGTACGAAATATCATGGGTTTAAGATATTTCAATGGAGCCTAGCATTTTGGAGACATGGTGCAGCTTGCTTCTCTTCATGTTTCAATCAAACCTGGCTTGGACAAATGGTGGAGCATCCTTCTCTCCATGTTTCAATGGAGCCTAGCTTGGACAAGTGGTGGACCTTTGATTCTCTCTATGTTTCAATAGAGTTAGCTTGGACAAGTGGTGGACCTTGGAACCATACCCCTATGTAAAACCCATCATGTGCATTCCAAGTGGTGGTAAATAATACCATTTAAGATATAGCCTTATAGGTTGGACAAGTGGTGGACCTTAACACCCAGATCTTCTTAATATAATGACATAGAGTGGAAAAGTGGTGAATCTTGAGACCAAACCACTCATGCTACTAGGGATAATAGGTTGGACAAGTGGTGGACCTTGAATTTAAACCCCACATATACAAAATATCATGGGTTTAAGGTATTTCAATGGAGCCTAGCATCTCAAAGACATGGTGCATCTTGCTTCTCTTCATGTTTCAATGGAGCCTATTTTGGACAAATGGTGGAGCATCCTTCTCTCCATGTTTCAATGGACCCTAGATTGGACAAGTGGTGGACCTTTGCTTCTCTCTATGTTTCAATATAGTTAGCCTATATTAGACAATTAGTAGACCTCGAATCTCTCCATGTTGTCTAGAGCTGAGCTTGGACAAGTGGTGGACCTTACTTCTCCCTTCCCTTAGTTTACTAGCTTAAATGATCACTATGTATACTTGCTTAGATCTAGCTTGAACAAGTGGTGGAACTTGTATTCACACAAACTTAATCCATTACAAAAAAGTATATGTTAAAATAACATTTGGTTTTTTTTGTTTCAGGAAAGATGGCTCCAAAAAAACAGGTTGCAAGGGTTGCTGTCTCAGTTGACTATACTTGCAATGATCTTAGGAAATGGTATTTGGACATACATGGTATAGAGGGTGCACAATTTCATAAGGTGCATCTATTTATTGCCAAAAAGGAGAATGACAGCTTGTTTGAAGATGTTGGACAAGTTGTGGAAGCATCTGTCTCTGTAGTTGATAGTCATCCAGAGGTGGAATGCATTGACATTCTAGTTCCAATGAATCTAGAATTTCAACTATCTCCAGGAGCATATGCATTGGAGCGCATGTCTAGAAACAAAGAAGAGACAATGTTTTCTCGAGGATGGAAGTTTGCAGAATCAAATCCAAATATCACAGCAGATCAACTTCAAAGCTCCATCATTGCCACACTACAACGAAAAAAGGTGAAAGCTTCACGACCACCATCCACAAAGAAGCAAGCAAAAGTGCAGAAAGTAGAAGCTAAGCGAACTAGTTCCATTTTGGATGTAGACAAGGCATCTTTGGCATCCTCATCAACAGAGGGTTCAATGTCAAAGATGAGAATTGTGGATCCAGATGTTTTAGAAGCTGAGGCCATGAAAGGACAAGAAAAAGATACAGGTGGAATGAATAAGTACATAAATTATTTTCCTTTCCAATATAGGGAATTTGATATCCCTATTCAAAATTGTTGGCTTGCTCCTGATCACTATAATGCACGTATTATGGATAAAAAACACGCTGAAAGTGTGTTATTTGGATTTTCACGGAGTACGACCAAGCCTGCAGCATGTGCATATTTGATGCCTGTTCGAAATGCAAAATCAAAGAAGGGGACTCCTTTGGCAGTAGAAGAGGTAGAGGAGCAAAAAATTAAAGATTATCATTATTGGATTCTTGATGGGCAGCATTCAATCTATGCTGCAAAAGTTTTGCTTCACAATGAACAAAACAACAAAGAGATCTTTGAAAGACTGATTAGCGTGTATAAATTTAGAAAGGCTCGCATTGTTGTGAATGCTCCTCCATTTGTTGCAACTGCTATATCTGCCATTGCAAATGAGGAGGCTCAGGCATTGTATGTCAAGCAACCTTACAGCCAAATATTGAGACATTTACGGAGTCAATGGATCTTCTCAGGACGACCACCAAAGGCAGCAAGTGGAATTGCAGAGGGACATGCATCTCGTGCCGGATGGGATGTAAGTTATTTTCTTTGTCTTTTTGATAGTGTTTAATTAACAAATCTTGCTCAATAGTTTAATTATTTCTCTATTTATTTTTAGGCTTTTCTTCGATTGGCAAGAATGAGTGCAGCAGCAAGTTGGATTGCTAAACAGGCACACATGGTCACGTACTCTGATTTATTTATGATTGCTGGATAAAATCATTGAAAATCTAGAAGAGGAGAATAAGAAACCCCCAACAACTGTATTTAGATACCTTTGTGGCCTTGAGGAATCAGAGGTAAAGACTATTCAAGAAGAGATTAGAGATGAGAAGATTTTACTGTCAAAGAGTGCAAAGGATGGTGATGCAACTGACATGTATGATCGAATCAAGCAGTTGAAGCAAGACAAATTGATTCAAGATGCACTTCTTGAAGGCTTCAACAATTTGAATGAGTCTTCACCATGTAAAGACTGGGAGGAGGTGGTCAAAATGTATAACATCAATGATGTTGTTTATAAAACAATTTTAATGCTATGCGAGGAATGGATCAGATCTAGTTTGACGCGTGGAACAAAGAAAATGGCTTTTCCAGATGGAGCAATAAAATACATGCAATGGGCAATTCACCTTCAAAAGGAGAAAACTGAGCCTAGAGATTTGCCATGGTCAATCTATGTGGTGAGCCTACAAATGGAAGGCAATCTCTACTTGATGCGCCACTTCAATAATAAAGTGCCTATTGGCTTATGTGTTTTAGATATGACAAAAAACGTTGGAGGCAATTTGAAGTGGAGTGAGGAGACATTTAACAATGCTTTGGATGGGATCTTGGCTATTGCTGGAGGGTCAACAGATCCTGGATTTGTCTTTCTTGCATTTGTGGATTTCACTAACTTCACAAAATTGCAATGTGCCTTTCACGCCATGGGAGATAATCTGAGCTACCATTGTTGTGGTGCATTGCATCACTTTCCATCAGCTCCTTGCAAAGGAGCAATTCAATTCCTAACAGTTATTGCCTTCTTGGGACAAGGCAATGCATTTGAAGACCTGAGAAGAAGATCAGAGGAACATCCCATGCCAATTGATTGTTCTCTTCTTCAAGTAGCAGATAACGATATGTCAGATTTGCAATATTTGGAGGCCAAAAAAAGAGCTTTGGTCAAGCACTACATTCGTACATATTGTTTTGAAGACCGCAAGCTTGTTGATGTTTTTGGTGATGGCTCCTTGGTTGCACAAGAAGGAATACAACAGAAAAAAGAAGTTATCTGCTTAATTGATAGTGTGGAGGAGGCAAAAAGCGTGGAGACCATGCTGCTAGACTTTGTTAAGTCTCATGAAGATATAGAAAAATGGGCTGGACTTCAACAATCCACTTCGCAATCAGGCGACATTGTGCCTGTTACAGAGGAGTGCTCTCCACAAAGAGAAGAAGAAGAACAACAACACCATCCTCTGTCAATGGAGGACTTTTTGGAAATGGAGACACGTATGTTTTGAGTTTCTTGTGCATGTTAGTGTTTCTTGTTACTGATTTGATACTCTTAATGTTAGATTTTGCTTTATATAGTATTGATTGAGTTTGTATTTTTTATCTCAAGCATTCAAGGTTTGAATGTAAATAGTAAATTACTTGAGTTTTTGAATGGTGGATCTGTAGACTAAAACTATAACATTTAATACTCACAAAGACTTAATTACTTAAGAGCTTGAACTCAATAAGTTTTGGACCTTTTATCAATACCCCCTTGATATGATACATTAGATCGTAGCATGGTTAAATGGTGATGCTTCATAAATTGAACCTAGCTTAGACAGGTGCTGGAGCCTAAATTTAAACTAACCTTGCTAGAAGGGAGCTTATGTTTGGACTTTGAGAACTAGCATAAGTAATCAATTAGAGCATAGATTAGACATGTGGTGGTGGCCGGCCTTAGAGACCAAAATCTTAATGAGCTTGGAAAGGTATTTAAGTACTGCAATTTACTTAGTTTTAGTACTCATTAAATGCATAGCTTGACAAAAGGTGGACCTTACATGGATCCTAATTTCAAGAGGTGTGGTAGACCTTCAAAACAAGCTCATATAGCTTGGACATGTGGTAGACCTTGCATGAAGACTAGTTTAGACAAGTGTGGTACACCTTGTAACCAACACCCATTTGTTATATTAGCTTGGACAAGTGGTGGACCTTGCTTTTATGTTTCAATGGAGCATATTTTGGACAGGTGGTAGACCTTGTTTCTCTCCATGCTTCAATGGAGAGAAACTTTAGCTTGGACAAGTGGTGGACCTTGTTTTTATGTTTTAAAGGAGCATATTTCGGACAAGTGGTAGACATTGTTTCTCTCCATGGTTCAATGGAACCCACCTTAGACAAGTGAAGTACCTTGAAACCAAACCCCCATAATACAACCTACTAAATAGGTTGGAAAATTGGTGGGATATGAAACCATCCATGATAGAGCATAGTATAGGTGAAAACGTAGTGGTCCTTATATCAATTACCCATGCATAGCTTGGACAAGTGGTGGACCTTGATTCTCTCTATGTTTCAATGGATCCTATCTTGGACTAGAGATATATCTTACTTAGTTCCATGCTTCAATGGATTGTAGCTTGGATAAGGAGTGGAACTTCAAACAAAACTCCACAGCATAGCATATATTAACAATTCATGGGTTTTATAGAGATTGTCTTGCCTATTTTGGAGAGTTGGTACACCTTTATTCTCCATTCTTCAATGGATCTGAGGTTGGACAAGCGGAGCTGGAGAAGTGGTCAACCTTAAAATGAAACCTCCCATGCTACAACCCATCATAGATCGTATATGTAGTGGACCTTGAAACTCTTTTATGTCCCTAGCTTAGAGAAGCATTGCACTCTTGATTATCTCCATACATGAAGGCAAGGTTGGACAAGTGGTGGACCTTCAAACCAGAATCTCTATGCAATAATAGGCAAGTGGTGGAGCTTGTTTTCTCCATGTTCCAATGGAGCCTAGCTTAGACAAACAATGGAGCTTGCTTCTCTCCATGTTTCAATGGATCCTAGCTTAGAAAAGTGGTGGAGCTTTGCTTCTCTCCATGTTCCAATGGACCATAGCTTAGACAAGTGGTAGACCTTGAAAAACACCCCCCGTATACAACATATTATGGGGTTTTCATGTTTCAATGGCTCCTAGCTTGGACAAATGGTAGAGCTTGCTTCTCTTTATGTTTCAATGGATCCAATCTTAGCCAAGGGGTGGACCTTGAAACAAGAATCCCCCCCCCATGTACAACGTATTATGGGTTTTGAAAGCACTGGGAGAAAATAATAGCTTTGATAAGTGGTGGACCTTGCTTCTCTCCATGCTTCAATGGAGCCGAGGTTGGACACATGTTGGAGAGAAGATGGTTGCCCATGAAATAAGACCATGCATGCTATAATCAATCATATGTTGTACACATGGTGGACCTTGCAATTGTTTTATATGCCTAACTTGGACAAGTGGAGGACCCTTGATTACCTCCAGATATCAACAACAAGCCAAGTTTGGACAAGTGTAGTACCACCAAACCAGAATCTATATGCTACAATAGAGTATAGGTAGGACACGCGATGAACCTTGATATCAAACCATCCATGCTACTAGAGATGATAGGTTTCACATGTGGTGGAACCTTGTATCAATGTTCTATGTGTAGTTTTTGACTAGTGATAGACCTTGAAACTAATCCCTCTAGGCTACAAGAAAAAAGAGATGGATGAGGAGGCTAGACTACTTTTGTTGCATCAATGCATCCCATGTTACCACATATACTATAGGGTTCTTGGATAAGTGTTGGATCTTGTGTCAATGCTCCATGTCTAGCTTGGACAAGTGGTGGACCTTGGTTCTCTCTATGCTTCAAATGGGCAATAGATTGGAGACACAGTGGCCTTTTTTTTCCAATGATTTTATTTTTTGGAAACCTTGGAGGCACCATGTAAGAGGCACTCTAAGTCTTCCATACAATGGACCTATTGGACTATAAAATAATGATATCTTTCTTTGATATTGTCATTATTTTATGCATAATATTTTCTTCTTTTTGCAGACACAAAGGAGTTAAGTGATATAAAAACTAGATGTATTTCACACTATGATTGGCATGAAGATCCTTTTGGGACACCAACTTTTCCTATTCCCAAAGATGTAATTTTCCATATTAACGGTGTGGATTTTGAAGTGCGACTTTCATGTATTGAAGGAGCTGGTTATGGGCTATTTGTGCATACTACCCTGGAAAGTGGTTTGACTATTCTAAACTATGGAGGGCATAAGTATAGATTTCAAGACTGGAAAAAGATATGCAAAATATTTCCAAGAGCTTATAAATATTCTCTTCTAGAGGATCCAAACATAGAAGAAGAGGAAGATCAATCATACATTATTGGTTGTGTAGAAGAAGGAAACGTGTCGGGCTATATAAATAGTTCTCACAGTACAAATGTCTGTCCCAACGTACGCTATACATTTGATCCAAATTTGCCACCTTGGCATAAATGCACCTCTTCACACATCAAGTCAGAAGAATATGGCCATGTATGCATTGAGACTATTTGTCAAGTTGAAGCAGGAGAAGAGTTGTTTGCTGACTATAACTTTACTTGACATTGTAAAGTATTGTACATGGATGGAAATCTCAAGTACATGCATCATTTTCATTTTTCATGGATGAAATCTCAAGTGAATATAACATTTGATTATTGTTTAGTTTATGCTCAACGAGAATCTAGAGTGCTCTTATGCTTTGTGTGTTGTCTAACATATTTGACTACCTTGGCCATAGAATCTTGATTCTACTCTAGATTTGTGATAAATCTTACCAAAATTTAATCAATGTCTAGGTTGGACAAGTGGTGGGGCTTCAAACATTACTGTCTTAAACAAGTGGAGTTATCTTACTTGAATAAGTGGTGGCCTTTGAATCCAAATCTAAGCCAAATCTCTAATTATTTTCTTGTAGTCTAGGTTGGACATTTGGTGGACCTTGTATCCATGTTTCCTCAACAAGGGTGGCTTTTAGTTTTCACTTTAAGTACTCATCTTTAATAAAGTGTAGGATGGAAAATGTTGAGTTAGTAGATTGTATTTTAGACAAGTGGTGTTTGGTGTACGAATGCTGAAAATGGTTGCAAGGATTCTAACAACGACTTTACCTTAAATAAATTTCTTACTAGGAGTTCTACATATAAATATGGTGAATAAAATTCTAGTGGTTTTGAGATACCATTTGTGTGTGTGTTTTCTTAGATTCACAAACTGGGATGGATAATGCTCCTATGGTTCAGTCAACAACTATAGAATCCATAGATTCTATGGTTTCTAAAGTGCCCAAGATGGATGATATTTCTATACTAGAGTCTAGTGTTGTGCAACTTGAGCAAGCTTCCAATAATGAGAACCAAGAAATCGATGCTTCAAAAATGCAACATACATCAAAAGAGACTGAAAAGTCCACTCACGAGCTATTGCCAATTGGTACTACGTCATGTAGCGTAGATGTTGAGAAATCCATGCTTACAATTATATTGGATTTAAATGGTCTATTGTTGAAACGTTCCCCTCAACCATCCTCACACCACAACTCAGTGCAAATGGATTCAAAAAGATATATTATACTCAGGCCAGGTTGCATCCAATTCTTGAAGACTATTTTACAAAGGTTTAATGTTGCAATTTGGTCGACAGCTACTAGGAATAATGTGTATCAAATCCTTGCAGCACTAAACAACTTAGCTGAGGATACATTGCCTTTCTTTGCAATTTGGTCGCAAGATGTTTGCTACACCGCTCAAACTCAAAAATTGTTTAGACCCGACAATCCAAACGTTGAGGCAATGTTCAAGCCTCTAGCCAAAATTGCCATGGGGTTTGAATGTGATCCACAAAGAACAGTGCTTATTGATGACTCTCCTTACAAGGGATGTATTTCACCAGCAAACAATTGCATTTTTCCACCACAATTTGATGCTGAGAAGATGGTTGACAATATGCTCTTGGAGGAGCTACTGCCATACTTGATTCAGCTTGATGAGAGAAGGGATGTGCGTGATTTAATTGCTTCTAATCGTTATGGACAACCTATAGTGACAAATGATAGTGAATACAAACAAATCATGGAGTATTGGAAGCAGAAAAATGATGTTTGGTCAGCTAAGGTGTTCTTTACAAGAAGAATACCACCTGCAAAAGGTGACAGAGATGAAACTATCATTGAAGATGCAAGTGACACAAGCCACCGCAATGAAATGAGAAGAGCCCAAATACAAGAGATCTTGGCAAAGGAGCGTACACCCATTGAAAGCATGAAGGCGTCACAATTGACCACTTTAGCTAGGCAATTGGGTTGTAACACAAAAGGAGTTTTGAAGGCAACCACAGCAAAGGCTTATATAAATAAGGTGAAAGCTGAGAACAATCTTCTAAGGCTGGATAGAAAGCAACCCTAAGGTACTAGTGACATGTCATATATTCTTGATACACATGCTTGAACACTCATGTGCATGGTATCTAACAAATCTTTCTTTTTATTCCTTCTTGCAGGATCTTACAAAGGATACTACTAGATGGAGCTCAATCAATAGAGATTTTGATATTTTTGCTCAAAATAATGAAGCAGTCACCTACATTTTTTGTTTATCAATTTCTTGAGAGACTTTATTTTAGTTTGTAATCATCAAATGAAATGAAAAGTATCCTTCTTATTAAGATTGTTGATCTTTTTCTTGTTCAAACCTTTCAATTGTGATTTATAGTTTTGTTAGCATGAGATTGTGCTTTTTTAGTTTGAAAAAAACTGTCAAAGATCCAAGTCTTTTTGGCTTTACTTAAGTTATTAATTGTGAAAGATCCAAGTCTTTTTGCTTTACTTAAGTTATTGATTGCCTATGTAATAGTCCTTAAAACAATATCGGATGGCTTTCTTGCTCCCATGTCTCACATTGGTCTTTAGGTAAGACAAGTGGTGACCTTGAAAGTATGGTCTCATATCTCGATCAAGTGAAGAGACATGAAGCTTAAATATCACTACTATGTATCTAGTGTTAAACTCCATCGAGACAAAGACTAGATAGCCAAATTGCAGTCGAGTTTAAGTGAAAAATCCATTTGAGCTAAGGTAAAACTTATAGTGCCTCATTTTTCTAGGATTCTACCCCATCAAGGAAGTTAGAATCTAGCACAAACCAATTAAGACTCTTTTGGAGCCTAGATAGGACAATTCGTGGAACTTATGAAACTTATTATTGAGTTAGAGTCTAGTTTAGATAAGCAAAAGATCTTCAAACCAGCACTTGACTTTCTTACTATTCAATATTCAAAGTCCCTTGAGGCTAACAAATTACATACCCACTTGTAACCTAACTAATGAGTAATTATATAGATCTAAGCAAGTATATATAATGAGTCTTCAAACTAATAATCCAAGGGAAGAGAGTAGCAAGGTCCACTACTTGTCCAAGCTCAGCTCTAGACAACATAGAAAGATGCTAGTTCTACTAATTGTCTAATTATAGGCATGGAGAAATGATAGAAGGTTGACCACTTGTCCAACCTATCATCTCTAGTAAGATGGGAGGTTTGGCCTTAAGATTCACCATGTAACCAACCTATACATCATTGTATTATGAAGAGTAAAAAAGCAAAGCTCCACCACTTGTCCAAGCTAGTTCTAAAATCCACATGGAGATAAGCAAGCTCCACCATTTGTCGAATCTCTCTTCCATTAAAACATGAAAAAACTCAGCTATGTTGTACAGGGGGACTTTTTTCCAAGGTCCACCACTTGTCCAAGCTAGGATCCCTAGTAGCACGAGTGGTTTGGTCTCAAGATACACCACTTGTACACTCTATGTCATTATATTAAGAAGAACTATGTATTAAGGTCCACCACTTGTCCAACCTATAAGGTTATATCTTAAATGGTATCCTTTCTCACCACTTGAAATGCCCATGATATGTTTTACACGGGGGTTTCATTCCAAGGTCCACCACTTGTCCAAGCTAACTCTATTCAAACATAGAGAGAAGCAAAGGTCCACCACTTGTCCAAGCTAACTCTATTCAAACATAGAGAGAAGCAAAGGTTCACCACTTGTCAAAGCTAGGCTCCGTTGAAGTATGGAGAGAAGTAACCTCCATCATTTTTCCAAGATAGGTGCCATTCAAACATGGAAAGAATCAAGATCTACCATGTCTCCGAGATTCTAGGCTCCATTGAAACACCCTAAAACCATGATATTTTGTACATGGGGTGTTTACATTCAAGGTCTACCACTTCTCTAACGTATTATACCTAGTAGCATGAGTGATTTGGTCTTAAGATTCACCACTTATCCACTCTATGTCATTATATTAAGAATAACTGGGTGTTAAGGTCCACCACTTGTCCAACCTATAAGGGTATATCTTAAATGGTATCCTTCACCACTTGTCAAGGTCCATCACCACTTTTCCAACCTATAAGGTTATATCTTGAATGATATTTTTCCTCATCACTTGTAATGTCCATGCTATGTTTTACAAAGGGGTTTTGTTCCAAGACCCACCACTTGTCCAAGCTAACTCCATTAAAACATAGAGAGAAGCAAAGGTCCACCACTTGTCCAAGATAGGCTCCATTGAAACATGGAGAGAAGGATGATCCACCATTTCTCCAAGATAGGTTCCATTGAAACATTGAGAGAAGCAATCTCCACCATGTCTCCAAGCTAGGCTCCATTGAAATACCCTAAACCCATAATTTTGTACATGAGGGGTTTACATTCAAGGTCCACCACTTGTCCAACCTATTATCCCTAGTAGCAAGAGTGGTTTGGTCTCAAGATTCACCACTTGTACACTCTATGTCATTATATTAAGAAGAAATATGTGTTAAAGTCCACCACTTGTCCAGCCTATAAGGTTATATTTTAAATAGTATCCTTTCTCACCACTTGAAATGCCCATGATATGTTTTACATGGGGGTTTCATTCCAAGGTCCACCACTTGTCCAAGCTAACTCTATTAAAACATATAGAGAAAGAAAGGTCCACCACTTGTCCAAGCTAGGCTCATTGAAACATGGAGAGAAGGAACCTCCACTGTTTCTCCTAGATAGGCTCCATTGAAACATGGAGAGAAATAAGCTCCACCATGTCTCCAAGTTGCTAGGCTCCATTGAAATACCCAATACCCATAATTTTTTGTACATGGGGGGTTTACATTCAAGGTTCACCACTTGTCCAACCTATTATCCCTAGTAGGTT
Organism: Adiantum capillus-veneris; assembly: GCF_014529385.1. Classification (NCBI taxonomy): domain Eukaryota; kingdom Viridiplantae; phylum Streptophyta; class Polypodiopsida; order Polypodiales; family Pteridaceae; genus Adiantum; species Adiantum capillus-veneris. Next base: position 115,624,283 of record NC_140947.1, on the reverse strand, counting down.
TGGTCTCATGATTCACCACTTGTCCACTCTATGTCATTATATTAAGAGGAATTAGGTGTTAAGGTCCACCACTTGTCCAACCTATAATGTTATAGCTTGAATGGTATTTTTTCTCACCACTTGTAATGCCCATGACATGATTTACATGGGGGTTTTGTTCCAAGGTACACCACTTGTCCAAGATAAATCTATTGAAACATAGAGAGAAACAAAGGTCCACCACTTTTCCAAGCTAGGCTGCATTGAAACATGGACCTTAATACCAAATTATTTCTAGTAGCATGAGTGATATTTTGTACATGGGGCGTTTACATTCAAGGTCCACCACTTGTCCAACCTATTTCCTAGTAGGTTTGGTCCCAATTTCACCACTTATCCACTCTATGTCATTATATTAAGAATAATTGGGTGTTAAGGTCCACCACTTGTCCAACCTATAAGGTTATATATTGAATGGTATTTTTTCTCACCACTTGTAATGCCCATGATATGTTTTACATGGGGTTTTTGTTCCAAGGTCCACCACTTTTCCAAGATAACTCTATTCAAACATAGAGAGAAACAAAGGTCCACCACTTGTCCAAGCTAGGCTCCATTGAAACATGGAGAGAATGATGCTGCACCATTTATCCAAGATAGGCTGCATTGAAACATGGAGAGAAGCAAGCTTTACCATGTTTCCAAGCTAGGCTCCATTGAAACACTCTAGGGGGTTTTATTTCAAGGCCCACCACTTGTTTAACCTATTATCCCTAGTAGCATGAGTGGTTTGGTTTCAAGATTCACCACTTGTACACTCTATGTCATTATATTGTGTTAAGGTCCACCACTTGTCCAACCTATAAGGTTATATCTTAAATGGTATCCTTTCTCGCCACTTGAAATGCCCATGATATGTTTTACATGGGAGTTTTATTCCAAGATCCACCACTTGTCCAAGCTAACCATATTCAAACATAGAGAGAAACAAAGGTCCACGACTTGTCCAAGCTAGGCTCCATTGAAACATGGAGAGAAGGAACCTCCACCATTTCTCCTAGATAGGCTCCATTAAAACATGGAGAGAAGTAAGTTCCACCATGTCTCCAAGATGCTAGGCTCCATTGAAATACGCAAAACCCATGATATTTTGTACATGGGTGATTTACATTCAAGGTCAACCATTTCTCCAACCTATTATCCCTAGTAGGTTTGGTCTCACAATTCACCACTTTTCCACTATATGTCATTATAATAAGAGGAATTGGGTGCTAAGGTCCACCACTTGTCCAGCCTATAAGGTTATACCTTGAATGGTATTTTTTCTCACCACTTGTAATGCCCATGACATGCTTTACATGGGGGTTTTGTTCCAAGGTTCACCACTTGTCCAAGCAAATTCTATTGAAACATAGAGAGAAACAAAGGTCCACCACTTTTCCAAGCTAGGCTCCATTGAAACATGGACCTTAATACCAAATTATTCCTAGTAGCATGAGTAATATTTTATACATGGGGGGTTTGCATTCAAGGTCCACCACTTGTCCAACGTACTTTTTCCTAGTAGGTTTGGTCGCAAGATTCACCACTTGTCCACTCTATGTCATTATATTAATAATAATTGGGTGTTAAGGTCCACCACTTTTCCAACCTATAAGGTTATATATTGAATGGTATTTTTTCTCACCACTTGTAATGTCCATGATATGTTTTACATGGGGATTTTGTTCTAAGGTCCACCACTTGTCCAAGCTAAATCTGTTCAAACATAGAGAGAAACAAACGTGCACCACTTGTCCAAGGTAGGCTCTATTGAAATATGGAGAGAATGATGCTCCACCATTTATCCAAGATATACTCCATTGAAACATGGAGAGAAGTAAGCTCCACCATGTTTCCAAGATGCTAGAGTCCATTGAAATACCCAAAACCCCTGATACTTTGTACATGGGGGGTTTACATTCAAGGTCCACCACTTGTCCAACCTATTATCCCTAGTAGCATGAGTGGCTTGGTCTCAGGATTCACCACTTGTCCACTCTATATCATTATATTAAGAAAAATTGGGTTTCCATATCTAAATGGATCTTTGCTTGGATAAGTGGTAGACCTTGAGACCTAAATACCCATTCTACACTAGAGCATTGGTTAAGCCTTATACACTTCAAGCATACCTTTAACAACAAGTAGTAGTTATTAGTTGACTTAAGTTAGTTGAACTCCATGGTATTGAGACTAGAGAGAGTGTAGCATAAAAAAGAGTCAGGATTTTAATTTGACTTTCTTTCTATTAATGAGTAGATCATAGATAGATTTTGGTATCTAATAAAACCTTAGGGTAGACAATGTAAAACTCATGTCTATTGTTGTGTTTGCATTAAGTGTTCTTGTTCTTTAATTTCAGAACCATTACAGAAAAATGGATTGGCTATATACTGGCATAAATTGAAGAAAACTATTGAATTACCCATCCAACCTTCTCCAAGACCTTGTCCAAGGTATGAATCACCTCCTTATCACCTACCACTTGCTTTCAAGGACATCAAAAGAGTACTTATCTTGGATCTAGAGGGGTTACTTCTCAAGACAGTTGAAATGAAACATGGAGATTCTATGCCATCTTGGGCTCAACACATGCGACTTGTGGAGGACAAAGATGAAGTTTATCATGTGGTGCGACCAGACGCACAAAGTTTTTTGGATTTTTTTGCTGAATACTTTGAGCTATGGATATGGAGTTGCTATAACTTAACAAGGGTGCAACGCATCACACAAAAATGTTTTCCTGAGCAGTATACCAAGTTCAAGGTGTTTATGAGTAACAAAAATTGCCAAAATGCAAATATCATGCTAGGATTTACAAGGGTTTATCACAAAAATCTGAGTGATATTTGGAAGATATTTGAGGATTTGGATGCAAACAATACCTTAATTTTTGATGACACTCCATATAGGGTGATGTGAAACATGCCAGGACATATCTTATATTTCCAAAGATGTGGAGGCAAACTTCCGAGCAACTTCAAAACTTCTTGCAGAGAACCATAATTCCATGGTTGGTAGGATGGTTGTATGCAAGAGATAAGAGAGTCTATACATACAACACAATTGTAAATCAGTATAGTGATTCTGAGACACATTATGTCCTTGGTGTGTACTTGTCAACACAAAAGCATTGAATAAATATGGCTATAAGATGCTTTTTTTATTCTAGTGTGTATCTTTCAACATTTGTATAATTTGATATAGTCTTTTTTTTTTTTTTTGAAGGTGTGTCAATTTTATGAACACTTGAATGGAGTGCACCCTACTCTAAGGGGACTTCAATGTACTATTGGAGTGCATCCTATTGTAAGGGGACTCTGATGTATTGCTAGAGTGCACCCAAATTTTTGGGGACTCATTTTTTATTTGATTGGGGCCTATGTTGGGTCATATAGTAAAAGAAATTCATTTTTTGTCAATTCATATCGAGGTTGCATTTATTTGGAACTATGAAAGAATTGATGTTTGATGTCAAAATAAAACTTGTAAGTGTGGATCAGAGAATTCATGGACTTTAAATATGTGAGAGGGATCTTTTTCTTGGGCACAAATGTTTGCTTCAAGAATTTTGTCATTACATACTTTATGTGAAAGAGTTTTAGAACCTAAAAGACTTTGAAAACAAAACTATGGAATCTAAGTGCATGTATTCTTGAATGGCTTGAAAGTTGATGTATACATGCATGTCGCCTTGATGAAGATTTAGATCTGACAAGATGAAAAGATATAATTCTTGGACGTTACCTTTGTAAATTTGGTAATAACATATTTAACTTTCTTTTAATATGGGTGGAAAATATATTATTATGTGCATTTGGAACCTAATTGCTTGACCTTCAAACCAAGATTCCTATGTTATTTTTTCATATACTTTTTTGTACTGAATTAAGATTGTGGATGCAAGGTCCACCACTTGTTCAAGCTAGATCTAAGAAAGTATATATACTGAGTCTTCAAACTAGTAAACCAAGGGAAGAGAGAAGCAGGGTCCATCACTTGTCCAAGCTCATCTCTAGACAACATAGAGAGATGTTATGTCTACTAATTGTCCAATATAGTCATGGAGAAATGATAGAAGTTTGATCCACTTGTCCAACCTATCATCTCTAGTAAAATGGGAGGTTTGGCCGTAAGATTCACCATGTAACCAACATATACTTCATTGTATTATGAAGAGTAGAAAAGAAAAGCTCCACCACTTGTCTAAGGTAGTTCCAAAATCAACATGGAGAGAAGAAAGCTTCACCATTTGTCCAAGATAGGTTCCATTAAAACATGGAAAACCTCATATATGTCGTACATGGAAGATTTTTTCCAAGTTCCAGCACTTGTCCAAGCTAGGATCCATTAAAACATGGATAGAAACAAGGCTCCACAACTCGTCCAACCTTTATAGCTGCGAAGTGTACCGGTTGTCTAAACTAGGCATGGGAAAATAATAGAAGGTCCACCACTTATCCAATATATTATCTCTAATAGCATGGGAGGTTTGGTCTCAAGATTTAGGAATTGGCTGACCTGTATTTCATTGTATTATGATGAATTTGGTTTTAAAGCCAACTACTTATCCAAGCTATAAGTTTATATCTTGAATGGTATTCCTTCCCATCACTTAGAAAACCAATGATATGTTGTACATGGGGGGGTTTGTTACAAGGTCCACCACTTGTCCAAGCTAGTTTCATTGAAACATGGATGAAGACAAGCTCCACCATTTGTTAAAGCTAGACTCCATTGAAATCTAGAAAATCCATTCTATGTTGTACATGGGGTTTTTGTTTTAAGGTCCAACACTTGTCCAAGCTAAGATCCATTGAAACATGGAGTAGAGAAACACTCCACCACTTGTCCAAGCTAGGCAACATTGATAGTAGTTGGTTTATTTTGAAGATCCACCACGTGTCTAGGCTAACTCTATTGAAACATAGAGAGAAGCAAAGGTCCACCAACTGTTCAAGCTAGGCTCCATTGAAACATGGACAGAAGCAAGCTCCACCATTTCTCCAAGATAGACTCCATTGAAACATGGAGAGAATCAAAGGTCCACCATTTCTCCAAGCCAAGATCTAGTTGTCCAACCTATAAGGTTATATCTTAAATGGTAATCTTTCTAATCACTTGGAATACCCATGATATGTTTTACATGGGGGTTTTGTTCCAAGATCACCACTTGTCCAAGCTAACTCTATTGAAACATAGAGAGAAGCAAAGGTCCACCACTTGTCCAAGCTAGTCTCCATTGAAACAAGGAGAGAAGCAAGCTCCATCATTTCTCCAAGATAGGCTAGCATGGATAAGTGCACCTTGAAACCAACCTTCCTATGAGGCAATAGAGCATATGCTACATATTTTATGTATGCCCCATGCCTCAAATTAAGTAGTTATAGATTAGAAGTGGACCTTGCTTAAATGTCACATGCAATAAATTAAGGAAAAATAGCCAAGTGGATTGTATTCCTCAATGGATCCTTGCTTTCACAAGTTGTGAACCTTGAGTCACTTTTACATTAACTTGGACAAGTGGTGGACCTAGAAACCAAGCTCTCCATGTTGAGATAAGTTGTAGGTAGGACAGTAGAACATAGACAATGATAATGGATGCAATATACTCCTCTCCTAATAATCCAATTGATTGAAACCATGATATTTTAGTTGTTTTCATTGTGTATTGTATGTGCATAAAGTGGAATGAGACCTTAAGAAAACTCAAGTTTTTGACAAAATCTCTATATTTTATACATGATATATTGAAAGTTGTCCAACCTGGGAATTGGGATTTTCCCACTTTACCTAATATGGTCTTAAATCCTGAAAAGTGCACATTCATGGGAAGACAAGGGAAAATTCTTGGACATATAGTGTCTAAAAATGGCATAGCTACTACCGATATTGAGAAGATTCATGTCATTGTTGATTTGCTGAGACCAACAACAGTCAAGGGGGTACAAGCTTTCATGGGACATTGTGGATATTACCGACGGTTCATCTACATGTACGCTATAATTGCAAAACCCATGCATAGCTTGATTACACACTTTGAATGGACCGAGGCATGTGAAGAATCCTTCATGAAGCTTAAGCAAGCTCTCACCTCAGCTCCAATATTGAAAGCACTAGATTGGAATAAGGTATTCCACGTACATGTAGATGCTTCAAACTTTGCTATTGGTTGTATACTAGCCCAACCAGGAGATGGACAAATTGACTTTCCTATTTCTTATGCTAGCTGACAACTGAACATGGCAGAAAAGAACTACACCACCACCAAAAGATAAGGACTAGGAATGATCTATGCCGTTAAAAAGTATAGACATTACTTATTAGGAAACAATTTTGTGTTCTTTATGGACCACCAAACTTTGTTGTATTTGGTCAACAAGCCATGCAGCACAGGGAGAATCGTGAGATGGTTCATCATTCTTCTCGAATTTGATTTCACTGTGGTTGTAAAAAAAGGCACTACACATCAATGAGCAGATCATTTGTCAAGGATTGTTTCAGGGAAATCACCTAAAGGTATAGACGATGATCTACCAGATGCCTATTTGTTCTCCGTGGAAATGATACCTAGATGGTCGGAAAACATTGTGTCACTGATGAAAATAGCTCAAGTGGATTCACAAATACCACTTCCTATCACAATTGATTTAATCGAGCAGTCGGCTATGTACCAATTACTAGCTGGAAGACTATATAAAAGAAATCGAGATCGGATATTGATTTTATGCATTAAATCTGAAGAAAAAGAACAATACCTAAGTCAATCACATGTTACCATAGTAGGAATTCACTTTGTGGAAGACCAAACTATGCAACGAATCTTAAGACTTGGAGTATTTTTTCCGACTATTAGAAGAGATGTTAGATCTTTTGTAAAAGATTGCCCTCAATGTCAAAAACAACCACCCACTCCTCATGTAACATTGTTTCAAATGTCACCTATTCCTAAGCGGAGTAATTAATGGTTACTTACTTATCGAGCCAAACATTTTCTGAGGATATGAGTAAACGTCGTCGAAGAGCAATTGAACCTGAAGCAAGAGACTAGGCTCTTATTGGGAACCAATTGTATCGGAGAGGTAAATATCAACATTTGCGTCTTTGTGCAAATGAAAACGAGTATATTCCAATTATAGAACAAGCACATGTTGGATTAGCTGGAGGTCACTTTTCTAGTGAGACCACCGCAAGAGCAATCTTGATGGCAGGCATATGGTGGCCAACACTTTTTGCATATGCCAAAGAAGATGCTCGAAGGTGTGATGCTTGTCAATGAGCAAAAATATCAACACGAGTAGACAACATGCCCTTAAGACCAATGATGGGGGCTAGAGTCTTCGCAAAATGGGGATAGATTTTTTTGGACCGATGCAGCCACCTACTTATAGAACCCAAGCTCAATATATCATTGTAGCTATGGACTATTTGACCAAGTGGGCCGAGGCAAAAGCGACTCAAAAGAATGATGCCAGAACCACTGGTCCATTCTTATATGAGTATGTATTCACGAGATATGGACTGCCAATAGAAATTGTCAGTGATCGGGGAACTCATCTCCTCAATGAGGTAATAGAGTATTTGCTTAATGAGTTTACGGTCATCCATAACAAATCAGCTCCCTATCACCCACAAGAAAATGCAAAAGCTGAGCATACGAATAAAATTCTTAGCTCGATACTGACCAAAGTGGCTAGTTTAGGAAGGACAGACCAGGAAATGAATCTCCATGCTGCTCTATGGGCTTATCGAGTTTCACTCAAAATAGCTCTAAATGCTACACCCTTTAACCTCGTTTATGGTCTTGATGCCATACTGCCAATATAATTTCTAGTGCCGACATTAAGGGTAGCACAGAACCTTGAGTGGACTGGACATGAATTGTCAAAAAGACTTGAAGATTTAGAAAATCTATACAAGGAAAGGCTAACTGCTGTAGCTCATATCTTTGCACAAAAGTGGAAACAAAAAAAAAAAATTATTCCCACTTAATCACAAAAAATTTCAAGAAAGGGGACTTAGTTCTAGACTATTCCCTTAAGCAACACATTCCTAAGTTTAAAAAAAAGGGAAACAAACCATTTATCATTGAAGATGTATCTCCAGTAAAATTGTCCATCCTAGATGGTGAACCAATGGCTAATTGGATTAGTGGATGTCGTTTAAACAAATACAATTTTCCACTAACCAATGAATTGCTAGAGAGAATACATGCAACCAAACAAAGGAAGATCAAACGATAGGAGGTAATTGATGAAGCCTAAGAGGAAGCTAGAGTTCGGGTACTCAAGCGTAAAGCTGCTCTCAAGAATCAACAAATATCGATTCCCATCAACACTTTTGGAACTAGACGATCGACAATGGGAATCACCTAAAGACACAGTTTCAACAAATGATGACTGGTTAGATGGAATGGATCTGCGCATCAAACTACAGCTCAACAATCATAGCACCAGTTCTTTGGTAGACATAGGAGCTAGAGTGAATGCAGTCAGTTATTCCACATACAAGAAGGCAACAAGTCAACCATTGACAACAGGAATCGCGACAATCAAGGATGCAACAAGAATCCAATTCCAACATTGGGAGTATTCAACTTGAACGTGCTAGTACATGGATGTTCATGTCCGCATCAGTTTGTATGCTTGCCAGATGAACACATGAATGAGACGATGATTCTTGGAATTCTTTGGATGTGTACATACAAAGCAGTACCAGATTGAGATACGAATCAGCGAAATCTATCACCTAAAGGAGGGCAACTCATTGTTCCAATTGCACCAAGCAAGGAGGAATGAAAAAGAAGCAATCAGCAAACCACTCCACAAATCCAATCTTCTCCATCCCCTCGACAATCAAATGCTACATGTAGCATGCAAGGAGTCAGGCAGATTTGGGTACCAAAAGCACAGCTTAAGGATAAACCAATTCAGATATGGGTGCCTAAAACTTCACCAAAGAAACAAAAGAAGGTTCCAAGGATTTAACACAAAATCGAGTATCTCCGAGCAAGAAACCTAACATAAAAAGGTTTTGAAACACAAAAGAGCACTTATCTTCTCCACAAACCATGAAACCAATCAAGCAGTGGCGAGTTAAGTCTCAACAGAATCCACTACACCATGCAACATCAAGCAGACCGAGCTACCAATGGCGCGAAAAAGCTCAACAACAGTCTAAAGTACTACCAACAGCTCAAGAAATTAGAGTGCTAAAGCACCCTGATGGTACAATCAAACAGAGAGCACAAAAGCTACAAGATTTTCTCTTTGGAAGACATCAGCAGCAAACCTCGACATCGGAAAGCCTTGATTTAAATACTCAAGACCCAGCTCTTGCACATCATATTGGTTTTCATTGCATTGATCTTCATATCATGGTAGAGCCAATCATGGCTATGCATAGACACAATTGCTCAACCTATGCACGCAGTCGTCCCGGAGTACGCCATCTAGGAGGGGTGGAAGGGCACTAAGTACTAAGTAATTAAGGGCAATGTTTGAAGAGGGAGAAAAAAATTCTATGTTAAAGTGTGAATTTTTGCAAAATTACCTAATAATGCCCTTATAATTCATCATCAAGGAAAAATTCACTGATAATATCTTCTGGATGAGTGTAAATAGTGTATATACTATCAAAAAATCATCAAAATTAGTATTTTTTGGGTTTTTTTTTTCATTTTTGTTGATAGGGAGGCCTAAAATTGGAGAAATCCAACAAAAACAATAAAGATGTGGTTTTCAAGGAATTTTATTAATTATTGGATTTTTAATTTACTTTTTTAGAGCATTTTGCAATTTTCTTTTATTTTTTCAATTTAACAGGTCAAAATTAATACGAAATAGAAGGGAAGCTCAGATGGAAAAATTGAAGACACGATGGTGATCAGAAGTACAAGGCGGACAAGCACAAAAATTTTCAATGAAATCAAAAGACGGAAATGGGAAGCCTAAATTAGGCGGCCAGACCTACTTTTGCAAAATTCTTGCAGAATGAGCTATAGGAATCCGATCAGGGAAATTTTTGAGTCTAACATAGATTTCACGGCCTAGTAGGACTGATGAGGGAATCTGGGGAAATTTGGTTCGGGAAGTCCAGGTATAGATATCCATGGTAGGCTAAAACCACCTCATTTCCACTTGGAGCCTTTGCAGAGAGAGATTTCGACCTCTTTCGCGTGACATTTCCGAAGCTCACAGTCGACCTTTCCTAGCACCGTCTCACACAAGACATGAGGGATAAGTTCTTTACTCGATAATGATCCATTTTGTATGGTCGGTAGCTAATATAAAGCCTTAGAAAAAACCCTAGAAATCGAACAGTGCACGAAGACCTACGACCTAAAACTGACCATAGTAGCCTGCCAGCTTGACCAAATCGGATGGGATTTGAACCATAGCATGACCTAACATAATAGAACCTTTCTATACCATCAGATGACCATTCGGTTGGGGTCAATCGGTTGGGGTCAAGGGGGTCTCCAGTAGAAAAGTTAGGTTTTTGGCAAATGCTAGAATTCCGACCGACCTGACTCCACAGATGGCTTGCTAATGAGGTTCATATACAATGTATGTGATTGGTTTGGTGAAATCCATCAAGAAAATCCCTCGAAAAGCAGAAAGTGGCTTGAAGGTTACAAAGCGTCCAATTCGACATAGAGGTCAAACTGACTCCAAATGAGCCAGAATTGGACAAGTCCAAAGCCTCAAAGTTAACCGACCAACCCAACAGACAAAGTAGTCACAAAAAAACGGTGATTTCAGAGTCGCTAGAGCACAAAGTGATGCCGACATGACCAAACTTGACCAAATTCAACTTAGGACTTGTATTAGGTGTATGAAACATGTCTAGGTCAAAATTTGTGGGTTTTGCAAAGTTTTTGTCACTGTTGTAAATAATTGTGATTATTTACTTTTACATCAGTTTTGCTTGGAAATTGTCAAATCACCTCACCTATCATGTGTATACACCTATTACATGCCAAAAATCAAGTATGAGCCATAATGACTACCCATTACTTGTAAAATTGCCAAAAAACACAAAGAATTTGCAAGCCAAAACTTGGGTTATGAACAAATTTTCTTGATCCAAATCACCTCACATCTCAAATCCAAGGTCTCTACCATGCTTGGAACCAATTTGTACCAAAAAATGTCAATTTTGGAAGAAAAGTTAATAATTGCGATTATTTACTTTTTGGTCAAAATTGGGGAATTTTGATATTTGACCATCATACAAATCAATTTGGATTTCAAAATCTCAAATTTTCTTTATATCTACTGTTTTAGAGACCTAAAGCCAAAATCTGGTACCATTTTCAATATGTGCATCCAAATGAGCCCATATTTTCCTCAGAGCATGTATTTAACATATACTTCAAGCCTATAAATCCAAGTTTGTTAAAAGTTGAAAATTTTCCTCAGCTGTAAATAATCATGATTATTTAATTTGGTTGCAAATTTTGTTTCGACCATACAACTTTGTTCCTTGCATGATTTTATGCATCTTTGCTTGTTCAAAAATTGATTTGAAGCAATTTGGACCAGATGAGCAGCATTTCAGTTTAAAAGGACATTCTAGAGAAAAATCCGGTAAATCTTCTAACTTTGCACTCTATTCACTGAACAAGAGCAATCCAAGCAGCGGAAATTACAAGAAGAAGCTAAACCAAAAAGAGAAACTACAAGAACTGCCTGCGTATCACAACTGGACCCCTAGTCAATCAAAGCGGGAAAAGCATCCTATCTTTCTAAAGAACAGTTGAAAGAGCACCACACTATGGTCTTCACTGGTAGATTCAAGAGTGAAGAAGGGCATCGGGTGCAGTTTCAGCTCCTGCCCAACGAAGTCTATGATGTAGCTGCCAAGCCAGAAACCAAAGAGGCTAACCGCAGGTTGGGGCTCAGGCATTTCTATGAACAAGAGCCTTGCAGAGTGGACTTTCAGAAAGCTTAAGAGCTTCTGTCCACAATCAAAGAAGACAGAACCGCCCAGATATCATACAATCAAGGGAACAAGGTCGAGGTAGTAAACACAAAAGAAGTAGTGTGGTAGAGGCACTCAGACTGCCCACTGAAGGAATGGCCTTGCGGGCAAGAGACAGGAAAACCGTAGGCACATTTGCCAAGGAGACATCCACGGCCACATTCGCCAATCTTATCCACAAGCAGGTGGAAGAGCCAGCCCGTTTGTACCATCAACACTTCCATTTTTTGGCAAAAAGGCCACCAAGGTACACGACACCAAATCACGTCGTGGCCACCACCTTTACTCAGGTTTTTAAGTCAACAACAAGGCAGCCTGTGGACCACGTGTAGTATTTCTTGACAACCTTGAAGGCCACCAAGAAGGAGGGTAAAATCACATACTTGGGCACGCCAGAAGTGTTGACAAGAACAGCCTACCATGCCATCGGCATGGCTGATAACCTAGCGCCTACCCCTGATCATAATACATGGATCTTGGCAGCACAACCCTCTCCAAGAGCTACAAGAACATGTAAAAGATCTTTTAAATCAGGTGATGAATCAAATGACAGCTCATCAGACCCTAAAGCTGAAAGAGGTAGAAGAAGCGGAAAATAAAGCTGAGGAAACCGCTATGCAAGAGCAAAGCCAGGGATCTCCCCGACCCACATCACCACCGCCAGAACAACATGACTATCCCATGCCTAGCCCACCACCATCACCACCAGGCAGAGACTGAAAAAGAAAAAGATTCTGAATCCACCCAACAAACATAGTCTACACAAAAAGCTGACCACACTGAAAGACATAAGTAAAAAGAAGCTGAACCAGAACCGGAGCAGGCAGCAGAAGAAACTCACAAGCCGGTGGAAGAAACTGACAAGGAAGTAGATACAAGAAAAGAACATACCACTACACATGAGACGAAGCCCGAGCCAGAGAAGGTGGAAAGGCCAACACCTGAAGAGACGGTAAGGTGGAGACCACACCATCTACTTCACTCAACCAGAAACTGTTGAGGCATCAAGGCCTCAAGATTGCCAAGGAGAAGAACAACCATCTACCTCTACAGAATCACCAGCACTTACAACACAGCAAGAAGCAACACATGAGGCTACAGGCACATCCCAACTAGCAAGAGAGGAAGAGTGGCAGTCCAATAACGAAGTTATAATACAAGTCAATGAATATGCACGCCATATGCAGGAAATGACCGAGAGACTCCGTTCTGTAGCTTTGGACCGCAACACAAAGGCCAAGGAATTAGAAATGGTGATAGACGCTCTTCAAGGAGAGCTCAAAGACAGGATGATTATCATCACTGGTCTCCAAAGGCAAGGTGCAATAGCTAAAGGCAGAAGCGGAACAACATCAGATAGCTAGAGATAAACAACAAAAAGAAATGGAAGAGTTAGGTGATTTACTCACTAAGTTATTTGATGCTTGCAAAACAAAAGACGAGTAGCTGACAGAAGTCACAAATGAACTTCTTACAACCTCTCTATCAGCTGAGAAAATTCAAGTGCAGTTAGATGTAGCCAATGCTTCTCTGCAATATTCCGAGCAGAGAATCAATGATCACAAGCCATTTTCTTGTGGAAAATTAGAGAAAATCTTGCCGCGGCTTCGATGAAGGGAACTGATGAAGTGTACAAGGCACTAGAAAAGAAAAACAAGGATGTAGAACTCGAATTAAAGCTCGAACAGCCACAGCGCAGAGACTTGGCACTGATGCGGGTTCAAAGAGAGGAGGAGCTCCTAAAGGAGATAGCAGAACTCAAGCGCATAAATCAACTCCTCAGAGATGGAAAGCTAGAAACACAGGAAGAGGCAGGCACTTCAGAGACGTCCCAAATAGACATTCCCTCGGTCTCGTTTTTTGAATTTGAGACGCAGTCCATAGCAGAGCTGAGTGGTGATGAAGATTTTCAGATCCACATCACAGACAAAGATACAGTTCCAATGGTCCAGCTGTCAAAAGCTGAAGAAGATGCACTAAAGGAGAAAATCATCTTAGAGGTGGATGAGCACTGGAAGGCCGCTGTGGATTGGGAGTTGAGAGTTTTACACTCTGTCAACATCACTCAACTCACTCCCAATCAACTCAATGCTTAATGGCACCAACTATCCCTGTTGTACCCTCTCATCAAGGTAGAACTTTTACAGGTAAAAGAAAGGTTGTACAAGGATATGCAAGAAGATGGCACAGCTAAAGACCACCCGAAGTGGAGGTTAAGCTGGTTGAACAAGAATCCGAGATACCTAATTCTGTTCACAAGAGCACCTGCAGCCTTACAAAAAGATCCAACATTCGGTCCTGTACCCAGAGTAAGGACATGGCAAGGGCATGAAGCACTACAGAAGAAGAGGCCAACTTGGCTCAACTTCCCAAGGCTGCCAGCTCCAGAGAGAGGCCAAGCGAGGGAGGAATACATGGTGAAAATTTCTACAAGAGGTACTTAATATTAACGACGCTCGCAGTGAGACTCTCAAATGTGAAAACCCATGGTGTCACTATAGGCGTCACTATACACGTCGCTAAATTATAAGTAACTTAGCGACGCTCATAGCGACGCCTATAGCGACGCCGTCACGGGTAAAAAAATAACCGAGAGCGTTTGAAAACTCAGATCTCAGATCTGTGTTTTTGGCGCGCGCTCAAGTAAGCAAAGGTAACGCGCGCTCTCCCTCTCTCTCTCTCTTTCTTCTCCACACACATACACACACACACAAGGAGAGGAAGGAGAGCCAGGTATGCTCCTTCCCTCTCCTCACTCTCATGTTCCATTCCCCTCTTTCTCTCTCCCTCTCTCTCTCTCTCACACACACACACACATTGTGTTTTTGAGAGAGAGAGAGAGAGAGAGCATATGCATAAACAAAAAACGCACACACACATGCATAAACAAAGAATGCACACACACATTGAGAGAGGAAAAGAGAGAGAGAGAGAGAGAGAGAGAGAGAGAGAGAGAGAAGAGAAGAAGAAGAAGAGAGTCTTAACGTCGTAGGAAACTATCCCAAGAGACCTTAAAGATCTAGTCGACAAGAAGTTGAACTCAAGACCTGTTATTCATGAGGGAAATGGCATAACTAATCTATCACACTTGGGTGATAGAAAAGTTATACCATTTTTCTCCTTTCATTGGTGTGCACACACACCCACACACACACACACACGAGAGAAGAAGAGAGTTTAATTTAACGTCCTAGGAAACTAATTCAAGAGACCTTAAAGATCTATCCGACAAGGAGTTGAACTCAAGACCTATTATTCAAGAGGGAAATGGCATAACCAATCTACCACACTTGGGTGATAGAAAGGTTATACCATCTTTCTCCTTTTATTGGCACACACACCCACACACACACACGAGAAGAATAGAGTTTTAACATCGTAGGAAACTATCCCAAAAGACGTTAAAGATTAGGTTAGATGTAGACTTACGTTAGATTAGATTTAGGTTTATTTAAGTTAAATTATATTAGATTTAGGATTATTTTTAGTTAGATTTACGTTTTGATTAGATTTAGGTTTATTTACGCTAGATTTAGATTTACGTTATATTACATTAGATTTAGGTTTATTTACGTTATATTAGATTAGGTTAAGGTTTATTTACGATATTTACCTGTTATTGAAGAGGGAAATAGCATAACCAATCTACCACACTTGGGTGATAGAAAGGTTATACCATTTTTCTCTTTTTATCATTTAAGATAAGGTTAGATTTAGATTTTTGCTAGATTAGATTTAGGTTTATTTAGGTTAGATTAGATTAGATTTAGGTTTATTTTGAGTACATCGAAGGATTATACTGCCTAGGCATTTGAGAGTGGTGTCCCGACCACTGCGTCGGAGATGCTAAGGAGTGACCCGAACACTGCGTTGGGGTCACCTAGAGGTCTGGATGATGAGCATTCATCGGATAGGGTTGATATAGTTCACGAAAGGGACATGCCAAAGTGATACGCCTACCTCATCAATCGTATGTCCGATGAGACCATTATGACCCCTGAGGGGAAGCAAGTGATGGGCCGCATACAACAGCTGTGTAAATAGGTTTTTTGACACACTGTAGTCTGTCATGGTCTCTTGGAGGGATTAGGATAAAGCCTCTAAGGATTATCTTATTGCGACGATGCATCGGGAGTTTCCAGTTCCCTCTCTCGAGAATACATTTGATGATGCTTGGATGAGGAGACGCATGTGCAACTACATGAAGCATTGGAGGTCAGATGCAGAGATGCCAGACCTGACTGGCGTGAAAGAGACGAGTAGAGGGGTATCAGGGAGGAGAGGGCGACCAATCCACACAGGTGGTGGGAGCAAAGTGATGCAGCAAGAGTTTGCATCAAGACGGGATTATCCCATCACCTGGGGAGTGGCGGCTGGGCTAGCTTTGAGGAGGATTTTGTCCCATCACCAGGGTCATGGATCGACGGGGTGGAGAGGTGAGAGTATTAAACTCTTGCATTGAAGTATTTTTATATGTGAGGCCCATTCACATCTACACAGCTAGTAGCCCCATTGGTATGTCTTTTACCCTTCAATGGAGCGAATCACCACATGTTCAATTAGGTTAGATTTAAGATAAGATTTTGGATTGAGTTTTTATATTAAAGTCTACCTTCGAGATTGCGGTAAAACAATTAGAGTTAGACGAACGGTGAAAAGATCTACTGTGAAAAGATGTTAAGATGTTGTGAAATGCTACAACTAGAGTAGAGGCAAAGGAGTTTTTTCCACTACATGCACTATAATGTAGACGTGGGTGTGTAGATTTCTTGTACCCACAAATATAGGCATTGACCAATAAAGACGAGATTATAACCCGGTGGTTCTTGTTATGGAATTGATATTTTATTATTTGTTGCAGCTGACAGGTAGAAAAGATTGGGACCGAGCTAGACCTATGCGAATGAAAGTTTATACATTGTACATTTTATTATTCAAGTGCTCTTTTATGAGCTTTGGCCATTTATGACCGGCTGGCCAGTTTGTAACCAATTTGACCATTCAAGAAATCTATATAACAAATACGTGCAAGAGGGAAATGGTCACTTTTGCACGGGGGGAGATTGCACCCAGTGTCTGCGTTGCTCTTCTCTCCTCTCCTCTCTCCTCTCTCGACGTGCTGGCGTAGCACTCCACTCTAGGAGGTGCGCTTGCACGTGCTCTCGCTCTATCTCGCTCTCTTTTTCTCTCTGCTCGTGTACGATTTGATTATATGATCACAGGCTTTGCCAGGTATGCATATTTTGCGGTGCTTTGTTGTTTCTATCATGCTATTTGAGGTATTTTGCAGGGACGCTACGTCTTCCATATGTAGCAGTGGTATCAAAGCCATGTGAAAACGCTCCTTGAAGTTCTTGAATCATGCGAACGACGAGATTTGTAACAAACAAATCCCACGATTGGTTTGCTCACTTTGTTCATTTTATTAGCATGATGTTTATTAATTTTATTTTTTTAATTATTTATTCATTTCTCTTTGCATGGGTGCATAGAATAGCTATGCAGGTAAATTTTACTAGACTTAGCTCGTTTAACAGTTTAATTAGGATGAATTATGAAAGAAAGGTTATAAGAAGAGCATAAGCAACAAAAAAAAAAAAAAAAGAGAGAGAGAAGGTAAAACAGAAATAATAATAATAATAATAGGTGTAGAGACGATTAATTTGGGGGCCTAGTCGAAGGTTTTCTAGCTCGCAAAGCGCGTGGGAATGGTGCAGCACAATGCGCATGCGTAGGCAGCTAGGGCAGGCAGTTTTGAGCTGCACCACATGGAACCGAGAATGGCTGGCTTGGATGGGAGGTCATCTCTCTACAACCTGCATGGTATATTAACGCCATGCAGCATCGCTTGGTGTGATCCGACAGAGCTCATGACAGGCAAGCCTCTTTTACGGCATACAACATCGCTTGGTGTGCGTTATGACAGGCAAGCCTCTAATTATATGGCATGAGGAAAAAGTTATTGATTATTGCGGGCTTTGTCCAGCTCTACCTCGGTACCATGCATCCACAAGCCTACCCACCAGTAGTTTGTTGACGGGCAGTAGCAGGTTGTAGCTGAGAGCCAGGGAGTTGGCATGAACCCACGTCGTGAGTCCCCAACCTGGCATAGAACTCTAGCCATGCAAGAACGCCATTTTCTTTTTTTTTATTTTTCTTAACACCACACACTCTATTGGAGCCCTGTAGCACATGCAGCGGATCTCTCTCAATCTCTCTCTCTCTCTCTCTTTGCATCCTTCGCACGCTTCATTCTCTCTCTGATAGCGCCCACTCCTAGTCCATTTCTGCGCCCCCAATCCGACCCAACTCCTCTCCGGGTTCCTATTTTGTCTGCGCCAATCTCCACTGGAGTGGACCACCTTCCATCATTGCATGCATGCGTGCAGCCCTGCCAACTTTCGTCCTCCCAACCGCTCTCGGGCTTGGCTCCATCCACTGCCACACAACTATGAAGTGAGTTGTATAGTTCCTACCCTACGTCTCCCTCTTTTTCTCACATGGCAGCATGCACACATGCGGTGAGATGGCGTACTCTGAGTACGAGTAGGCCACTTTCATGGACAGCATATCACCAGCTACTGTCCCTACGCCTGCACCCCTTAGCAGCCACTATCTGTTGCACGGCCTGCCAAGGCTCCAGTCACTGACCCTGTGACTGCGCCAACTACAACAAATACACCAGTGAGGGCGCCCGAAAGCGCACCCAAGAGTAAGCAAGGTACAATGCACACGGCTGTAGATCAGAGAACCAAGCTTTCACGAGCCACCACCCCCACAACCCATCCTGGCCGCAACCTCACTGAAAGTCTTGCCAACCACCTTCGTGGCCAGCAACCAGAAAGCTGGGGCAGTTCTCATCCGATGCATGGATAGTGGGGATGCCGCATGAGCACCCAGAGCCTTGCATGGTAGGCGAAAAAGTAGGCATGCAGAAGGGTAGAAAAGGTGGGTTTACTGTGGACGATAGCGAGTCGAAAAAAAAAAAAAAGCTGTCTCTATATGATCATGTGGCTGGGAGTGGTTATGGCCAGCCTTTTCGTGTGTACTGTAATGATACAATATCATCAGCGGATACCTCTACCAATAAGCCAAGTAAATTGCTTACAATTCGTCGACACTATTAGAATCTACAATAGCACTTGGGTAGTGCTTTTCTCTCGAATAACACCTCCGGGCGATTCCACCAGTGGCTTCACCAATCTCATCATCCTCCCTATATCAAATATAGTCTCATAAGTTGCGTCAACGTAGTTTGAATTCTCTACCTTGAGCCTTGTGCAAGTAAAATTTCAAAATTACAGAAATATATTGCTGATGGCTAGGGGATACTGCTGCAACTTCTTTCGCCCTTATCAGGCCATGTGCTAGTATCCCACAGTATGGAACCCACTTTGGCAGAGAAACTCGCAATTTGCGTGTACGGCATTGAATCTTGTGCTCTCTGTACCAACCAAACAAAAAACCAACTACCCTCCCCTCCTCTCCCGCAGGGTTCCCTTTGAGGTGGAAATGGCAAAAGCTGACCTTTTGTAGCGGGGAGAGCCTTTTTCTGTCTCTCGCCCTTGGCTCCAACTATCGTGCAAGCCCAAGAGGAGGCATGCAACACCATGACAATCCTCACAAACATGATGACTCTACAAGGGATCATAACCATACACATAGTACTCAATGGATTGAGAAAAGCATGCAAAGTACAGTGATCGCAAAGATAGATATTCATACCGCTATCCCAACAATGTAAATCCTCATGTACGGTACCCTTGGCCATTCTGTTGAACCATCTCTCCAACGAGATCAAACCTGCGTGACTTGGTACGCTCTTTCATGACCTTCACCAAGGTAGCACTATGAAGTGTTAAACCTTGCTACACAATCTCATCGTACAACTCCTCAGTCGCTTGCCATTATTGAGCACTGGTGAAGTTTCGAACATCTGCAAAGAAGACTTAGTCATTCAAAATGAAGCCTGGCTGAGCTTTGATCCATGTGTAGAGGGCATACCTAGGTATTAGATAATTAAGGATTGTATCATATGGTCTCCTAGGCTTTTTGAAGAGAAGTAATTTCACATTTCATTTCAATTCTCTCTCTTTCCCCAGTATGCCTACCTATAGAGGTGGACATTAATGACGTTCTTTAGTGCTTGCTACTGCAATATTTTATCTAACATACGTCCGTTGCCAAGCATTCTCACGCATTGACGATGATGATACTGATTTTCATCACACGATATTAGGCTCTAGGTTTTATGCTTTCAATTGTACTTCATTTTTTTAAATTTTTATTTTTGTTTGTACCCAGGCATCGGAACAGATACACAAGGATTGTATCAGTTGTTCTCACACTTAATTTCACATTTTAAGACGGTTAATATAACATTTCATTTCATTTTCTCCCTCTCTTTCCCCCCTCAACCAAACTGCGCACCCTACCTTTGTATTCGACTACCCCCAACCTCGCAAGTCGATGACCTCTTGTCCTCTACACACACTCACTCGTCAATTTCGCTGATATACGCACACACTCACACAAACACACACACACACACAAACATGACACACACTACTGTAAGTGTTCTATATGGTCTTTCATAGCTTGACGTTATTGCTCGTGGCTACACAGTCTGCGATTTGTGTGTCTATATTTAAGGTGGCGATAAGTGCTGCTATGTCTCTTGGTATTTTAGTGTTTATTGTATCCATTCAAAGATGATCATCCAAAGTAGTTCCTACAAAATTTTTCACGAGAAATTCTCTTTGGATCAGAGTACTCATAGCAATTTTTTTCGATCGAGTTAGGGCTTACCAAAAATAATTTTCCTAACTGAAGACAATGAGGGCACAACTAAAGCTGTTTTGTTTTTAGATCAAAATTCAAAGATTTTCAGGTATTCACACTAAGATTTGTAAAACTTTGTCGATTTCCTTGAAGGAAATCATGGACTCTAGCTGATGTTTTTCTATTTTAGCTAGTTTCAATAACATGAGTGAAATTTTACTAGATTCTAATATTCTTGTGACAACAATCAATGGTTTAAAAACTTACTCACATATACAACTCACCTCACTGATATCTGACACCCATTTGTATGACTTGAACTTTATGACATTTGTACTTTGGTTTGTTCTAACATTACTCAAATGATGAATTTTGCTGTTGATCTTTGTTTTCAAGAAATTATTTAGCATTTGACGTTTTGGATACTAGTCACTTCTTCAATCCACCTCCAGGTACGTAATTTATCATTGTTTTCCATGATATTTTAATTCTCCTTAATGAATCCATTCCTATATATATCTATAGCTATCATATTTCTTAAGATGTCATCAATTATGCAACATATATTGTCTGCCTATACTGCACTGACATCCCTCATCATAATCCTACAATAATAATCACTTTCTCTACTTGCTTGGAAGTTTATTGGTGTATATGTTTAAGGACACAAAGTCAAGCAGTTTGCAATAGGGATAATACCATTAGACAATTTGAAAGAAAAAAGATATTTTCCTTCTTTATATTTCCTTATGGCATATGAAATTAAGCATCCCTAAAGTTCAGCGTCAGTGTGCTTGCACTACATGTACTTTCTATTGAGTGGATTTTGCATTAAGCTATGCAACTACTCATATGAGCCGCGGTGCTTTGAGTTAGTGAACAACAATTTGCAAGTACTCTGCTACTCAACTATACTTCAATGTGGTGTCACACATGTAGTACATTCTTTGTCCTTTTTATGTCTAGCCTAGTCCATTGGTCACCAACACACAGATTCGCCGATTTAGGTAGTGTGTGGATACTCATCTTGGTGCAGATTCGTTGATTTAGGCAGCACATTGAAAATTACAGATTCATGATTTTTAAACAATACCAAATGCAGATTCGCCGATTTAGGCAGCATTAGTGCAGATTCGCCGATTTAGGCAGCACGTCGTATTGGTGTAGATTCGCCGATTTAGGAAACACCAATCACAAAATCATGCTGCAGTGCTGGCCACCACTGCGACTGGTATGATTTTGTTACCCGGGTACATAATGAAAGTGATATGGATTTGGACTTGTGGAATTGATATTGGATTGGGATTTGGTATCTGATGGTTATTTTATCACGACAGTGTGTATCTGATGAGACTTGACATTATGAGATTGATGATGAGTGTGACCAATGATATCCTGATTCATCAGGGTATGACATATATTGCTTATTCTAGTGGTATGGGACACTAGAATAGGTAGTATGTGGATGACGGCAGGCATAAGCAATATTGTCTAATTTTATGAATTTTGTTACTATTTGATACAGATTTCTAATCATTGTTTTTTTTACAAGTATTGTTTGCAGATTTCTATCTTCGCAACTGAGGACAGTTGCTTTCCAACGGAGAGGTATGTTATGGAATTGATATTTTTTTATTTGTTGCAGCTGACAGGTAGAAAAGATTGGGACCGAGCTAGGCCTATACGAATGAAAGTTTATACATTGTACATTTTATTATTCAAGTGCTCTTTTATGAGCTTTGGCCATTTATGACCGGCCGGCCAGTTTGTAACCAATTTGACCATTCAAGAAATCTATATAACAAATACGTGCAAGAGGGAAATGGTCACTCTTGCACGGGGGGAGATTGCACCCAGTGTCTGCGTTGCTCTTCTCTCCTCTCCTCTCTCCTCTCTCGACGTGCTAGCGTAGCACTCCACTCTAGGAGGTGCGCCTGCACGTGCTCTCTCACTCTATCTCGCTCTCCTTTTCTCTCTGCTCGTGTACGATTTGATTATATGATCACAGGCTTTGCCAGGTATGCATATTTTGCGGTGCTTTGTTGTTTCTATCATGCTATTTGAGGTATTTTGCAGGGACGCTACGTCTTCCATATGTAGCAGTTCTGATCTCCGTGCACCTCTAGACCGAGGTGTGTGGGGATTGGACATGACTAGAGAATGTGAGGTAGTTTATAGTGTGAACAAAGAGAGAGAGCGAGAGAGAGAGAGAGAGAGAGAGAGAGAGAGAGAGAGAGAGAGAGAGAGAGAGAGAGAGAGAGAGAGAGAGAGATAAAAGACGAAGAATGCCGATAGAAGATTAAATTTGTTGTCCACGTTATAAGATTTTTACCCTCAATATGAGTAGTGATGAGGATGTGGGGCTGTCCAATCGAAACACCTATCTCTCAACGAGGATCTTATGTCCTTGTTATCAATGCAAGCATGCTGTGCGACGGACAAGACGCATTTCTTTGCAGCACGTTCATGAATTTGGTGAGTTCAATCCATCTATTATAGATCAAGTTGTTGCCAATTATAACTCGTCTGACTCTGATGTTGGCCAACACGCAGCAATCTTGCAACTCAATAGACGCGTTCGCAGGCGCTTTGGTCAAGCAGCATATGTGAGGCCACAAGATGTAGCCTTTGACATCTCGGGGGATGATCATGCAGACCACATTCCCAACGAGGCAATTTTTGAGCCCGAGATTGATGAAATGATCGAGACAATCATGGATTCAAAAAGGCTTATCTATGATGATATGAAAAGTGAAGCCGATATGCCATTGTATAATGGAGCACATGTGTATAGATTGAAAGCCCTCCTGGTTCTTCTCAACATGCACGCAAAGTTTGGATGGAGTGACACTAGCATCACAATGCTTTTCAGGTGATCTATTACAATTTGTTTACTTTAATAAAACTCTTAATGTATAATGATCTGATAGATTTTTACACAATTGTACCGTATTTTTATGTTGTGTACATTTCTCAAAGAGCACATACTACCAGCTGATAATGTGATGCCATATTCCCGAGAGGAAGCAAGAAAGAATTTGCGAAACTTGGGGGATGGATTACAATTCGATCCACGCTTATCCTAATGATTGCATTCTTTTTAGAGGGGAATACATACACATGGAGAAGTGTCCAAAATGTGATTCCGAGAGATATCAAGTAGATCTCCACGGAACAAAAATTCCGCAAAAGGTTTTACGATATTTTTCTCTGCTTCCTCGCATCAAGCATTTCTTCGAATGTAAGTCCATGGTTGCCCTAGCATCATGGCATGAAGAGAATAAATCTTCGAATGGTGTGCTATGGATTCTTGCAAATTGCGCAGCCTCGAAACATATAGATGGAACATGGTTGGATTTTGCCAGGGAAGCTCAAAATTTGCGCTTAGTCCTGGCTATGGATGGCATAAATCCATTTCGTCAAAGATCAACATCTTATAGTGTATGGCCCGTTGTCATCGTCAACTACAAGATTCCCCTGTGGTTGACTACGAAGAAGGGGCACCTATGGCTAAGCTTGATTGTGTCGGGGCGATATAAAGTAAAGAATATGGATGTGTATCTTCGTCCACTATTGGAAGAGCAACAAGAATTGTGGATTGACATAGAAGTGGTGGATATGAGCCGAAACACAGGTCGACGTAATGCTTTGATTAGAGGTATTCTAATGTGGACCGTGCACGACTATCCCGGACTAACAAAATGCTCAGGTGATTTACACTCCTCACTCAAACACTGTGAATCTTGGTTTTTCTCAAGCTGATCTATTATCATGTGTATACATGCAGGGCTTCAAACAAGCGGATACAGAGCATGTGTCACATGTGGACCTAGACTAAATGCACGTAGGGCGCCCTCATTAAAGAAGAAAATCTACGAAGGTCATCAAGCGTATCTTCCAGAGAATCATGTGTTACGCGACAGCTTCTTGGGAAGAGATCCATCGAGGATGTCTGCACAAGCATGGTTAGAGTAGAAGGAGATGTGTGATGACGGATTGCCCCCAGGGGTGAAGAGACTATCTCTATGGTACGAGTTACCATACTAGACCCGACTCATGATCAATCACTTGATCGATCCAATGCACATATTCAAGAATGTGGGTAATCTACTATGGGACCATCTGACCGGCAAGAAAGATACTTTGGGAGCCAGGGTTGACCTTAGAACTGTGGATCCTATGGAGAAATATTGGCCACAAACAGCGTCCGATGGATCGATAAAACTCCCTAAAGCACCATGGATTTTCACAAGAGCCCAAGAACACAAAGTAAAAGAGACCATTCGATCTTTGCGCACCCCCACTGGCGTAATGCACTCCCTCCGAACGTGTTTTACTAAAGAAGGAAAGCTTACCGGTTTGAAGTAACATGACTAGCATAAAATGTGTCAGGTATGTTCATAGTGGAATATATCATAGTGGGAATTGTGTAACAAATTCGTGTGTGGACTTTAATATCATTGTTGCACATGTTTACAGTTTATTTTACCAGTTGCCATTGAGGGATGTTTGTCTCTTGACACAATCTACAAACTTGCGAAGTTGGTGCAATGGATCTCACAAAAGGAGATCAACGTAGACTCCATGCCATTCGCCAAACTAAACGCTGTGGAGCTTGTGTGCATGTTTGAGAAACATTTTCCTACTACCATGCTAACGATTCAGGTGCATCTTCATGTTCACATATTTGATGAGGTGGAAATAGCTGGCACAGTATATTCTAGATGGATGTTCTTTTTAGAAAGTTTCATGAAAACGCTCAAGGGATATGTACGTCAGAAGGCACGTACGGAGGGTAGCATGGCAGAAGGTTGGCTGATATCAGAGTCCCTAGTGTACATTAGAGAGTGGCTAGACGGATTTGATAAAGCCCGAGACACGCTATGGGGAACCATAGATGATGAACGCATATCTGGGATTGTCATGTGCAATCTCGGTGATTAGAAGAAGATGACGGAAGATCTAGAGGCTAAAATCAACCGATTTTGCATGCTTCACAATCCTGTGATGCAAAAGTGGATTTCACAATATGAGGATGGAAAGCAAGAGCGACAAAGGGCACGAATCGAGTGGAGACGGGGAAGACGACCACGGATGCACTATCTGGCGGGTTTGGAGAGCCTACCAACATTCATGAGCTTAAGATGGTTGCACAACCAATTGAAAAGCGCACAAGAATGTGGTGAATAAGTGACTGAAGAAGACTGAGAGTACTATCGGGGTTGCGCGACCAAGGTAAGTTTGCAATGTATGACTAGTGACTTTCTAGATGTTTGAATGGCCACTCATAATCTTTGTTCGTTGTAGTATAAGTCATACATAGCATCATGGTGTAAAGGTCAACATTTTAGGGTGGAACGGATTGACAAAAAGCGTTTTACTCAAGATTGTGGAATCATGGCAAAATCTGAACAGTCTATTCGACGACTGTCACTACAAGAGGTTGTGTGCTCTTGTGACGCTCTTAGCGACGGAAATACACTGGGTTTTTATAACCCCCGGCGTCACTATAACCGTCGCTAAAAGCGTCGCTACGAGAGCGTCGCTATCTGCGTTGCTATAGGCGTCGCTATATAGCGACGCCTATAGCGACGGAGATAGCGACGCTCTCACAGAAGAGTATAGCGACGCATATAGCGACGCTACAGAGCCATAAATAGCGACGCTTATAGCGACGCCTGAGAGAATATTTTTTTGGTGGCAGGGCATTGAATGCCCTGCCACCCATCAACCATATTGTACTTGATTCACTTTTTAAAAAAAGTGCAAAGGTAAATAATAGACCCAAAATAGTCACCCACAAGACGCATTGTTTGCAAAATTGACAATTGTACACATCATAGACAAACTGAATTGATTGGCAAATGTAATAATGACAATTGTACAACATCATAGGCATAAAGAATTGATTGGCAAAAGGAATTGCGGTGACAAATGTAATAATATACATGGTTCAAAAAGACGTATAAAATCCGTCTCATGATACATAAGCTATGAGAAACCCTAAACTAATGCTATCTAGCTACGGCTAAACTGACGTCGTCTAATCAGACGTCTCATCGCGTCCAAGCGGCGTATCTGTCGGATTCTGCAAAAAAAGACAATAAGACAGTTTTCAGTAAATATAAACATATAACGACATTTATAAAACAATACAAAAAATAAAAAAGAGTAAACCCTAATACTAACCATGCCGCCGCGAGAACTGAGAATGTCCATCAGGGCGTTTAAGCCCTTCCTGCCTGCGTACTCGCGCTCGTACGGTGTGGGATCACGTCCTGTCATCGACCACCGTCAAAACATACAAAGATTTCATTATGTTAGAACTAAAAAACTCATAAACCCTAAACTATCGAACATGCATAAAGAGCAATGTGAAAAGACTTACAAAATCGGCCTCAAATGATGCCCATCCACCGCTCCCCAAGTGGTGCGAGCTCCCTGCCTCTACTCGCGCTCTGGCTGCATCCTTTTGTTGCTTCCACTTGTCGGGATTCTCGCGCGCTGCTTTCTTCGCATTCTTCCAATCTTCTTTGGCCAGCCAATCTGGCCTATTCCACCCATTCTTGATTGATTTTTGCACTTCGGAACGCTTGTGTTTGCAGTATTCGCGCATTCAAATCTTCATCAGGTCTTCATTGAAGCGCTGATCCCGTGTTGGAACGGGAAACTCATCATGAAGTATGCTGATGACTCTGTTTTTTAAATCACTTGGTACTTCACTCCATTTGTTTAGTATATAGTGTCTAAACAGCTGAGAGCAAAGACCACGCATGCGCGAGATCACCTTCTTGCCGTCATCATCCATGATGATGCCGCCGCTGATGTCGACGGAGTAAGGCAAGCCCTCTGGCCGGTGACGCGTGAACCTGGGTGTCCCGGTAGGGGTCTCTAGCGGCGTGTCGATGGGGGTACGGACGTCAGGTGTCTCCATCGGCGTCTGGGCGCCGAAGCGAGGAGTGTCGAGTGGGGTGGCTCCTGGCGGAGTAGGTAGAGGTGTGTAGCTTCTAGGAACAGTCAGCCGTGCAAAACCTGGCGTAGACGGCGATGCTGTGGCTGGTGTGGGGGCGGGCAAAGAAGGGGAGGGTAAAGAGCCTCGTCGAACACGAGGCGGTGTGGAGGCATCGGTGGCGGAATCCCCACAACAACCACCACCGCCACCACTAGAGCGCCGGTGTCTAGACGAGTGTGACGCTCGTCTCGTCGACGCCGAAGCTTCGGAGCGCGCCGAATGCTCCGAAAGAGAGGGAGATGCGGATGGTGTAGGAACGCGCGATGATGCGCCAGAGCGATGACGCTCCACGTACCACTGTCTCTGCTGCGGTGACAAAGAAGAAAGAAACTCCTCATCATCCATACCTGCATTAAACACACGAATATTTAAACTTAATATTGAATGAATAGAGTAGACAATGACGCAAAGACCATTAAATACAATGACGTAATGACGCATATAAATACAATGACGCAATGAATCGAGTGGTAGAAGAGGCAAGTCGAAAACTCAGAATTTTCAATCAAAAGATGTGAGCGCGAGTAGAAAAGAGCGTTACACACCATGGAAGCTACTTAGAGAGCTAGACCTTTTACAGCACGGAGCAAAATTGTTCAAATACAATATTTGTGGCTTTAAGAGATCTCTCTCTCATCCTCGCATAACTCAGCATAACTTCCTATATCTATATAGAGCTCTCCGTTTAAACACATATCCTCTGTTTCATTTTGTAGCTCCTCTGCATGCACCCCATATAGAGTAGTAGCATCTTGATGCTCGTCTGGCACCACCGCAGCGGCTTCTGATTGAGCATCTTCTCTGATCTCCTCCATTGATGTCGTTGTGATTGGCACATGGTAGCCTTCATACGTCCTTGCACTACGAGGGGCTACCTCTATGACGTACCACCAGTTTGATGTAGACTTTGTAGGATGAAATACTACTTGCCAGAGCCACATAACTTACATGAGAGCTTTCAAGCACATAACTTGTAAAAGGGGGATGTTAACTATTTATATACTTACTTGTTCACAATGCTCGGGTAGTACGAAAGTGTCTCTTAGGTCAATCCATTTCTTAGTAGAATCCACCTCAAGAAAACCAGACTCTCCTCTACGCACAGTAGCGTTTCGACCCTCCATGATTATCTTGAACCATTGCACGTCGAACAAGTCGACAAAAAATCCTCTGTAATCGATCCTCAAAATCTCTTGCAGCGTGCCGAAGTAAGTGAGTTCCGCCACCACGGGATCTGCATCAGAGGAACGTCGTCGACTAGACTGTTCAAATTTTGCCATGATTCCACAATCTTGAGTAAAACGCTTTTTGTCGATTCGTTCCACCCTAAAATGTCGACCTTTACACCATGCTGCTGTGTATGACTTATACTACAACGAACAAAGATTATGAGTGGCCGTTCAAACATTTATAAATAAAGTCACTTGCTAGTCGTACATTGCAAACTTACCTTGGTCGCGCAACCCCGAGAGTACTCCCACTCTTCTTCAGTCACTTCGTCACCGCATTGTTGTGCGCTTTTCAATTGGTTGTGCAACCATCTTAAGCTCATGAAGGTTGGTAGGCTCTCCAGAACCGCTGGATAGTGCATCGGTGGTCGTCTTCCCCGTCTCCACTCGATTCGTGCCCTTTGTCGCTCTTGCTTTGCATCCTCATATTGTGAAATCCACTTTTGCATCACTGGATTGTGAAGCATGCAAAATCGGTTGATTTTAGCCTCTAGATCTTCCGTCATCTTCTTCTCAACACCGAGATTGCACATGACAATCCCAGATATGCGCTCATCATCTATGGTTCGCCATAGCGTGTCCCAGGATTTATCAAATCCGTCTAGACACTCTCCAATGTACACTAGGGACTCTGATACCAACCAACCTTCTGCCATGCTACCCTCCGGACGTGCCTTTTGACGCACATATCCCTTAAGCGTTTTCATGAAACGCTCTAAGAAGAACATCCATCTGGAATGAACTGTGCCAGCTATTTCCACCTCATCAACTATGTGAATAAGAAGATGCACCTGAATGGTTAGCATTGTAGTAGGAAAATGTTTCTCAAACATGCACACAAGCTCCGCAGCATTTAGTTTGGCGAATGGTATGGAGTCTACGTCGATCTCCTTTTGTGAGATCCATTGCACCAGCTTTGCAAGTTTGTAGATTGTGTTACGGATGTCGAGAGACAAACATCCCTCAATGGCAACCGGTAAAATAAACTGTAAAGTATGTGCAGCAATGATATTAAAGTCCACATTTTATGCAATGATATTAAAGTCCACTATGAACGTACCTGACACATTTTATGCCAATCGTGTGACTTCAAACCGGTAAGCTTTCCTTCTTTAGTAAAACACGTTCGGAGCGAGTGCATTACGCCAGTGGGGGTCCGCAAAGATCGAATGGCCTCTTTTACTTTGCGTTCTTGGGCTCCTGTGAAAATCCATGGTGCTTTAGGAAGTTTTATCGATCCATCAGACGCTGTTTGCGGCCAATATTGCTCCATACGATCCACATTTCTAAGGTCAACTCTGGCTCCCAAAGTATCTTTCTTGCCGGTCAAATGGTCCCATAGTAGATTACCCACATTCTTGAATATGTGCATTGGATCGAGCAAGTGATTGATCACGAGTCGGGGCCAGTATGGTAACTCGTACCATAGAGATAGTCTCTTCATCCCTGGAGGCAATCCGTCATCGCACATCTCCTTCTGCTCTAACCATGCTTGTGCAGACATCCTTGGTGGCTCTCTTCCCAAAAAGCCGTCGCGTAACACATGATTCTCCGGAAGATACGCTTGATGACCTTCGTAGATTTGCTTCTTCAGTGAGGGTGCCCTACGTGCATTCAGTCTAGGTCCACATGTGACACATGCTCTGTATCCGCTTGTTTGAAGCCCTGCATGTATACACATGATAATAGATCAACTATGGGGAAAAACAAGATTTACAGTGTCTGAGAGAGGAGTGTCAATAGATCACTTGAGCATTCTGTTAGCCCGGGATAGTCATGCATGGTCCACATTAGAATACCTCTGATCAAAGCATTCCGTCGTCCTGTGTGTCGGCTCATATCCACCACCTCTATGCCAATCCACAATTGTTGTAGCTCTTCCAATAGTGGACGAAGATACACATCCATATTCCCCACTTTATATCGCCCTGGCACAATCAAGCTTAGCCATAGGTGCCCCTTCTTCGTAGTCAACCACGGGGGAATGTTGTAGTTGACGATGACAACGGGCCATACACTGTAAGATGTTGATCTTTGACCAAATGGATTTACGCCATCCATAGCCAGGCCTAAGCGCAAATTTCGAGCTTCCCTGGCAAAATCCGACCATGTTCCATCTATATGTTTCCAGGCTGCGCAATCTGTAGGAATTCGTAGCACACCATCCGAAGATTTATTCTCCTCATGCCATGATGCTAGGGCGGCCATGGACTTACATTCGAAGAAATGCTTGATGCGAGGAAGCAAAGGAAAATGTCGCAAAACCTTTTGTGGAATTTTTGTCCCGTGGAGATCTACTCGATATCTTTCGGAATCACATTTCGGACACTTCTCCATGTCTGTGTATTCCCCTCTGAAAAGAATGCAGTCATTAGGACAAGCGTGGATAGAATTGTAATCCATCCCCAAGTTTCGCAAAATCTTTCTTGCTTCATCTCGGGAATCTGGCATCACATTGTCAGCTGGTAGAATGTGCTCTTTCAGCAATCTACACAACATAAAAATATGATACAGTCGTGTAAAAATCTATCAGATCATTATACATTTAGAGTTCTATTAAAGTAAACTAATTGTAATAGATCACCTGAAAAGCGCTGTGACGCTAGTGTCACTCCATCCAAACTTTGCCTGCATGTTGAGAAGAACCAGGAGTGCTTTCAATCTAGACATACGTGCTCCATTATACAATGATGTATCGGCTTCACTTTTCATATCATCATAGATAAGCCTTTCTGAATCCATGATCGTCTCGATCATTTCATCAATCTCGGGCTCAAACATTGCCTCGTTGGGAATGTGCTCTGCATGATCATCCCCCGAGCTGTCAGAGGCTACATCTTGTGGCCTCACATATGCTGCTTGACCAAAGCGCCTGCGAATACGTCTATTGGGTTGCAAGATTGCTGCTTGTTGGCCAGCGTCAGAGTCTGACGAGTTATAATTGGCAACAACTCGATCTATAATAGATGGATCGAACTCGCCAAATTCGCGAACGTGCTGCAAAGAAACACGTCTTGTCCGTCGCACAGCATGCTTGCATTGATTACAAGGACATAAGACCCTCGTTGAGAGATAGGTGTTTCGGTTGGACGGTCCCACATCCTCGTCGCTACTCATAATGAGGATAAAAAACTTATAACCTGGACAACAAATTTAATATTCTATTGGCATTCTTCGTCTTATCTCTCTCTCTCTCTCTCTCTTTACCTCACATTCTCTAGTCATGTCCAATCCCCGCACACCTCGGTCTAGAGGTGCATGGAGATCAGAACCACCGGGTTATAATCTCGTCTTTATTGGTCAATACCTATATTTGTGGGTACAAGAAATCTAGACACCCACGTCTACATGATACTGCATGTAGTGGACAAAATCCCTTTGCCTCTTCTCTAGCTGTAGCACTTCACTTCATCTTAACATCTTTTCACAGTAGATCTTTTCACTGTTCGTCTAACTCTAAACCCTAAACCGTAAGTAATTCTTGCGTGGACTCGATCTAACGTAAATAAGCGTAAATCTAAATAAACGTAAATCTAACTAAAAATAAAGCTAAATCTAATTTAACGTAAGTCTAATGACTAGAGGTTGTCTAGATGGTCATTGTGTCGGGGATGTAGTGACTCTTGCCGCCCTGAAGATCCACCTTCTTCCCTATCTTCTGAAGACATTTCACCAGTACTTTTGGATCGACGGAGCCCACCATGAGTGAAGGCAGCAATACCCTATATTCCATTGAGGGCTTTCTTCACCCGCTTCATGCAGGCATCGCAGTCTATGGAGACCCGCATCTAATCTAATATAACGTAAATCTAAATCTAGCTTAAATAAACGTAAATCTAGTTAAAAATAAACCTAAATCTAATTTAATGTAAGTCTACATATAACCTAATCTTTAACGTCTTTTAAGATAGTTTCCTACGACGTTATAACTCTCTTCTTCCTGTGTGTGTGCGCGTGTGTGGATGTGTGTGCCAATAAAAAGAGATAAATGGTATAATCTTTCTATCACCCATGCCAAGTATGATAGATTGATTATGCCATTTCTCTCTTGAATAATAGGTCTTCAGTTCAACTCCTCGTCGGCTAGATCTTTAGGTCTTTTAATTTTAATTAGTTTCCTACGACGCTCCCTTAGTTTCTCTTTCTTTCTCTCTCAATGTGTGTGCGTTTTTTTGGATCGTATGCATGTTTTCTTTCTCTTTTCCTCTCTCAATGTGTGCGTTTTTTGTTTATGCATGTTCTCTCTCTCTTTTCCTCTCTCAATGCGTGCGTTTTTTGTTTATGCATGCTCTCTCTCTCTTTTTCTCTCTCAATGTGTGTGTGCATTCTTTGTTTATCTATGTGTGTGCATTTTTGCACTCTCTCTCGCTCTCTCTCTCTCTCTCTCTCTCTCTCTCTCTCTCTCTCTCTCTCTCTCTCTCTCTCTCTCTCTCTCTCTCAAAAACACTATGTGTGTGTGTGTATGTGTGTGTGTGAGAGAGAGAGCGAGGGAGATAGAAAGAGGGGAAAGGAACATGAGAATGAGGAGAGGGAAGGAGCATACCTGGCTCTCCTTCCTCTCCTCGTGTGTGTGTGTGTGTGTGTGTGTGTGTGTGTGTGTGTGTGTAAAAGAAAAAGAGAGAGAGAGAGAGAGAGAGAGTGAGGGAGAGCGTTACCTGCTCTTTGCTTGAGGGCGCCGAAAAACTCAGATCTGAGATCTGAGTTTTTGGGCGCGCTCGGTTATTTTTTTTACCCCAGCTGGCGTCGCTATGAGCGTCGCTATAAGCGTCGCTATGAGCGTCGCAAATTTCTTTGTAAATTTGCGACGCTCATAGAGACGCTTATAGCGACGCTCATAGCGACGCCGGGAATTTTTTTTTTTGAGCGTCACTGTGTGAGCGTCGCTAATGTGAAGAGCCTCTTGTAGTGTGTCCTCTGATGCAGATCCTGTGGTGGCAGAACTCACTTACTTCAGCATGCTACAAGAGATTTTGAGGATCGATTATAGAGGATTTTTTGTTGACTTGTTCGACGTGCAATGGTTCAAGATAATCATGGAGGCTCGCAACTCTACTGTACGTAGAGGAGAGTATGGTTTTCTTGAGGTGGACTCAACTAAGAAATGGAAAGACCTAAGAGACACTTTTGTACTACCTGAGCATTGTGAACAAGTAAGTATGTAAATAGTTAACATCCCATTTTAGAATTTATGTGCTTGGAAGCTCTCATGTAATGTGGCTCTGGCAGGTGATATTTCATCCTACAAAGTCTGCATCAAACTGGTGGTACGTCATAGAGGTAGCCCCTTGTAGTGCACGGACGTATGAAGGCTACCATGTGCCAATCACAGTGGCATCAATGGAGGAGATCGGAGAAGATACTCAGTCAGAAGCCGTTGAGGTGGTGCCAGACGAACATCAAGTTGCTACTCTCTATGGGGTGCATGCAGAGGATCTACAAAATGAAATGGAGGACATCTGTTTAAATAGAGAGCTCTATATAGATATAGCAAGTTATGCTGAGCTATGCGAGGATGAGAGAGAGATCTCTTAAAGCCATAAATATTGTATTTGAACAATTTTACTCCGTTTTGTAAAAACTTTGGCTCTCTAAGTACCTTCCATGTTGTATAACGCTCTTTTGATTTTGCACTCACATCCTGGGCAATCCATGGCCACATGCAGCTCCACCACCTGGTTTTTCGACTGCAAGATTTGATTGTGTGCGCACTCTCTCTCTCTCTCTCTCTCTCTCTCTCTCTCTCTCTCTCTCTCTCTCTCTCTCTCTCTCTCTTCTCTCTCTCTCTCTTTCGATTGAAAATTCTGAGTTATCGACTTGCCTCTTCCATCACTCAAGTTGAATAGAAGAAGAATGCATTTTGTTTGCTGCTAGCCTTTGAACATTCCCGAGCTACAAGCACCTTCAAGTTCTACGTCAAAAAAGAAAGAGATAGTTGGGATTCTTGTACGATTCTCCATTTTGAACAATTTTGCTCCGTTTTATAATATATATTGTGTTCACATGGCTTTTTGTCCATTTCTATTTATATGCATCATTGCGTCATTATGTCATTGTATTTAATGGTCTTTGCGTCCACTCCAGGTACGTATGCTCTAGTTATATTCTCACAAGCAAGGACGGCGAGCACTGCGCTCCGGGTGCGATGGAGACTGAAGATGCAATCGCGAAGGGAGTGATCTGTCTCTGCTCATAGATGCAGCTCGTCTCACCGCTAGATCTAATTGATTGGGTGAAAGAGACGCTAAGAAGCACTACTACTACTTACTTAATGTCTCTTTCATTCAATCAACTGGGTTTAGTGGTGAAAGAGAGCTAACAAGCACTACTACTGCTTCTTAGCGTCTCTTTCACCCAATCAACTAGATTTAGTGGCGAGGCAAGAAACATCTATGAGCAGATACGGACTTTCTTTGTGATTGCAGCTTCAGTCTCCATCGCACACAGAGCGCAATGCTTTTACAAATTCACCCTCATTCAACGAAAACTCTCTACACAGGAATCCCTCCTCCCCTCTCTCTCTCTCTCTATCTATCTATCTACTTGTCCATGTTTTCTACTCCATTCATTCAATATTAAGTTTAAATGTTCGTGTGTTTAATGCAGGTATGGATGATGAGGAGTTTCTTTCTTCTTTATCACCCCAGCAGAGATAGTGGTATGTGGAGGGTTATCGCTCTAGCGCACCATCGCACGTTCCTACTCTAGCCGCATCTCCCTCTATTTCGGAGCATTCAGTGCACTTTGAAGCTTCGGTGTCAACGAGACGATCTTCACACTCGTCTAGGCACCGGTGCTCTAGTGGTGGCGGTGGTGGTTGTTGTGGGGATGCCGCCGCCCATGCTTCCACACGGCCTCATGTTTGACGAGTCTCTTTATCCTCCCCTTCTTTGCCCGCCCCAACAACAGCCACGGCATCGCCATCAACACTAGGTTTTGTGCGGCTGATTGCCATTCCTAGCGGCTACACACCACTAGCTACTCCTCCAGGAGTCACTCTAGTGGACACTCCTCGTTTCGGGGCTCAGACTCCAGTGGAGACACCTGACGTCCATACCCCCATCGACACGCCGCTAGAGACCCCTCCCGGGACACCCAGGTTCACGCATCAGCGGCGGCAAGAGGGCTTGCCTTACTCCGTCGACTTCAGCGGCGGCGGCATCATCTTGGATGATGAAGGCAAGAAGGTGATTTCTTGCATGCATGGTCTTTGCTCTCAGGTGTTTAGACACTACATACTAAACACCTGGAGTGAAGTACCGAATGATTTAAAAGACTGAGTCATCAGCATGCTCCATGATGAGTTTTCCGTTCCAACACGGGATGAACGCTTCAATGAAGACGCGACGAAGGTTCGAATGCGCAAATACTGCAAGCACAAGCGTTCCGAAGTGAAAAAATCAATCAACAATGGGTGGAATAGACCAGATTGACTGGCCAAAGAATATTGGAAGAATGCGAAAAGAGCAGCGCGTGAGAATCTCGACAAGTGGAAGCAACAAAAGAAGGCAACCAGAGCGCGAGTAGAGGCAGGGAGCTCGCACTACTTGGGGAGGGGCAGGTGGGTATCATTTGAGGCCGATTTTGTAAGTGTTTTCCCATTTCTCTTTATGTTTGATAGTTTAGGGTTTATGGGTTTTTAAATTCTAACATAATGGATTCTTTGTATATTTTGACAGTGGTCAATGACAGGACGTGATCCCACACCGTACGAGCGCGAGTACGCACGCAGGAAGGGCTTAAACGCCCTGATGGACATTCTGAGTTCTTGCGGCGGCATGGTTAATATTAGGGTTTACTCATTTCTATTTGTTGTATTGTTTTATAAATGTTGCTATATGGTTATCCTTAAAAAAAGTTGTCATTGTTTTTTTTTTTGTAGAATCCGACAGATACGCCGCTTGGACGCGATGAGACTTCTGATTAGACGACGTCAATTTAGTCGTAGCTAGATAGCATTAGTTTCTTTTTGTCATACCTTATGTATCATGAGACGACTTTTATACGTCTTTTTGAAAACCATGTATATTTTTTCAATAATGACAATGGTGTTGTAACTATTACATTTGCAAATTTTAACAATTAAGTGATTTTGCCTATGATGTGTACAATTGTCATTGATTTACTTTCACCAACTCACGCTTGTCAGTTTTGTATCTTTTTTTTGCAAAAAATACGTACTATGGATGATGGAGTTAATGGTTATATTGTCTTGTGGGTGACTATTTTGGGTCTATATCTACCTTTGCACTTTTTTTCAAAGATGAATCAATTAATGAAACATTCAATATGGTTGATGGGTGGCAGGGCATTCAATGCTGTGCCACCAAAAAATTTTCCTCTCGAGCGTCGCTATAGATGGCCTGCAAAAACATCGCTATAATCGTCGCTATAGGGGTCGCTATATAGCGACGTATATAGCAACTTTTATAGCGACGCTTATAGCGACATTCTCGTATCGACGCTGTTAGCAACGGTCTTAGCGATGACGAGGGTTATAAAAACCCAATGTATTTCCGTCGCTAACAACGTCACAAGAGCACACAACCTCTTGTAGTGAAACTCTAACGGGCACCATGTCATTCTTCAAGAGTCTGTCAGATCTCTCCTGTGCAATGCTATATAAGATCTGCAGGATGCTACTCACATGCATACAAGTTTTCAATGAGCCTGAGCAGACAGGAGCCCCATGGCTCTCATTCTTAGAAGGGAACAAAGGCTTATGTTACGATCTAAGTGGGCAACCTTCAAAAGAAATCCTGTATGGATTCTATGCGAGATGCATGTTCCTACCCTTGCATAACATGCTAGCCTTTGAAGAAGCATTCTACACTAGATTCTTCACTTGGCGAACGAAGATATTTGCGTCGGTGATAAGAAACCTCACATCTAGGTTTGTAGGCTATGTAGGAGTGGAACTAAAACGCCAAGTCACCATGCAATTTTTGCAAGTTCCTGACAAAGGATGAAGAATCAGATACCAAAAGGCACTAGAGGCACTTAAACACCGCCTCACCCACCGTCAACCCGAAGACTACTTCAGTCCATAAAGATGTGTCAAGGGATGACACAGGCGAGGAGGGGGGGAATGTTAGCAGCAAGCTAACGCGGACACCATTTTTTGAAGTTCTCCTTATAAAACAATTATTATTTTGATATATTGTAACTCCTATTTTCTTGGTAAACTTTGTAATTAATAAGCCGGGGCTACAAGCTTCCAGATTGTATCAGCTAGTCAATGCCTAGATTTGGGTAGAACTCCAGATTATTAGTTTTGACAACCCAAAAACCTTGGCTAAGGTATAAAAGCCAATTTTTGTAAGTTTTTGGATAAGAAATACACAGCGTGAGCTAACAGTGCTCACTTCTCTCCTTCTCGCGCTTCCTACTCTCTCTTCGGTCATCACATTGTAGTTGCGTTTGTTGCATTGCAACCATAGGTTAGAGCTCTATGCATTGACGTAAGCCATCCACAGTATTTTGTAGCTTTTGGCGTCGTCGACCGGTGGCCTAATTTTATCATAACTAGGAATTTACATGTTCAAATAAAAAACTAAGCATAGGCGGGGTATTGGGGCATCATTGCTAAACATTTAGATGCATTCTAGGTCCAAAACGACTAGGTCAAAAATCCGCTGCTGTTAATAATCACGATTTTGGAACTTGACATAAAGTGGGATTTGAAGCCATACGCATGTGTGCTTAGGTGTTATAAACTTGTCCTAGAAGTTTCGTTAGGTTTGGATGTCATTTGATGTTGTACCGGATGTGATTTGCTTGTCGATGAGCGATTGGCTTTTGGTGATTTCGGTCACTTGAGTGTAGCTTGAGTTGGATATGAGTTGTTAGTTGTTTCCAAGAGATTGACAACCTCTTTTAGCCTTTATGCACTAGTCGAGTGAGCTTCGTCCCATGGTTTGACAAATTACTCGTGGTTCTCGCTAATAATGCAATAAGATAGGATGGTGAGGTTAGACGCGTCCCACAAAGAGGGAGGAAAGAGTATCTCTTTTCTCCCCTATGTTGGCACCTTTGGTGCTACTGACAAAGTGTTGGCCTTCATCCAAAAATTTGATGCAACCTTTGGAGACGAGGGCTTTATGGAGTCCTCCAAGATATGCCATGTAGCTATGCACTTCCAAAAATTGGCTTGTCAATGTTGGGCTAGCCTTCATGGCAACGGCAAAGCCCCAAATACATGGAAAACTCTACGAGTTTCCATTCCTTGCAAGCAATGCAAAGGATAAAGTGCTCACCAAATGGAACAATTTGAATCTTCTCTCTCATGAGTCTATCCACAAAATATGTAGACAGGTTTTGGAATTTACATCTCAAGGCTATTATCTTCCAAAAGATACACTTCACCAAGCAAAAGCAACAATTATATGCGGGAATACTTGAAGAGATGGCCGAATACGTCAACTCCCAACGGCTTGGTTCTATCACTAAAGTAATCCATCTCACCATGGTTGCTTCACACATTGATTTCCAACAAGGGGCTAGACAGAATGTCAAGCCCATGGAAAACAAAGATAAGAATGATGCACAGGGGAAAACCAATGCCCAAAATTCTTTCCAAGGCACTTCCAACAACAACAATCGATCCAAGGAGAAGGGAGTTTACAAAGGCAAAAACAAACTCTCTCCTGAAGAGCCTGAAGCTTTTCGCAAGGACCATAAGTATTTTAAGTGTGGAAGGAATCTACATGAGCTAAGAATCTTTATTGGTTTCAGTGTATACTATTGAGACGGTCCGGGGCGGGCAACAAGAAGAGTGGCCTCTAGACACCCTTCAAGGCTCCCGTGCTGCTCAATGGGGCTGGGGCACAACACAACACAAACCAGAACAACAAACCCACAGCCAAATCCCAACTACACAAGGGGCACCACCTAGTTTAAGAGCGAACTAGGACGCAAAAGAGGAGAATCGTTAGAGCAACCCACAAACAAGCAAGAAATTTACACTAACCCTAACACCAATGGAACACTCTTACACACTAAAACACGATAGAGAGAGAGAGAGAGAGAGAGAGAGAGAGAGATAGTGCTCGGGCTGCTTTGAAACGTATCGGCAATGATCAAGCAAACACAACTATATATTTAAGAAAGAGAGAGAAAGGGGGAGGGGGTGCTTGTTGCATTAATACCTTCTTACGAATCTGTCATGACAAATCAAAGTGAGATTAGTATTTGTTCAACATAGCTTGCGTAAATTTCACCATAACACATCACAAGAAAAGCCACCCCAATCACTGTCTTAAGGCCAGGGGAGTCCTCTCCACCCTGTCGCCCTCTTACAGTATGTGGGATTTATGGCTAGATTGATGACAACACCAGAGACAAGCTATCAAGAACTTAACAAAAAACACCAAGACACTTACGCATCATTGTTGTCCATTACTTCACGTTGGAAGGGAGACAAAATATCCAAGCTTAGTCCAAATCCACCCTCCTTGATTCAGCAAATGTTGGGCTTACACTAGTAGGAGAAATGATAGATTTCCTACTCTCAATTGAATTATCACTCTCTCTCTCTTACAATGGCATAGAGTTCCCTTGCTAATCCCCTATTACAACACATGCACATGCATAAGACAATGAGCTTCCACTCAAGAGCTCCTTCTAGAGAGGTTGAGCTCGGCTTCTCAAGCTATAGCATAGTGCTCTTGCTTATGGCTCCCCCTTTTGTGCTAGCTACACCCTCCTTTTATAGCAATTTTGAAGGCTAGGGTTACTCCTCTAACCATGGTTGGGTTAGATTTTCAGCAATTTATCTAATTTCTTTTTCTTGGAATTATCAAGAAGTTGGTGGGGAAAGAGAGAGGAGAGAAATGGAGGTGATAGGACTTTTCATAGTGGGTTTGTGTTAGTAGAGTTAGTATTAATTTACAAATGGAATTGGATATTTACAATGGGAGTATCCATGTAGGATACAAATAAGGAAGAAAAACTCTTAGGAGGTAAGAAAAGGTGGATTTCTTACAAAGTTGATGCTCCAAGTGTCTTGAGTAGGGCCAATTTTGACGCTTGTTGACGTTCCACTAGCTTTGACGATACATTTTTTCTCCACTCTTGACCTTCCTTGAGAGACAAGGTAATTGAAGCTGAGTAATCAACCACCATGATGCTGTCTTTTAAGAGAAGAGGCTGAATTTTGTGGTTTTTTTGATAGATATGGGTAAATTGGAGGAGGAAAAATGAGACTAGGTGGTCAATTTTGGAATGGAATTGTGTGTGGGAGGTATGAGTTCACCATGGTTTCTCTTATTCTTCAAGGTTGAGGAGAAGGTGAGTAGGGTGCAGAGAGGAGTGGTGAGAGAGGTGGGGATGATGAGTGGAGAAGTGTGTGTGAAAGAGGAAAATGATAAAGTGGAAGAGAGAGTGTGGCTGCATAGCATGGGAAAACTGGGGTCCACTAATAAAATCATAGCTCACAGCTTGTACCTCAAAAAAATATGAAAAAATTTGAGGCAAAATTTCAGCCCACGAGCTACAACTTTTGTTTGTATCACCTTTTCAAATTCGGAGAGCAGGTGAACTTTAAAAATTCAGCAAAACGGACCGTTTTTTTCCACTGCACAAGGTCCTTGTGGGATCCTTCTTTGGATGATTCTTTTGAATACCTCCAAGAGTGAGCCCTCCATAGTGCATGTATGCATGCCACCTACCCTTGACCTTATTTGGTAGGTCTATAATTGAGGATATTGTTGAGATTATGATATAAGTGAATAGTACAACTAAGAAAATCAAATATTGAGGGGTCTAAAAAATATGTACATGTCAAATATAAATAATATAAGTGGAAAAAATATAAAGGGGTCAAAAGAAATCTCTCTCATTATGAGGCTATCATAAAAAGATAAATATTTTTGGTGTTCTATTTTTTTAGAAAAAAAAACAAAATAGATGTAGGAAGGGAAAAATCACAATTGTGAAAAAATATGCACATAAATAAAACTAGTTTTTTTGGATTTTTGTTGGGGTGGAGTTACACCAAATATAAGAGAAGCTTACATGAAAATATTTCTATATGGAATAAAGAGTATGAAAAATAGTAAGAAAAATTATGGTAATGGTGAGGCAATGTACAGAGCATAAATAACACACACCTAGGTAGAAATATTTAAATAAATACCAAAATAATTATGAAAAAATCTTTTATTTAGGCCCTATATACAAAGAAATATTTACATACGCATGGGCCATAATATAATTATATGTTTTATTATTTTTATTATTTTTTTGGCTCAACTAGCCCAATGACTAGCTAATTGAGGGTTTTTTAAGAAGATATGGGAAAAGTCCCGTGACTCACGCACGCCTATGTACAGTGAAATGATAGGGATAGCCACAGTGTTTGGGTGATTTTGGTAGGGTGAGGTAACTCACTGTGGCAATTACAAAGAGCCGAAAAACGGCTATCATTAGCCTTCCCCCTGGATGATGGTATATTCATGTACCATCATAGAGCATCTTTTCCAAAGAGAGTGCTTCAGAGTCCTTGACGAGATCTTTATTGTTTGGCCCCTCAGAATTTTGGCTAGAGTTACACTCATGCTTCATGTAACAATACTTACATGAGACAGCGGCCTTTGGACAGATCTTTGGTAGAAGGCGACTCAAATAGGGCTTCAAGCGATACCCGTTTACTTTCTTGGAGTGCTCTTTACCATTCAAGTCCATAAGCTGATAGTAACTAGAATTGAAAGCCTTCTTGACTATGTATGGCCCCTGCCATCTT
Organism: Adiantum capillus-veneris; assembly: GCF_014529385.1. Classification (NCBI taxonomy): domain Eukaryota; kingdom Viridiplantae; phylum Streptophyta; class Polypodiopsida; order Polypodiales; family Pteridaceae; genus Adiantum; species Adiantum capillus-veneris. The sequence goes on along the minus strand of NC_140947.1, from coordinate 115,581,517 downwards.
GTTTCAAACTTGGCATCAAAACGATTGTCAAGTCGATTGTCATACCTTAGCACAAGCTCTCCTTCCTTGATGCCTTTGTCCTTCAGTTTCTTGTCGTGCGTTTCTTTCGCTTGTGTGGCTTTCCTCTTGTAGCACTCATATGCTGCTTCTCTTTTCCACTCAAGCTCCACTAACGTAAGAAGTCGATCCATCCATACCTCTTGATCATCTTGTGCTCCTTTGCCATGAAGTCGCATTGTTGGAATGTTGAGCTCGATAGGCTGGAAAGCCTCTTGACCATAGACCAAGTGAAATGGTGTGAACTCCGTGGCTTCCCTATATGTGGTTCGATACGCCCACAAGGCACCATCCAAGAAGTCATCCCACAACTTTGTCTTGTTTTTCACCATCTTTCTAATGATGCCAGCAATGACACCATTAGCTTTTTCTACCAAACCATTTGATTGGGGATAGTAGGGTGTACTGTGACGATGTAGAATGTGAAGTTCTTCACAGACTTCTGTGAGCAATCCCTTTCTAAACCCTGGACCATTATCAGAAACAATCTCCAAAGGTGTGCCAAATCTACAACAAATGTGAGTGTAGACGAATTTTCTCAGTGTCTTCTCATTTACCTTTGCCACACTTTGTGCTTCCACCCACCTAGTCATATAGTCTACAGCCACTAGAATGTAGAGTTTACCATTTTTTGTCCTAGGCAGAGGACCCATAGCATCAATGCACCACTTTTCAAAGGGTCCATTTGCAAGCACTATTTGCCTTGGGCCATGCACCAACCTTCTATTTCCATTTATCTGGCAATTGTGACAGCTTTTACACCAATGTTGAACATCCACATGCAAGCTTGGCCAAACATACCCCGCAAGCAAAATCTTCTTCACAGTTGATTCTTGGGCAAAATGACCACCACATGACTCTTCATGAAAACCTTTTAGAATGGCTGGAATTTCCTCAATAGTTGGTACTCTTCTGCACACTTGATCCTTCCCTCTTTGATAGAGGGAGCCTTCTAGGAAGAGATACATGCTTGCCTTCTTCATGAGTCTCCTCTTCTGAGCTTTTGTGAAGTCTGGTGGAAACTCACCCTCCAAAATGTAGCCAATGATGGGAGCCAATGACTCCAATCCCTGGTACCTCGGTTGCTTCACAGCAGCCTCCACCATGATGACCTGCACTTCTTTATTTACACATGCAACGGCTTGTTGTGCAAGTAAATCAGCATCTTCATTTTGTTTCCTAGGAATATGATATAATTGCACCTCCTCAAATTGATTAAATAGCCTACGAATGGCATGAACTTTTGTCCTTAAGCTTTCATTCTTGCATGCCCAAATGCCTAAAATCTGTTTAACAATGAGAAGTGCATCTCCTTTTACCATGAGACGTTGTATCCCTTGGCCAATGCACATCTTCAAACCATGAAGTAGAGTGTCATATTCTGCTTCATTGTTGCTAGCTGAACTTGGTAGATTGAACTTCTCTTTCATGACCACCTCTCCACTTGGGTTGAGCAACACTAGCCCTCCCCCCGCTTTTCCTGTGGCTCGACGAAAATCTCCATCAAAGAACAAGGTAAAAGCATTAGGAATACTTTTTGGTGGTGGCAATGGTAGGGTCTTTACTTGAGGCACCTTAATTTCCTTCTCATGTACCCTATAAGTGAGAATCCCTGCCAATTGTGCACGCACACTATCTTCTACCTTGAAAGAGTATTGAAACTCTTGCAACTCCATAATCCACTTTGAGATCCTAGTACTAAGATTCATTTGAGATGACACCCAAGGGAACAAATTCTCTGCGGTGAGGATTACAAAAGGTTTTGGGAGCAAGTAGGATCTAAACTTTCTCACCGCAAACATGAGAGAAAGCATCATGAGTTCTGCTTCTGTCTAGTCTCTCTCCAAAGCATTCATGACCCTACTAGCAAAGTAGATGGGTCGCATCCTTGTACTGTGGGGATCTTGTTGTAGCAACATAGCACCAATTGTTTCCCTTCCAACACTAGAGCTAACAAAGAATGTGTACTCCCAACAAGGAGGCATGAGTGTTGGTAGCTCTGACAAAATGATTTTAATGTTACAAAAATACTCTTCAAGCTCATCAGACCATGCAAATTCTACTTGTTGTGTCAACTTTTACAAAGGATGAAGCAACTCCGAAGCTAAGTGAATAAAGCGTGACATATACTTCACTTTTTGAATGAATGATATGACCTGTTTGAGATTCTTGGGTGAGGGGAGCTCAATAAGAGCCTTTGCCTTTGAAGGATCCACCTCAATACCTTTACAGGAAACCTTGTGACCAAGCAAGATCACTTCATCCTCAGCTATGTGACACTTGTCGGGGTTGAGTTGACCTCCCATGTCATAGAGCTTCTTTAAACCTTCTTCTACCCTTTGTAGATGCAATGATTTTGAGCTATAAATGCAAAAATCATCAATAAAAACCCTAATGGACTTTCCAAAGAATGCTTGAAACACCATGTTCATGAAGCGTTGGAAAGTTGCAGGAGCATTTGTCAGGCCAAATGGCATGACTCTAAAATCATAACAACCCCAAGGAGTGATAAAGGTTGTTTTCAATTGATCCTCCAATGCGATACCTATTTGAAAGTAACCCGAGTAGCCATCACACACAGTGTACTTCTCATGACCAGCTACTTCATTTAGTATCTCATCCTGAAATGGAAGGGGAAAGTGATCTCTTTTTGTTGCCTCATTAAGTGGACGATAATCCACACACACCCTCCACTTGCCGTTTTTCTTAGGAGTGACAACAACGGGAGAGACCCACTCTGAAGCTTTCTTACCTCCTTGAGTAGAGCCTGCTCCTTAATGACTCCTAGGCTTCGTAGCTTTTGAGCCTTAGGTGTGGCCTCTGGCTTCAACTCAATCTTGTGTTGAACAACATCTACTCCACGCACATCGGTCTAGTCTTTAGCAAAAATCCTAGGAAATTTCCTTAGCACACATTTGAACTCCTCTCTTTCATCCTTTGTAAGTGTTGTTGATAGAATACCTTTCAGCATCCCTTCATCTTGAATACCTTCGTTCTCTTGAGGACCTACCTCCTCCAAGCCTTGACAAGAGGTCTCTTGGTTGCTTGGCTTAAACCTTACCCCCATGACTTCGATGGAAGACTCCTCTTCAGTAGTGCTGCCGCTACTTTCTTCTTCTGAAGTGCTATCGGTCCAACCTTCTTCCGTCTCACTTTGAGATGATTCTTCATGGAGCTCCTCTTGGCGTTGCTCCTTCATGTCAAAGACAACCTTCTTGTGATTGTCATTCCTGCAAATTAGCTTTCCACTCTCTCAATCCTGCAACGCTCGCATTTTCATTAGCCATGGTCTTCCTAGGATAAATGGGTAACCATTTCCCTTGGTAGACATGACATAGAAATCCACTGCCTTCTTAATGCCAAAGGCCTCCACAAAAACATTTTTACAAATGCCTACACACCTAGCCTTGCTATTGTTTGCCATTTTCACCTTGATTTCAGGTGTCTCATGGATGTGCATGCCTAGTCTTTGCATGAGCCCTTCTGTCATGATGCAAATTTGTGCACCCCCATCCACTAGACCTTTCCTAACCAATCTTCCTTTTATGTAACAATCTAGCACAGGTGTAATATCCTCGTTCATTTCAGCATGTGCAATTTTTACAACAGGAAAACTCTCTTTTACCTTTCTCCTAGTGCTAACCGCCTTTGTTAAATCCCTCCTAACTTGTGGGCATAATGCAAGAAACTGAGGCCATGAGATATCAGGACCCTTACCTCGCATGTCTTCCAACAGGTTGTATGGAGCCATACCATGTCCAAGAGGGAAGTCTTGGAGATTGATACGACGTCGAGTCCTCTTAGCTTCCTTGGTCTCCTTTGCCTTCTTGCCTTGTCCATGGTCACTCTGTGATGGGACACCCTCTTTCTCTTTACCTTTTCCTCGGCCACGCTTAATGCCATTTGCTTCCATGTCAACCTCATTTGAGTTTGTCACCTCTACCACATGCACATTTGGATCTGGCAAAGGTGGAACTCCTTCTACCCCTTGTGGAGGTGGTCTTGGTCCATTTGGTCTTTGTAGAAGCCTTGGTTGTTGACCAGTTCCTTCACCTGCATTCATCACTGGATAATTCAAGTTAGGTCTCCCTGGCTCCCCACGGGGCCAAGGACAATTATACATCCCATGTCCAGACTCTCCGCAATTCCAACATTGCAAGACTCTCCTAGGTCGTGGATCTCGCTCTTCAGACTTCTTTGCTTGTCCCTTTGGACCTACAGCTTGTGCAAGGTGAATTGAGAGGCTGCTTAAAGATTCGTTTAACTTCTCAATTACTTCCGCCGTTACCTCACGAATCTCCCTCGATGTTGATGCTTGTGACTTACCTTTGGGTCTAAGACCTTCTATTGGAACCTCTCCCCTTAAGCACTTGAGTTTCCTATATTTCTCAGCAGCCCTAGTTTCAGTTGCATCAAAGGTAGCAGGTGCACCCGCCTCAACTTTTACCTTAAGGTCAGGAAAGAGTTCGGCTATGAACCTCTCCTTCTTTAGAAATTCTGCACCATCACCAGGGTTAGCAACATTTCGTATCCATAGAGCCCAAAGACGTAGAAACTCTTGCTTGTACAAGTAGTAGCCATCTAAGTCTTTTTGCTTATGAGAAACAATGTCTTGTCATAATTTTTGAGTGTTTTAGGGATCAAAGAAGTATTTCTTGAAACGATTCAGGTTTGCTTGTCGTGTTCGTTCCAGCAAGAGAACGCCATCTCTTCTTCGCCCTCACTTGCAGTAGCTGACACAGATGGAAGCTCGTGGCGAAAACTTCTGTGTAATTCCCCTTAACTTCCTCAGGCAAAGAGTCAAACCAAGTACTAGAATCTTTCCTAAGGACCACCTCAAACATTTCTACACGTTCTTGATCAGTTATTATCCTCTTGATACGGCAAGACATCTTGAAATTTGCTAAAAATAATTCTGCATCCCCTCCAGGCTCTCCAAAGAAAAGAGGATATCCAGACATTTGGTGTTGGCTCTCCATTGAATTGATTTCAAAGTGAGCCGTTTTTGTTTTTTCTTTCTTTAAAAGATTTACACAATAATATTTTCTAAATTGCAATCTATTCTACAACAAAATAAAAATATTCACATCAAATGACCTATGATAATCAATAAGAGGTAGAATGACAGGGTTTGGTGACGCGAGAATTTCTCCTGCTCTTTGGGCACCAAACATGAATACCATACGTTGTTGAAAATGGATTTTTCTACTAATTGCAATGTTTACTCTAATGTGTGGAGTGAAATGAAAGGGAAAAACCTGTATTCCTGGGCCATTATCCATGGCCTATGCATGTCCTAATGCTTAAAACAAAACCAAAATATAGACGTCCAAACTAAGGTTGTACCTAATGAGAGGCAAAATAAAAGGATTTACTATTGCGTTTATCTCTACCAACCTAAGAGGACCTAAAATTCTACGAATTACTCGTTGAAATTGCAACTTAGTACTAACAATTATGTGTACCTTTTGACTTGCAATGGGAATGAAGGGATCATACAAATTCTCGTGATTCATGTAAGCTACTTGATTATGCTAAAGGATGAGACTTCACAAAACATACACAAGCCATTCCTCAGTGGGGGCACCAATTTGAGGCGGTCCGGGGCGGGCAACAAGAAGAGTGGCCTCTAGACACCCTTCAAGGCTCCCGTGCTGCTCAATGGGGCTGGGGCACAACACAACACAAACCAAAACAACAAACCCACAACCAAATCCCAACTACACAAGGGGCACCACCTAGTTTAAGAGTGAACTAGGACGCAAAAGAGGAGAATCGTTAGAGCAACCCACAAACAAGCAAGGAATTTACACTAACCCTAACACCAATGGAACACTCTTACACACTAAAACACAATAGAGAGAGAGAGAGAGAGAGAGAGAGAGATAGTGCTCGGGCTGCTTTGAAACGTATCGGCAATGATCAAGCAAACACAACTATATATTTAAGAAAGAGAGAGAAAGGGGGAGGGGGTGCTTGTTGCATTAATACCTTCTTACGAATCTGTCATGACAAATCAAAGTGAGATTAGTATTTGTTCAACATAGCTTGCGTAAATTTCACCATAACACATCACAAGAAAAGCCACCCCAATCACTGTCTTAAGGCCAGGGGAGTCCTCTCCACCCTGTCGCCCTCTTACAGTATGTGGGATTTATGGCTAGATTGATGACAACACCAGAGACAAGCTATCAAGAACTTAACAAAAAACACCAAGACACTTACGCATCATTGTTGTCCATTACTTCACGTTGGAAGGGAGACAAAATATCCAAGCTTAGTCCAAATCCACCCTCCTTGATTCAGCAAATGTTGGGCTTACACTAGTAGGAGAAATGATAGATTTCCTACTCTCAATTGAATTATCACTCTCTCTCTTACAATGGCATAGAGTTCCCTTGCTAATCCCCTATTACAACACATGCACATGCATAAGACAATGAGCTTCCACTCAAGAGCTCCTTCTAGAGAGGTTGAGCTCGGCTTCTCAAGCTATAGCATAGTGCTCTTGCTTATGGCTCCCCCTTTTGTGCTAGCTACACCCTCCTTTTATAGCAATTTTGAAGGCTAGGGTTACTCCTCTAACCATGGTTGGGTTAGATTTTCAGCAATTTATCTAATTTCTTTTTCTTGGAATTATCAAGAAGTTGGTGGGGAAAGAGAGAGGAGAGAAATGGAGGTGATAGGACTTTTCATAGTGGGTTTGTGTTAGTAGAGTTAGTATTAATTTACAAATGGAATTGGATATTTACAATGGGAGTATCCATGTAGGATACAAATAAGGAAGAAAAACTCTTAGGAGGTAAGAAAAGGTGGATTTCTTACAAGGTTGATGCTCCAAGTGTCTTGAGTAGGGCCAATTTTGACGCTTGTTGACGGTCCACTAGCTTTGACGATACATTTTTTCTCCACTCTTGACCTTCCTTGAGAGACAAGGTAATTGAAGCTAAGTAATCAACCACCATGATGCTGTCTTTTAAGAGAAGAGGCTGAATTTTGTGGTTTTTTTGATAGATATGGGTAAATTGGAGGAGGAAAAATGAGACTAGGTGGTCAATTTTGGAATGGAATTGTGTGTGGGAGGTATGAGTTCACCATGGTTTCTCTTATTCTTCAAGGTTGAGGAGAAGGTGAGTAGGGTGCAGAGAGGAGTGGTGAGAGAGGTGGGGATGATGAGTGGAGAAGTGTGTGTGAAAGAGGAAAATGATAAAGCTGAAGAGAGAGTGTGGCTGCATAGCATGGGAAAACTGGGGTCCTCTAATAAAATCATAGCTCACAGCTCGTAGCTCAAAAAAATATGAAAAAATTTGAGGCAAAATTTCAGCCCACGAGCTACAACTTTTGTTTGTATCACCTTTTCAAATTCGGAGAGTAAGTGAACTTTAAAAATTCAGCAAAACCGACCGTTTTTTTCCACTGCACAAGGTCCTTGTGGGATCCTTCTTTGGATGATTCTTTTGAATACCTCCAAGAGTGAGCCCTCCATAGTGCATGTATGCATGCCACCTACCCTTGACCTTATTTGGTAGGTCTATAATTGAGGATATTGTTGAGATTATGATATAAGTGAATAGTACAACTAAGAAAATCAAATATTGAGGGGTCTAAAAAATATGTACATGTCAAATATAAATAACATAAGTGGAAAAAATATAAAGGGGTCAAAAGAAATCTCTCTCATTATGAGGCTATCATAAAAAGATAAATATTAGTACCTTCAAACCAAAAATAACACTAGCTCTCTATTGTGGGAACGACGTATCATGTGTGTGGGAGGAGAGAGACAAATCGTAGAGAGAGTCAGTATCCATTTCACCTTGCAACAACCTTGTAAGCTAGCAATAGTGACCCATTTCATTCATATTCATATAGCTTTTACAGCATAGCAAAGCCATGCAAGGTGAGTTGAAGGGTCACTATAGAGTTTTCTTGTTTTCTTGCAATGTTGGCTCCTCAGCTCGCCTCGCCTTTTCTTGCAACCTTGGCTCCTCAACTCACCTCGCCTAAACATATGAGCCTCATCCTCTGAATATTTGAGCCTCATTCATAAAGAGTATAGAGTTTGAGTTGGAATCCGCTTTTGAAGACATGTGATAGCCTGAATTCGAGCCTCATTCTTAAAGAGTATAGATGGTCTTTCTATACTTGCTCTAAAATAAAATAAATCTAGCAGTAAACCATGAGATACCATGCAAGTGTTTGTGCATATGCATCAATAATCTCTAGCAACATTTTGCTCAAAGAGGAATTGAAATGTGGATCTCTCTCTCTCTCTCTCTCTCTCTCTCCACAATCTTGTACCCATCCCCTTCTTCATCACTATCATTTCCATCTTAAAGCTCCTTCATTGCAGCCATGAAATGGTCCGTGTGCCTTGTTTCTCAACCCCACTAGCGAACATTCGTTGTGGGAGAAGCCCGTTCAAGTTTTGCTAATTGCTGTCGAAGGAGTTCTTTCTAGTTCAAACTTCTAGCTATAAGAAAACAAGCACAACGTATGATTTTCCTTTCTAAGGTCTTTTAAAGAATCACTTTACAAACTAATGACTCTTGATTTTTTTGATATTGGGAGGCCCTACATGGACACTTCCCAATTTTGAGTTCCTATGTTGGATGCCGCCCTAAAAAACAAAATCAAAGGCTCTCTCCGCTGGAGTGAGTTGTGAAGAGGATGACAAGGTAGATTTTGTAAAAATTTTGAACACTTTGTAATTTTTATTTGGATAATAAGCGTAGAGTGTTTTTGTATAGTACTATGTACTCTCCTTCTTTCTCAATACTTCCTCGCAAATTGTCTATCTGGAACGTTGTTTGCTTCATTACGTTCAAAGTTCAAAGCTCTTTGCAACATTATAAGTTCCTCATGGTGAAGTTGTGTTTTTATTGTGGCAAACCTTGATATAAATAATCGCCTTCCTGCACCCGAAGTAGTCGTTGAAGAAAGCAGATTCTTTTGAAAACACATTCGGTGTGTCCCATCCCACTGAGCTATGTATATTTTCACAATCTGCAAGGCATTGAGGTCTGTTGTAGGCATTTTATATAATTTTTACATTGTGAGGATTGTAGATCAGTGACTTCCCAAATAAGTCAAAGAATAACTTCCAAGAATTGGACTAGAGGAATGTCGATCATTGTTTTCACATTGCCGTCCCCATACATTAAACATAACAATGTCAAAGCATCCCATAGCCATTACTAAAGAATGGCCATCCAAGTTTCCTTTGTCAGTCTTAGGGTGAGTTCATAAGCATTTATGTACAATATTTGATTAGTGACTACAATCTCCGTTCCCAGCTTAGATTGACTATCCACTCAATACTCCGAGTAGGTGAGGATTTATGTTGAGGTGGTCTAAACTCGGGGTTCCCTACAACATAATGATACTGAGGCGGTCCGGGGCGGGCAACAAGAAGAGCGGCCTCTAAACACCCTTCGAGGCTCCCGTGCTGCTTAATTGGGGATGGGGCAAGCACAATCCGAGACAACAACAACCCACATCTAGAAACCAAACAAGAAAAGGGGCACCACCTAGTTGTAGATGCGAACTAGCACGCACGTGATATCTCCTTGTACTCAAACGCACAAAGAGAGGGGAATGCAAGATAGCCACACACACCAAACACAAACATTCACCACGCCAGAGAGAGGTAAAGAGCACAAATAAACTTGAGCAACTCAGTCTTAGACTTAAAGACTAGATGCACACAAAGCTTGATGAGAAATAGAGAGACAACACAAAACATGACCTTGTTGCCAATACACAAGTTGTCTTAGGGTCCCGGGAGCCCTCTCACCGAGCACCCTCTTTCAATTGACCTTTTAGGCAAACAATTCAACAAGCCCTCAAACCACCAAGCATGAAATGGCACAACAAACATCAAGGACAATATACCTTCAACCACCTCATGAGCCAACTTATCAAGTCAATTTGGAGAGAAGAGTCGTAGTTGCAGCATACAATTACACCCAAAACTATAAATCTTATTTATGCACAAGAGTAGGCTACAAGTGTGGTGAAGAGTATGGCATACACTCCACTCCTCTAGATGGCATAACTAACTTCAGGCTTCTCCATGCACCTATGTGTAATGATGGAATATAGCACTCACGATGCACACACTCTACACAACTAGGCTTGAAGAGTGGTGTGTTATGTGTTGAGAATGGTGTGGTGTAGTGTGATCATGTGATAATTTACAAGGGAGAGAAGGGCTCTATTTATAGGTTTTAGAAGCCCCGATTTGGATTAAGCCTAATCAAGTTTATTTGAAGGAATAAAAGATTATGCATATTTTTATTTTTTTTAATGAGGGTGGGTCTCTCTTGTCCTTTGAGTCACATGGATGTGGGCTCAAGGGAAGAGAATTATTGAGGATGAAAGGAGAGAGGGATTGAGTGAATAATTTGGGAGGGCCTACTCTAGTAGAGGGTGCATTTTACAATAAGGTTAGTGGTTAGTAGTTAGTAATTATCACTAAAACATATTTACAAAATCATTCACCAAATGGTGAGATATATGATGAGAAAAGTTAGAGAAGGGATAAGCTTGTAAAGCAAGGTTGAAGCTTGGAGAAGTTGACATTCACCTCTTTACAACACCTGTAGAAGAAGCGGTCAGCATGGTGAAGTAGCGCGTGTCGATGAAGCTATGTTATCTTCAAACCTTGGAAAATTCATGATAAAAGCCTTCATTTGTAGAGGTTATCTTTGGATTTTTTGTGATTTTGTGAGGTTCTTTACAAAGTTGAAGAGAGTATGGTAATATGGACATATATGTAGAGAGAAAGGGGGACACATAGGGTGTAGAAATGTAGGATGAAGGTTATGGAGGTTTGAGAGATGTGTCAATGGTGAAGAGGGTGAATTAGGACATGGGAGTTGCAGGTTTGGGAGTGGGAAGGAGAGGGAGGAGTGTCTGTGAAAGAAGAAAATGATAAAGTGGAAGAGGGAGTGTGGCTGCATAGCATGGGCAAACTGGGGTCCACCAATAAAATCATAGCTCACAGTCGTAGCTCAAAAAATTATGAAAAAGTTTGAGGTGAAATTTCAGCTCACGAGCTACAACTTTTGTTTGTATCACCTTTTCAAATTCGGGGAGCAATTGATCTTTAAAAATGCTCAGCAAAACCGACTGTTTTTTCCACTGCACAAGGTCCTTGTGAGGTCCTTCTTTGGATGATTCTTTTGAATACCTCCAAGAGTGAGCTCCCCATGGTGCATGCATGCATGCCACATACCCTTGACCTTATTTGGTAGGTCTATAATTGAAGATATTGTTGAGATCAAGATATAAATGAATAGTACAACTAAGAAAATCAAATATTGAGGGGTCTAAAAAAATATGTACATGTCAAATATAAATAATATAGGTGGAAAAAATATAAAGGGGTCAAAATAAATCTCTCTCATTATAAGTCTACCACAAAAAAAATACATATTTTTGGTGTTCTAATTTATGAGAGTAACAGAGAATAGATGTAGGAAGGAAAAAAGTCACAATAGTGAAAAAATATACACATAAATAGAACTAGATTTTTTGGATTTTTATTGGAATGGAGTTACACCAAAAATAAGACAAGCCTGCATGAAATTATTTTTATATGGAATAAAGAGTATGAAAAATGGTAAGAAAAAATATGGTAATGGTGAGTCAAAGTACATAGCATGAATAACCTACCATAGGTAGAGATATTTAAATAAATATCAAAATAATTATGAAAAATCCTTTTATTTAGGCCCTATATACAATGAAATATTTACACACAAATGGGCCATAATATACTTTTATTTTTTATTTTTTTTGGCTCAACTAACCCAGTGACTAGCTAATTGAGGGTTTTTAAGAAGATATGGAAAAAGTCCCCTAACTCACACACGCCTATGTACAGTGAAATGGTAGGGATAACCAAAATGTTTGAGTGATTTGATAGGGTGAGGTAGCTTACTATGGCAATTATGGAAAGCCGAAAAACGGCTATCATTAGTCCTCCCCCTTAGATAATGGTACATTCATGTACCATTTATCCGACCATACAACATGTAGATTGTGTAACGTCTGTCTTTGTCTGCTCTCATCTTTGAAGAACCTTTGTTGTATGATTTAAAAAACCTTGTGTGATATGAAAGGTTCTCAGAGCCAATAGCAGCATGTAATGAAGTGACTGAGTAAACCTCCTCCATTGAGAAAGTTTCCATAAGCACCCCGCAGGATCAAAGATCTTGAAATATCTTTCCCAAAGAGAGATGTATGGTATGGAATCACTTATTGATTTCGGTTGAAGAAACTTGTAGATTTTATTGTTGTCCATCATTGCATTTATCACTATGAATGTGATATAAAAAAATTGGTTGCTCTTCCTCCTGTGTAAAGTTGATGTATCTGCTACGATCTTCAAGAGCTTGTATGAGAAATTTCTGAACTGTAGCTCATAAAATTCATTCAACCTTGGTAGGCTCATCGAGTCAAAAATTCTATGACCTTGATGATTTAGGAAATCTTGATCCATGCTTCCAACTGCTATTGGAAGATATTGCAAATAGTTTACCACATAAGTGGATAATAGACGAAGGTTTCTATTGCTTGCAACACATTGGAAGAGAATAGATTTTGGTACGGATTGATGAATTATCCACATGTAGCAATCAACAAGTTTTTCATCTATGATGAAGACCAGAAGCATCACAATGTGTGACCTCCATACACCAAAGAACCAAATGTAGAAGGTTTGGAAACATCTGTTCATCACCAAGTATTCATGTCCTCTTCCTCTTAAGAAGGTATGGTGCTTCTGATGAAAGGTATATGTGAAGAGAGGAGAATTTGACTTTGAAGAGGTGAAACCCAATGTGAAGATGATTGGGGCTTCAAAAGTTTGGATTTTCTTGCTAAGAGATTGTCCCATGAATGAAGAGCCACCCACTCAAACACCATTGGAGAGAATGATACCCTTCTGACAGTTTCCTTTTATGATTTTATTTTTAACTACTCTCCCATGTTCTTCATCCCCTTCTAAGCCCCCCCTTTGGCAAGGGTGTAACTCCTCACATTGTACCACCTCAAAGGTTGACGGATTACTGTTTCATTTTGTGAAAACTTTGGCTTCTTGCATGATAGGTTCCTCCATGCTTAATATACATGGGTCATACCAATGCTTTTCAACATCCTCAAACACTTCTTGAAGATTATCCTCACATGGATTCAACTCACACTCTTCTACTTTGTTTTGGAGTTGGCATTCCATGTAAACAATCATCTCTTTATGATCAATGTGGTCTATGATCTCCCCACCTATGATTTCATCTTCTTCTTCACTCTCTTCTTTTAGACAAGATACACTCTCAGCACATTCCATAAGATCAAGGTTACCTTCAAGGTCTTCATTTTCCATAGAGTCATGTTGCACAAAAGCTTCGTCTGCTCGGACTAGAAATTGATCCTCCACCAAAAGGTTGGATGTATCCATTATTGAATCATCAATGCCATTTGAGATATCTTGTGTCAATTTTTGCATGCTTGTGATAAAGGTAGAAGAAAGAGATTCCACATTTGAATCTTGGCCACACACTTTAGCACTTGAATAATCAGTTGGCATGTAAGTAACTTCTTCAACATTTGTCGGAGTAGAAGGAGACAAGTATGGCAAAGGAGATGACTCCTTGATAGAAACACTTTCATGATGGTTGGTTCTTCCAGCATGATGGAAACCATTTTTGATGTAGAAGTACTTGTGAAACTTCCTTCGGGCAATAGTGACCGCTTCTTCAAAGGTAGAGGGTCCACTACAAGTAACCTTAGTCTTTAGGAAAGGAGAAAAACCCGAAATAAATTGCTCCATTTTTACATAATCTGGAAATGTAGAACTAAATCCAGATCCTCCCCATTGAGGAGAAAAAATATCCTCATAAGCATAGTAGTTTTCACCATGTTGTTGAAGTCTCCCTAATGAAGCCCATGCTTTCTCCGTTGTTGGAAATTTAGAGAATCTGCTCTTCAAAGCTTTGGAAATTTGGGTATACCCATCTTCAAGCTCAGCGTTGCCTCTAAGGCATAGCAATCAAAAATCCCCTTTTTCAATGTCATCCCTTTTACCAAGGATACGAGCACGAAAATCATCAACATCTTCTTGTAGATTTCCGAAGAAGATTGGGATATCATCAAAGGTATAGCGTGTCATAGTCTCTCAATGCTAGAACCACACAAAGATTAGTTCCAAACAATCATTTTCTCTCATGACATCAACTAAATACACAAAGTTTTGAAAGGTCTTTCAACATGAATTCTAGATTCTTATGTGAAAATGTTTTTTCCTTTCTTATGTTATGCTAATCCAAACCATATTCTAGATCAATTTTTGTTGCATTGAAATTAAACTCAATTATACAAGTTTTCATGATTCATATAATCTTCTTGATTATGCTAAAATTCAAGCATTTATGCAATACAACAACAATAAGCACAAAGTCATTCCTCAGTGGGGGCACCAATTTGAAGGCGGTCCGGGGCGGGCAACAAGAAGAGCGGCCTCTAAGCACCCTTCGAGGCTCCCGTGCTGCTCAATTGGGGCTGGGGCAAGCACAATCAGAGACAACAACAACCCACAACTAGAAACCAAACAAGAAAAGAGGGACCACCTAGTTGTAGATGCGAACTAGGATGCACGTGATATTTCCTTGTACTCAAACACACAAAGAGAGGGGGATGCAAGATAGCCACACACAACAAACACAAACATTCACCACGCCAGAAAGAGGTAAAGAGCACAAATAAACTTGATCAACTCAGTCTTAGCCTTAAAGACTACATGCACACAAAGCTTGATGAGAAAAAGAGAGACAACACAAAACATGACCTTGTTGCCAATACACAAATTGTCTTAGGGTCACGGGAGCCCTCTAACCGAGCACCCTCTTACAATTGACCTTTTAGGAAAAAATTCAACAAGCCCTCAAACCACCAAGCATGAAATGGCACAGCAAACTTCAAGGACAATATACCTTCGACCACTTGATGAGACAACTTATCAAGTCAATTTGGAGAGAAGAGTCGTAGTTGCAGCATACAATTGCACCCAAAACTATAAATCTTATTTATGCACAAGAGTAGGCTACAAGTGTGGTGAAGAGTATGGCATACACTCCACTCCTCTAGATGGCATAACTAACTTCAAGCTTCTCCATGCAACTATGTATAATGATAGAATAGAGCACTCACGATGCACACACTCTACACAACTAGGCTTGAAGAGTGGTGTGTTATGTGTTGAGAATGGTGTGGTGTAGTGTGATCATGTGATAATTTACAAGGGAGAGAAGGGCTCTATTTATAGGTTTTAGAAGCCCCGATTTGGATTAGGCCTAATCAGGTTTATTTGAAGGAATAAAAGATTATGCATATTTTTATTTTTTTTAATGAGGGTTGGTCTCTCTTGTCCTTTGAGTCACATGGATGTGGGCTCAAGGGAAGAGACTTATTGAGGATGAAAGGAGAGAGGGATTGAGTGAATAATTTGGGAGGGCCTACTCTAGTAGAGGGTGCATTTTACAATAAGGTTAGTGGTTAGTAGTTAGTAATTATCACTAAAACATATTTACAAAATCATTCACCAAATGGTGAGATATATGATGAGAAAAGTTAGAGAAGGGATAAGATTGTAAAGCAAGGTTGAAGCTTGGAGAAGTTGACATTCACCTCTTTACAGCACCGATAGAAGAAGCGCGTGTCGATGAAGCTATGTTATCTTCAAACCTTGGAAAATTCATGATAAAAGCCTTCATTTGCAGAGGTTATCTTTGGATTTTTAATTATTTTTTGAAGTTCTTTACAAAGTTGAAGAGAGTATGGTAATATGGACATATATGTAGAGAGAAAGGGGGACACATAGGGTGTAGAAATGTAGGATGAAGGTTATGGAGGTTTGAGAGATGTGTCAATGGTGAAGAGGGTGAATTAGGACATGGGAGTTGCAGGTTTGGGAGTGGGAAGGAGAAGGAGGAGTGTGTGTGAAAGAGGAAAATGATAAAGTGGAAGAGGGAGTGTGGCTGCATAGCATGGGCAAACTGGGGTCCACCAGTAAAATCATAGCTCACATTCGTAGCTCAAAAAAATATGAAAACATTTGAGGTGAAATTTCAGCTCACGAGCTACAACTTTTGTTTGTATCACCTTTTCAAATTCGGGGAGCATTTGATCTTTAAAAATTCAGCAAAACCGACTGTTTTTTCCACTGCACAAGGTCCTTGCGAGGTCCTTCTTTGGATGATTCTTTTGAATACCTCTAAGAGTGAGCTCCCCATGGTGCATGCATACATGCCACATACCCTTGACTTTATTTGGTAGGTCTATAATTGAAGATATTGTTGAGATCATGATATAAATGAATAGTACAACTAAGAAAATCAAATATTGAGGGGTCTAAAAAAATATGTACATGTCAAATATAAATAATATAGGTGGAAAAAGTATAAAGGGGTCAAAATAAATCTCTCTCATTATAAGTCTACCACAAAAAAAATACATATTTTTGGTGTTCTAATTTATGAGAGTAATATAGAATAGATGTAGGAAGGAAAACAATCACAATAGTGAAAAAAAATACACATAAATAGAACTAGTTTTTTTGGATTTTTATTGGAATGGAGTTACACCAAAAATAAGAGAAGCTTGCATGAAATTATTTTTATATGGAATAAAGAGTATGCAAAATAGTAAGGAACAATATGGTAATGGTGAGTCAATGTACATAGCATAAATAACACACCATAGGTAGAAATATTTAAATAAATATCAAAATAATTATGAAAAATCCTTTTATTTAGGCCCTATATACAATGAAATATTTACACACAAATGGGCCATATTATACTTATATTTTTTATTTTTTTTATTTTTTTTGGCTCAACTAACCCATTGACTAGCTAATTGAGGGTTTTTAAGAAGATATGGGAAAAGTCCCCTAACTCACACACGCCTATGTACAGTGAAATGGTAGGGATAACCTGAATGTTTGAGTGATTTGATAGGGTGAGGTAGCTTACTATGGCAATTATGGAAAGCCAAAAAACGGCTATCAATACCAAGCTCGAAAGGTATTTGGTACAGTGAAATCCGTAGACATTAACCTTTTATTATCTTCCCTGTTATGCATGGTTGTGACAAGTCTTTGTACTTCTACTCCAGTTTGGAAATGCTTGTCCACCATACGACGAGAGAGTATATCCACCCATATCCCTCGAGGTAGGATGTCATTCAAAGATTTCAGTTATCTACACACACACACCCCATCACTCAAGTTAGTTAGAATGATAAAACAAAGATTCAAACTCAATTATTATACCTTCAAAACAATATGTGTTGTATCAAAATTAAATTTTTATAACCACAAAAGGCAAGAAAGATACATAGTGTTTCTAGGAAGAAACATAAATACGAAAGGGTCCAATGAACCAAGGTTTGGTTCCTGCAACTGAGGTTCTATCCCTATACTTTTTCACATCTCGGGTATCAAAGTTTAGCACTTCCACTTGTGCACTAAAAGTCACGTCTTTCTTTTTGTACCATCCTTCCCCCCGTGATACATCCTTGGGTAACAATCCAATAAAGCAGTTTACATGAGCATGTCATTTTTTTACATCATTTCCGTAGAAGTATCTACTCAAGTTTACAGCTATTGGTTGTGCTTGGGCAAAGTCACCAATGCACCTTGGTTTCTCGTAGCCATCAAAAGTAATGGTAACATTGAGAGGGTTGTATTTGAGAATATGTCCACAGACTCTATTAAACCAATCTTGGGGTACATAGTAGAATTGATTGTTGCCATTTGACTTCTTCCACACTCTAATTATTACCTTCTCAAAAAAGTCTTATCTTTGGTTTAACATAAGGGCGTTAGTACTAAATATGATTTTACGACTTGGAATGTCCAAAAGAGAGCATAAGTTAAGGTAAATAACATGTACTTGCACTTTACATCGCCTTCTTGGATATTTTCCTTCACCCAAAGCTGTGGCTTGGTCATAAATCTATCAGGCACTTGTGTTTGATGTTCAAGATGAGCTTCAACATATAACTCCCATGCTACGTAAGTGTTGGATACAAGGTAATCTCTAATCCCCTTTAAAACTTGAACCACTTCAATTCCCCAATGGAGACTGAATCCAACCGCATAGCTCAAATAGACTCTTTGTGCAAAGTCACTTGGTAGTTCATCTAGACAATTAATAAGATCCATCTAAACAAGACAATGAGAGAGAGAAAACATAGTACATGTGTGAACCAAAATTGAGTCTACGCTTCTTGTATTCATCAAAATTTGGTTTTTATGATTTCATTACAATATTATGGGTGTCTTGGAGCTAATTCTCTAAATATTCTTTTAACTCTCATAGCACGCTATTCTCTCAGACCTCCCACGCGACAACGTGGTCTGTAGTTATCTTCCAACTTCTCCTTTCCTATGATAGCTACAAGAGCTTCACACTTCTTAGCGACTTTGGCAATTCTTAACATTTGGAAACACATCCAAGGAGTAAAACATATCTTCTAGGCCTAGCCATATTCTGAGCTAACCTGTCATGCTTTTTCATGTCCCGGACAATGCTAAATAGCACAATTTTGACATATGCTAACTAGTACAATAACTTGAGCTACATCTCCAAGATCTATGACATATGATATATCAATAGAAAGCACTTGAAACAAGGAATCCAAATGTACAACCTCCGACTAATTTTGATATTATTTGTGAAAAATTTACCGGACGCCCAACTTTTTGAAGATGTGCTAACTTGAAACTGCTAACTAGCACAGAAAGCGCGACAGATTAACATGCTTTCACCCGAATACAAAATCTTTTCTCAAATAGCATGCATGAATGTGTGCATGATGCATAACTAACTCGACTAGTATTAGGCTTTAGGCTATCCCCGTAACCTTAATCATTGGCTCTGATACCAGGTGAGAGATACCCCTCCCCAGGCGTCTATGCACAAAATATGAAATTTACCTACAAGAGGCTCTTCATATTAGCGACGCTCACACAGCGACGCTCAAAAAAAAAATTCCCGGCGTCGCTATGAGTGTCACTATAAGCGTCGATATGAGCGTCGCAAATTTCTTTGTAAATTTACGACGCTCATAGCGACGCCGGCTGGGGTAAAAAAATAATCGAGCGCGCCCAAAAACTCAGATCTCAGATCTGAGTTTTTCGGCGCCCTCAAGCAAGGAGCAGGTAACGCTCTCCCTCACTCTCTCTCTCTCTCTCTCTCTCTCTCTCTCTCTTTTTCTTCTCCACACACACACACACACACACACACACACGAGGAGAGGAAGGAGAGCCAGGTATGCTCCTTCTCTCTCCTCATTCTCATGTTCCCTTCCCCTCTTTCTCTCTCCCTCTCTCTCTCTCTCACATACACACATACACACACACACATAGTGTTTTTGAGAGAGAGAGAGAGAGAGAGAGAGAGAGAGAGAGAGTACAAACAAAAACAAAAACACACACACACATACATAAACAAAGAATGCACACACACATTGAGAGAGAAAAAGAGAGAGAGAGCATGCATAAACAAAAAACGCACGCATTGAGAGAGGAAAAGAGAGAGAGAACATGCATAAACAAAAAACGCACACATTGAGAGAGGAAAAGAGAGAGAAAACATGCATACGATCCAAAAAAACGCACACACATTGAGAGAGAAAGAGAGAGAAACTAATTTAACGTCGTAGGAAACTAATTAAAATTAAAAGACCTAAAGATCTAGCCGACGAGGAGTTGAACTCAAGACCTATTATTCAAGAGGGAAATGGCATAATCAATCTATCATACTTGGCATGGGTGATAGAAAGGTTATACCATTTATCTCTTTTTATTGGCACACACATCCACACACGCGCACACACACAAGAAGAAGAGAGTTATAACGTCGCAGGAAACTATCTTAAAAGACGTTAAAGATTAGGTTATATGTAGACTTACATTAAATTAGATTTAGGTTTATTTTTAACTAGATTTACGTTTATTTAAGCTAGATTTAGATTTACGTTATATTAGATTAGATTTAGGTCTCCATAGACTGCGATGCCTGCATGAAGCGGGTGAAGAAAGCCCTCAATGGAATATAGGGTATTGATGCCTTCACTCATGGTGGGCTCCGTCGATCCAAAAGTACTGGTGAAATGTCTTCAGAAGATAGGGAAGAAGGTGGATCTTCAGGGCGGCAAGAGTCACTACATCCCCGACACAATGACCATTTAGACAACCTCTAGTCATTAGACTTACGTTAAATTAGATTTAGCTTTATTTTTAGTTAGATTTACACTTATTTAGGTTAGATCGAGTCCACGCAAGAATTACTTACGGTTTAGGGTTTAGAGTTAGACGAATAGTGAAAAGATCTACTGTGAAAAGATGTTAAGATGAAGTGAAGTGCTACAGCTAGAGAAGAGGCAAAGGGGTTTTGTCCACTACATGCAGTATCATGTAGACGTGGGTGTGTAGATTTCTTGTACCCACAAATATAGGTATTGACCAATAAAGACGAGATTATAACCCGGTGGTTCTAATCTCCGTGCACCTCTAGACCGAGGTGTGCGGGGATTGGACATGACTAGAGAATGTGAGGTAAACAGAGAGAGAGAGAGAGAGAGAGAGAGAGAGATAAGACGAAGAATGCCAATAGAATATTAAATTTGTTGTCCAGGTTATAAGTTTTTTATCCTCATTATGAGTAGCGACGAGGATGTGGGACCGTCCAACCGAAACACCTATCTCTCAACGAGGGTCTTATGTCCTTGTAATCAATGCAAGCATGCTGTGCGACGGACAAGATGTGTTTCTTTGCAGCACGTTCAAGAATTTGGCGAGTTTGATCCATCTATTATAGATCGAGTTGTTGCCGATTATAACCCGTCGGACTCTGACGCTGGCCAACAAGCAGCAATCTTGCAACCCAATAGACGTGTTCGCAGGCGCTTTGGTCAAGCAGCATATGTGAGGCCACAAGATGTAGCCTCTGACAGCTCGGGGGATGATCATGCAGAGCACATTCCCAACGAGGCAATGTTTGAGCCCGAGATTGATGAAATGATCAAGACGATCATGGATTCAGAAAGGCTTATCTATGATGATATGAAAAGTGAAGCCGATACGCCATTGTATAATGGAGCACGTATGTCTAGATTGAAAGCACTCCTGGTTCTTCTCAACATGCAGGCAAAGTTTGGATGGAGTGACACTAGCGTCACAACGCTTTTCAGGTGATCTATTACAATTAGTTTACTTTAATAGAACTCTAAATGTATAATGATCTGATAGATTTTTACACGACTGTATCATATTTTTATGTTGTGTAGATTGCTGAAAGAGCACATACTACCAGCTGACAATGTGATGCCAGATTCCCGAGATGAAGCAAGAAAGATTTTGCGAAACTTGGGGATGGATTACAATTCTATCCACGCTTGTCCTAATGACTGCATTCTTTTCAGAGGGGAATACATAGACATGGAGAAGTGTCCGAAATGTGATTCCGAAAGATATCGAGTAGATCTCCACGGGACAAAAATTCCACAAAAGGTTTTGCGACATTTCCCTCTGCTTCCTCGCATCAAGCATTTCTTCGAATGTAAGTCCATGGCCGCCCTAGCATCATGGCATGAGGAGAATAAATCTTCGGATGGTGTGCTACGAATTCCTGCAGATTGCGTAGCGTGGAAACATATAGATGGAACATGGTCGGATTTTGCCAGGGAAGCTCGAAATTTGCGCTTAGGCCTGGCTATGGATGGCGTAAATCCATTTGGTCAAAGATCAACATCTTACAGTGTATGGCCCGTTGTCATCGTCAACTACAACATTCCCCCGTGGTTGACTACGAAGAAGGGGCACCTATGGCTAAGCTTGATTGTGTAGGGCGATATAAAGTGGGGAATATGGATGTGTATCTTCGTCCACTATTGGAAGAGCTACAACAATTGTGCATTGGCATAGAGGTGGTGGATATGAGCCGACACACAGGACGATGGAATGCTTTGATAAGAGGCATTCTAATGTGGACCATGCATGACTATTCCGGGCTAACAGAATGCGCAGGTGATCTATTGACACTCCTCACTCAGACACTGTAAATATTGTTTTTTCCCATAGTTGATCTATTATCATGTGTATACATGCAGGGATTCAAACAAGCGGATACAGAGCATGTGTCACATGTGGACCTAGACTGAATGCACGTAGGGCACCCTCACTGAAGAAGCAAATCTACGAAGGTCATCAAGCATATCTTCTAGAGAATCATGTGTTACGCGATGGCTTTTTGGGAAGAGAGCCACCAAGGATGTCTGCACAAGCATGGTTAGAGCAGAAGGAGATGTGCGATGACGGATTGCCTCCAGGGATGAAGAGACTATCTCTATGGTACGAGTTACCATACTGACCCCGAATCATGATCAATCACTTGCTCGATCCAATGCACATATTCAAGAATGTGGGTAATCTACTATGGGACCATTTGACCGGCAAGAAAGATACTTTGGGAGCCAGAGTTGACCTTAGAAATGTGGATCGTATGGAGCAATATTGGCCGCAAACAGCGTCTGATGGATCGATAAAACTCCCTAAAGCACCATGGATTTTCACAGGATCCCAAGAACGCAAAGTAAAAGAGACCATTCGATCTTTGCGGACCCCCACTGGCGTAATGCACTCGCTCCGAACGTGTTTTACTAAAGAAGGAAAGCTTACCGGTTTGAAGTCACACGATTGGCATAAAATGTGTCAGGTACGTTCATAGTGGACTTTAATATCATTGCATAAAATGTGGACTTTAATATCATTGCTGCACATACTTTACAGTTTATTTTACCGGTTGCCATTGAGGGATGTTTGTCTCTCGACATCCGTAACACAATCTACAAACTTGCAAAGCTGGTGCAATGGATCTCACAAAAGGAGATCAACGTACACTCCATACCATTCGCCAAACTAAATGCTGCGGAGCTTGTGTGCATGTTTGAGAAACATTTTCCTACTACGATGCTAACCATTCAGGTGCATCTTCTTGTTCACATAGTTGATGAGGTGGAAATAGCTGGCACAGTTCATTCCAGATGGATGTTCTTCTTAGAGCGTTTCATGAAAACGCTTAAGGGATATGTGCGTCAAAAGGCACGTCCGGAGGGTAGCATGGCAGAAGGTTGGTTGCTATCAGAGTCCCTAGTGTACATTGGAGAGTGGCTAGACGGATTTGATAAATCCCGGGACACGCTATGGCGAACCATAGATGATGAGCGCATATCTGGGATTGTCATGTGCAATCTCGGTGTTGAGAAGAAGATGACGGAAGATCTAGAGGCTAAAATCAGCCGATTTTGCATGCTTCACAATCCAGTGATGCAAAAGTGGATTTCACAATATGAGGATGCAAAGCAAGAGCGACAAAGGGCATGAATCGAGTGGAGACGGGGAAGACGACCACCGATGCA
Source organism: Adiantum capillus-veneris (assembly GCF_014529385.1). Taxonomy (NCBI): domain Eukaryota; kingdom Viridiplantae; phylum Streptophyta; class Polypodiopsida; order Polypodiales; family Pteridaceae; genus Adiantum; species Adiantum capillus-veneris. Next base: position 115,557,973 of record NC_140947.1, on the reverse strand, counting down.
CTATCCAGCGGTTCTGGAGAGCCTACCAACCTTCATGAGCTTAAGATGGTTGCACAACCAATTGAAAAGCGCACAACAATGCGGTGACGACGTGACTGAAGAAGAGTGGGAGTACTCTCGGGGTTGCGCGACCAAGGTAAGTTTGCAATGTATGACTAGCAAGTGACTTTATTTATAAACGTTTGAACGGCCACTCATAATCTTTGTTCGTTGTAGTATAAGTCATACACAGCAGCATGGTGTAAAGGTCGACATTTTAGGGTGGAACGAATCGACAAAAAGCGTTTTACTCAAGATTGTGGAATCATGGCAAAATTTGAATAGTCTAGTCGACGACGTTCCTCTGATGCAGATCCTGTGGTGGTGGAACTCACTTACTTCGGCACGCTACAAGAGATTTTGAGGATCGATTACAGAGGATTTTTTGTCGACTTGTTCGACGTGCAATGGTTCAAGATAATCATGGAGGGTCACAACGCTACTGTGCGTAGAGGAGAGTCTGGTTTTCTTGAGGTGGATTCTACTAAGAAATGGACTGACCTAAGAGACACTTTCGTACTACCCGAGCATTGTGAACAAGTAAGTATGTAAATAGTTAACATCCCCCTTTTACAAGTTATGTGCTTGAAAGCTCTCATGTAAGTTATGTGGCTCTGGCAGGTAATATTTCATCCTACAAAGTCTACATCAAACTGGTGGTACGTCATAGAGGTAGCCCCTCGTAGTGCAAGGACGTATGAAGGCTACAATGTGCCAATCACAACAACATCAATGGAGGAGATCAGAGAAGATGCTCAATCAAAAGCCGCTGCGGTGGTGCCAGACGAGAATCAAGATGCTACTACTCTATATGGGGTCCATGCAGAGGAGCTACAAAATGAAACAGAGGATATGTGTTTAAACGGAGAGCTCTATATAGATATAGGAAGTTATGCTGAGTTATGCGAGGATGAGAGAGAGATCTCTTAAAGCCACAAATATTGTATTTGAACAATTTTTCTCCGTGTTGTAAAAGCTCTGGCTCTCTAAGTACCTTCCATGGTGTATAACGCTCTTTTCTACTCGCGCTCACATCTTTTGATTGAAAATTCTGAGTTTTCGACTTGCCTCTTCTATCACTCAATTCATTGCGTCATTGTATTTATATGAGTAATTACGTCATTGTATTTAATGGTCTTTCCGTCATTGTCTACTCTATTCATTCAATGTTAAGTTTAAATATTCGTGTGTTTAATGCAGGTATGGATAATGAGGAGTTTCTTTCTTCTTTGTCACCGCAGCAGAGACAGTGGTACGTGGAGCGTCATCGCTCTGGCGCATTATCGTGCGTTCCTACTCCATCCGCATCTCCCTCTCTTTCGGAGCATTTGGCGCGCTCCAAAGCTTCAACGGCGACGAGACGAGCTTCACACTCGTCTAGACACCGGCGCTCTAGTGGTGGCGGTGGCGGTTGTTGTGGGGATTCCACCACCGATGCCTCCACACCGCCTCGTGTTCGACGAGGCTCTTTACCCTCCCCTTCTTTGCCCGCCCCCACACAAGCCACAGCATCGCCATCTACGCCAGGTTTTGCACGGCTGACTGTTCCTAGAAGCTACACACCTCTACCTACTCCGCCAGGAGCCACCCCACTCGATACTCCTCGCTTCGGGGCCCAGACGCCGGTGGAGACACCTGACGTCCGTACCCCCATCGACACGCCGCTAGAGACCCCTGCCGGGACACCTAGGTTCACGCGTCACCGCCCAGAGGGCTTGCCTTACTACGTCGACATCAGCGGCGGCATCATCATGGATGATGACGGCAAGAAGATGATCTCGCGCATGCATGGTCTTTGCTCTCAGCTGTTTAGACACTACATACTAAACAAATGGAGTGAAGTACCAAGTGATTTAAAAAACAGAGTCATCAGCATACTTCATGATGAGTTTCCCGTTCCAACACGGGATCAGCGCTTCAATGAAGACCTGATGAAGATTCGAATGCGCGAATACTGCAAACACAAGCGTTCCGAAGTGCAAAAAGCAATCAAGAATGGGTGGAACAGGCCAGATTGGCTGGCCAAAGAAGATTGGAAGAATGCGAAGAAAGCAGCGCGCGAGAATCCCGACAAGTGGAAGCAACAAAAGGATGCAGCCAGAGCGCGAGTAGAGGCAGGGAGCTCGCACCACTTGGGGAGCGGTGGATGGGCATCATTTGAGGCCGATTTTGTAAGTGTTTTCACATTGCTCTTTATGCATGTTCGATAGTTTAGGGTTTATGAGTTTTTTAGTTCTAACATAATGAAATCTTTGTATGTTTTGACAGTGGTCGATGACAGGACGTGATCCCACACCGTACGAGCGCGAGTACGCAGGCAGGAAGGGCTTAAACGCCCTGATGGACATTCTCAGTTCTCGCGGCGGCATGGTTAGTATTAGGGTTTACTCTTTTTTATTTTTTGTATTGTTTTATAAATGTCGTTATATGTTTATACTTACTGAAAGCTGTCTTATTGTCTTTTTTTGCAGAATCCGATAGATACGCCGCTTGGACGCGATGAGACGTCTGACTAGACGACGTCAGTTTAGCCGTAGCTAGATAGCATTAGTTTAGGGTTTCTCATAGCTTATGTATCATGAGACGGATTTTATACGTCTTTTTGAACCATGTATATTATTACATTTGTCACCGCAGTTCCTTTTGCCAATCAATTCTTTATGCCTATGATGTTGTACAATTGTCATTATAACATTTGGCAATCAATTCATTTTGCCTATGATGTGTACAATTGTCAATTTTGCAAACAATGCGTCTTGTGGGTGACTATTTTGGGTCTATTATCTACCTTTGCACTTTTTTTAAAAAGTGAATCAAGTACAATATGGTTGATGGGTGGCAGGGCATTCAATGCCCTGCCACCAAAAAAAAATTCTCTCGGGCGTCGCTATAACCGTCGCTATTTATGGCTCTGTAGCGTTGCTATGAGCGTCGCTATAGTCTTCTGTGTAAACGTCGCTATATGCGTCGCTATGAGCGTCGCTATATAGCGACGCTCATAGCGACGCATATAGCGACGCTCTCATAGAGACGCTCATAGCGACGGTTTTAGCGATGCCGGGGGTTATAAAAACCCAGTGTATTTCCGTCGCTAACAGCATCACAAGAGCACACAACCTCTTGTAGTGAACATAGCTTGAGTAAATTACACCTCAACACATCACAAGACAAGCCACCCCAATCACTGTCTTAAGGCCAGGGGAGTCCTCTCCACCCTATCGCCCTCTTACAGCATGTGGGATTTATGGCTAAATTGATAACAACACCTGACGACAAGCTATCACGAACTTAAATAAAACACCGAGACACTTACACATCGTTGTTGTTGTAAGGACATGGGTCCTATGGGCAAGGCCACCGGCACATCCAAACAGTGTGTACACTAGGGGGAGGCTATAAGATAGCATGGTTGGGTGGAGACTAGCAAACGTATTGTTGAGCTATATATAGTATCTCTACATATAGCACCCTGGTCCCCTCTATATAAACGCTTCTCGTGTGATCAGTAGACACACTTTGGGGTTTGCAGTTATGGAGTTCTCTCTATCTTCTCCTTTGTCTCTCTTCGTCTAGTTGCTCTCTCTCCCTCCGGCTCAACATGGTATCAGAGCACTGCGGAGAGTATGACTATAAAAGAGTTTCAAAGATAACCACAATTGAGGTTTTGGCGTATACAACGACCATGAAGAGGAGATGCTTGATCTCAGCAAGATAAGTCTTTGCTTATACAAATTATTTTTTGAATATTATAGTTGAAATTGTGTGGGATTCACAAAGCTCAACTTCGTATATGTTGTTGAAGGTTGCCTATTTAGTGTCTGCTTGTGTAGCTACAGGCAGAAGAGACTTATGTAGACTCTTGCAGAAGAGATGATTGAGAAGTAGCAAGTAATCACTCCTAGCTAGCATGTGCTCGCAGCTGCCTGGAGCTGCAAGGCTTTTCGTTTGCAAGAGGTCGCGTGCTTCTAGGAGGCTAGGGTGCAGGCGATCGTACTCCTGATCGTGCATGGAAAGGATTGTAGTGCTATGTTGCTTTGCTACAAAAGAGAGAGCGGCTGTGGCGCTATATGTATGCGACCAGTAACGTCGGCACTTAAGTGGCTATAATCACTTCAACAAGAAAAAGAATCGCTGAGTCTAGGAAAGCTGGTTGGGTGCGACTGCTTAAGACATATGCCTGTGTAGCAGCTTAGTGCGAGGCTTATGGAAGCCCGAATGCAAGACTCATGATCGTAGTCACTCTGCAGCAGGCCATATTGAGAAAGTAGCGAGTAGAACCAGGTTGCAACGACCTCCATGCAGACCAATAACATAAGCATACGTAGCGCATGCGACGAGCCTATTATTGGCATGCTCGTCATTATTAGCCAAGATTAGCATACAGAAGCATGGGACGAGGCTATTATCAGCCTACTCGTCATTATTTAGCCAAGTGGACAACTCTATTATTATCTGCAATCTCCACTTTGACTATTTTTTTAGCATTCGAACTGTTGTCAAGTAGCCCCGTCTCCAACGGCCTTCTCGTAGGTGAACAGGCATAGTAATTACTTAATAAGATCTATGTGGTTGAACACAAATCTCTGACAGTCTGCGAGCAACTCTCTGATCTGTGCGGTAGCGCGAGTAGCAAACTGATGCTATTTTTAGGAAATGATTTCCTTCTCATCATATTGTTTACAAAGGAAGCTTGTCGTCTTATGCTCTATGGCCCTTGTTTCTTTTGGCGAGTGGTGATTGAGACGCATGCAGCATCTTGGGATTTGCTAGATTTTCCAGAATGGCGCTATCTCAGCCTGTTTGTTTTTTGCACTGCCATAGTCGTGCATGCGTGGTTGTGTTTCGGGTCTGTAGTCCTAGTGTGGAATTGAGTTTGTGGCAAGTCAAGACCGAGATTGCATGCAAGAGAGGGCAATTTTGTGTGTTGCGCAAGCGAAACATGGCTGTGTGTTGTGGGCATGTCGTGGTGTGCGTCGAGGATTTCTTCTCAGGCCATTGCAGACTTGCTTCGAAAGTGTGCATCGATTACTGATTTGTAGTGTGGATGATAAAATTATCTTCAGGTTCTCTATTTTTGGCCACACTACCGTCTTTAACAACGTATTTTGGGTGTATACATTTGTGGTTTCATATGTCGGTCTTTTTTTTTTGCCAGCGTATTTTCTTCCAAGTTCCAACCTTACTTCATTGGCAAGTTCGTTAGTTGTTTGGTCAAAATGAGATATGAATATGTTGTGCTCATCACTGGCATCGTCACAATTAGTGTTCTTGATATTGATCTTTCATCTATTTGGCTTTGATGCAGATGAAATACATCTCAAGATCATGGCTATGGTTTGTTAATGATATGCAAAGGAACGTCCAATGCCATGTTTACGGTATAGAAACACGTTCAAATTATGTCGTCAAAGCCTTCTTGTATGGCTAAAAGGATTTCTTCTCGTCTCGTCAAAGCCGTGTGTTATAGCCAACATGAAGCCTTTTGACATGGAAAATTGATTTATACATTGAAGTTTTGTCCTCTCGTAAAAGATTGATGCTGACGGATCAGCATAGCTGAAAATCTATTGTCTTGTTTGGCAATTGAACATCTATCATCTCATCTGGCTACTGGAAATCTATCTTCTCGTCAGCCACTGAAAATCTATCGTCTTGTCAGCCTTATGTTATGGAATGCACTTTTTCTGCTTACAAGCATACAAGTAATCTAAGGATCCCCATTATGTTTCTATATGCCGGCTTAGTATATATGTGTGCGCATGTGATTACATTGATATTATATTTGTTTCTATATTGTCTGCATATATGATTGCATCGTTGTTACTTTTGTTTCTATGTCGTCTCTAGAACGGCGTCGCGAACCGTCTCTAAGGACAATGTGATGTGGTTATTTCTAACCTTCACGTCTCGATATGTTTCTTGAGTTGATATTGTTTACAGGATGAAAGTCACATCATGCAGTGTATATAGAGGCGCAAAGATATACAAGCTGCTCAAAGATATTGAAGGTTTTGAAAGATATGCATCAATTCAATTGTATAGTAAAAACCCTTGAAAGGGCACATTGTAAAACAGGAGTGATGTAGCTCTTTTGAACATTGTAAATGTATATTTAAAATATTTTAATATAACGATGGGTATATATACAGTTGTGGATTTTTCCCTTGAGCCCCGGCCCCAAGGGTTTTTTCATCCACAGTTAGGGACCTTCATTTGAGTGGGGGTGTTGAGCTATATATAGTATCTCTATATATAGCACCCTGGTCCCCTCTATATAAATGCATCTCGTGTGATCAGTAGACACACTTTGGGGTTTGCAGTTATGGAGTTCTCTCTCTCTTCTCCTTTGTCTCTCTTCGTCTAGTTGCTCTCTCTCCCTCCAGTTCAACACGCATTACCACCGCCCTTTCATTGATATCCGAGCTATTTTTGGGAGGGGTCTAAAAGCGGCTTGCACCTCTTGGAGGAAGGCAAGTTTTCCTCCAAATTTTCTTTTTCAAGGAGGTAGCTTCAAAGTGAAGAAAAGCCTTCACAAAAACGACGAGTTTTTATGAAGAATCATCAAAGGTGTTCTTACAAGGAATGACAAGTGAAGAGCTCAAGTTCCCGCAAGGTGATGTTTGCATGTAACACAAATTGTGGAGCATACAAAACACAAAGACTTAAATTTTGCAAGGTACAAGTTGTCGTTTCTTTTTCTCTCTTTGCATTAGTGTGTGTTTACCGTGGTCAGTGACGATACACTACCTACACACGTTTGATTTTGAGCACGTAGATCAAAATGAGGGCACCGCCGGTGCTGCTGACACTAATATGCATGATGATGATGGTCTAGAAGATTAGGGGCTTGTAGATATGGCTTCTTTCAAGACTTTGGAACATCGCCAAAGCATAATTGAAAGAAACCTCTCTGCACTCAATGAAACCAATCTTACAGAGTTACTTGTGAGATTTATGAACTCACAGACAACTCAAGGAGCCACAAGTGGCACGGTTCAAGGGAACCAATCTTGCACAACTCAAGGAGTCAAAGAGACAAGTGTTGTAGAAGATGCAAAAGGTAGCAATTCATTACTTAAGAATATCACCATTTCTGAGTTTCACGGGGAAGAGCGTGATCGCAACAAGGATGCAGTCAATACGTTCTTACACAAATGGAGTGATATTCATAGATTGAGACACACCCCAGATATAAAGACGGGTGTGAAACAAGTCTATCTCTTATAGGCAAGGCCTATAAGTGGTGGATGAAATTTCCAATAGATGGTCGTCCTCCGTTTTGGGCTGCGTTTCAAGCTTCTTTCTCCAAAGAGTTTTTGGACTCCAATGAAGAAGATAAGAATTGGTTAGCATGGGATGCATGCCGCATGTCTGGCCTCTCTCTCACACAATACCTTTCAAAGTATCAAGAAATCATATTAAAACTAGAAGGTCTAGATGAATTCCAAAAGATATGGGGTTTTAATAGGAGTCTTGGCAAATACTATCATCTTCATGTCAAGACCCAACATCCAAAAACTTTGGAAGAAGCCATTAGTCATGAACAAACATATAATGATGATCTCAAGAGAGGAAAGAAAATGTTCCACTACAAGAGGTTGTGTGCTCTTGTGACGCTGTTAGCGACGGAAATACACTGGGTTTTTATAACCCCCGACGTCGCTAAAACCGTCGCTATATGCGTCGCTATAGGCATTGCTATATGCGTCGCTATATAGAGACGCTCATACCGATGGTTATAGCGACGTTTACACAGAAGTCTATAGCGACGCTTATAATGACACTCCAGAGCCATAAATAGCGTCGCCCGAGAGAATTTTTTTTTGGTGACAGGGCATTGAATGCCCTGCCACCCATCAACCATATTGTACTTGATTCACTTTTTAAAAAAAGTGCAAGGGTAGATAATAGACCCAAAATAGTCACCCACAAGACGCATTGTTTGCAAAATTGACAAGCGTAAAATTGACAATTGTACACATCATAGGCAAAATGAATTGATTGGCAAATGTAATAATGACAATTGTACAACATCATAGGCAAAAAGAATTGATTGGCAAAATGAATTGCGGTGACAAATGTAATAATATACATGGTTCAAAAAGACGTATAAAATTCGTCTCATGATACATAAGCTATGAGAAACCCTAAACTAATGCTATCTAGCTACATCTAAACTGACGTCGTCTAGTCAGACGTCTCATCGTGTCCAAGCGGCGTATCTATCAGATTCTGCAAAAAAAGACTTTCAGTAAGTATAAACATATAACGACATTTATGAAACAATACAAAAAATAGAAAAGAGTAAACCCTAATACTAACCATGCCGCCGCGAGAACTGAGAATGTCCATCAGGGCGTTTAAGCCCTTCCTGCCTGTGTACTCGCGCTCGTACGGTGTGGGATCACGTCCTGTCATCGACCACTGTCAAAACATACAAAGATTTCATTATGTTAGAATTAAAAAACTCATAAACCCTAAACTATCGAACATAAAGAGCAATGCGAAAACACTTACAAAATCGGCCTCAAATGATGCTCATCCATCGCTCCCCAAGCGGTGCGAGCTCCCTGCCTCTACTCGCGCTCTGGCTGCATCCTTTTGTTGCTTCCACTTGTCAGGATTCTCACGCGCTGCTTTCTTCGCATTCTTCCAATCTTCTTTGGCCAACCAATCTAGCCTGTTCCACCCATGCTTGATTGCTTTTTGCACTTCGGAACGCTTGTGTTTGCAGTATTCGCACATTCAAATCTTCATCAGGTCTTCATTGAAGCGCTGATCTCGTGTTGGAACGGGCAACTCATCATGAAGTATGCTAATGACTCTGTCTTTTAAATCACTTGGTACTTCACTCCATTTGTTTAGTATGTAGTGTCTAAACAGCTGAGAGCAAAGACCACGCATGCGCAAGATCACCTTCTTGCCGTCATCATCCATGATGATGCCGCTGCTGAAGTCGATGGAGTAAGGCAAGCCCTCTGGCCGGTGACGCGTGAACCTGGGTGTCCCGGCAGGGGTCTCTAGCGGCGTGTCGATGGGGGTACGGACGTCAGGTGTCTCCACCAATGTCTGGGCCCCGAAGCGAGGAGTGTCGAGTGGAGTGGCTCCTGGCGGAGTAGGTAGAGGTGTGTAGCTGCTAGGAACAGTCAATCGCGCAAAACCTGGCGTAGATGGCGATGCTGTGGCTAGTGTGGGGGCGGGCAAAGAAGGGGAGGGTAAAGAGCCTCTTCGAACACGAGGTGGTGTGGAGGCATCGGCGGCGGAATCCCCACAACAACCGTCACCGCCACCACTAGAGCACCGGTGTCTAGACGAGTGTGAAGATCGTCTCGTCGACCCCGAAGCTTCGGAGCGCGCCGAATGCTCCGAAAGAGAGGGAGATGCGGATCGAGTAGGAACGCGCGATGATGCGCCAGAGCGATGACGCTCCACGTACCACTGTCTCTGCTGCGGTGACAAAGAAGAAAGAAACTCCTCATCATCCATACCTGCATTAAACACACGAATATTTAAAGTTAATATTGAATGAATAGAGTAGACAATGACGCAAAGACCATTAAATACAATGACGTAATGACACATATAAATACAATGACGCAATGAATTGAGTGATAGAAGAGGCAAGTCGAAAACTCAGAATTTTCAATCAAAAGATGTGAGCGCGAGTAGAAAAGAGCGTTATACACCATGGAAGGTACTTAGAGAGCCAGAGCTTTTACAACACGGAGCAAAATTGTTCAAATACAATATTTGTGGCTTTAAGAGATCTCTCTCTCATCCTCGCATAACTCAGCATAACTTTCTATATCTATATAGAGCTCTCCGTTTAAACACATGTCCTCTGTTTCATTTTGTAGATCCTCTGCATGCACCCCATATAGAGTAGTAGCATCTTGATGCTCGTCTGGCACCACGGTAGCGGCTTCTGATTGAGCGTCTTCTCTAATCTCCTCCATTGATGCGGTTGTGATTGGCACATGGTAGCCTTCATACGTCCTTGCACTACGAGGGGCTACCTCTATGATGTACCACCACTTTGATGTAGACTTTGTGGGATGAAATATTACCTGTCAGAGCCACATAACTTACATGAGAGCTTTCAAGCACATAACTTGTAAAAGGGGGGTGTTAACTATTTACATACTTACTTGTTCGCAATGCTCGGGTAGTACGAAAGTGTCTCTTAGGTCAGTCCATTTCTTAGTAGAATCCACCTCAAGAAAACCAGACTCTCCTCTACGCACAGTAGCGTTGCGACCCTCCATGATTATCTTGAACCATTGCACGTCGAACAAGTCGACAAAAAATCCTCTCTAATCGATCCTCAAAATCTCTTGTAGCGTGCCGAAGTAAGTGAGTTCCGCCACCACAGGATCTGCATCAGAGGAACGTCGTCGACTAGACTGTTCAAATTTTTCCATAATTCCACAATCTTGAGTAAAACGCTTTTTGTCGATCCGTTCCACCCTAAAATGTCGACCTTTACACCATGCTGCTGTGTATGACTTATACTACAACGAACAAAGATTATGAGTGGCCGTTCAAACGTTTAGAAATAAAGTCACTAGCTAGTCGTACATTGCAAACTTACCTTGGTCGCGCAACCCCGAGAGTACTCCCACTCTTCCTCAGTCACTTCGTCACCGCATTGTTGTGCGCTTTTCAATTGGTTGTGCAACCATCTTAAGCTCATGAATGTTGGTAGACTCTCCAGACCCGTCGGATAGTGCATCGGTGGTCGTCTTCTCCGTCTCCACTCGATTCGTGCCCTTTGTCGCTCTTGCTTTAGGGAGTTTTATCAATCCATAAGACACTGTTTGCGGCCAATATTGCTGCATAAGATCCACATTTCTAAGGTCAACTCTGGCTCCCAAAGTATCTTTCTTGCCAGTCAGATGGTCCCATAGTAGATTACCCACATTCTTGAATATGTGCATTGGATCGAGCAAGTGATTGATCATGAGTCGGGGCCAGTATGGTAACTCGTACCATAGAGATAGTCTCTTCATCCCTGGAGGCAATCCGTCATCACACATCTCCTTCTGCTCTAACCATGCTTGTGCAGACATCCTTGGTGGCTCTCTTCCCAAAAAGCCATCGCGTAACACATGATTCTCTGGAAGATACACTTGATGACCTTCGTAGATTTGCTTCTTCAGTGAGGGCGCCCTACGTGCATTCAGTCTAGGTCCACATGTGACACATGCTCTGTATCCGCTTGTTTGAATCCCTTCATGTATACACATGATAATAGATCAACTATAGGAAAAAACAATATTTACAGTGTCTGAGTGAGGAGTGTCAATAGATCACCTGAGCATTCTGTTAGCCCGGGATAGTCATGCATGGTCCACATTAGAATGCCTCTAATCAAAGCATTCCGTCGTCCTGTGTGTCGGCTCATATCCACCACCTCTATGCCAATCCACAATTGTTGTAGCTCTTCCAATAGTGGACGAAGATACACATCCATATTCTTCACTTTATATCGCCCTGGCACAATCAAGCTTAGCCATAGGTGCCCCTTCTTCGTAGTCAACCACGGGGGAATGTTGTAGTTGACGATGACAACGGGCCATACACTGTAAGATGTTGATCTTTGAACAAATGGATTTACGCCATCCATAGCCAGGCCTAAGCGCAAATTTCGAGCTTCCCTGGCAAAATCCGACCATGTTCCATCTATATGTTTCCAGGCTGCGCAATCTGCAGGAATTCGTAGCACACCATCCGAAGATTTATTCTCCTCATGCCATGATGCTAGGGCGGCCATGGACTTACATTCGAAGAAATGCTTGATGCGAGGAAGTAGAGGAAAATGTCGCAAAACCTTTTGTGGAATTTTTGTCCCGTGGAGATCTACTCGATATCTTTCGGAATCACATTTCGGACACTTCTCCATGTCTATGTATTCCCCTCTGAAAAGAATGCAGACATTAGGACAAGCGTGGATAGAATTGTAATCCATCCCCAAGTTTCGCAAAATCTTTCTTACTTCATCTCGGGAATCTGGCATCACATTGTCAGGTGGTAGTATGTGCTCTTTAAGCAATCTACACAACATAAAAATACGATACAGTAGTGTAAAAATCTATCAGATCATTATACATTTAGAGTTTTATTAAAGTAAACTAATTGTAATAGATCACCTGAAAAGCGCTGTGACTCTAGTGTCACTCCATCCAAACTTTTCCTGCTTGTTGAGAAGAACCAGGAGTGCTTTCAATCTAGACATACGTGCTCCATTATACAATGGCGTATCGGCTTCACTTTTCATATCATCATAGATAAGCCTTTCTAAATCCATGATCGTCTCGATCATTTCATCAATCTCGGGCTCAAACATTGCCTCGTTGGGAATGTGCTCTGCATGATCATCCCCCGAGATGTCAGAGGCTACATCTTGTGGCCTCACATATGCTGCTTGACCAAAGCGCCTGCGAACACGTCTATTGGGTTGCAAGATTGCTGCTTGTTGGCCAGCGTCAGAGTCCGACGAGTTATAATTGGCAACAATTCCATCTATAATAGATGGATCGAACTCGCCAAATTCGCAAACGTACTGCAAAGAAACACGTCTTGTCCGTCGCACAGCATGCTTGCATTGATTACAAGGACATAAGACCCTCGTTGAGTGATAGGTGTTTCGGTTGGACGGTCCCACATCCTCGTCACTACTCATAATGAGGATAAAAATCTTATAACCTGGACAACAAATTTAATATTCTATTGGCATTCTTCGTCTTCTCTCTCTCTCTCTCTCTCTCTCTCTACCTCACATTCTCTAGTCATGTCCAATCCCCGCACACCTCGGTCTAGAGGTGCACGGAGATCAGAACCACCGGGTTATAATCTCGTCTTTATTGGTCAATACCTATATTTGTGGGTACAAGAAATCTACAGACCCACGTCTACATGATACTGCATGTAGTGGGCAAAACCCCTTTGCCTCTTCTCTAGCTGTAGCACTTCACAGCATCTTAACATCTTTTCACAGTAGATCTTTTCACTGTTCGTCTAACTCTAAACCCTAAACCGTAAGTAATTCTTGCGTGGATTCGATCTAACGTAAATAAGCGTAAATCTAAATAAACGTAAATCTAACTAAAAATAAACCTAAATCTAATTTAACGTAAGTCTACATCTAACCTAATCTTTAACGTCTTTTGGGATAGTTTCCTACGACGTTAAAACTCTCTTCTTCTTGTGTGTGTGTGTGTGTGTGTGTGTGTGTGTGGGTAAACCTAAATAAACCTAAGTATAATCTAATATAACATAAATCTAAATCTAACGTAAATTATGTTATATTAGAAACAAAGAACTAAACTAGTAGGGATTATAAGAACCTTAAAACTGATTTAACACATAATTTTTCACATAACTCGGCAAGAGTTGGCATTCTCATCACTAAAGATGTGAGAGTTAACTTCCGGCGGTGACGCTGCCTCATCTCCATCCACATCTGACGACAGCAATTGGCCCTTTGGACCGTTCTTGCTCTTGTTACTAACTTTGAAGTTGCTGTTGAATGACTAGAGGTTGTCTAGATGGTCATTGTCGGGGATGTAGTGACTCTTGCCGCCCTGAAGATCCACCTTCTTCCCTATCTTCTGAAGACATTTCACCAGTACTTTTGGATCGACGGAGCCCACCATGAGTGAAGGCAGCAATACCCTATATTCCATTGAGGGCTTTCTTCACCCGCTTCATGCAGGCATCGCAGTCTATGGAGACCTAAATCTAATCTAATATAACGTAAATCTAAATCTAGCGTAAATAAACGTAAATCTAACTAAAAATAAACCTAAACCTAATCTAATTTAACTTAAATAAACCTAAATCTAATTTAACGTAAATCTACATCTAAGCTAATCTTTAATGTCTTTTATGATAGTTTCCTACGACGTTATAACTCTCTCTTCTTGTGTGTGTGCGCGTGTGTGGATGTGTGTGCCAATAAAAAGAGATAAATGGTATAACCTTTCTATCACCCATGCCAAGTATGATAGATTGGTTATGCCATTTCCCTCTTGAATAATAGGTCTTGAGTTCAACTCCTCGTCGGCTAGATCTTTACGTCTTTTAATTTTAATTAGTTTCCTACGACATTAAATTAGTTTCTCTCTCTTTCTCTCTCAATGTGTGTGCGTTTTTTTGTTTATGCATTTTTTCTCTCTCTTTTTCTCTCTCAATGTGTGCGTTTTTTGTTTATGCATGTTCTCTCTCTCTTTTCCTCTCTCAATGTGTGCGTTTTTTGTTTATGCATGCTCTCTCTCTCTTTTCCTCTCTCAATGTGTGTGTGCATTCTTTGTTTATGTATGTGTGTGTGCGTTTTTGTTTATGTTTGTACTCTCTCTCTCTCTCTCTCTCTCTCTCTCTCTCTCTCTCTCTCTCTCAAAAACACTATGTGTGTGTGTGTGTGTGTGTGTGTGTGAGAGAGAGAGAGAGAGGGAGAGAGAAAGAGGGGAAGGGAACATGAGAGTGAGTAGAGGGAAGGAGCATACCTGGCTCTCCTTCCTCTCCTCGTGTGTGTGTGTGTGTGTGTGTGTGTGTGTGTGTGTGTGTGGAGAAGAAAGAAAGAGAGAGAGAGAGAGAGAGAGAGAGAGAGGGAGAGCGTTTCCTGCTCCTTGCTTGAGGGCGCCAAAAAACTCAGATCTGAGATCTGAGTTTTTGGGCGCTCTCTGTTATTTTTTTTAGCCCAGCCGGCGTCGCTATGAGCGTCACAAATTTACTTATAAATTTGCGACGCTCATAGCGATGCCGGGAATTTTCTTTTTTGAGCGTCGCTGATATGAATAGCCTCTTGTAGTGTTCCCTACTCTAAGAATACTTTTGCTAAGAGCAATGTGGCTAAGAGCTAATGGAGAGGTAGATCTCCCACACGTTCCAAGAGGAATAAGAGACAATCTACCTCTCCACGCCCACAATAGGCTAGGAAGCCTAAGCAATCACAAGATACTCCGCGTGGGTCTCGCAGCATTGCTGATTTTGAGCGTGCAAAGAAACAAAATTTGTGTTTTAGATGTCTTTCGGACCAACATAACAAGAAAGATTGTCCTCTTTTGCAAGGCAAAGAAAACGCCATGCACACGGTGCAACACCTCACATTAGATTCATCTCCTAAATATTGTGCTGTAGAGGTTCTTCATATGGAAGAAAATCACAAGTGTTGTGTGTCTGCTTCAATGTGGAAACCCACCTTTGGCCCCCATGATTTGATTCGCATGCATGGCACTATTAACAGACAACATGTTCGTATTTTAGTGGATGATGGTGCAACTCATAACTTCTTGAACTATAAGCTAGTCAAGAAATTGAAGCTTACACAGACTCCCTACTCTCACAAGTATGTGGTGGAGCAGATGTCTAAGAATGATAAAGAAGTATGGGACACGGTAGTTCAAGGGGTTGAGCTTATTGTTCAAGATCATACGATGACCCTTGACTTCCAAGTTATGAACATGGACCGTGCTGATGTAGTTTTAGGACGGGAGTGGCTGCATGGTTTATGAAACACATTGCACACTAGTTATGAACACAACTCCTTATCCTTTATGGCCAATGGTAAACATGTGATTTTGTTTGGTGAGAAAAATATACCATCTTCACCTCTTATATGTACAGCCGCGCTTTCTATTTTACAGAAAGCCAATTTAATAGATGAAGTCTTTTTGTGTTACTACTTGTCTCCAAGTCTTGTGAATTCTCAAGAGCAAAGTACGGTGAATTCTAGTAATGGTATGCAAAGTGCAATGAGTTCTACTGATAAACAAAGTGTTAACAAATCTAGCGAGCAAAGTGCTCTCAATTTTAATTCTATAGAGCAACGTGCAACTGTTGTAAAACAAACATTATAGGAATTACAAGATTCTCCATCCGAGCATAACTCTAGTTTACTTTCTCCTTTTGCACAGCAAAAGCTGCTCACTTACTCACGGAGTGTAGTGATGTGTTCTCAAGTGCTTCACCACTTGGTTTACCCCCTACACATGATGTGTAGCATGGAATAGATGTCTTGCCAGGCACTAAACCGGTGAGTAAACAACCTTATCGTATGAGTGTTAAAGAAGCCAAGGAGGTTGAGAGTCAGTTGGCTCACTACCTCGCTCGTGGTTTCATTAGACCTAGCACTTTGCCTTGGGCATCGCCAATTCTATTGGTAAAAAAGAAAGATGGTACTATGCGCATGTGCGTAGATTATCGCGGATTAAATGCGATAACCATCAAGAACAAGTATCCTCTGCCTCGAGTGGATAAGTTGTTTGATCAAATCCATGGGGCAAGATACTATACAAAGATAGATCTTCGTTCAAGATACCACCAGGTACGTATCCTACTGCAAGATATCTCCAAAACTGCCTTTAGAACACGGTGGTGCACCTAGAATTTTTCGACCCATGGAACTGTTAGCAGCAGGTATAGGGCATCATGCAAGTTGATGGTTACAGACTTTGGCAAGTGCTAGATGCAGCCTGGAACAAGTGCTACATGATGTGCATGCTAAATGTGGCTCTAAGTTGGTCGAATGTTGTTCCAAAGCTTTGCAAGGTTGGGAGGCTTCAAAGTGTTGAAGCTCGATGAAAATCGTCGCGAAGTGTTGCCGTGATATGTATACCAAAGCTACCTTGTGCTCGAGGAATTCAATTTTTTTGGATATTCGAAGAACACTATCTGTACGATCTTTTCTCAAGTATTCCGGTGGCTTATTGAGGTTCAAAGTGGAAGGAAGCGGAGGAGGATGAGTGTTTTCGATCGTTCCGTAAGGTCGGCGGGAAATCATGAACGTGTGAAAGGAGGCCAGAGTCGATTTTTTACATAAATGGGTGCAGATTGCATGGGCAGATGCCACGAGCCATGGGAGGCCAGGAAATGGGTGGCTGCATGGGAAGAGAAGTCGCCCTGAGCAGGAGTTGCCAAACGGGGAGGACCGTGAGCGGGTGCTAGAGGATTTGCTAGAGGTGGCAGGGGTATGGCCAACAGGTGGGCAGGTGCCGGGCCATAGGGACGATGAGCAGCATGCTGGGAGTTTGCGCCAGATGGGTGGACTGCATGGGAGAGAGCATGCGAGTTGCGAGGTGCATGGGGACACCAGTGGTGTGCATGGCCGAGACAACCTTAAGCAGAAAGAAGAACAGTCTTGCGGGGGAGCTACAGAGAGATCTCATATGCAGCTGGGAGTCGCCAGTGGTGGGCTGGTCAAGCAAGAGATCACGGGGTGGCCATAGCGGGCCGAGCTGCAGAATACAGCGCCAGGTCAAGGGTCGCGGTGCCGAGGTGGACTTCATACCAAAGAAGGTCGAGGGGCGACCATAGCAGGACGCCAATTGCATGGCAAGCTGCAAAAGGGATGGGCCAAGGACAGGTTGAAGGAAGGTGACGGGTGCTGGGAAATGCAACAGGCCACAGGGGTGTGGCGTAGCATGAGTGTTGACAAGAAGGGTGCAGGGCAGTGGCGCATAAAGGAGGTCAGGTTGATGAGGACCACAAAGGGCTGGCAAGCAGGCCAAAGTCTGCAGAAGAGAATTGAAGAGCAGCCGCCACAAACAGTTGGCCGCGTGGACGTGCATGCCGTAGCCAAGGAAGAGCCAACACCGCATGGAGCGTTGTCAAGCCGGGAGGTTGCCATTGGAGTTGTTGGAAGCGTGATCTCGAGAGCAAGTTATTGTGTTGAATGGTGTCCATGTAAGGCCGCGAGCGTGTTGTAGGTGTCCATCATTGTATATGTCTTGCTTTAAACCTACGAACGGAGCTTGATCGATCTCCATATGCTTGTTGTTTGAGTGACTCGTATACATCATTTTTTCCTATCATTCTCGCTCTCTTTTCCAAGGGTGCCCGATATATGTGTGTGCTTTTTAGGGATATCGGGCGTGAGAGCTTTCTATGTGCATGTGAGCGTCGAGAATGTGGGAGCTCTCTATTTCAATGTGGGGCAAGGTCAAAGGTTTAGGTGGTTGAGTGGATGTTGGGTGGTCGTGTTAGGGCAGTCGTGGATGATCAGATGTGAGTCAGGCCAATAGTCGTTTGTCGATTTGGTGTCTATATGTGTGATTCTGTGTGGGTAGGGTGCATAAGTTATCCTGGGTTATACAGAGGCAGGCATATTGTGTGCCGGGGTGTTGTTCCCATTTTCCCCATACCATCAGTGGTGCCCCAACGGAGGAGCTACTGCTTGCTTCTCGGTGAAGTCGAAAACGGTGTTGCGGTGATATCAATTTCAAAGAGCAAGTGATGCTAACCAAGATGTGGTCGGATTTTCTGACTTTTACAGGTGTTGAAGATGCAAAAGTGTGGTTGCAAGACTATGGTCTATTTTTGCTGGAGAGCGGCTTGTCGAAAGAAGAGGGAGTGGCTCAGGCGTTCCCACTCCTAGTTCGTGGAAAAGCAAAGTTATGGTACGAGGGCTTGCAGGTTGAAGCAAAACAGGATTGGAGCACACTGGAAGCGACATTCTGAGGCCGATATGTGTCCAACACGTAGTGGAGTGAAGTGAAGGAGATGATGGACAACCTTAGGAAAAGCCTTGACGGTGATTTCCGAGCATTTGTGTGGGAGTTCGAGGCCATATGAAGCAAGTTGGTTAAGGTAACTGCTCTAGAGAATGCATATTTTTTAAAGATGACGAAGTTTGTGGATTGCTTGCATGTAAAAGTTTGCATGTAAAAGTGTGGGATAAAGTCGAGATAGATGGACCGTGCACGTACGAAGAGGCACTAGCCTATGCGCAGAGCAAGACGAAGAAGGTCTTAAAGAAGCAACAGGCAAAGCAGGTTCTGGCGAGTTCATTGGTTCCAAGGACAATTTCTAGGGAAGAGCTTCAGGTAATCCGACCCTTTGTTGATGCACATGTGGTAGTAGCAGATAGGCGTGATGACAGAGTAGAGACGATACCGTGGGCCTATGAGGCCTCAGCAGCTGCAGAGAGGAGTCTACCGAGTACCACCTGATGTTCTTGACCAAGTGACAGCAGGCAGTGGAGAAGATAGATGAAGTGCCAAAGCCGGTGAGTTTTGTGGAGATGGACAACAAATGGGAAACAGAGTCTGCTTTCTCAAGGTTTGAGACATATGATGTTATGCATGTCGATAAGGTGGTCAAAGAGAAACAAATTGCAGGTGAAGATACTTTTGTGCGGACCAGGGGGTTGGGCAACCCTCTCTCTTGCCTTGTGATGGTATGGCCATGTTTACTGAAGAAGAGTGCTTCGATGAAGCAGACTGGGGGTTCGATGATCCAATGGTCGATGTAGATAACGAGTCGCAGGTTTTGGTTGCTAAAGCTGTGGCGAGAATACAATGTATGCAAGGCTTTCCACCTTTTCAGTGTTGTTTGAAGGGACTACAGGTGAAGGTATGCCGGTGTTTGCTTTGGAGGATCAGTTATCGCAGGTGGATGCCATGTTGTTGACGGATATGTTGTTGAAGCTTGCTATGCAAGCGCCTCTATGCCAATTGCTACAGGTATCTTGTTTGAAGACAATCATGCTATGGCGAGCTCTCTAGCCGATGGCTGGGAATCAGATGATGTAAAAGGTTTGCAAGGTGTACAGGCTTGTTTTATGTGTGAAGAAGGTTCATGTGTACAGTTTTTTGAAGGGTTATGCTGTCAAGAGCTACATACATGGATGGCTTTCAGGTTTAAAAGTGCAACGTTGGGGTGGTTTGTATCAATTTTATAGACGGATGGTGATGATCAATGCCATATTTTTTATCCAGGTGGAGTTTACACTATTCTTGGGAAAGCTCGAGGCTTTCCATTTGATCAGGAGGGTTTATGCGGCTGATAAAATCTCCCTCTATCTATCTATACAGTTGTACATACTACATATAGCTTCTTATTATGGAATCAAGTTCGCGCTTCTTATGCAGTTTTCTAATACCTTAATAATGCTATGGTTGAGCATGAATGCTTAATGAGGGGGTGGGCAACGATGGTGCACCTAGAATTCATCGACCCATGGAAGTGTCAGTAGCAGGTATAGGGCATCATGCAGGTTGATGGTCGCAGACTTTGGCAAGTGCTAGATGTAGCTTGGAATAAGTGCTACATGATGTGTATGCTAAATGTGGCTCTAAGTTGGTCGAACGTTGTTGCGAAGCTTTTCCAGGTTGGGAGGCTTCAAAGTGTTGAAGCTCGATGGAAATCGTCGCGAAGTGTTTCTGTGATATGTATGCCAAAGCTACCTTGTGCTCAAACGAATTCAATTTTTTTGGATACTCGAAGAACACTATCTGCATGATCTTTTCTCAAGTGTTTCAGTCGCTTATTGCGCTTCAAAGTGGAAGGAAGCGATGGAGGTGGCGTGTTTTTGGTCGTTCCGTATGGTCGACGGGCAATCATGAACGTGTTAAAGGAGGCTAGAGTCGGTTTTTTTTATAACAAAGCAAAAAACAAGGTGACTGCAGCAGCTTGCATGGGCAGATGCCGCGAGCCATGGGAAGCCAGCAAAGGAAAGCACAATGGGTGGTTTCATGGGAAGAGGAGTTACCCTGAGCAAGAGTTGCCAAACGGGAGGACCGTGAGCGGGCGCTGAAGGATTTGCTGGAGGTGGTAGGGGTATGGCCGATAGGTGGGCAGGTGCCGGGCCATAGGGACGATGAGCAGCATGCTGGGGGTGGACTACATGGAAGAGAGCACGCGAGTTTCCAGGTGCATGGGGACACGAGGTGGTGTGCATGGCCGGGACAACCATAAGCAGGACGAAGAACAGGCTTGCGGGGGAGTTACAAAGAGATATCATACGTAGTTGGGAGTCGCCAGTAGTGGGCTGATTGAGCAAGAGATCACAGGGTGGCCATAGCGGGCCGAGTTGCAGAAGACAGATCCAGGTCAAGGGTCGCGGTGCTGAGGCGGGCTTCATACCAGAGAAGGTCGAGGGGCGACCATAGCAGGACACCAATTGCATGGCAAGCTATAAAAGGGATGGGCCGAGGACAGGTTGAAGGAAGGTGACGGGTGCTGGGAACTGCAACAGGCCATGGGGGTGTGGCGTAGCATGAGAGTTGATAAGAAGGCTGCAGGGAAGTGGCGCATAAAGGAGGTCAGGTTGATGAGGGCCACAAAGGGCTGGAAAGCAGGCCGAAGTCTGTAGAAGAGAATCGAAGAGCAGTTGCCACAAACAATTGGCCGAGTGGTGCATGTCGTAGCCAAGGAAGTGCCAACACCGCATGGAGAGCTGTCAAGCCGGGAGGTTGCCATTAGAGTTGTCGGAAGCATGATCTTGAGAGAAAGTTATTGTGTTCAGTGGTGTCCATGTAAGGCCGCGAGCGTGTTGGGAGCAGAAGAAAGTGTCCATCATTGTACATGTCTTGCTTTAAACCTACGAACGGAGCTTGATCGATCTCCATATGCTTGTTGTTTGAGTGACTCATATACATCGTTTTTCCTATCACTCTTGCTCTCTTTTCCAAAGGTTCCGGATATAAGTGTGCGCTTCTTAGGGATATCGGGGGTGAGAGATTTTTATGTGCATGTGAGCGTGTGTCGAGAATGTGGGAGCTCTCTATTTGAATGTGGGGCAAGGTCAAAGGTCGAGGTGGTTGAGTGCATGCTAGGTGGTCGGGTCAGGGCAGTCGGGGATGATCAGATGTGAGTCAGGCCAATAGTCGTTTGCCAATTTGGTGTCTATATGTGTGATTCTGTGTGGGTAGGGGTACGGAAGTTATCCTCGGCTATAGAGAGGCAGGCATATTGTGTGCCGGGTGTTGTTCCCATTTCTCCCATCCCAACGGTTTGGGCATTTTGAATTTTTGGTTATGTCTTTTGGTCTAACCAATGCTCCAACTACATTTATGACACTCATGGATATTGTCTTACGTCCGGGGGATTCACCATGGAAAACTTACCGCACCACGTAAGTGTAGGGGAGGGGTTTTTTTGAGTAATTTAAACGGGTCGGGATTAGACGAGTAGCTAAAGTGCAGGCTGAATGGGCACATAGTTTGAAAGTCAAACTAAAACACATTGAGGGTACATCTAGTTATGAACAAAAGTGGTTCCTTAGTACATTGTCAGTCACTATGTTACACGCTCTTTGACTAGTTTTACTCAGTTAGATCATGTGAGACCTAAATTTTATATGTAAGATAGGGGTATGATATTTTTTTACATTGACTTTTGTATAAGCGTAAAAAGGGGGGTCACATCCCTAATATGAGTCGTATTTAGGGGTTTTATCAAAGTTGTCCGCTCGCAGGTGGCGTCGCATTTTTTATATAGAGTAAATCCTCCGGGGTCTTACGTCCCTATCTTGGAAAATTTGTTGTGGTTTTCCTTGATGACATTCTCATTTACAATAAGACTAAAGATGAACACATAGAACAATTACGATTAGTGTTTGAATAGGTATGAGCTCACGCGTTGTATGCTAAGCAAAGCAAGTGCGATTTCTTTAAAACAGAGATACATTACCTCGGTCATGTGATCTCTTATTCTGGCATCAAGATGGACACTAACAAGGTCGCTGACATTCTTTGATGGATACATCCCAACACCGTTGAGGAGCTTCAGAATTTTGTAGGCATGGCTAGATTTTATCGACAGTATATCCATGACTATGCCAAAATCATTGTTCCTATGACAGATCAACTTAATGCAAAAGGTAAGACCTTTTCTTGGGAAGAAGCCCAAAAACGCAGTTTCGAACAGCTCAAGGTAGCTATAAGCCACTGCTCCCATCCTAGCAATCGCCGACCCACTTAAGCCGTTTGTGGTAGAGACCTGACCCGGATTAATTACTTGTAGTGATTGATCACCACTATGCACTAGAACTCTTATGAATTTAGAGGAATTGTTTTATCAGGTCACACATCAGATTTTGCATCAAGCTGGTCATAGATAATGGTTGATATGGAGCAAGTCAAGGGTTGATTTACACCAGCTTTGGATGGGTGAAAATTGGACGAGTAGCTAGAGTGCGGGCTGAACGGACACATAGTTTGAAATTCAAACTGAGACACATGGAGGGTACATCTAGTTATCAACTAGAGTGGTTCCTTAGTACATTGTCAGTCACTATGGTACACACTCTTGGACTAGTTTTACTCAGTTAGATCATGTGAGACCTAATTTTTTTATGTAAGATAGAGGTATGGTAGTTTTCTTCATTGATTGTCGTATAAGCGTAGAAAGGGGGGTCATATTTCCTAACATGAGTCATATAAAGGGGTTTTATCAAAGTTGTTCGCTTGCAGATGGCATCTCGTTTTGCATATAGAGTGAATTCCCCGGGGTTTAGTCCATTTATGCTTTTGTATGGATTTCAACCTAAATCACCCGTTATGGTGGGGTTCGATAAGGAGAAGATAAAACAAGAAGGATTTTCTCCAAGACCATTTTGACATGCTTCGAGTTGCTCGACAGAATGTTAAGCAAGCTCAAGATCGATATAAGAATTACGCAAATGAGCATCTACATCTTGCTACTTTTGAAGAAGGAGACAAGGTTTTCCTCAAAGTTCCGGTGCATTCAGAAAGTCTGAAGACGGAAAAAGTTGTTAAACTTTCACCATGCTATTGTGGACCGTCTACCATTCTCAAACGTATAGGTCAAGTGGCCTATAAGTTAGCTCTTTCACAACACTCACAAGTTCATCATGTTTTTCATGTTAGCCATTTACGAAAACAGTTAGGACAAAATGATAATGATAATGTCATTGACACAGGTGTGTTGGTTGACCTTATTGCACCGCCAAGCATTTCTCATGAGCCCGAAAAGATTTTGGATTCTCATGAGCTTTGCACCAGACATCATGTGAGACGACAGGTGTTCGGGTAAAATGGATAGATAGACCTAAAGAAGGTTCTACATGGGAGAATGTCTCCGCACTTAAGAAAAATTTTCCTACATTCATTTTCGAGGACGAAAACAATTCTCCAAGGGGACGGGGGGGGGGGGGGGGGGGGGGGGGGGGTAATGTAAGGACATGGGCCCTATGGACAATTTTGGGTAATGTAAGGACATGGGTCCTATGGGCTAGGGGGAGGCTATAAGATAGCACGCGCATTACCAGCGCCCTTTCACCTATCCATGACTTCATGTTCGAATAGAGACAAAGTATCCATGCTTAGTCCAAATCCAGCCTCCTTGATTCAACAAATGTTGGGCTTACACTAGTAGGAGAAATGATAGGCTTCCTACTCTCAATTAAATGATCACTCTCTCTTACAATGGTATAGAGCTCCCTTGCAAAGCACCCTTAATACAACACATACATGTGCATAAGCCAATGAGATTCCACTCAAGAGCTCCTTCTCAAGAGACTAAGATTGGATTCTAAAGCTATAGCATAGTGCTCTTGCTTATGGCTTCCCCTATTGTGCTTGCTACACCCTCCTTTTATAGCAATCTTGAGGGCTAGCGTTACTCCTCTAACCATGGTTGGGTTAGAATCTCATCACTTTATCTAATTTCTTTTGCTTGGAATTATCAAGAAGTTGGTGGGGATGGATGAAGAAAAGAGAGAGGAGAGAAATAGAGGTGATAGGACCTTTCATAGTGGGTTAGTGTTAGTAGATTAGTAGAGTTAGTATTTTTATAATTAATCTATAGATGGAATCGGATATTTACAATGAAAGTATCCATGTAGAATACAAATAAGGAAGAAAAAATCTTAAGAGGTAAGAAAAAATGGATTTCCTACAATGTTGATGCTCCAAGTGTCTTGAGTAGGGCCAATTTTGATGCTTGGTGACGGTCCACTAGCTTTGACGGTACGGTTTTTTCCTCTCTTGACCTTCCTTGGGAGCCAGGGTAATTGAAGATGACTAATCAATCACCATGATACTGTCTTTCAAGAGAAGAGGCTGGATTTTGTGATTTTTTTGATAGATATGGGTAATTTGGAGGAGGAAAAATAAGACTAGGTGGTCAATTTTTGAATAGAAGTGTGTGTAAGAGGCATGAATTCACCATGGTTTCTCTCATTCTTCAAAGTTGAAGAGAAGATGAGTAGGGTGTAGAGAGGAGTGGTGAGGAAGGTGGGGATGATGAGTGGAGAAGTGTGTGTGAAAGAGAAAAATGATAAAGTGGAAGAGGGAGTGTGGCTGCATGGCATGGGAAAACTGGGGTCCACAAATAAAACCATAGCTCGCACCTCCTAGCTCAAAAAAATATAAACAAATTTGAGGCAAAAGTTCAACTCACGAGCTACAATTCTTGTCTTTATTACCTTTTCAAATTTAGAGAGAAAGTGGCCTTTAAAAATTCATGAAAACCGGCTATTTTTTTTCCACTACACAAAGTCCTTGTGGGGTCCTTCTTTGGATAATTCTTTTGAATGCCTCCAAGAGTTAGCCCTCCATAGTGCATGCATGCATGCCACATACCCTTGACCTTATTTTGTAGGTCTATAATTGAAGATACTATTGAGATCATGACATAACTGAATAAGACAACTAAGGAAATCAAATATTGAGGGGTCTAAAAAATATGTACATGTCAAATATAAATAATATAGATGGTAAAAATATAAAGGGGTCAAAATAAATCTCTCTCATTATGCGGCTACCATAAAAAGATGAATATTTTTTGTATTCTATTTTATGAGAGTAATAGAGAATAGATGTAGGAAGGAAAAAATCACAATAGTGAAAAAATATACACATAAAACTTTGAGGTGGAGTTACACCAAAAATAAGAGAAGCTTGCATATAATTATTTCTATATGAAATAAAGAGTATGCAAAATGGTAAGAAAAATTTTGGTAATGGTGAGTCAATATACATTGCATAGATAACGCACACCTAGGTAGAAATATTTAAATAAATACCTAAATAATTATGAAAAATCCTCATATTTAGACCCTATATACAGTGAAATATTTACACACAAAGAGGCCATAATATACTATTATTATTTTTTATTTTATTTTTGCTGGCTCAACTAGCCCAGTGACTAGCAAATTGAGGGTTTTTTTAAGGAGATATGGGAAAGGTCCCCTAACTCACACACACCTATGTACAATGAAATGGTAGGGATAGCAATGGTGTTCGGGTGATATTGGTAGGGTGAGGTAGCTCACTATGGCAACTTGGATAGCCAGAAAAACGGCTATCATTAGCCCTCCCCCAGGATGATGGTATATTCATGTGCCATCATAAAGCATCTTTTCCAAAGAGAGTCCTTCAAAGTCCTTAACAAGATCTTCCTTGTTTGGCCCCTCGGCATTTTGGTTCGTATTACACTCATGCTTCATGGAACAATACGTACATGAGATAGATACCTTTTGACAGATCTCTGGTAGATCCTTT
Organism: Adiantum capillus-veneris; assembly: GCF_014529385.1. Taxonomy (NCBI): domain Eukaryota; kingdom Viridiplantae; phylum Streptophyta; class Polypodiopsida; order Polypodiales; family Pteridaceae; genus Adiantum; species Adiantum capillus-veneris. The sequence continues at coordinate 115,531,685 of NC_140947.1, read as the reverse complement.
GGTAGAAGGCAACTCAAATAGGGCTTCAAGCGATACCCGTTTACCTTCTTGGAGTGCTCTTTCTCATTCAAGTCCGTAAGCTGATAGTAACTTGCATTGAAAGCCTTCTTGACTATGTATGGCCCCTGCCATCTAGTTTCAAATTTGGCATCAAAATGATTATCGAGTCTATTGTCATATCTTATCACAAGATCTCCTTCATTAATGCCTTTGTCATTTCGTTTCTTATCAAGCTTCTCCTTCGCCTGTGTAGATTTCCTCTTGTAGCAGTCATAGGCTGTTGCTCTTTTTCACTCAAGCTCTACCAATGTAAGAAGTTGATCCATCCATGCTTCTTGATCATCTTGTGTTGCTTTTCCATGAAGTCACATTGTTGGAATATTGAGTTCAATTGGCTGTAAAACCTCTTGACCATAGACCAAATGAAATGGTGTGAACTCCGTGGCTTCCCTATATATGGTTCGATACGCGCACAAGGCGCCATCCAAGAAGTCATCCCACAACTTTGTCTTGTTTTTCACCATCTTTCTAATGATGCCTACAATGACACCATTAGCTTTTTCTACCAAACCATTTGACTGGGGATAGTAGGGTGTACTGTGACGATGTATAATGTGAAGTTCTTCACAGACTTCTGTGAGCAAGCCCTTTCTAAACCCTGGACAATTATCAGAAACAATCTCCAAAGGTGTGCCAAATATACAAGAAATATGAGTGTAGACAAATTTGCTCACTGTCCTCTCATTTACCTTTGCCACACTTTGTGCTTCGGCCACCCACCTAGTCATATAGTCTACAGCCACTAGAATGTAGAGTATACCATTTTTTGTCCTAGGCAGAGGACCCATAGCATCAGTGCTCCACTTTTCAAGGGTCCATTTGCAAGCACGATTCTCCTTGGACTCACGATCATAGCATCAATGCTCCACTTTTCAAGGGTCCATTTGCAAGCACGATTCTCCTTGGACTCACGATGCACACACTCTACACAACTAGGCTTGAAGAGTGGTGTGTTATGTGTTGAGAATGGTGTGGTGTAGTGTGATCATGTGATAATTTACAACGGAGAGAAGGGCTCTATTTATAGGTTTTAGAAGCCCTATTTTGCATTAGGCCTAATCAAGTTTATTTGAAGGAATAAAAGATTATGCATATTTTTATTTTTTTTAATGAGGGTGGGTCTCTCTTGTCCTTTGAGTCACATGGATGTGGGCTCAAGGGAAGAGAATTATTGAGGATGAAAGGAGAGAGGGATTGAGTGAATAATTTGGGAGGGCCTACTCTAGTAGAGGGTGCATTTTACAATAAGGTTAGTGGTTAGTAGTTAGTAATTATCACTAAAAGATATTTACACAATCATTCACCAAATGGTGAGATATATGATGAGAAAAGTTAGAGAAGGGATAAGCTTGTAAAGTAAGGTTGAAGCTTGGAGAAGTTGACATTCACCTCTTTACAACACTGGTAGAAGAAGCGGTCAGCATGGCGAAGTAGCGCGTGTCGATGAAGCTATGTTATCTTCAAACCTTGGAAAATTCATGATAAAAGCCTTCATTTGCAGAGGTTATCTTTGGATTTTTACTGATTTTTTGAAGTTCTTTACAAAGTTGAAGAGAGTATGGTAATATGGACATATATGTAAAGATAAAAGGGGACACATAGGGTGTAGAAATGGAGGATGAAGGCTATGGAGATGTGAGAGATGTGGCAATGGTGAAGAGGGTGAATTAGGACATGTGAGTTGCAGGTTTAAACCTACGAACGGAGCTTGATCGATCTCCATATGATTGTTGTTTGAGTGACTCGTATACATCATTTTTTCCTATCATTCTCGCTCTCTTTTCCAAAGGTGCCGGATATATGTGTGTGCTTTTTAGGGATATCGGGCGTGAGAGCTTTCTATGTGCATGTGAGCGTCGAGAATGTGCGAGCTCTCTATTTGAATGTGGGGCAAGGTCAAAGGTTGAGGTGGTTGAGTGGATACTGGGTGGTCGTGTTAGGGCAGTCGTGGATGATCAGATGTGAGTCAGGCCAATAGTCGTTTGTCGATTTGGTGTCTATATGTGTGATTCTGTGTGGGTAGGGGTGCATAAGTTATCCTAGGTTATACAGAGGCAGGCATATTGTGTGCCGGGTGTTGTTCCCATTTTCCCCATACCATCAGTGGTGCCCTAACGGAGGAGCTATTGATTGCTTCTCGGTGAAGTCGAAAACGGTGTTGCGGTGATATCAATTTCAAAGAGCAAGTGATGCTAGGCAAGATGTGGTCAAATTTTCCGACTTTTATAGGTGTTGAAGATGCAAAAGTGTGGCTGCAGGACTATGGTCTATTTTTGCTGGAGAGCGGCTTGTTGAAAGAAGAGGGAGTGGCTCAGGCGTTCCCACTCCTAGTTCGTGGAAAAGCAAATTTATGGTACGAGGGCTTGCAGGCTGAAGCAAAACAGGATTGGAGCACACTAGAAGCGACATTCTGAGGCCGATATGTGTCCAACACGTAGTGGAGTGAAGTGAAGCAGATGATGGACAACCTTAGGAAAAGCCTTGACGGTGATTTCCGAGCATTTGTGTGGGAGTTCGAGGCCATATGAAGCAAGTTGGTTAAGGTAACTGCACTAGAGAATGCAGATTTTTTAAAGATGACCAAGTTTGTGGATTGCTTGCATGTAAAATTGTGGGATAAAGTCGAGATAGATGGACCATGCATGTACGAAGAGGCAAAATCTTCTTCATAGTTAACTCTTGGGCAAAATGACCACCACATGCCTCTTCATGCAAAACTTTTAGAATGGCTGCAATTTCCTTGATAGTTGGTAATACTTTGCACAGTTGATCCTTCCCTCTTTGATAGAGGGATCCTTCTAGGAAGAGATACATGCTTGCCTTATTCATGAGTCTCCTCTGCTGAGCTTTTGTGAAGTCTTGTGGAAACTCACCCTCCAAAATGTAGCCAATAATGGGAGTCAATGACTCCAATCCCTACTACCTCTGTTTCTTGACAGCTGCTGCCACCATGATGACCTGCACTTCTTTCTCAACACATGTAACTGCTTGTTGTGCAAGTAAATTGTCATCTTCATTTTGTTTCCTAGGAATATGATATAGTTGCACTTCTTCAAATTGAATAAACAATCTACAAATGGGATGAATTTTTGTCCTTAGGATTTTATTCTTGCATGCCCTAATGCCTAGAATCTGCTTTACAATGAGAAGTGCATCCCAATTTACCATGAGACATTGTATACCTTGGTCAATGCCTATCTTTAAACCATGAAGTACTGTGTCATATTCTACTTCATTGTTGCTAGTTGAACCTGGTAGATTGACCTTCTCTTTCATGACCACCTCTCCACTTGGGTTGAGCAACACTAGCCCTCCCCCTGCTTTTCCTCTGGCTCGTCGAAAAGCTCCATCAAAGAACAAGGTAAAAGCATTAGGAATACTTTTTGGTGGTGGCAATGGTAGGGTCTTTATTTCAGGCACCTTAATCTCCTTCTCATGTACCCTATAAGTGAGAATCCTTGCCAATTGTGCACGCACACTATGTTCTACCTTGAAAGAGTGTTGGAACTCTTGCAACTCCATAATCCACTTTGAGACCCTAGTACTAAGATTCATTTGAGATGACATCCAAGGAAACAAATCTTTTGCAGTGAGAATTACAAAAGGTTATGATAGCAAGTAGGATCTAAAATTTCTCACCGCCGCAAACATGATAGAAAGCATCATGAGTTCTATCTCCGTGTAGCCTCTCTCCAGAGCATTCATGACCCTACTAGCAAAGTAGATGGGTTGCATCTGGGTACTATGGGGATCTTCTTGTAGCAAAACCGCACCAATTCTTTCTTTCCCAACACGAGAGCTAACAAAGAATGTGTAGTCCCAACAAGGAGGCATGAGTGTTGGTAGCTCTAACATGATGACTTTAATGTTACAAAAGTACTCTTCAAGCTCATCAGACCATGCAAATTCTACTTGTTGTGTCAACTTTTGCAAAGAGTGAAGCAACTTCGAAGCTAAGTGAATGAAGCATGACATATACTTCTCCTTTTGAATGAATGAGATGACCTCTTTGAGATTCATGGGTGATGGGAGTTCAATAAGATACTTTTCCCATGAAGGATCCACCTTAATGTATTTATAGGAAACCTTGTGACCAAGCAAGATCACTTCATCTTGACCTATGTGACACTTGTCAGGGCTGAGTTGACCTCCCATGTCGTAGAGCTTCTTTAAACCTTCTTCTACCTTTTGTAGAGGCAATGATTTTGAGCTATAAATTCAAAAATCATCCATGAACACCCTAATTGACTTTCCAAAGAATGCTTGAAACACCATGTTCATGAAACGTTGGAAAGTTGCAAGAGCATTTGTCAGGCCAAATGGCATAACTCTAAAAGCATAAGAACCCCAAGGAGTGATGAAGGTTGTTTTCAATTAATCTTCCAATGCGATGCCTATTTGAAAGTAGCCTGAGTAGCCATCACACATAGTGTTCTTCTCATGACCAGCTACCTCATTTAGTATCTCATCCTGAAATGGGAGGGGAAAGTGATCTCTATTTGTTGCCTCATTGAGTGGACAGTAATCCACACACACCCTCCACTTGCTGTTTTTCTTGGGAGTGACAACAACAGGAGAGACCCACTCTGAATTATCCACTGGATAAATAAAACCTGCTGCTAGAAGCTTTCTTACCTCCTTGAGTAAAGCCTGCTCCTTGATGACTCCTAGACTTTGTAGATTTTGAGCCTTAGGTGTGACCTCTGGCTTCAACTCTCTTGTGCTGAACAACATCTACTCCATGCACATTGGTGTAGTCTTTAGCAAAAAGCCTAGGAAAATTCCTTAAAACACCTTTGAACTCCTCTCTTTCATCCTTTGTGAGTGTTGTTGACAACATACCTTCTAGAATTCCTTCCTCTTCCACATTTTGGTTCTCTTGGGAACCTACCTCTTCCAAACCTGTACAAGAGGTATCTTGTTTGTTTGGCTTAAACCTTTACCCCATGACTTCGATGGAAGACTCCTCTTGAGTAATGCTGCCGCTACTTTATTCTTCTAAAGTGCTATCGGTCCAGCCTTCCTCCGTCTCACTTTGTGATGATTCTTCATGGATATCCTCTTGGCGTTGCTCCTTCATGTCAAAGATAACATTCTTATGATTGTCATTCCTACAAATTAGCTTTTCACTCTCTCAATCGTGCAAAGCTCGCATTTTCATTAGCCATGGTCTTCCTAGGATAAATGGGTAACTATTTCCTTTGGTAGACATGACATAGAAATCCACCGCCTTCTTAATGCCAAAGGCCTCTACGAAAAAATGCCTACACACCTAGCTTTGCTATTGTTTGCCATCTTCACTTTGATTTCAGGTGTCTCATGGATGTGCATGCCTAGTCTTTGCATTAGTTCCTCTGTCATAATGAAAATTTGTGCACCCCCATCCACTAGAACTTTCCTAACCACCCTTCCTTTAATATGACAATCTAGCACAGGTGTAATGTCCTCATTCATTTTAGCATGTACAATTTTTACAACAAGCACACTCTCTTTTACCTTTCTCCTAGTGCTAACTTCCTTCGTTAAATCCCTTCTAACTTGTGGACATAATGCAAGGAATTGAGGCCATGAGATATCAAGACCCTTACCTCTCATGTCTTCCAACAAGTTGTACAAAGCCATACCATGTCCAAGAGGGAAGTCTTGGAAGTTGATACGACATCGAGTACTCTTAGCTTCCTTGGTCTCTTTTGCCTTCTTTTCTCATCGATGGTCACTTTGTGACGTGACTTCTTCTTTCTCCTTACCTTTTCCACAGCCACGCTTGATGCCATTTACTTCCATGTCAACCTTTTTTGAATTTGTCACCTCTATCACATCCACATTTGGGTCTGGCAAAGGTGGAACTCCTTCCACTCCTTGTGGAGATGATCTTGCTCCAATTGGCCTTTGTCCTTGGTTGTTGACTAGTTCCTTCACCTCATTCATGACTGGGTAATTCAAGTTACGTCTCCCTGGCTCCCCACGGGTCCAAGGAAAATTATGCATCCCATGTCCAGAATCTCTGCAATTCCAGCATTGCAAGACTCTCCTAGGTAGTGGATCTCGCTCTTCAGACTTCTTTGCTTGTCCCTTTGGACCTATAGCTTGTGCAAGGTGAATTGACAGGCTGTTTAAAGATTCATTTAACTTCTCAATCACTTCCGCTGTTACCTCAGGAATCTCTCTAGATGTTCATGCTTGTGACTTACCTTTGGGTCTTCGACCTTCTATTGGAATCTCTCCCCTTAGGCACTTGAGTTTCCTATACTTCTCAGTAGCCCTAGTTTCAGCTGTATCAAAGGTAGCAGGTGCTTCTGCCTCAGCTTTTACCTTAAGGTTAGGAAAGATTTCAGCGATGAACCTCTCCTTCTTTAGAAATTCTGCACCATCACCAGGGTTAGAAACATTTTGTATCCACAGAGCCCAAAGACGTACGTACAAACTCTTGCTTGTACAAGTAGTACTCAACTAAGACTTTTTGCTTATGAGAAACAATGTCTTGCTATAGTTTTTGAGCATTTTGGGGATCAAAGAAGTATTGCTTGAAACGATTCACAACTTCAGTGTAATCCCCTTAACTTCCTTAGGCAAAGAGTCAAAACAAGTGCTAGCATCTTTTATAAGGACCACCTCAGACATTTCTACACATTCTTGACTAGTTACTATCCTCTTGATACGACAAGGCATTTTGAAATTTGCTAAAAATTATTCTGCATCCTCTCCAGGATCTCCAAAGAAAAGAGGATATCCGGATATTTGGCGTTGGGCCTCCATTGAATCAATTTGAAAGTGACAACACGTTTTTGTTTTTATAATTACTTAAAAATATTTACACAATAATGTTTTCTAAATTGCAATCTATTCTACAACAAAATAAAAATATGCACATCAAATGACCTATGATACTCACTAAGAGGCAGGATAACAGGGTTTGGTGACGCAAGAATTTCTCCTACTCTTTGGGCACCAAACATGAACACCATACGTTGTTGAAAATGGTTCTTTCTACTAATTGCAACGTTTATTCTAAAGTGTGGAGCAAAATGAAAGGGGAAACCTCTATTCTTGGGCCATTATCCATGGTTTATGCATGACTTAATTCTTGAAACAAAACAAAAATATAGACGTCCAAACTAAGGTCGTACCTAATGAGAGAGAAAATAAAAGGATTTACGGAAGCGTTTACCTCAGCCAACCTAAGACAACCTAAAATCCTACGAATTACAGTTGAAATTGCAACTTAGTACTAACAATTATGTGTACCTTTGGCTTTGTGATGGGAATGAAAGGATTATATAAATTCTCGTGATTCATGCAAACTACTTGACTATGCTAAAGATTGAACCTACAGAAAAAACAGACACAAGTCGTCCTCCATGGGGGCACAAATTTGAGGCGTTCTAGGGCGGCCAACAAGAAGAGTGGCCTCTAAACACCCTTCTAAGATCCCGTGCTGCTCAATTGGGTTGGGGTTGGAAAAAACAACAAACCCATACACAAACCCGCAACCTAACCCTACACAAATTTGGGCCACCACCTAGTTTTGGATGCGAACTAGGATGCTTGGGGAGAGAGAGAGAGAGAGAGAGAGAGAGAGAGAGAGAGAGAGAGATCTCGGGATACTTTGAAATGTATCGGCAGTGATCAAGAAAACACGAATATATATGTAAGAAAGAGAGAGAAGGGGGTAGAAGGTGTTGTTGCACTAATACCTTCTTACAAATCTGTCATGACCAATCAAAGTGAGATTAGCATTTGTTCAACATAGCTTGAGTAAATTACACCTCAACACATCACAAGACAAGCCATCCCCATCACTGTCTTAAGGCCACGGGAGTCCTCTCCGCCTTGTCGCTCTCTTACAGCATGTGGGATTTATGGCTAAAGAAGATAAGCTATCAAGACCTTAAATGAAACACCAAGACACTTACACATCATTTTTTTCCATGACTTCACGTTGGAATAGAGACAAAGTATCCATGCTTAGTTCAAATCCACCCTCCTTGATTCAACAAATGTTGGGCTTACACTAGTAGGAGAAATGATAGGCTTCCTACTATTAATTGATCACCCTCTCTTACAATGGCATAGAGCTCCCTTGCTAATCACCCCTAATACAACATATACATGTGCATAAGCCAATAAGATTCCACTCAAGATCTCCTTCTCAAGAGATTGAGCTTGGCTTCTAAAGCTATAGCATAGTGCTCTTGCTTATGGCTTCTCCTTTTGTGCTTGCTACACCCTCGTTTTATAGCAATTTTGAGGGCTAGGGTTACTCCTCTAACCATGGTTGGGTTATATTCTCATCACTTTATCTAATTTCTTTTTCTTGGAATTATCAAGAAGCTGGTGGGGATAGATGAAGAAAAGAGAAAGGAGAGAAATAGAGGTGATAGGACCTTTCATAGTGGGTTAGTGTTAGTAGATTAGTAGAGTTAGTATTCTTATTAATTTACAAATGGAATTGGATATTTACAATGGGAGTATGCATGTAGAATAAAAATAAAAAAGAAACACTCTTAAGAGGTAAGAAAAGATGGATTTCTTACAATGTTGATGCTTCAAGTGTCTTGAGTAGGGCCAATTCACGTTCTTGTCTTTATCACCTTTTCAAATTCAAAGAGCAAGTGGCCTTTAAAAATTCAGCAAAACCGACTGTTGTTTTCCACTGCACAAAGTCCTTGTGGGGTTTTTTCTTTGGATGATTCTTTTGAATGCCTCCAAGACTGAGCCCTCCATAGTGCATGCATGCATGCCACATATCCTTGAACTTATTTTGTAGGTCTATAATTGAAGATATTGTTGAGATCATGATACAAGTGAATAGGAGGAAATCAAATATTGAGGGGTCTAAAAAATATGTACATGTCAAATATAAATAATATAGGTGGAAAAAATATAAAGGGGTCAAAATAAATATTCTTCATTATGTGGCTACCATAAAAAGATGAATATTTTTGGTGTTCTGATTTATGAGATTAAAAGAGAATAGATGTAGGAAGGAAAAAATCACAATAGTGAAAAAATATACACATAAATAAAACTAGTTTTTTTTGGATTTTTGTTCGGGTGGAGTTACACCAAAAATAAGAGAAGCTTGCATGAAATTATTTCTATATGGAATAAAGAGTATGGAAAATGGTATTAAAAAAAATGGTAATGGTAAGTCAATATACATAGCATAAATAACGCACACCTAGGTATAAATATTTAAATAAATACCAAATTAATTATGAAAAACTCTTCTATCTAAGCTCTATTTATAGTGAAATATTTACACACACAGAGGCCATAATATACTTTCCTTTTTTTCTGGCTCAAATAGCCTAGTGACTAGCTAATTGAGGGTTTTTTAAAGGACATATGGAAAAAGACCCCTAACTCACATACACCTATGTACAATGAAAGGGTGAGAATAACCACAATGTTTGAGTGATTTGATAGGGTGAAGTAGCTCACTATGAAAATTTTGAATAGCCGAAAAACTTACATCACTACGTAGAAGTATCTGCCACAAAAGCTTCCGGAGAGCGGATACATTCTGAAACGAGAGAGAAGATAATAAGCAAGTAGAGAGCGAGTGTACTTCTTGTTCTTCTTCTTCTTCTTCTTATTTTTGAGAGAGAAGAGCTTATGGAGATGGTGATGAAGAGCTTGTACCACTCCGTATAATAGATACATATAGCCTTGCGATAGTAGACGCAATAGACGACACTAAAAACTGAGCACTAATTGGCAAGTTATAGGCAAGTGTAGAAGGCTGGAGTGTGGCACAAGCAGATAGGTAGTGCTAGTTTTCAGCCTGGAAAAAGCTCGAGTCTTTCTTAAAAACAAGCCTTTGCTTTTGGTGGTCAACTCTCCCACCTACCATTCAATTTTTACAGCAAAATTGATCATCCGAGAAATATCTGACCAGCTAATGGAAACCATAGATAGACTATGCCACACCATAATGTCCCGACATAATTATGAATTTTCCGTACTACTCCATTTTATTTATGGTACCTCTTTTTATAAAAATATATCCCGTAAAAATATCACCTCGTCCCGTTTTTGCTCCGGACAATCATTTTTACATCCAACAGAGACTAAAATTCATATTTTTACATTTAGTTCATCATAAAAAGAACATTGGTTTTCAAAAACGCCGAAAAGCACGAAAAGCTAAAAATAGCGTTAAAAGAAAAAAAATACAAAATTTTATAAAATTGAACCACAGGTTCCCCTCGTTCACTTGAATAAGAAAGCGGACTCGCTTTTCACTTAAAAGCACTAAAAATCATGAAAAGCTATAAATAGCATTGTGGAGTGCAAACGACAATGAAAACGAATGCCCCTATAGCCTTGCGAACAACAGCTGCACCGTCGAATTCACTTGTGTTAAACACCTGTAAAGCTTAGAGAAGAACAGCTCTAGCAGAAATCACAATTGGAATTAGGAGAATTAAGAATATAAGTGTATAGATTGGCTTGCGTAGATGTCTTCAGAGCATCCATATGCTTGATTCCAATGAGAAATAAGCAAATTACAAGCATTTGAAGTTCGAGAGTTTTGAAAAAGCTCTAAAAAGGAGGTCTCTGGAAAGTGTCTGCAGGTGTGCAGAGAAATGCAGGTATTAAAGGGGGATTTTTTAAACTCTTATCCCAAGGTATTTTCTCTCCCCTCTTAGCCGACTTCATTTTCCCCTTTGGGCACCTTTTTATTGGTCCATTTTGAGCCTTTTTGGGTAAAAAATGGGTTGTCAGCCGCTTTTTCACCAAGGCAAGTGGGGGGGGACAGTGTCCGGGGACCAAAAAATGGGCAAGGCGCCTCTGTAGGCAGTGGGAACACAAATTGGGCACCCCCTCCTCTCCCCAAAGTCCACGAGCCCTCACAAGCAAGGCCAAGAAGCTCCATTAACTCCTTTGATACACTCTTAGGGGGTACCCACTCCCCCCCTTATACCCTCCAATTTTTAGTTTCTCCCCTCCATGTGGGGTTATTCCATTGCCACTTGGAACCATCCTCCCACCTCCCCAATTGAGCTAGTAAATTTCCTGTTTTGCTCCCCACACCGAGCAATCTTGGCTTAGGCGTGGCGGCGGCTAACTTCGAGCACCGAATGCAACGCTGTAAAGCCCGGCTCGGAGATCATCACTTTGGCTATTTCCAAAAATTATCGGCCACACTTTTTCTAATTAAATCCATCAAATCAGCCCACTTGCCTTTCCTCGCATGCATCCGCATCCACTTTCTAAGTAGGGTACCACCCACCTCCAATGCATGTAACTCATGATGTATGAGTCCGATTCACCTGCTATCAAGCACGAGTGAAAGCACTTATTAAAAACCACGTTTTAGAAGTTCGACCAACCCAAAACTCTTGCAAATGACAAGGAAAAACCAAGACTTTATACATAAATTCTACAAGAGCACTCCGAAAACTCAAAGCATTATGTGCATCTATGTACTCGGGACTAGTGAGCAAGTTTTTTAGCATGGATTAGCAACTTCATTTCCACCCAAAAAATGCATGACATAGCTTGCCAACCCCCCCTTGCCAGCTTAGTCATTCATAAAAAGCAGAGGTCCCTAGGATGAATAACTGCTGCATTTCATCCCCAGAAACCTAGGATGAATAACTGTTGCATTTCATCCCCAGAAACCTCATCCACATTTTCAGATGTTTCTGCATTGTCTCCTTCTATTGATAACATTTCATCAGTCATAATTTTCATCAAATGTGCCAAATACTTCTTCAATCTATAACCATTAACACATATTTATGCTCTGCACCATTTAAGTTTTCCAATTGATATGTGCCATTTTCAAATTTGTTTACAATAGTAAAAGGACCTTCACACTTAATCTAAAACTTTTTCTGGAAAGTATTATCCAATTTACTATTGTACCACAACACAAGATCACCCTTTTCAATTCCTTTATCCTTGAGGCATTCATTGGACTTCATCTGAGCCTTATTTGACACTTCTTCATAATGACTTAAGGCCAAAATTATGTCTAATTGCAAGCATTGTAAATCCAACAACCTTTTCCGCCAAGCATCTTGCAACTCTTCACCTTCCAATGACAACCACTTAGCTGCAAGGATTTCCACTTCAATAGGAAATAAAGCTTCCCTACCATAAATCAAGTGATAAGGAGAAAACCCTGTGCGTGTTTTGATAGCGGTTCTATAAGCCCATAGTGCACAAGGCAACTCTGAATCCCAAGTCTTCCCATGTTTCTGAGTCATTTTTGTCAAGATATTCACTAACTCTCCATTGAATCTCTCATTAAGACCATTGCATTGTGGATAATAAGAAGAACTATACCTATGTTGTATATTAAGCTTTCCACAAAGTAAATCAAACAACTCTCCTCTAAATCTTGGTCCCCGATCAAAAACTAGTTCCAAAGGCACACCAAACTTGCATCATATATCTTCGTACACAAACTTCCCCATTTCTTTACTGGTAATCTGTTGGATAGCATTAGCTTCTGCCCAACGTGACAAATAATCCACTGTTGTCACAATGTAAGAATTTCTTTTACCAGTCATGGGTAAGGGCCCAATAGCATCAAGACCCCGTTTTTCAAATACATCAAAAGCTAAAATTGTCTTTCGCAATTCAAGCTTCAAAATTCTCTTCCCCATCTTCTGGCAAGACAAACAAGACTTGCACCAATGATTCACATCCCGTTGGACACTTGGTCACACATAGCCTTCTTGTAAAATTTTATGTAGCATAATTTTCATGGAAAAATGTCCTCCATAGGATCTTCCAAAATCATATAGATTTCTTCTTCCAGGGCACACGTCACAATATCAAATCACTTCCTTTCATGTAAAGCACATCATCAAGCATTTTGTACTTTTTGACTCTTCTCACAAAAGCATACGTTTTGGATGATGGAAAATCTTTAAGTAAAACATGTGTAAGTAGAAAATCAGCTTCCTTTGATAGCATTTCTCTTCCATGATATAGAGGGGCATCAGCCTTCAACACAAACACATAAGTGACCATTTCTTGGGCAGCATCATGAGCTTCTTCATTCTGAGACCTCTCAATATGTTGTAAGCTCCATGCCTCAAACTTTTTAAGCAAAGATTTTACTTTGAAGCACAAATTTTTCAACTTAGGGTTCTCATTATTCCACACCCCCAATACCTGCTTCACCACCAACAAGGCATCTCCTTTGACTTGCAGGCGTTTCATTCTCAACTGTAAAAAAATATGCAAACCGCCCTCAAGGGCCATGTAATATGCTTCATTATTCCTTTTCACATCAAGATTTAACCCTTGTTTCCTCACAAGATTTCCTTGCGCATCATAGACAACAATCCCTCCACAAGCAACTTCATGACTTCTCCAATAAGGTCTATCAAAATATAACAGTGAAGCATTGGATATAGCAAGAGTTTTGACCTTCTTCCTTTGCACCACCTCTTCCTTAACCACAACAGGAGTCTCTTTGTAAGTGAGTGAATTTGCCAGGGTAGCCCAAGTACTCCCTTACACCAAAAAAGTGAATTGAAATTTTTGCAGTTCTATAACCCATTCATCACTATTTTTGATATATTTGAGTTATTAAAATACTGAGGCAACAATGAATAGCTGGTGAGAAAAATGAACGACTTTTGCAATAGGTAATGCCTGAATCATCTGCAAGCATAGACCATATTGATCATCACCAACTCAAACTCTGGATACTCTCTTTCATGAGGGGTTTTGTAACATTTAATGGTCTAAAAACTTATGTGTAGAGGAAATTAGCATGAACATAGTGGGCATTTCATTAGAATAGATTCCTAATGAGAATTACAAGAGTGCTTGGGTGGAGAGAGCAACAAAAAGCATAACACCTAGTTAGATAGCATCAACAATACTTTCAAAAGAGAGAAATTAAGCTATTGACAACAGTTGAGGATCGGATTTTCATGGAGCCGGTCCCCCCTCCAAAAGGCTTTGTATTATGATTTCTCCCATCAAGAGAGACATTGTACAATACAATTCATTGTGTTCCTTCAAGACTAGCTAGTGCAATGAAGATGAAAGCTTCATGCACTAAGAAAAACACTTAGTAAACACAACTTTAATTATCCCCGTTCTCAGACCCAAGACCTCACACACCTTCGAAGATGGTGAGAGCTAGCAGGGTATGAGAGTAGATTGAGAGGAAGAAGGAGTATCTTACGAGAAAGATGTACATGTCCTCACATAATCACTCATATTAGCATAGCTTTAGCTTAGTAATTAGCTTGGTAGAGGAGATGAGCATGCATTGAAGCTTGGATCTTGGTTGGATTTGCATCCACAAGCCAAGAGTGTGTCGATGTAGGCTTCTATCTCACAAGCTTGGAGTAGGTGATGAGCTCTCCATTAAAGCTTGGGAAGATATAGTCTTCTCTTTCTTCACACATGAGATTGTGTGAGTGTGTGTGTGATAATGCCTTGCAAAAATCAGCCCCCTCTCTCTCTTGGGCGAGCCCTCTTGCTATTTGCTGTTGCTCAGCCCTCATTGGACCTCCCCAAGACAAGCCTATCACAATTAAGTAGCATAAGTGAAAGCATTCTGACATGTGTCCCCCTTTCCCCTTTTGTGAGAGATTTAGGTAACTTAATAATTTAACTAAACTCTCATTGGAACCCTTTGCCTCGTGGTCAATAGGAATTAGGCAAGCCATTGGGCTCCTGAATGCTCATTGGACCTCTTGGGAGACTGTCCAATAGTCTTTTAGGAGACTTAATTCTCATTGGTTCTTTTATTAAGTTTCTTTAAATTAATTAAACTAGATTTACTCTAGCCTAATCCTCATTGGTCCACCTCGAATTCCATCCAATAGGAATTGGGCACACCTTGTGGGCATCTGGGCTAGGGATCTGACATGTGTCCCTAATTCCCTTTGTGTAAAAGGAGCCTGTGTGTGTGTGTGTCTTTCTCTCTCATCCCCTAGAAGAAGGGCTCGCCCCCTCCCATGTAAGGATATGCAAAGAGTTTTTTTTACACACACAAAGCATCCAATTCCCCTAGGTTTGACCTTTGGACATAACCTTTGAATTTTGGAACCTTAGCATTTTGGAAGTCTTAATGGGCTGAACCTTAGGGTCTTTTTAGCCCATTGTTTCACATGGCTCTTTTGCAAATGGCCCCCCCTTTGGATCCCTATTTTCCCTCCTTTGGATCCCTACTATGGCCGGTCTGCTAGCTTAACCAATATTCTAGATTTTTCTCCCCTGGCACTTCCCCACATTAAATGATCAGCTTAATATGAGAAAATCATTCAGGAGAATTAGATATTGATTATTATGAAATTACCTCTCTCATGAAATCATAGTCGTCCTCGACTATGGTGTAGAGAAGATAAAGCATATTCATAAGTCCTTTTCTTAGCAGGTAGAGGATCCCTATGTTACCCTACGACATCATTCCACAATGGATGACTAGTCCATTTGGCGCTTGAGAGCCTGAGGCTGCCGCAAGCATGTCTGCACATTAGTCCTATCAATCTTCCATAGTATAGTGACAAGCTCTACTTGGTGTTTGGGAGACGTCGTCTCCGCAAACTTTATCTAAGCATGCATACTACATTTTTGTGCACAATAAAGAAAAAGAGAGTCTTATAAGACAAAAAAAACTTTGTTCATTTTTAATATTTTGTACATTTTCTTACTCTTGGGAAGCATTGTAAGCATTGACAAGTTTTAGGTTATCCTTTAATTGTATGCCTTGCATCCATCTAGCATCTTCAAAAGAATAATTCTTAAACTTCGTAAGATATCGCCGGATAGTCTTACCGCCTCTTAGTACCTTGTCTTCATGTCGGAGAATGGACTCGGGTTGCAGCACCTCCTCTTGGTCCTCGATCTCCGGTGGGTCTTCAATAGTTGGTTCTTGAGGTGGCTCTCCTTTGTAAGGCTTTAATAGGTTCACATGGAAAGCATTGTGTATGAGCCAATGATTGGGAAACTTGAGTTGATAAGCCATCTCATTGATTGGCCTAAGAATCTGGAAGGGACCAAAGTACCTTTTTGCTAGTTTAGCATAGTACTTTTGGTGGCCCGTAGGATTCTTGCCTGTCGTGTGCCTTAATCGAGCCTTGGGAAACTTTAACAAGACCCAATCGTTTTCTTTAAAGGCTTGGGCTCTTCAGTGCTTGTCAGCAGCAGCCTTTTGCCTTTGCTGTGAGATAGAGATAGCATCCTTAATCTTTTGAAACGATTCTTGTAGGTCTCGGGTATACTCATCTGCAGCGAAGATCTTCCCATGTACCTTAAGTAGAAAGGGACGTTTTGATATTTCCTCAATTACCTCGAAAGGTGCTTTTCCCGTGGAAGTATGTACAGTATTATTGTAAGCATACTCCACTAAGGGTAAGTACTTCTCCCATTGGGATCTTTGATCTACTTCAGTTACATAGGCTTTTAGTAGATCGAGAATTGTTAGGTTAGCTATTTCACTTTGGCCATCCGTTTGTGGATGATAGGCCGAAGAGAAGTTTAGCCTTTTCCCTAAATTCTCAAAGAGACCCTTCTAGAAATTACTGGTCATTCTAGGATCTCTATGCGATACTATAGACATTGGCAAGCCATGGTACTTGAAAATTTGTGAAATGAAGAGGGTTGCCATTTAATGGGCTTTGATAGTCTTTTTGACAGGTATAAAATGAGCTTGTTTACTGACCCTGTCTACTATCGTCCATATTCTCGTATTCTCATGGATAGACTTAGGCAATCCAAATATAAAATCCATGGATATGCTCTCCCATGGTGAATTAGGGATTGGCAAGGGTTGAAGCAATCCAAGTTTCTTCCCTCTATCAAATTTTGTCTTTTGGCATACCACACATTTAGAAACATACTCTTGTATGTTCACTTTCATGGTAGGCCAATAGAAATATGTTTCAATTCCCTTTAAGGTAGACTGAATCCCCCTATGCCCCGCATAAGGTGGAGCATGAGATTCATACATTGATTTCTCACGTAGTGAGTTAGTAACACATAGTCTATTGCCATAGAGAAGATAACCATCTTGTAAAGTAAATGGTTCTTCTTTCTTCCCTAATGCAAGGGCTGAAATAACATCTCTAAAATCGGGATCAATAGCATACTCATCTATCATTGAAGATAGATCATTGTGAGTTGCTATGGAAACCGCATTCACTCTCGGCCGTCTTGAGAGTGCATCAGCTACTTGATTATGCTTGCCAGCAATGTGAGCAATATGAAAATGAATTTGCAAAAGGAAATTTTCCCACCTCATTTGTTTGTCAGAGAGCTTGGTCTGCGTCATGAAGTACTTAAGACTTTGGTGATCCGTTCGCAGAATGAAAGGAGTCCCCAATAAATAGTGCTTCCATGAGTCTAAGGCATGTAAAACTGCAAGGAGTTCCTTTTCATATATGCCTAGAGCTTGCTCAATAGGGTCGAGCCTTTGACTCTCATAGCCTATGGCGTGCCCTTCTTGGAGTAAAACAGCTCCAAGGCAATCACCACAAGCATCACATTGGACCTCAAATGGTTTTGAGAGATCCGGTAGTGTAAGCATAGGTTGAGAGATAAGCTTTTCGAAAGCATTGTTCTCCATAGCAGACCATGTGTACCTAACAATTTTCTTTGTTAGGTCATGTAATGGTCCCGCAATTTGTGAGAACTTTTCTATGAAGCTTCTATAGTATGCACACATACCTATAAAGCTTCTTAGTTCATGAAGATTCCTTGGTTTAGTCCATCCTTTTATTACCTCTAACTTTTATGGATCCATTTGGATGCCATCTTAAAGAGATAATGTGACCTAAATAATGAATCTCTTGCAAGAAAAATTCACTTTTCTTTGGATTAACATAAAGTTTATTCTCTCTCAAAACTTGAAATATTACCTCGAAGTGTTGTTTGTGTTCGTCTAATGAATTAGAGTAGATGATAATATCATCAAAGAACACTCCAGTGAAGGTTCGATGAGGCCGAAACAGCTTCTCCATCAAGCGGTTGAATGTGGCTGGTGCATTGGTCAAGCCAAAAGGCATGACAATGTATTCGTAAAGACCAAATGTGGTGCAAAATGCGGTCTTTACAATATCTTGATCAACTATCCTTATCTGATGATAGCCACTTTTTAGGTCAATCCTACTGAAGTAGGTCGATCCTTGTAGCTTATCAAATAGGTCTTCTACCCATGGAACGGGAAACCTATTCTTGATAGTGATCCTATTTAGTGCTCTATAGTCGACACACATACGATATGTGCCATCTTTCTTTTGCACTAATAGCACTGGTGAGAAAAATGGAGATGAGCTAGGCCTAACCATGCCCTTCTCAACTAACTCATGCACTTGCCGTATAATCTCCTCTTGTTGAGCTTGAGAAACTCTATAAGGAGGTTTGCTAGGCGGTGAACTTCCTGGAAGAAGTTCAATTGCATGGTCATCATTACCTCGTTTAGGAGGTAGCTAACAAGGGATGTCGTCAATAAAAACATCTTGAAACCCCTTGAGAAAATTGGATAACTCTTATTCCTTTTGGTTGCTTTTATTTTCTTTTGCTAAAGCATTAGGTTCATTTTGAGAATCTTTAACAAAAATCATGTACACGGAAATAGAGCTCTTTATTGACTTGTTGAAAGCTGGTGTATGTACAATGGGGATAGTGTTACCCATTTCTTTAGCATCTATATACATGTCTTTTTCCCTGAACTTAAAGGAGATTCTCCTTTAGGAAATTTAACATCGGCAGCCAGGCGGTCAAACCATGGTGCCCCTAGGATTACATCCTCATGCTTGAGAGGAGAGATAAATAAGTCCTCTTTCTCCACATAGCCTTGGACATGAAGCCTCAATTTCTCGATTAAGGGAGTGGCTGAAGCTTCTTGCCCCTTGAAGGCACTGTTTGCGGGTAGGACATCTCCCATCTCGTAGGATTGTATGACTAGCTTGGTGGCCAACTCTATAGATATAAAATTGTGAGTAGAACCAGGGTCAAAGAGAATAAAAGAGTCATGTTCTCTTACCTTTCCCCAAGCATGGCATAGAGGAGATCCTTTGTGATGAGTTTGGTGAGTCTCCTCCTCTTGGACTTCAACCAAGGAAGCTCTAGGAGGATCTTGGCGGTTGTTCTTTTGGGGACAAGCGCGGTACGCATGCCCTTGTACGCCGCACTTGAAACACCGGTTATCCTTGCGATAACGCTCAAGCTCTTCAGGAGAGATTTTGTTCTTACCTTTGTAAACTCCCTTCTCTTTAGCTTTGTTGGAGTTGCCCTTAGGAGACTTTTGGACATTGTCCTTCCCCTTAGGCTCATTGGAACCCTTGTTTTCCGGGCGCTTATTATTTATTTTAACCCCCGTTTGGAAATTGATTCGTGAGGCCACCATAGTATGGTGTATTACCGCCGATATGGTACGTGGCCTTTGGGAGTTGACATACTCCGCCATTTCTTCGGTTAAGCCCGCACAAAACTGTTGCTTTTTCTCTCCAAAATCCAACTTTTTAAAGACAGTGGCTTTGAGTTGTAGGTCCCAAAACTTGTCTACATATTTGTGGATGGATTCATTGGGAGAGATCTTTAAGCTTCGCCATTCGGTGAGTACTTTGTCTTTGGCATCGGTGGCCGAAAACTGCTTCATAATGGAAGCGCTTAAAGCTTTCCATGTTCATGGAGATTCATCGTTGGCTCGTAGGCTAGACCACCATTGCCTGGCGTAATTTTGAAAGTGCATAGCTACATGGCATAGCTTAGAGGACTCCGTGAAGCCCTCATCTCCAAACGACGCATCAAATTGCTAGATAAAGGCCAAGACTTTGTCCGTAGCACCAAAGGTACCATCATAGTTAAGGAAAGAGATGCTCTTCCCTCCCTCTTTGAATTTCTTCAGCTTGGATGACCTTTTCCATGCCGCATAGGATTTCCTATGGCCTCTTCTTTCTGATGGTTCAAAGGTTGCACCATCACTTTCTTCAGGAGGTGAAGAATTTGAAGAAGGTGGAGAAGAGGGTGACCTCTTTCTCACCTTTTTCTTGTCTTGATCTTAGTTGTCTTCACCATCACTTTCATAAGAGGAAGAGGATGAAGAAGATGGAGAAGAGGGTGTCCTCTTTCTCGCCTTTTTCTTCTCTTGCTTTTTATCATCCCTCTTTGAATTATGGCGTGGAGAAGAGTGTGATGGTTTTCTCTGCTTTGGTGGTGATGGAGAGCGTTTAGCTCGCCATCTTCGTGGAGCCATCTCCGTTGAGGTGGTGGGAGACTCACTTCTTTCTCGTTCCTTCGATGGAGACTCTTGAGTTCTCCTTTGGGAAGGAGATGCATCATCAAGAAGTAAATTCTTTATCCCTTCGTATGGATTCTCTTCTTCTTCCCGAATCGGAGAGAGACCTCTTTTGGGAGTCTCACAAGGAGGCTTCCTAGGTGTTCTCTCGTCATGGTGATGAGCTTGGAGAATCCCGTGAGCACGGAGCTATCGTTGCACTTCACTTTGGAGAGATGGATTGCCCATGGCTTGTTGAAGCCTAGAAACAAGATAGTTAACAAGCATTGAAGCATCATTAGTAGCTTGCTCATGAGCAAAATCAAAGTTATCAACATTAATTTCACTCTCTTTACTATTGTCAGCCATTCTAACAACTTCTAGGTGTACTTTGGCACTTCAATCCCTAGTTGCTACTCCTCTTTACCCCTTTAGAAAAAGCACTCAAGGTACTGTACCCGCGGCTCGAATACCATTAATTGCAAGGAATAGAAGAGAGGGTCTTTTGACACCAAAACAGCACCGGCTCCTGTCAAGCTTCTAATAGCTCAATAGTGGTTAAGCTATAGGCAAGCCCGGTAGGACTCCACTATTAAGACCATAGCTCTGACGGTGATGCCTTGTTAACTGCACAAAGGCAGGCACACTGCAAGGCTGAAAAATCCCTATTCTACTTAGTCACAGGCAATAAATAATACCAACCATTTATAGCTAGCTTGAGGACCTCCCTTCTTGAGCAAGAAAAGAGAAACCTTGTGCTCTGATACCAATGTAATATTTAATGGTCTAAAAACTTATGTGTAGAGGAAATTAGCATGAACATAGTGGGCATTTCATTAGAATAGATTCCTAATGAGAATTACAAGAGTGCTTGGGTGGAGAGAGCAACAAAAAGCATAACACCTAGTTAGATAGCATCAACAATACTTTCGAAAGAGAGATAAATTAAGCTATTGACAACAGTTGAGGATCGGATTTGCATGGAGCCGGTCCCCCCTCCAAAAGGATTTGTATTATGGTTTCTCCCATCAAGAGAGACATTGTACAATACAATTCATTGCGTTCCTTCAAGACTAGCTAGTGCAATGAAGATGAAAGCTTCATGCACTAAGCAAAACACTTAGTAAACACAACTTTAATTATCCCCGTTCTCAGACCCAAGACCTCACACACCTTCGAAGACGGTGAGAGCTAGCAGGGTATGAGAGTAGATTGAGAGGAAGAAGGAGTATCTTACGAGAAAGATGTACATGTCCTCACATAATCACTCATATTAGCATAGCTTTAGCTTAGTAATTATCTTGGTAGAGGAGATGAGCATGCATTGAAGCTTGGATCTTGGTTGGATTTGCATCCACAAGCCAAGAGTGTGTCGATGTAGGCTTCTATCTCACAAGCTTGGAGTAGGTGATGAGCTCTCCATTAAATCTTGGGAAGAGATAGTCTTCTCTTTCTTCACACATGAGAGTGTGTGAGTATGTGTGTGATAATGCCTTGAAAAAATCAGCCCCCTCTCTCTCTTGGGCGAGCCCTCTTGCTATTTTCTCTTGCTCAACCCTCATTGGACCTCCCCAAGTCAAGCCTATCACAATTAAGCAGCATAAGTGATAGCCTTCTGACATGTGTCCCCCTTTCCCCTTTTGTGAGAGCTTTAGGTAATTTAATAATTAAACTAAACTCTCATTGGAGCCCTTTGCCTCCTGGCCAATAGGAATCAGGCAAGCCATTGGGCTCCTGAATGCTCATTGGACCCCTTGGTAGACTGTCGAATAGTCTTCTAGGAGACTTAATTCTCATTGGTTCTTTTATTAAGTGTTTTTTAAATTAATTAAACTAGATTTACTCTAGCCTAATTCTCATTGGTCCACCTCCAAGGCCATCCAATAGGAATTGGGCACACCTTGTGGGCATCTGGGCTAGGGAGCTGACATGCATCCCTAATTCCCTTTGTGTAAAGGGAGCCTGTGTGTGTGTGTGTGTGTGTCTTTCTCTCTCATCCCCTAGAAGAAGGGCTTGCCCCCTCCCATGTAGGGATATGCAAAGACTTTTTTTTACACACACAAAGCATCCAATTCCCCTAGGTTTGACCTTTGGACATAACCTTTGAATTTTGGAACCTTAGCATTTTGGAAGTCTTAATGGGCTGAACCTTAGGGTCTTTTTAGCCCATTGTTGCACATGGCTCTTTTGCAGATGGCCCCCCCTTTGGATCCCCACTGTGGCAGGTCTGCTAGCTTAACCAATATTCTAGCTTTTTCTCCCCTGGCACTTCCACACATTAAATGATCAGTTTAATATGAGAAAATCATTTAGGAGAATTAGATATTGATTATTATGACAGGTTTTAACCCGGCTAGCATAATAAATAGGCTTCATATACTTGGACTCCTTCTGTCGTTGCAATAGCATAGCCCCAATGGCATCATCTCCAACTGACGGGTTAACATAAAATTCTTTCTCCTAGTCACGATCTTGCATAATAGGCAGTGTGCTCAAAACTTCTTTGACTTTATCAAAAAATTATTCACAGTCTTGTGTCCACTCCTATGGATCATTTTTAACCACTTGCTGCAGTGGGTACATTAGCTGTGATGCCAAAGGTATGAATCGAGATAGATATTTAACCTTCTAAATAAAAGTAGCCAATTGTCTTGTATCCTTTGGGATGACAGCAATAATAAGGCTTCCACTTTCTCTGGATCGGCCTCAATCCCATTTTTTGAAATCACATGTCCAAGAAGCTTCACCCTTGGCTGAACCAAATGACATTTTTTGGGGTTTAACTGACCCCCACATTCATCATACCTTGCAAACATCATTTCAAGCTTCTGAACATGCTCTTTCCTTGAACTGTATACACAAAAATCATCTATGAACCCTTTGACAAACTTCCCAAGAAATGGGGCAAGGACCGAGTCTACTTTCCTTTCAAAAGCTCCCGGCCCATTTGTTAACCCAAAAGGAAGGCTGCAAAAGCAAAAACAACCCCATGGGGTGATAAAGGTGTCTTTTTCCAATCTTCAGGAGCAAGAATAAGTTGGAAGTATCTTGAATAGCCATCACAAACACTATACCTTTCAAAATATGCCACTACATCTAGCAATTGATCAATAAAAGTCAAAGGATAAGGATCTTTCTTGGTCACCGCATTTAGTGGCTTGTAATCAACACATACTCTCCAACGTCCATCTTTCTTTGGGGTGACTACTTACAGGGCTTACCCATTTAGCATTATCCACTGGCACAATGAACCCTGCATCCAAAAGCTTATCCACTTCTTCCTTTAAGGCATTCATCTTCTCCTTGCCCATCGTCCTTAACTTCTATCTGATTGGTTTTGCCCCTTCAACTAGCTCGATCTTCACAGGATCCCCAACAAAACCCCTTATTTCCTGATATGAGGTAATGAAAAGATTTGGAAACCTATCCAACATTGCTAAGTACTCCCTTCTTTCTCCTTGTATCAGATCAGTACTCAACATATTTTGAATCAACTCTTTCTTCACTGGCAGTTCCTGTTTAGGTTGCATCAACTCTTCAAGTTGCTCTAAATGGCTTGAAGCATTTATTGCCTGATAATTGTAGCACTTCACTAACTTCTCTCCGTTCCTCTTCTAACAACAAGAATGACACTTCACCCTCATCACTGGAACTTGAAGTAGTGCTACTTTCTGAGTCTTCAGAACTATCATCACTCGTAGTTTCGAACTCATCATTCTCACTCACATCTTCAAGTGCCATAGGTTGTTTCGTAGTCATATCAAACACCCTCTTTTCACCCTTCTTGCCATGCACACCGATTGTACCCTTGCCCCAATCTTGCACGACACCAACAGCTCTCAACCAAGGTCCTCCCAAAATGAAAGGAAAGGTTCCTAGACCAACTGGCATAACATGAAAGTTCACCATAACTTTCACGTTAAAGACTTCAACTTCCAAATTCTTAATCATCCCCAAACATTTCACCTTGGCATGGTTTTCTAGTCGAGTTGGAAACCCAAAGCTTCCGCATGTAATGAGACCCAATCTCTCGACACATGACTGTGTGATTACACAAACTTGAGCACCTCCATCAATGTAGGCTTCTCCCATGCCCACACCTTTGTGCCAAGCATTCACCAGAGGACAGATGTCGGGTAACTCTCCCACGGAAAACACTCTAACTTGTCCATGCTTCGACTCTTTTTCTAGATTCACTAATGACTTCCACTGCCTTTTGAGTTTGGGCACCATATTCACCAACTGTCCAAAAGTACAATATACTTTCCTCCCAATCAGTTTCTCCTTTAACCTGTAAGCTATTTGGCCTTCTCCCAAAGACAAATCTACCACTTCAAATCATCTACGAGGCTTTCTCTTTCTCTTGACTTTTGCATCTTCACCCTCCTTCTCCTTCCCTTTCTTTCGACTAGGCCCTGGTGCTGCATAGCCTTCCCTCTCTCTTTTGCCTACTGGAAACACATCTGGGTCTTTCTTTTTCTACCCGCACAATACCCACATGACCACCAGAGGTTGAGGCTTTATTTTCCTGTCCAGTACCTTGATCTCCCCGTATATCCAATGCATAATCATTAGCTCTGTTAGGAATCTGCTGAGGAAGTGGAAACATATCTCCTCCCATCCTTGTTGGCTTTGGACAATAGTGTTGATGTGACCAAGCTCACCACAATTATACCAAGTAGGAATGAAGCTCCTCTGTGGCTCAAAACCACCTTGCCCACGACCCACATTAGCATTAGGATGAGCTTCACATGCTTGAGCCATCCCTCTACCACATCCACGACCACAACCACCTCCACCACCAAGAACGCTAAGTTGTAATTCCTGCATCATGGTCATCATGTCTTGAATATTTCATTGTAATATTTCAGTACTAGCAGCCCTTTGGACAGGTTGGCCTCCAGATTCTTCCTCATTCTCCTCCTTTTGGCTACCATTATTTTGCTCAAGGACCGCTTTCCCATATTCATTAAGCCTTTGAGCTTTCCATTCTTTCTCTTTGGCAATGGCGACTTCCTCCTCAAAGGTGGCAGCAGGCCTTAGCTCAACTTTGAACTTCAAACTTTCTTTTAAGTTTGCCACAAAACGGTCCTTCTTTAATATGGATGGAGGGATCTTGTTTCCCAAATCCCGGGCCCATTTATCCCATAAACGGGTGAACTGCATGACAAAATCATAAACATTTTGACTAGCCCTTTGAGTGTATCCCAGAATTTCATGCCAAACTTCATTTGGTACTTCGATGGATTGGTGTTGTGCTAGGAAAGCTTGCTTCACACGATTGTAGTTCAAAACCACCCTTGGGTTTTGTGCCTGCATCAACTACCCAAAATTGTGTAACCAAAATTTTCTCTCATCCTGTATACTATATTGCAGCAGCTGCAACAATATAGCTTGGTCTAGTATATTGCACAGTAAGCAATTGACTTCCAACTTTTCAATAAACTTCTATGCATTTTCATTAGGCAATCCATGAGACTGTGGGAACTCTTCTGCCATGTTTGATTGCCACAAAAACACTTACATGTGACGTAGAAAACTCAAGGGATGTCGATGGATCTCTCCAATACCTAATCCACCTCACACTCGGTAACCCATCCCCCAGTGCTCGGCTTCACAAAACCTCACGACCCTCCAAAGGCTGCAATCCAATTATACGACCGCCTCAAGTGTTGTCCACAATTTTCACATACATAGGCGGTTGTCCATAAGGACCCACATCCCTTTTACATTCACTGCAGAATAGACACATTTCATAGGAAATGGACCATAGGAGCACTTGCTCCTCCGTTGGGGCACCAAAAAAATGTGGAGTTCAAATGACAATGAAAACACATGTTCCTATAGCCTTGCACCGATCACACCATCGGAAAGAACAACAGCTGCACCGTCGAATTCACCTGTGTTAAACACTTGTAAAGCTTGGAGAAGAACATCTCGAGCGGAAACCACACTTGGAATTAGGAGAATTAGATAACATAAGTGTGTAGATTGGCTTGCGTAGATGGCCGTAGAGCATCCATATGCTTGATTCCGATAAGGAATGAGCAAATTACAAGCATTTGAAGTTCGGGGGTTTTGAAAAAGCTCCAAAAAGGAGGTCTCTGAAAAGTGTCTACAGATGTGCAGAGAAATGTAGCTATTAAAGGGGTATTTTCTTGGCTCTTATCCCAAGGGTTTTTCTCTCCCCTCTTAGCCGACTTCATTTCCCCCTTTGGGCACCTTTTTATTGGTCCATTTTGAGCCTTTTTTGGGTTAAAAATGGGATGTCGGCCATTTTTTTACCAAGGCAAGTGGGGGGGGGAAAGTGTCTGGGGACCAGAAAATGGGTAGGGTGCTTGTCTAGGTAGTGGGAACACAAATTGGGCGCCCCCTCCTCTCCTCAAATTCCACCAGCCCTCACAAGCAAGGCTAAGAAGCTCCATTAACTCCTTCGATACACTCTTAGGGGGTACCCACTCCCCACCTTATACCCTCCAATTTTCAATTGCTCCCCCCCATGTTGGGTTATTCCATTGCCACTTGGAACCATCGTCACACCTCCCCAATTGAGCCAATAACCACACCAAGCAATCTAGGCGGAGGCGTGGCAGGTAACTCTGAGCACCGAATGCAACGCTGTAAAGCGTGGCTCGGAGCTTATCACTTTGGCTATTTCCATAAATTCTTGGCCACACTTTTTCTAATTAAATTCATCAAATCAGCCACTTGCCTTTCCTTGCATGCATCCGCATCCACTTTCTAAGTAGGGTACCACCCACCTCTAATGCATGTAACTCATGATGTATGAGTCTGATTCACCAGCTATCAAGCACGAGTGAAAGCACTTATTAAAAACCACCTTTTAGAAGTTCAACCAACCCAAAACTCTTGCAAATGACAAGGAAGAACCAAGCCTTTATACATAAATTCTACAAGAGCACTCCGAAAACTCAAAGCATTATGTACATCTATGTACTTGGGACAAGTGAGCAAGCTTTTTAGCATGGATTAGCAACTTCATTTCCACCCAAAAAATGCCTGACAGCATGAAAAGCACTCAGAAAGTAGATTATTACAAAATTGAACCATAGCTTCGCCGGAACATGTAGATTAAGGATTCGATCTTGTTTTCTCAAAAAAGCACCTAAAAGAATGAAAAAACTAAAAATAGAGGATTTTCCCAAAACTGAACCAAACGTCCGTCTAACCTACTGGAACATGGAAACTCCCTTGCTTTTTACTTTAGAACCTTTCAATACTGTCAATCAAGCATCTTAAGTCAAAATTGGGCAAAATAAATATTGAAAGCTATTTTTCTTATTTTTAGAAGAGACCCAAAAATTGGGGATCTTACAGATTCCTAGCCGATCACACCTTGTTCAAGCCTATTTTTTATGTAATTTGTCTTATTTTCTCGAAAAGTCTTGTAACTAAGTCCATGTAATTTTGATCTGAAAGCTATACAATCCAGGTTGTAATATTTTATCATGATCCCAAAGCCATGTAAGCCATTGACCATTTGAAAAAACCTAGATATAAGCTCAATAGCGTTAGTATGAACACACAATTATAATGCTATCTTGAGTTTTGGAAGAGTGTTTGTACATACAATTGTAAGCGTCTACTTAGCTACAACTTGTAGGTCAATTTTCTCATGATCTAGTAATCCAAATTTGATTCCAAAAAGTGCATTGTGTTCCTTGTCTCCTACTCTTGCAATTACGTATAAGCATTTAAAGTTTTGTGGTTTTCAACTATGTGCTGTTGTAAGGTTTATTTGTAAATACGAGAGCAAATTGAAGTGTTTGACCCGGGTGGAAACTATGCTGTGAAGATTGCCAACAATAGGCAAGAGGAAGATGTTGTACATATGATAGTAGTTTTTTTGGTTTACTCATAGTGTTTTCCAGCTTTAGTGCAGTTTGTAAATAAATAAATTCTTCTTGTGCTTGAACATGAATGTTCAACAATGGAGTGGGACAATGATGGTGCAACCAAAGTGGGTTGACCATGGTAGAGGTCACAACTAGGTAAGGATGGGTTAACAGGTGCAATCTCAAGTGCTGACGTAGGTATAGAAGACATTGGCAGGAAAATGATAGCTAGGATGTATGTTTCATGTGGTTTCATAAGACTAAAAGGATCCAATTGGGATGGTAGGTAAGGGTGTCTGAAGTGATAGTTTTCTGACTTGGAATGTGGTGCATGAAGTGGTCTACAAGCCAGTCCATATGGCTCCCTAAACGGAGCTACATGGTGAAAGATATGGTAGCTCAAAGTTGGAGTGCATTGAAGATTCTAGACAGACAAGGCGGATGATGATAGGTGGTCAGAGCCGGTCTAAATGGATAGATACAAAGTTCTTGGGATGGGGATCCTACCAGTCCTTTTAGATTGAGACATGGGTGGTTAAAGTTTTCAATGGGGCTAGTTATGAGCCCAACAAATTGTATTGGTAAATGTGACATCGGTAGTTTTTTTTCCTTGAACCTATTTTTGAGGATAGGATGCACTATATGGAGCAAGCAAGAATCAATGGCTTCTCAAACAGAGTCACAAGGGCCAACATATTGCAAGTTGAAGTTTGTGTCGGTTGACGATGGTGTAGTGCTAGGTGACTTTTAGGGGCCTTTGGATCATTGACAATTGAAGATCCTAGAAAAGTCAAAATGCGGCCAAGACGTTGGTGTTTGAGGTTGAAAATGTGGGGTTTTAGGGGTACTTTGTTAATGAAGATTAAGCTAAGGTTATCGGCTCTCTTTTATTCCTCGCGACTAGCGAGATGCCTCGCGGGTAGCGAGATGCCTCGCGGGTAGCGAGATGCGTCTCATGGTTAGCGGGATGCCCGGTGGTTAGCATGATGTCTCGCAGTTAGCAAGATGCCCGGCGGTTAACAAGATGCCTTGTGGCGGTTAGCGTGATGGGAAGGTTGCATAATTAGTGGTTAGGGAAAAAATCCTTTGCAAAGGCTCTAATGGTTAGGCTGAGAAAGTCCCCAAGTAGCCGTAACTCATAAGAAATTTGAAAATTTATTTTTCTTGAAATATAGGATTGTCTTCATTAGGCCTTGTTTGAATTGTTTAGGTATTGTTTGGAGGGCTGTATAAAATAACCTGTGTCCAAAATTAATTAAGGAACATTCTTTGTACATGTAAAACAGTGTGGTAGTAATTCAAAAACATAAAATGGAGTCACTTTGCATATCTCCTTTGTTTCATGCTAGAGCTCGAATTGGAGGAAGATGCATTTGCACTATGTAATTCTAAACTTCTTATATTTTTCTCACTTCCGAAGGTCATGGCTGCTAATAAAAAGGATCCAATGTTTACTGCCTTTTAGCATATACACCGTGAATACACACGGTAATTGGCCTTGACATCATTATCAACATCATGGCACCTGTTTGTGTGAACCAAAGTAATGCAAACTTCATCAACCCTAGATATCATTCCAAAACCACAATAGTGCTATCACCCACTACCGAGCTCTTCAAAGCTCGCTATGCTTGGACTCCGTATAACTGCCATGATCGACGGGCGCTCCGTCAAGTTGGCACGGTTATCTCTCTCTCTCTCTCTCTCTCTCTCTCTCTCTCTCTCTCTCTCTCTCTCTCTCTCTCTCTCTCTCTCTCTCTCTCTCTCTCTCTCTCTCTTTCTCTCTAGCACCGTACGTTGCCACGCGCCCTTAAAGGGAGTTCAAGTCTTGAGAAAACACACGCACAAAAAGACTATCCGCGATCCTTACAATCTCTTAGGATAATTTCCTACGAAGTTAAAACTTCTTGTTCTTCTCCTCTTTCTGCCTACCTCCCTCTCTGTCTCTGACACTCTCTCTCCGCGCACCGGCGTACACCTGTGAAGGCAGTCCAAGGCCCTGTTTAGATGAACTAGTTCCCCCCCCCCCCCCCCCCCCCCCCCCTCTCTCTCTCTCTCTCTCTCTCTCTCTCTCTCTCTCTCTCTCTTTTCCCCCAAAGGTTGCATTAGAGACATTCATGTCTTACATTGTAGAGAAGAGAATTGGTGGTTTGGCCTATGTATCGAGTATTCCTGACGAGTACAACCTCTTCAAGAGGGATGATGATAGATCAAGGGATGCCAGCCTCCTTGAACATTTCCTTGGTTTCAATGGCTTGCAAACAAACTGCTTAAGGATGGATTTGTGGATGTCTTGGGTATTGAGGACTAAGCCATCGAGGCTGATCTCCTCCTAGCTATTAATGTAAGTGGAGGAGTCTTGTCTATACATTGCTTGATGATGAGTTGGCACTTGGGGCTTTTGGATTTGTCATAATAATCAATATCCAATTCTCCTAAATGATTTTCTCATATTAAACTGATCATTTAATGTGGGGAAGTGCCAGGGGAGAAAAATCTAGAATATTGGTTAAGCTAGCAGACTGGCCACAGTAGGGATCCAAAGGAGGGAAAATAGGGATCCAAAGGGGGGGGCATCTACAAAAGAGCCATGTGCAACAATGGGCTAAAAAGACCCTAAGGTTCAGCCCATTAAGACTTCCAAAATGCTAAGGTTCCAAAATTCAAAGGTTATGTCCAAAGGTCAAACCTAGGGGAATTGGATGCTTTGTGTGTGTAAAAAAAAGTATTTGCATATCCCTACATGGGAGGGGGCGAGCCCTTCTTCTAGGGGATGAGAGAGAAAGACACACACACACACACACACACACACACACACACAGAGGCTCCCTTTACACAAAGGGAATTAGGGACACATGTCAGATCCCTAGCCTAGATGCCCACAAGGTGTGCCCAATTCCTATTGGATGGCATTGGAGGTGGACCAATGAGAATTAGGCTAGAGTAAATCTAGTTTAATTAATTTAAAAAACACTTAATAAAAGAACCAATGAGAATTAAGTCACCTAGAAGACTATTGGACAGTCTCCCAAGGGGTCCAATGAGCATTCAGGAGCCCAATGGCTTGCCTGATTCCTGTTGTCCAAGAGACAAAGGGGTCCAATGAGAGTTTAGTTTTATTATTAAATTACCTAAATCTCTCACAAAAGGGGAAAGGGGGACACATGTCAGAAGGCTATCACTTATGTTGCTTAATTGTGATAGGCTTGACTTGGGGAGGTCCAATGAGGGTTAAGCAAGAGCAAATAGCAAGAGGGCTCGCCCAAGAGAGAGAGGGGGATGATTTTTGCAAGGCATTATCACACACACACACTCACACAATCTCATGTGTGAATAAAGAGAAGACTATCTCTTCCCAAGCTTTAATGGAGAGCTCATCACCTACTCCAAGCTTGTGAGATAGATGCCTACATCGACACACTCTTGGCTTGTGGATGCAAATCCAACCAAGAGCCAAGATTCAATGCATGTTCGTCTCCTCTACCAAGCTAATTACTAAGCTAAAGCTATGCTAATATGAGTGATTATGTGAGGAGATGTACATCTTTCTCATAAGATACTCCTTCTTCCTCTCAATCTACTCTCATACCCTGCTAGCTCTCACCATCTTCGAAGGTGTGGGAGGTCTTGGGTTTGAGAACGGGGATAATTAAAGTTGTGTCTACTAAGTGTTTTGCTTAGTGCATGCAGCTTTCATCTTCATTGCACTAGCTAGTCTTGAAGGAACACAAAGAATTGTATTGTACAATGTCTCTCTTGATGGGAGAAACCATAATACAAAGCCTTTTGGAGGGGGGACCGGCTCCATGCAAATCCGGTCTTCAACTGTTATCAATAGATTAATTTCTCTCTCTTTTGAAAGTATTGTTGATGCTATCTAACTAGGTGTTATGCTTTTTGTTGCTCTCTCCACCCAAGCACTCTTGTAATTCTCATTAGGAATCTATTCTAATGAAATGCCCACTATGTTCATGCTAATTTCCGCTACACATAAGTTTTTACACCATTAAATGTTACAGGATTTGTGCTAGAAACTCCATGACTGATGCAGACCTCACATCAAAGGCGCTGAACTTGATCTTCACCTTGCTTAGATGCTTCAACATCTCTCTCTCTCTCTCTCTCTCTCTCTCTCTCTCTCTCTCTCAGCGCACAAAACTAGTATGCACCTTTTGAAGGTTTTCACACCAAAATACACTATATTTCTCCAAAATTGTAGGTTTTCCTACCCTCAAATCTACAATTTAGAGGTAAATATTACAATTTTAGGTGGGATCACACTTAACCTACATTTTTTAGCATTCACTATAAATGAATCATCTTATGTCCTGTGCAAACTGAAGCTGTCTCACAAATCTTGCCCACTCTCAAGGTACTCTTTTCCTTTTACACGGACCAAGTGCTCCACAAAACTAAGGAAACAAAATTCACAGTTGAGATATTTTATTGGGTCAAAGTAATTTCAATCAAATTGTGTTGATGGATTGGACATAGTCTATTTATTTTTAAGTAATAAAATATTTTAGCGTCTTCAAAATTAATAATCTCGCATTTTAAAAATTGGTTTATATTTCTATATATTTAAGTGTCTTTGAAATTTAGGATTAGTAAAGCATTTTAGTGTTTCAGACAATTTAGAACCCCAATAACTCATCTTGAGCGAGCTTGCAGTCAAGAATGATTAGGGACATAACCATTTATGGACTAGAGCATGGCCACAAGCTTATTTATATGAATCTATTGCAGCAGACATGGCAATGGTCATGCTTCCGAGTGTTAAGTGTAATCTCTACCTTAAAGGGGCAAAGACGAGCAATGCTCGTGGTATGCACGTCCTTGCCTAGAGATTATCAAAGCAATGATTTGTTGCCTTGGATGCTAGAAATTTGGTCAGTCTCGTGCATTTATCAATGGAAAAATGGGTTTACAAAGTCAATGACAGAAATGGGTTTTCAAAGTCAATGTAAGATGACGTGTTTCGGGATTCTACAAAATCAAACAAGCAGATGTGTGAAATTAATTAATGATGTCTCACATGATATTAAGCACCGAGTTGTCACACAATGTTTTTGGGATTGCAAAAATACATTGCATCCCGTTTGAACCCCATGGGGGTTGTGGAGGATTATATTTGGTTTGCATTTACTTTGCTAAACTATCCTCTGTAGAGTCACTATTGAGGTCTTAATCTTGGCTTTTTTATTTATATATTTTCTTGGTTACTTGTTCGCTCGGAAGTACTCGCTCGAGGATTGGGATTCCTCTTTAGAGCCTACATAAATCCTCTCTTCCTTCACTCTCATATAGACACGCACACAAAAGTTCTCAGAAGCGGAAGCTCACTTCCATAACGCCGGAGTTACCTTCTTTCGCTCAACCTCTTACCCTCAACCAATCTCCATATCTACCACTATCGTGTTGTCCCTTGGATTGTTGAGTTCTCTTTCTCTCTCTTATACAATCTTCTTAGCAAGCATGAAAACCATAACTCTACTTTTCACATTGAAGCTTTTCTTTTCTCTTTTGTCATACAATGGACCCAAAGTGAGTGACTTGAAGCTCCAAGGATGATCATGTCGTTTTACCTCCAAGTAAGGTGAAAAAGAAGGGATTATCTACTCGAATCATAACTTAAGCAGAGGTATTGACTCTAGGAGAAGTTGAAGCCACCCAACCTCAATTACGGGAGGTAATCGAACGCCAAAATTATAATTTTGCATTGCTATTCATGTCAACCTAGGAAGCTAAGCATAGGGATTCCCTTAAACCGTCCAAGAAACATGATTCTATCACAAGAAACAAGCATATGTTTTCATAGATTATTGAAAGAATTGTTTGATAAATTGTAACTATTTGTTAAATTGTTATTCCTTGATAAATTGCTATTGTTTCATAAGTTGTTACTAGTTGATATGAAGAGTTGATTGATCATGTTTGAAGAATCATTTAAAGAGAAAAAAATGTTGAAGAATATCTTTTGCTCCTCACGGGTAATGAGATGCCATGCAATTAGCAAGATGCCTCTCCATTAGCAAGATGATTTTGTGGTTAGTGGAGATTAAGCTGAGGTTATCGTCTCTCTTTTGTTCCTCGTGGTTAGCGAGATGCCTTGTGGGTAGCAAGGCATCCTTCCAACCACGAGGCATCTCATGGGTAGCGAGATTCCTTGTGGTTAGTGGAATCCTTAGCGGTTTGTGAGATGCCTCGCAGTTAGCGAGATGGGAAGGTTGCGTAATTTGCGGTTAGCGAATGAATCCTTTGCAAAGGCTCTATTGGCTAGATGGAGAAAGTCTACACGTAGCGGAAATTCATACGAAATTGGAAAAGTTGTTTTGTTGAAATATAGGACTGTCTTCATTAGGCCTTGTTTGAATTGTTTTGGTATTGTTTGAAGGTCTGTATAAAAGAACCTGCATCCGCAATGAATTAAGGAACATTGTTTGTATATGTAAAACACTGTGGTAGTAATTAAAAAACAAGAACAGGTGAGTGAGGTGTGGAAAGTGGGAGACTAGTGTCTGTTACGGATGGGTGGACCCAATTAGTTGCGTACTTTTCACAAGATTACTGGTTATTAGTTTAGACTATGTCTCATATCATATTCAGGGTTTATGAATGGCCATCATGCTTCTTAAACGTGGGGGAAAAAGGCATTGTTTATGGATTCTACATATGTCAATGGGATCTCATCTATATGTTATACGAAATAACCTCCATTAGAATCCTAGATTTATGGACCTGGCCTATGGCGTATGACCCTTACAACCACGATCACTATGGATAGAGGACTTCCTCTCTTCTGTTGCTCATATCTCTGCTTTGTGGAAATGAAGTAGGGTGTCGTCAACAAAAATTGAGAATAAAGGAAGGCCATCTATTAAGTATCCCCAATCTTCTTGGGGTTGGGGACTTCACACTGAGAATGAGTATCAAGTAGATCTGAAAATGAATCAAAACCAAAGGAGAGAGGTAGTCTTCTATGATTTCCCTAACCAAAATTCCAAGAGACAAGAAAGGTACCAAGCAGAACAAGTGAGAAAACAAAATCGCACGTAAGGAAAACATATGCCTCTTTTAAAGAGAAAAACACATTATTTGATTCTTGTAGGAGAAAATGATTGTGTCAAGGATAAAATTACATGGGGATGTCATACAAAGACCTTAAAAGAGTATATTTGAGCATTTGTCAACACACAATATCCTTTAAGAGTGACATTTGAGCATTTGTCAAAACACAATATCGTCTTTTCACTATAGCAATCACAAATTCAAAATAATGCCACACATGGATCGCAATCCATGTCGCCCACCATGAGAGAATCTGGCCCAATCTCACCTACAGTTACATCAGAGTATAGGGAATGTACCGTTTAAAACTTAGAAAAAATGGACTTCTCTAGACCCAAAAACCCTAAACTTTTTTTATTTCATACTATAAATGGTAATTTTGACCCATGATAGGAAAAAGTGATCCAAACCCTAACTTTTATGACCAAAAGCTTAGGGGACATGTCTAGATGCTTCCCCTTAAGTTTGGTAGAACTTGGGCCCAAAACATGGATTCTGATCCATGTACCCAAGAGGCATAATTGGCAAGGTTAGTATCTAAACTGTAAGAAAATTCAATAGTCATCAAATAATGGAAGAAATAGCATAGAATTGTCTAAGCTTAACACTAGAATGGTAACATGACACTTTTATGTCCTTGGACACTTTTATGTCCTGTTAAGTGACCATTTTGCTTGAATTATTTGAAGAGTATGAAAATGAATTTCTAGGTGCTATATATCCAAAAATTTGCCTTATGAGCTGAAAAAAATTTAGAATTTTTTTTTTAGTATCAATCTCACCGTTAACCTTACTCTCGCACAATATTTTTGAACCTAAACTGTGTGAAAAAACGGGTCCTGTTTTTGGTTTTTTTCAATTTTTGGCAACTATACCACTCTAAACTTTATGTTTGTGAGGTTTAGATGGCTAGATGTTAGGCCTTCATAGTTATCAACATGTTTTGATGCTTGTAAGGAGAGCTAAGTGTTAAAATTGAAAGTTATGACCAATTTACAAGAATTGCATAATCCTGTTTTTTGGCCAAAATTAGCACTTTTATGATTTTTTTGGTGCCTTTCTTGATATCCAGATTCAATTTTGATTGTGTGAGTGTAATGTATAACATAAAACTAATCTTCCTTGAGTTTTGGGGGACCTAATATGCTATATAGCATAGTATATGATGATGGTTGAGTTTTTTGATTCCTGAAGAATATGATACATTTTAGAGTAGCAAGTATAACTTTCTGAATATTGCTAGTTTCTTAGGCCAATTGTGTGTATTTTGTAGGTAGTAACCATATCTAATCATAGACTACAAAATTGGCTAGATATTGAGTATTTCTATGGGTTTCTAGAGGTCATAATGCTAAACCCAGTTTTTTCATGTTTGCTGTATTTAGCACTTTATCATTGCCCCCAAGGTTCCAATTGTAAGAGATCCATTATCCTTTTGACATGATCCATGGCTCCTTTTGAATCCAGAGGGCCAAAGGGAACTAAGAAAACATGTATATAGTATCTGTATTGAGCGTGACTATAGAAACTTTGATGATAGGTCCATAGAATGGCAAAAATGCAACTTTTTTGTACCTTTTTTTTTATGCCCAAAAAAAAAGTGAGGTAAAAGCAACCATATGTTTTGGTCACCAACCCATTGAAGTTAACGGGGCATTTTATCTCATGTCCTACAAAAATCTCCACTCTTATTTATATGCAATCAACCGTAAGAAATTGTTGTTTTGGGCAAAATGCATTGGTCCATCAACTTTGGAGGCTTGTAGTGACCAAGGGATGAGAAAAATTACAAGTTTCTCATTTTTTCCATGTGTAGTAGTTATTGAACTATAAGCTCATGAAAGGTTTTGTCAAAATGAGTGGATCTACTATGGTTTTGGAATTTTTTCCCAAAACCCTGAAAGGACACTTTTATGTCCTATTAGGTTAACATTCTAGTGTTAAAGAGATGGAAAACTTCATATAGTTAAGGTACCAAAGTTGGGATTCTGAGAGAGCAAAGCCTTAAGGTGCACAGTAAACTTGTGGTATGTTTGAAAGGTTAAGAATAACACAAAAAAGCCAGCAAAAAGTGCAGTTCTTGCTAGCAAGACCAGTAGGACCAATCAGAGTCGTATTGCAATTAAAATTGATGGGCAAGTAAACATAGGCAAAATAATCAGTCTACAAGCATTAGATGAGCAATAACCAATACCAATTAGTCACAAGAATTAATTACAATGGGATCGAGATATCCAATATGGTCCAAGTAACAAAAACTAGGCCATAAATTGAGAATTTGGGTAAATTAGAAAAATTAGATCTAAATTTGAGAAGATTCCACCAATGTGCTAGGATAGGCTATAGGAACATTCCCACCAAGCTTCATCCATGAATTAAGATGGATTGTGATCCATGTATCGTTTTTAAATCTTAAGTTCAAAACCAAACCATCAGGTCCCATATAGTTCAAAAGCCTATTCCTAAAGTTTCAAGCCATATGAGCATCAAAACCCTTGTGAAAACTCCAAAAATATCTTAATTTAGTCATTAAAAATTTTGCAAATTTTGACTTAGAACCCAAAATACTGATCCAAATCACAAACGCTTTCACCCATAGTATCTCTTAAGAATGCTAAACGAGATGGTGAAGACAACACTCCAAAATGTGTTCCAACATGGATCATGATCCATGTATCTCTTATCCAAAATTGGCCAAGATGCTTTTGACCAAGTGCTTGTAGTTGTCCTAGTCACACTAGTGAAGTTTTGTCAATTTTGGAACTCTTTTTTTTAAGTTATGGTCATTTCATTTTATGATCAAGTTTGCATTAGTTTGACCTTTTTGACAAATTTTGAATCAACTTTGGAGCACTAAACAAGTGAAGTTTTGGTAGCAGGATGCCTCACAGATGCGCTCAAAAGGAGTGGGAGGCGGCACCATATGAGATAATTGACATCTCATCCAACAAGAAAGCCCATGTAATAGATGAGGAGAACAAATACCAACAAATATTTTTATCGGCAAGTTCCAAGCGGCCGATGGTACCAAAGTCAAAGCGACAATTTTGTCTAAAGAGTTATGGATGTTGTATCAAAAATTGAAGGTCCTAGAAAATGCAAGGTGCTTGGAGATTGATAGCTTCTTTATACTACCTATGTGGGGAGACTTACTTCCAAAGGGTACATAAGCTCCATACAGAACAAGAGAGAAGCTACCCTTAGCAATCAAAGATGGAGCTAAAGCAAGAGTCAAAATTATCAATGATCTAATCTATCAAGTTCCTCATCTACCAGCAGGAAGAGAAGCCTACTATAAGAGACAAATATCATAGATAACAAAAAGCCTTCATAAAGTAGCAAGGACATGACCTTACCTAAAAGGACCTCATTTACTTGAAAACAGTATCTCCCTTATGACTAGTCTCCTAGCACTTAAAGGTTCCAAAACCTAGTGCTACACTAAACCCATAATCCATGTGGCAATGGTGATGATCATTGGGTGGCCAAAAGAAGGGAGATCAATTGTGGATTGTGGAGTTACACTCTAGATAATCTAGTGGAAGAAAATCTAAAAAGCAACAACATGAACAAAAATTATATGAATGCAAATGGATGCTTACTAGAATAGCATATCAAGCCCTCATGATGATCGAGGACTTACCTGAAGTTGACTCTAATCTCAATTTACTCCATAAGACCAAGCATGCGTCGAAGGTAGTGGGAAGCTCATCAACCACTCCCACAAATAGAAGAACAAGAGGTCAAAGCTCTAGAGCATGAACTCCTGAAAATAAGGCAACAAAATCTCATTTCAATCTCCAGGGTAAAACAAAGGGAAACAAGATGTGCTGACACTATATACGACGCACGCACACATTTTTCGATTCAAAATAAAAAAGTTAAAAAAATTAACTTTTGTTATTTTATAAATAATATTATTTAAAAATAATTGTTAACAAAGAAAGATAACGACATGTTATCATTAAAAGAAATATTTACTTTGAATTATGCTATTTTATAATTAATTTTCTATTTTTGAGTAGATAAGTTTAGAAATTAAAAAATTATTAGAGGTTAGCTACTTAATGAGAGCTAGCTACTTACATATAGAAACATTTAGCCAAGCCCGCTTAGTCCTACACGTGGCTCGGCTAGTTTCATTATTTAGTCACTTAGCGTCTTTAGGGCTAGTCGTGTAGGTTTAATCAGTATTCATACGGTTTTTTAGGGCTTGTTTCTTAAAGGTAGCTGCTTGGGTATTTAGTCGCTTATCGTTCATGATCATATCGGGCTACTTTGTATTTAGGCCGTTGAAGGCTACACACTTAGGGCTAGATGCTTAGTGTTAGCCGCATGCAGAGCTCGACAAACAAATTAAAAAATAACCCATTCGGACTTCAATAGCGCACACAGACTTAAAAAATGCAAGCAAATTTCAAAAACATACTTATTTCAAACCCTAATATATAGGCATTGACCAATAAACACAAAATTATTACCCAATGGTCTTGATCTCTTTGTACCTTTAGACCAAGGTATGCAGAGATCAAGCATGGCTAGAGAATGTGAGGTTGTTAGACCTAGTGGCAAATGGTAGAAAAATCACAAACTAACTTAAAAAATGCAAGAGTCTTCAAAAATGACTTGCATACTTCAAAAATGAAAATGGACTTTAACAAATGAAGTAAAATAATGCAATTGAACTTCATAGCGCATATAGACTTTTAAAACGCAAACAGATTTCAAAAATAGACTCATGCCAAACCCTAATATATAGGCATTGACTAATACAGACAAGATTATTACCTGATGGTCTTGATCTCTGTGCACCTCTAGACCGAGGTGTGAAAGGATCATGCATGGCTAGAGAATGCGAGGTTGTTAGAGCTAGTGGAAAATGGTAGAAAAATACAAATGGACTTCAACAGTCAGGCAGTCTTTGGAAATGACTTGTGTACTTCAAAATGCAAATGGACTACGACAAATGAAGTAAAATAATGCAATTGGACTTCAATAGCACACACAAACTTCAAAAACGCAAACAAATTTCAAAAATAGACTTATGTCAAACCCTAATATATATGCATTGATCAGTAAAGATGAGATTATTACCCGGTGGTCCTGATCTCTATGCACCTCTAGATTGAGGTGTGCGGGGATTGGGCATGGCTAGAGAATGTGAGGTTGTTAGAGCTAGTGAAAAATGGTAGAAAAATCACAAAGGCACTTCAAAAACGCAACAGTCTTCAGAGATTACTTGTGTACTTCAACTGAAAACGGACTTGGACAGACAAAGTAAAATAGCACAATCGGACTTCAATAGCGCATACAGACATCAAAAACCCTAATATTTAGTCATCGACAAATAAAGATGAGATTATTACCCGGTGGTCCTGATTTGCATACACTTCTAGACCGAGGTGTGCAAGGATCAGGCATGGCTAGAGAATGTGAGATTGTCATGTATTGTCATGTTGTTAGTGGTGTGTACTGATAGCAAGAGTCATTTATTCATTTGTTGCATCATTGCTATATAAAGTATGTACAATAGGATAGTGTGTCATTGAGAAAATTGCAAGCATCAGATCTTTCAAAAACAAAAAAATTGTGATTAGCACATACGTATTAATGGTCTCTTTTCCATAGAGCAACTACAAGACCTGCGTTATCAATCTCATTGGTTTGAAGGTAGTAGATCAACCTCTGCAAGTAGATATTGCTCCAACTTCATCTTAGAGAAGACAATCATCAAACGAACATACGTATTAATGGTCTCTTTTCCATAGAGCAAGTACAAGACCTGCGTTATCAATCTCATTGGTTTGAAGGTAGTAGATCAACCTCTGCAAGTAGATATTGCTCCAACTTCATCTTAGAGAAGACAATCATCAAACGAATAGTCATCAATGGAGTCCACCCCACCAATATCTGATTCCATATTTCAAGAAGTAGAGATGGAGCAGATGTTAGATGTGTTCTTTGGCATGGATCCCATCATTGAAAACCTAGAAGGCGACAACATTCAAGGCAACAGTGCAAGTCCACTGAGACATCCCGTCCATAATAATGGCATGATAGCAACAATAAAGAGGGCAAGATGATGCAAACTCTTGCACATATGCCACTTTACAACAATGCAAAAATCTTAGTTCTTTGTACCGCTTTGGCAATGCTTAATTTGCAGTTTGTGTACGAGTGGTGTGATGCCTCTGTCATAGAGCTTTTTAGGTCAATATATTGTATCTTAAGAATTCCAAAGTGAAAATTACAGTTAAATAATATGATCGTTGTGTTCAATTGTTGATAT
Organism: Adiantum capillus-veneris; assembly: GCF_014529385.1. NCBI lineage: Eukaryota > Viridiplantae > Streptophyta > Polypodiopsida > Polypodiales > Pteridaceae > Adiantum > Adiantum capillus-veneris. Next base: position 115,490,206 of record NC_140947.1, on the reverse strand, counting down.
AATGATAGGCTGCACAACGAGAAAATCTTGTCGGAAGGCAATCACATGCCCCCTATCGTTCAACCGCTAAAAATCTTCTTACTAACTTGGGCTTGGATTATCACAAAATATATGCATGCCCTAATGATTGTATACTCTTTTGCAATGAGTATGAAAATTTTAAATTCAATCCGAACCGGATTTACATATGCTTGCAGGGATAGAAAATTAAGCGCATTTTTATAAGTGTGTTTCTATAGCATAGTTATGCTAGCATGCAAAAAATCGCATGCCTAAGTAAAGCAGTTAGCTAGCAAAAAATGCAAATTGTAGGCAAAGAGAGGAACAGTGTCCCATGTGGATCAAACAAGTATAGAGAGAACACACAAGGAAAATTTATCCCTGCAAAGGTTCCTCAATATTTTCCTATCATTCCAAGAATAAAGATCATGTTCAGGAGCAAGTTTATAGTCGCTTTGATGAGATGGCACTCAAATACTAGATCCAAAGATGATGTGATGCAGGTACTTGCAGACTCTCATGCATGAAATCACATAGAGGAAAGATGGCCTACATTTGAGGATGAGCCTCGATGTATCCGTTTTGTTCTGAAAATGGATGGAGTAAACCCATTTGGATTATGGAGTTCATCATGGAGCATGTGGCCTATTTGCTTGGTTACTTATAATCTTCCACCATGACTGGCTATCAAGAAGGGACGTTTGTTGTTTTCACTGATCATCTGAGGAAAGTACAAAGCAAAGAATATGGATGTCTGTCTGGAACCACTTATAGAAGATATCCAAATCTTGTGGATAGGGATTGATGTGGTTGACATTTCCTCATCAATCATACAAAAAAATGTACATGTGCAAGGCATTCTCATGTGGACCATGCAAGACTGGCCAAGCTTCAATGAGTGTTCAAGTAAGTATCTCTGTAGCCCTCACATATATGCTATTCTTGGCTACACCAATGCTTTTATATTTTAATTTTGTGATTTTTAGGCTTGAGTTACTCAGGCAATCATGCATGTCTAAAATGTGGTCCTCAAGTTGGATTTTGCCGCTCTGATTTGAGCAAAATAGTTCACGAGGAGCATGGTAGATTTTTTTCCTAAAGGACATGAGCTACGTGGATCAAACATATTCAAACATGACATGCATTCACTAAATCGAGTGATTGGGAAAACATGTGGCTGGAGAGGGGATATTCCATGCCACCTGGCATGAGAAGACTTTTTATTTCCATGAACTCTTGTATTGGAGTGACCTACTGATTATCATCTGCTCGATGCAATGCATATATTTAAGAATGTGGGGGGATCATATGGAAAACCATCACTGGAAAAAGGGAGAGCAAGGCCCAAAGAGATGACCTACACACTGTGGGTCAAATGCCAAAGATGTGGCCTTGACTTAAACCAAATGGAAAGGTTGCTATACCAAAAGGTCCATGGGTTTTGAGTCGTGCAGAAGAGGAACAAGTGAAGAAAACTATATGTTCATTCAAGACTCCCACTGGGTGCATGTGATGTTTGAAAACGGATTTTACTAAAGATGACAATCTTAATGGTCTTAAGTCCCATGATTGGCACAAATTTTTAAAGTCTATCTTAGGAATTTTCATAAAGGATTTTCTGACGAATGACATTAGAAGAACAATCTATAAAATTAGTGAGTTGGTACATTGGATTATTTCAAAAGACATAAGAAAATACATCATCGATGCAACACGCTTAAATGCAATTGAAGCGCAGTGTGTATGGTGTTGAAGTACTTTCCAAAAAACATTCTTACCATCCAAATGCATCTACTTGTGCCGTAGTCAATGAAGATGCAATTGTTGGGGTAGTCCATAGCAAGTGGATGTTCTTCTTCAAGAGATTCATAAAGACTTTAAAGGGTTTCATTTGTCAAAGGGATCACCTTCTTGAGGTAGCATGGCCGAAGGATGGTTTGTACAAGAGTCTCTTGTTCTCATTAGTGAATTTATGGTCTCAATTAATTGAGAGATGCCTCAAATGTGGAATATTAAGGTCAACATCAAGATGACAGGGGACAAGCCGTAGGGACAAGGCATCATTAGGAAGATGGATATCACAGTGTGAGAAAAGGTTATGAGTTTCTGCCTTCTTAACTCAGACATCATGCAAAAGTGGCTAGAGAGGTACAGAGGGGAAAAGCAGCAATGCTTGATAGATCTCTTGCAATTCAAGTGCAACCGTGCCACTAGAAACCTTTCTGTTCCAGACCATCTTCAAAAATTGTTTGGCTTTCCAATTAGGCGGTGGCTAGATGTAACAATTTTAAAGGCAAAGAGGAATGGAGTGTTGAGTACTGGAGAGGAAGAGGAGATGTCAAGCGGTTGCGATTTGCATGTAAATTTTCACAACTTCCTTTTCCAGGTCCACATGGTCACATTACTTTAGTAACTTTGAGTTTGTTTCCATTTTGTGGCTACAGTATCATAAATATGGAGCTTTGTGTTCAAACGGGAGATACTTTAAAGTGCAATGACTAGACAAACAAAGGGTCACCTTTGACAATGGCGTTAGGGCAAGATTTGTCCAAGAAAGTAGGAGTAGTGCTAAGGATGAGAACATAGAGACTAGCCAGCTTCTTGAATACTTTGGCTACATCCAAGATGAAGATTACCTTTAGGAAGTCTAATATTTTTATCTTTGAAGTGAAATGGTTCAAAGTTATTATCAATGGCCCTAATACAACTGTACACAAAGATAAGAGTGTATTGACTCAAGTGAACTCTAGGCAAGTGTGGAAAAATGAGCGGGGTATGTTCGTACTTCACAGTATTGTGAACAAGTTTTGTTCACCAATAGATCCACTATGGAGAGAAAATGATGAAAAGGATCTGTCTAGACCGTGTTGGCTGTATGTTGTTGAAGATGCTCCATGGAGCAAGCAATGTGTGAAGAATTGGAAGTTGAGGTCAAAGAGCTTCATAAAGAAAAAGCACGGGCAATGGATGATGTAAGTTTGGATTTGAGCTAGAGGTTAGTGGTGAGCAGGTGCTTGAACCTAGAAATGAGCTTTCAAATATTCAATTTGATGCAAAGAGCGACAAAGAAGTGGAGTTTGATGACAAAGATGTAGAAGTAGGGATTGAGATAGACATCTTTGGTGCATCAACTCCAACCGACATGTCACCCAAGTAGATGGGCTCCTTTATGTCACAATTCACACCAAAGGAGGTTACTTACGCACAAAACCATTAGGCAACAAGTTCCTCTAGACCTACTATGGTCGCCCCTAAGCCTAGGACTAGTGTTCCCCCTACACCGACTGTCCCTACACCTCAGTCGAGTTTGCCTCCTACACCAACAATTGGTTCATCTTTGAGATGAGGTAGGCATCGTTCTCAAGGTGGTGGTTGTTGTGGTAGAAATTCTACCAATGCATCCTCACCACCAAGAGAGCCTCCACCACTCTCTTTAGTAGATAGTTCACTAATTGGCACACCACATACACCTTGGGGATCACACAAGCATGATCCTAGTAAGGTGTACAAAGGATAGGATGGGACTATTGTGGCAGATAGGGGTGGAAAGTGCATGCGATAGAGGATTACACAGCTCTCAATAATTTAGTTTTTCCACTCTGTGATGGAGATTTGGGATAATCAAGATGATGAAAGAAAGGACTACATCGTTGAGGACATTCACAGAAAGTATAGGCTGGTAGAGGGGTACGATCCAGTCTTGAATGACAACATTTTGAGCGTAGAAATTGCCAGAATGTCACACCATTGGTCAGAGGCGAGAGAGAGGGACAAGGAGGGTAGTCCAAATCCATCATGCTTGGATGTAGACGAGTGGGCGGGGATTGCACAAGAGACAGAAGACAATCCTCAGAGATTCAACAGTAGAGAGATGTAGCCAGAGCAGGTTTGGAGTCTACTAGATCAGTGTCACATTTTGGGAGTGGGAGCTATGACACACTTCGGTATGAGTTTGTAAGTATTTTTTGTATGCTTTAAATTATCAAAAATGTATATGCTATTTGAAGATTTATCTTATGATTAATTGCTAGGTTTGCAGGAAGTTTCCGTGAAGTTCCCTCCAACATGCCGAGAGGAGAAGTATGAATATAAGCATGGACTTGTGGCCCTTTGACCTAGCTGCAGGAGGAGGGAGAAGCCGTCAACTGGGAGGCATTACCATGAGGGTGACATCCTCCATATATGTTTTTTTTTGTAGATGTGGTCTTCTTGATACAATTGTGCTCGTTCATTGTATACATGTACAATTTCACGCTTATGTCTACTGTTTTCCATTACGTTTATGATTATGATTATGGTATGATAATTAGGTTATGGTTGTGGTTTTGCAATTATGGTATGGTTATGGTATGGCACAAAGGTTATGGTTATGGTGTGGCAATCAAGTTATAATTATGGTTTTACAATGATGGTATGGCAATCATGTTATGGTTATGGTTTGGCAATCAGGTTATGGTTATGGTTTTTCATGATGGTAGAGTTGTTATGGTTATGGTATGATAAGCAGATTATGGTTATGGTATGACAAGAAGGTTATGGTTATGGTTATGGCTATAATATGGCAAGCAGATTATGTTTATGGTTTTGCAAATAAAATTTGGCAATCATGTTATGGTTATGGTTATGGTTTTGTAATGATGGTATGGTTGTTATGGTTATGGTATGACAAGCAGGCTATGATTATGGTATGACAAGCAGGTTATGGTTATGGTTTATGTATAGCATGCAGATCATGTTTATGGTTTTGCGCATACAATTTGGCAATCACATTATGGTTATACCTACGATTTTCAAATCATGTTTTAAATTATGGTTAGAAAATCTTCATGCCCTCGTGCCTATGGTTTGGGAGTCAAAGTTATGATTATACTTTTGGAAACTTTTCATGTTTAAGCTTTTATTGTTGTGGTTTTGTTATGCTTTACAATTTTCCTAATTTGTACTTACTCGCTCTTCAATGTCAAACTGTAGGTGGAGTGCGGTTTCCTCTGTACTCTTCCTTTGGGCAGAGAGGGATGTTTCCTGGTGCTGCAGTACATGCAGTATTCGTTCCTAGCCCTCTCTCCCCAAAAAATAATTGCAGGTTTTGCCACCGCTACAGGTATCAATATACGTGTTCCAATACACCTCGGAATAGGTGTTGCTATTATAGGAACTTATTTTTTGGTGTCTGTTTTGGTGTTGTTATTGGTGTTAACTTTGTTCCGTATTCTGATGAGAGATGCATCAATATCTATACCAACACGATGTTGATGCTTATTATGACGCTTATACCATGGCTTTTTACTTTTAAAATAAACTTTGAGTCATCGGTATCCGCATCAATTTTTGTGCGATGTGATGTAGTGAGATTAGTTTTCTCGTGAGTATGTGCAAGTGCTTGGACAAGAAAGTGAGGGAAGATATTTTCAGACTTGACAAGTGATTAAGGTACATCACATCTCTATTTCACTAAGATATTTTATATACACTAAATTTGTGCCTTTCTTAGTACCAATGTTTGTAAAAATTAGCAGTCATTGCTTACGTGATGCCTAATAATATTCCACCAAAAACTTAAAAGCATCACTATAGAGGTTGCTACAAGTGTTTCTAATTAGGTTGCTTCAAAAATGCATGTTTTGAAAACAATGTTTTGTTGCTTAAGTGAAAGTGCATGCTTTACAATTTTCCTAATTTGTACTTACTCGCTTAAAATTTTTTTTTGTAAGTATTATATGCATGCTTTAAATTGTCAAAAATGCATATGCTACTTGGAGATTTTTCTTATGATTAATTGTAATTTTGCAAGAAGTCGCCTTGAAGTGCCCTTCGACATGCCAAGAGGAGAAGTATGGTTACAACATGGACTTGTGACCCTTTTGACCCAGCTGTAGGAGGAGAAAGAGACCGTGAATTGGGATGCATTACCATGACGGTGACATCCTCCATATATGTTTTTTTTGTAGGTGTGGTGTTATTGATACAATTGTGCTCATTCATTTTATACATGTATAGTTTCACGCTTATGTTTATGGTTTTTCATTTTGTTTACGATTATGAATATGGTATGATACTCAGGTTATGGTTATGGTTTTGCAATTATGATATGGAAATCATGGTATGGTTATGGTATGGCACACATGTTATGGTTATGGTTTAGCAATCAAGTTATGGATATGGTTTTGTAATGATGGTATGGTACTCATGTTATGGTTATCATTATGATTTTCCAATGATGGTATGGCTGTTATTGTTACGGTACGATAAGCAGGTTATGGTTATGGTTATGGTTTTGTAGTGATGGTATGGATTTTATGGTTATGGTATGACAAGCAAGCTATGGGTATGGTATGACAAGCAAGTTATGGGTATGAGTATGTGTATGTGTATGGTTATGGTATGGCATGCAGGTCATATTCATGGACTTGCAAATACGGTCTGGCACTCACGTAATGTTTATACTTGTGATACTCAGATCATGTTTTAATTATGGACAAAAAATATTCATGTCCTTGTGCCTATGGTTCATGAGTCGAAGTTATGATAATGCTTTTGGAAACTTGTCATGTTTAAGATTTTGATTTTGTGGTTTTGTTATGCTTTACACTTTTGTTAATTTGTACTTACTTGCTCTTTAATGTCAAACTGTAGGTGGAGTGTGGTTTCTTTTGAACTCTTCCTTTGGGCAGAGAGGGTTGTTTCATGGTGCTGCAGTACATGCAGCATCAATTCCCAACCCTCCCTGCCCAAAAACAAATGTAGGTTTTGCCATCGGTACAAGTATCGGTATACGCATCCAATACACCTTGGAATAGGCATCGGTATATAGGAACCTATTTCAACGTTGTTATCGGCGTAAATTGTGTTGCTTTTTTGACGCTTATACCAAGTCTTTTTAGTTTTAAAACAAACTTTGAGTCGTCCGTATTTGCAACAATTTTTGCATGGTGTGTTGTAGTGAGTTTAGTTTTCTTGTGTGTATGTGCTTGAAGTGCTCTGACAAGAAAGTGAGGGAAGATATTTTCAAACTCGACAAGTGATTAGGGTAAATCATATCTCTATTTCACTAAGATTTTTGTATACACCAAATTCTCAACATGCACTTAGTGTACTCTTCTGTCACGACAAGGTGCCTTTGTTAGTACGATGTTTGTAAAATTTAGCAAGCATTACTTTTGTGATGCCTAATAATTTTCCACCAAAAACTTAAAAGCATTACTAGAGACGTTGCTACAAAGCATTTCTAATTGTGTCACTTCAATAATGCATGTTTTGTTATGCTTGTAGCAATTTTTGCAAACTATCTTTTGTTGCTTAAGTGATAGTGCTGCATAAGCGACACCAATATGTTTTTTTTTTTGCAAGAATCCATTGGGAGCCATTTGCTGCTCCTACAATTTCAGAGAGAGAGAGAGAGAGAGAGAGAGAGAGAGAGAGAGAGAGAGAGAGAGAGAGAGAGAAATAGAGAGAGAGAGAGAGAGCACTGTTGCTGTGCTGCCCCGCTTCCATGATAGGAAAAAGAGCAAGGAAATGCAAGCTAAGCTTCTTTGAAGCCTACACATTTAATGAGCAGTGATCAGAGCTTGTTAAGAGGCCAAGTTTAATGCTAAATGTATGCAAGATGCGGCTTTAAGGGGCCCGAACTTATGTTGTTTATGCTAAAAGTTGGTATGTTTGAGGTGACTAAAAATGAAATTTTATGGGCTAGAATTGTAGTGCTCTACGAGGTTGCCTTTACTGCTTGTCAATTAGAGCTACGATGAAGAAGTTATGTCAGTTTGAAGCTTGAGCCAATTGCAGATCTGTACCAAATTGGGCAACTACAGATGAGGGATTTGGGAAGAAATGAATGTATGGGCCTAAAGTGTTCATCTTGTGGAGCACGTCGGTCCTTTTATATTGGTAATCAAAGCTTTAGTTGCCAAGATATTGGCAGTTTGAGTTTCCCCAAGGGCTAGTTCCGTACCAATTTGGTCACCTTGGTGACTGTGCCAACTAGGAGGTTTTGGCTTCTGGCCGGATTCTGGGATGCAGTGAACTTAATAGGGCAATAATCAATCAAGGAGAATCACCCAAAATGTCATCTCAGGCAGTGCCCTAGCTGATATGTATTCCAAATAATGTGCACTTAAGAGTGCAACAATTGTTTGAGGAGCTATTGAATGTGATATTATAACAAATAGGGCAAGGGCATGTCAATCTGTACGGGGGAAATGCCGTTCTCAACATTGCTTTGATTGAGATGCATGTCAAATGTGGTGCCCTTTTAAGAGCTCATAAAATATTTTAATGATCTTTTACTTCAAAGGGTCGTCTTTTGGAGCGCATTACTTGCGGAGAATGATTGATATGGATATGGCAAGGAAGATACAAGAACTTTTAAGTGGATAGGAATTGAGGGCCTCTCTCTAAATTCTATCACCAGTGCTTGTACTTTGCGGCCTTGTCATCGTTGCCTACAAGAACCAAGGGAAGTCCGCCTAAGGGCCAAATTAAATGGCCTACCGGGGGCCTACCATGAGCCAAATGGGATTGTTGTCCACTCAATTAAAAACAAGATATAGGTATGAACGGGGTGAAAAAAAGGCATGGCGATGGATCACGCAGCGGGCGGATATGCAGAGAGGGAGAGTAGAAGATGTAGTGGCCGCTAAAGTCCTTAGATGTTGGCACCCAAGGAGGGTAAATTGCAGAGCTTGACCTGACACTCAAATTTGGGTCTACTCTCATGCGATATGCTGCTGGACAAATCCTAGACATGCCACGTGATCTTTTGCCTTCCGACCTAGCAACGATGGCACCATCGTTGCTTAGGGGTAAGAGGGGGTTTAATAAAAAATCATAAGGAGTGGAAGAGGGGGTAACAAGAGAAATATAAGGGGAGGAAGAGAGGAATCTTAGCTAAGGGGAAGCTCAGAAGGAATCAAGAGAGGAAGCTAAGCAAAAGGGAAGCTCCAAATGAAGCACAAGAAGAAGTGAAGGAAGGGAACGTAGTTGGAGTTGGAGACTTGGAAGAATGAAGGAAGGGGAGTCAGAGCCTTGGAACAAGAAGAACTGCGGAAGGGAGGTGAACCAAAACAAGATTTGTGTGTGTGTGTGTGTCTCAATGAAGCTTGGGTCTTGGCATGAAGTGGTTATGAACCAAGAGGATATGAAGCAAGCTAGCCTTTTTCCTACGACGACTAAGCTCAAGGGCTTGCTCTTGCTCTCGGCCTTGAGGATTTGGAGGTGGACAAGGGGACAATTTATATGGTGAAGGAAGCTAAATCTTGGGTCATGGAGGGCTTCAAGCTCTCTCTCTCGGCCTAAAGAAGTAGCACATGAGTAAGTACGGCTTCAAGATTTCTATTGATCTCTCTCTCTACCATATTTGGGGGATACAAGGGCATTAGGCAAGGAATTTTTACTGGATACTTCCTTCCTAATTAGCTTCAAAAAGCTCTAATGGTAGGCATAAGTGGAAATTTTGCAGTCTTGGTCAAATTTGAGAGCATTAGACTCTCTTAACTCTATCAGCACCTCTAACGGAAAACATCTATAATCGAATTCCACTTTGGCTAATTATTAGTAGCTTATAACATTCAAGCTGTCAATTGTAAGAATTTACGGTGTCGTTGGAGTCTTTTGCTTGTGTCGTGCATCTTGTCTCTCTTATTTTCCACAGCGAGCTGCCCGGTGCTAACCCAGCTCACCTCACGAACCCATTATCCCCAACATCGTGGGTGTGAGTATGAGTTGAGCTTTGTAGTGGTGGTTGCTTCTCTATATGTCTAGTGTTTGGTGTGAAGAAAGTTTTAATTTGTCTTTGGGATTTCCTCTCTCTAGGTATCCCAAGTAAACTATCTTTATGTCTGTATAGCTCAAGTAGATACAATCCAAGAAATCTATGGATCTGATAGCTCGTGAATCAAGAAAAGTCTTAGGAGCCCTCTCTTCATAGACAATGGAAGCTACCCCATATCTTGTATCACATTATGTAGTCGCATATATAATATATCTCTATCTCTTCCTTTGTATGAGATAAGTGGTAAATCCTGCTAGTTGTTGGTGACCCTCTAAATCTACCAATTTCAATCTCAGCCTGGTGTAAAGATCTATGTATCTAACCAATGGCACATCGTAATCCATGAGATAGATGTGTAACCATATAGATAAACCAAATCATAAATTGATCCCATATGAGTTGGAGAATATTCTCTCTTTAGAGATCCATATTTGTGTCCAATTGAGTTAGGTTTTAGAGAATGAGTCTAGTTATCGTCACCCATTTAAGAGGTAGTGATAGTGCATCAAGATTCAAGAGAGTACTCGAAGGGAGGCAAGATGCCCATGTTGAAGCCATGTATCTAAAATCATGATGATATTTTTGCACTAAAATCATGATATGCCCCCTTATAAAGCTAGCTTCTTAAAGAACTCAAGGGTCAATCTACATACCACAAGGTGGTCTCCTTTGATGTTACATAGAGAAGCACCCAAGAAGTGGGAGAATTTTCACTTATGATTGGATAATATAAGAATATGAAGAATGTGTCATTACAACTTGGTATCATCTACAAATTACTAAGAAAGACGTGTTGGATGACTACTACCAACGATTTTGGGATATCTATTTACTAGTGTCCTCATTTTGGAGGGTCACTTTGAGGGACCAGATTAAGCAGTTTTGTTGTGGTTGGCCAAAAGAGGCTTGATGGTATTGACTATAGAACACAAGTTTGACTTTATTCAAAGATTATGGGCATGCTAAGCAAGAGTTTGGAATGTATCCAGGCTCACTAAATTATTGTATGGATTCTAGAGAATTAAGGGAATTGAATGATAGTGCATCTAAGGGTTCATATGAACCAAGGTAACCAAATACAAGTTTATCAAAGGATTCCAAAGAAGAGAGGGAAATATATGATAGTGCATCCGAGGGTTTTGATAGAGAAGGGTAGTCAGCTGATGGTTCACTAAAGAATTTTGATAATTTTTTCAAGGGTAGTTTTAGGCCCTCAATGCAAAGTGGATGGAGAAGGAGAACATTGCATGTTTTCTTAAGAGAGAGATACACCTTGAAACTTCTGGATTTTTAGCAGTGTTTATGTCAAAAGTCAATAATCATATCAATATACAATCCAAACAAAGTCGGAGAAAGTGGGCATCCTTACTTCACCCCATCAAGTCCCTCTCTGATCCATTCCGTCATCATATTGGGTGCTCCCATTGATGCTCATCATCCGCTCCATTAGTTGCATTTTCAACCTTGGTTCTTGCAATAGATCTGTTGCATTTTGCATGCAAGATGTGCATTTTTAAAGCCATCATTGCACCCTTAATTCCTCTCGCATCAAGAGTTCAAATTAGCCCCTGATCTAGCCCTTGGTGTCCATGAACCACCCCATATCAAGACGGATCCATAGGTGCATCAAATCCACCACAAAGGTGCCAATTATCGTGGTGACATTTCCCATTGAGTCAATAGATTCTGCATTTGAGGTATCGTGTTGGGTACATTTAATTTATGCGATCGAAATCAAATACCAGAGATCAATGCAACTGAGGGATGTGATTCCTTGATGTGCCTTCATATGGGAGATCAATCATGTTCTTCGTCATTGTTGTTTGCCTTTTCAGTCCTCTTGCCATAATAGATCTGTTGAAAAAAACATTCCAGATCTATGTTTTTACAGCCAGATTTTAGCCCTTCAATCCTCTCACATTTTGAGGAGCTACCACGTTTTTTGAGGACGCACAATACCCTACGACTTTTGGGTACCACGATATTAGTTTGCATTTGAGGTATTGTGTTGGGTACATTTAATTTACACCATCAAAATCAAATACCAAAGATCAATTCAACTGAGGGATGTGATTTCTTGATGTGCTTTCATATGGGAGATCAATCATTTTCTCCATCATTGTTGTTTGCCTTTTCAGTCCTCTTGCCATAATAGATCTATTGATTTTTTTGTTTTAGATCTGTGTTTTTACAGCTGAATTTTAGCCCTTCATTTTGAGGAGTTACCACGATGACATTCCTCATTGACTCAGTAGAGTCTATATTGAGATATTGCATTTGTGTACATTCCATTTACGCAACAATAGTAAATACCACATTGGCAATGGTATGGGGAAGGCTATGTGGATGTACCATCTCCCTTTAGTTCCAAGAAGGATGAGAAAAACAAAAGAAGCAAAGTAAAGGCAAGAAAAGAAAATCAAAGAAAAAGACTAGAAAGCCTAGAAAGCAATTCAATATACTCTATTTGTTGCTACTTTATCTTCAATATTAATTCAAATCAAATGGCTTACTAAAACCTAAAATTTTCATATATGTCATTTCAACGACTCTCACCTGAAGCCAAGTTGGGCCACCATACTGTCCCTAAAGGCTTGTTACGAGCTACCTGATGAGGAGTTGGAGGCTACCATACATCAGCTACAAAAGATGTTGAGACTTGTGTACCAAGACGAGGTCTCTTCTTGAGACCCTTACGCATGACGAACACACAGATTGAATCTCTTTTTATGTAAAGTCTTGTATGTATGTATGTATGTATGTGTGTGTGTGTGTGTGTATATATATATATATATATATATATATATATATATGATGTATGTAGGTATACCATTTTGTTACCAAAACTTGTGATAAAAGTTGGACCTCTCTTCCACAACCAGCTTGCTTTACTCAGCCTCCAGCACCCACGGACGTTTCAACCGCCACCAGATTGCAAGCTCACATAGCAGGCCCAAGCATCATATTATTAGTTAAATATTTAATTATAAAAATATAATGTTCTCATAAACATTCTTCTAATTAGCATTTTGTTATATGATGCATTTAGTGTCTCTTCTTGATGAGTCTAACGACATACCTCTATGGATTTGAGACCTTCTCTGACCTCAATACCCTCTCTGTCAAGGTCCAACATCTCTTTCATTCCCTTACCAAGGTCGAACATTGAGAATGAGGGACCGTTTTGGATGTGCATCAACTCCTATGGCATCAAGTGTAACATGGCAAGGATGAAGATTGTGCCTATCAGAGATGGGCGGCTATTTTGCAAGTGCATAGGAAAACTTTTGGAGTTTTATATGCCTTGACTACAGATCCTTTGGCCGTACGTATCAATGTGTTGTTTCAAATGTTTCATAACTATTGACTTGGTCTAATCTATCTTCTTATAATTGAAGGTCTCCACCTTTCTAGTTCTAAGGAAATGGACTCAAAGCTTTGGGAGAGAGCTTTGGTCTTACAAACATGTAAAACACTATCTCAAACGCACTTAATTGGTATTTTTAAAAGTTTAAGCACAACAAACCTATAGCTAGGAACTTTCAGAACCAAATTTGGGTAAAAACCTGGCACTGATATCCTCTCTAAAAGATTCACTACTACCACTTTAAATTGTAAAAATAACTGAATGGTTTTAGTAATCAACCAAAACTGGAAAAATTGACCAACCAAGTTGGGTAGGTGCTAGGGGAGGCCATCATTGACCTACCAGGGATATATTTAGCAGTAGTTGGTACTATTTGGAGGCTGAGAGTTGTTTGAGATGCAAGTAACTGACAATTTCAGCTTATGATAGCTCGTGAGTGCCAAAAAAGCTATAAATAGGATCCTAGACTTCTCATCAAGCATTAAAGTGCACAATCAAATATTAAGCTCAAATTTCCAATGCATACTCTTGACCAAAGCATGAATACCGAGCATTTGAGTAAGGAACAATGCAACCTATGCACAAAATGCTAATGAACCATCATAATCGATGTGCATACAATGGATGCTTCCATTCAATCAAGAATATGTCCATGGTGCTTTCAAACCACCAAGATTTTGTGCATTGAAATCCATTTGTTCACACAATCAAAGCACACATGAATAAAATGTCATGACTCTTGGATAGCAAAAAAATTTAATACAACTTCAATTTTGTGCCCCTTTATGGTAATAGGACTCTAAATCTACTGTACCAATCATCCCTTCAACATAGGGTTCAAGTGTTAGTGTTTTTCACAAGCATTAAAGTGCACAATTAAATATTGAGTTCAAATCTCTATCCTCAAGTGGTGGAGCTCAAAAGAAATGTGTCCATCAAACTCGGTAAGAATATTGACGCAAGATTCTAATTTCCTACATGTTCTGCAAGTTGGTGTAACGATAATTCAATATGCAAACATTTGGATGGAATGATGATGGGAATTGATCCCAATGCTCAAACAATCATGTGCTTTGCTGCAGCATATCATCAAGCCAAAGGAGTTGGTTGAGCTACTAGATGATCCATCCAACGTTGGAAATACTAATGTTTTCCGGCAGAAGTATTTCAGTGAGCTAAAGAGCATTGTGTCACCTCAAGAGATGATGGAGGTGTGTGACAATGCAGGAATAAGTTTTAAGGCCTATGAAGCTTTGTATAGAAGTGTCACACTCGGTCACCAAACAAAAGGTGTGTTTTGGTTTCTGCCAACACCTTACAGTGTCAGTGTTGCCAAAAAGTCCACCAATATTGATGTTGCAAGCTTGTTGGGCGGATTTCAGTATGTGGAGGGTGACATGCCATTAGAAGAAACAAATTCTTCCGCTACAACGAGCTCAACAATGTGTATGTTGACTTGTTGAAGCTCCAAGAGTCAATGATAAGATTTTATGGGTTGACATAAGAAGAGTGTGATGGAAAAGTGATATTTATTATGAAGCTTGATGAGTTCCAAGTTGTTAAAGGTCAACGGCTCAAAAGGGTAAGTGTTACGTTGATGAGCAGGGCCTTGGTTGGTGTCGATGTGGAGCTAAATGCCAATGATAAGGGAAACACTTATTTAGGTGTTCAGTCAGAGAAAAATATTTGGTGGCTGGAAGCTTTTCATCACCCACACGAGACACATGAGACTCTGAAATGGTATTTCAATCACGCAACAATCTCTGATGTCATTTGACAACAGCAAGAAGGACAAAGATTGCATGTTTTAGGTCTTGGAATGTTCCAAGTTGAGTGGCATTTGGCAGGAGACTTGAAAACACTCAAGTGTATGTAAGGGTGCAAGCAAGGTGCAATAACTCTCTTTCCATGCATTTAGTTATGCCACAGTAAAGTCTCAATGGGAACTGATGGCAAGGATGCAAAGGCCAGCAAGCCAAAAGGTGGTAAGGGTAAGGGATGCAAAGTTATAGCCAACTCTGCAAAAGGTATACCCACTACACCAATAGTGGGTAAAGCACTACAACAATGGTTTCAAGGTATCCTCAGTTGTGACAAGCTAGTACCCCCTAATCGAAACATGGATGATCCAAATTGGAATCCTATTCTTCCAATACCGTTGATAAATGTGCATTTGTGCACCCTTCATGCCCGTCTACGAATTCTTGACAAGCTGCTTATGCTCCATATTAATTATTCTTGGAATATGGAGCTTGCAAAAAGAAGAGCAGAGAAGAGTGTATACGAGAACTCGAATCTATTCTATCGAGCGTTGGTCTACATGGGGGTGTAGTTGATCTATCAAAGGACAAGAAGGCATCTAGAGGTACACAAGATCGCCCTAGTAAAGTATGTATGGGTGGTAGTAAATCTAGACATTTTCTTTCAAACAGGTGTGTGACATTACCACCTACAAATGTAATGAAGAAGCCGTAGGAATTAAGCGTGCTCGTGTGTGGAAATCTACTGCTAATATTTTTCGTCTTCTCAAAAAGGCAAAGCTAACCGATGATGAGATATCCACCCTAAAGTTTGTAATCAATAGTTTTATAGAATAAATGGTGGATGCTTGGGGGTAGACACACATAACACATTACATGGTGTGTTGAACATTTGGTATTTTCTATCAAAATACATATGTATGCAAAACTAAAGTTTTTTTTTTTTCAGCACATTCTTTTGCACATAGTGCATTTTTTATCGACACTTATGGCTCATTAGGAATTTGGAGCAGCCAAGGAATGGAGCGTACACACTATCAAGCAAAAGCACTGTATTTTAAAAACACTACATCAAGGTGGAAGAAAAAAGAGCAATACCCTTCACAAGATGTTCAATTGGTTCTACATACTTTTAGTAGGGAGAGAGAGAAAGAAGACAAGAAAACAAAGAAGTTGAAAATGTAGAATAGAAAAAGTGGTTAGCTTGAGGCAATCACAATCATATCATGCTTTGAGTGCAAAAGATCGATTCTAATGCTGGTTGGAGACAAGGGGGCGTTGTCGAGAAATTTGCGGTCTTGCCAGGAAAGCACCGGGCTTATGGCTGTGAGAGTTTGTGAGAGAACTCAACAAAAACTATATGAAGGAGTTAAACCATAGATGCCATGAAGACTAGGGTTTGGAAAGAAGTGCAATCGAAGAAGACTCACTCTTTCTCTCTTGCACTCACACACACAAAGAAAGAACGCAAAAGAGAATGTCAAAACAATACGAAGATGAAAACATCAAGGCTATGGTCATATCGTATCATGGGTAATATGAAAGGGTTAATGGATGAGTTAATGGCATTCAATCTTGGCTGACCAAATAGGCTACGAATTGTTCTTTGGAATTGTAGTTTTGTGCTTACCATAATATATATATTTTGTCTAGTGATTGGGATTAATTGTGTGTACAAATCCTCTTGGTTCATAGCAAGATAACTACGCTTACATCAAAAGAAAAATTATAGTCTATGAGAGGTAGTATGATGGGATCCGGTGATAGAAGTATTTCATTGAGCCTTTCAGGGCCGAAGAGAAACACTATACGTTGTTGAAAGTGTATTTTACGGCTAATCCATATGTTAATTCTAATAGATCGTACAGAGTGAAAGCGATAGAAATGATCATCATGTGGGTTATTCATCTAGGATAGTATGTGAGAAATGTAGATATGAGAGAAGTGAAGAGATGAGAAGTTTCCCTCCCAAGCCCTATTCTTGCCCATAGGCAATAAGGATACTGCGGGGAGAGATGTACCTGTAGCAAAGAGAACCTAGAGAGGATGAATGAATGAGAGAGATAGGTTTGGTTAAGGAGATGAGATTAGATACATATATATATGTTGGATTAGAGATGAAAATGAAAACAACAAGAAATCAAGAAAACATCAATGTAGAACACATCTTACTTGAAACCCTTCGGCACCATTATTGATGGAGAGAGAAGAAGAGTGGATAATTCCACTTTGATTGATACGCCAAGTACAACACCTTCTTTGATTAGAGTTGATCCTCCAAGGATGGCGTACAAGAATGGCTAGTTTTCCTCTAGGAGAAAGTGTAGGCTTGGGCTTATGTTAATGGGGATAAGTACAATTAGGCATTACTACTCACTCCCTCAAGAATTCCTCTCATCAATGGCTTGAATGCTTGAGTTCCTTCCAAGGAAGAAGAGGTCCCCTTTTATAGGTGAAGGGAACCCACAAGGGTTTACACAAGAAGAGAGGAGCCAGTGTGAACAGGAATTGGAAAAGTTGGAAATGAGCTGTCCCTGCATGATGTGGGCAGACTGGGGTCCAGTATTTTGATCATATCTCCTCAACCATAGCTCCAAATAAAAAAGTAAAAATATGGGCAGAAACTTCAGCTCATTAGCTACGATTTTCATTTTAAAATCATTTTTCAATTCGGATTGGAACCTTGTGTAAAAAATTCATCAAAATAGGGTCCATTTCTGGCAGCAAAAGTCTTCATGTGGTCCCCTTAGCTTAGACTTTCATTTGATTCCAAAGGACACCTCATGCCATATGAAAGCATGACATTGCTCCTTGACAAAGTTTTGTAATCATGCTTGCAATAATGCATTAAAATAAGTGTATCTTTGAAATCATGCCACCTAGTGTCCCACTAGGATTTGATTCCCTCCTAGTAGCTATTTAAAAAGAAATATAAGAAAAATATGAAAAATACATAGAATATATATAGATTGGAAATTACTCTAGATATAGGATCTAGATAGGGTGTGAGATAATAATGAGATGGTAGAAAGAAAGAATCAATGCTTTTTGCCCCAAGTTAAAGAGGTGGAGCTATTGACACTTTTCCCATAGTATTTTTTTGATGGTAAAGTAAGAATACATTACCCTTGAGATAAATAATAAGATGAGATAGAAAGCTTATTTTTATACTTACATATGCATATGTACATTATAGGAAATATAATTATGTATCTAAAAAGTTACAAGATAACTCTTGTAGCATGTGTTCCCACTATGTACATGTCACAGCACGACAGCGTGATGGCAGGCGTTGGGTGGAAATTTAATTTCCTTTTGACACTAAGCATTTCTATTGTAAAAATGCATTGTCATGCAAAGTGATTTGCTCAAGTTTCGTCTATTTTGAAGTTTTTTTAATTTTGAGTGATTTTACTGATTTTTTTTTTATTTTTAAATTTTAAGTACTATATAAGTCAAAACTCACAACTTAAAGTTCAGTTCTTATTTGCACATTTTAGAAGATCCTCTCAAGCCCAAGCGTACATGCACTCATATCTTGCACAACATGGACGATACACAAGAGTACACCAGCACGCACAACGATGACACCACTGCCACTGACAACACTGAAAATCCAGAACCAGCACCTCATACAGAATCCGCCACTTCAAATCCACAGCCCCAACCACAAGAACCATCTCTAAACACCCAACCACTCCCCCAACCTTCAACTACAGAGGACAAAACACCATGCGGAAAATTTTTGGTGATCTCCAACCACTATAGCATTTGAATCGCACACCTCTACTGCAGTTCGGACCATTTGTAGCTCTTAACAGACCAACACAAGAAACAAGACCTCAAGCTCAAGCAACGGTTGCACCTGAAGCTCAAGTAATCGCAACTACGCCACAAAAATTTCCCCGCGAATCAAACAAAGGGTGATCAATGTAATACCCAGTGATCCTGTTTCAATAGCACAAGATGCCAAGAGGAGGAAGAGAATGAGAGAGTTAGAAAAGAAAGAGGCAGAAGATAGAAAGGCACAGAAATTGCATGTAGAACAAAGAAGGCAGAGAGAGCACGAATAATGACAGAGAGCGGAGAAGACTGAGAGATCCCACTTGGCTAATTTACAAGCACAAGAAGAGGCCGACAGGAGAGCGAAAGAGGATAGAGCTCAAGCCGCCCAACAAGCCAAGGCTGGGAGCTCCAAACCTTCAAAAATTCCTCAAAGAGCAAAACAATGTGCAAAAAAAAGGGGACAAGCTCGCACCTGAAGAGCAACAAGCCCAAGAAGAGGGGAGGAAAAAGTACAAAAATGACCCTCCTCAATGGGCCAAACAAGCGGCTCCTCCACCACCGCCAAGAGTGCAGAACAAATGGCGATGGAAGCCTGGCATAGTTGCTCTACCTGAGATCCAAAAATATCAAAAGAGCATGGAGCCAATAATACCAAAGGCAGATTTCCCTCGATGGCAAGAGAAATTATGGATGAATATTCAAATTGTGTGACAGGTATCCAGCGTGCTGCTCTTTTGGCTTTACAGGATACCACTGATGACATTTTGGTACAGTTGTTCTAAGATGGTGTATCTTGTATAATGCATGCAAAGCGAGTCACTCTAAAAAATACAGATCTAGCTCTAGCGCTCAATCTGAGGAATGAAGGGTGCCTCCACAAGTATTAGTTTCCCTGTGTAACCTCTGTTTATGAGATTTGTAATCTTTTGATATAATATAAACGATTCAATTCTCTACCATTCAGTGTAACTCTAATAGTTAATTTTGTACTTTCTTTTGTTGAAATATTTGAATTAATCAAGTAGTTAGATTTCACCTCCTTGACCATCCAAGCACCCGTCTAACGTGGGACGTCTACAAGTGAATATTTTGCGAACAAAGCCGTTTTGGATGCGTACAGAGGCCGTGGGACAACCAAAAGCCACGCCAATGACCATCGACGCGGAACGGGCCAAAAAATGCCTTGTGTGCCACGACACGCATGGGGAAGTTTTGAATCGCTCTACTCCACAAAATATTCACCGGTATGTGCTTGGATGGTCGAGGAGGTGTGAACGCGTTTAAGAAAAAGATTTATTGGCTAGTATGTGCAATAGAAAAAAAAAGTACATGAAGTGACAAACAAAACACAAAAGACAAACATATTGTATATTGCTCTGGATATTACATCATGGCTAGTTGGTTTTCATGTAAATTACATCTTTTGGTATAGGGTGAACGGCCGACTTGACACCAAAGTTTTTGACAATATCCTCAGGGGTGACATAGGCTTAAGGCACAATGGGAGAGGACGGACCCAGGGTGCTTTCCTGTAAGTGCATACAATGCCGCCTCTATGTCCACCAAGATACGCTTGTGAGCATTAAGGGTAAGAGAATCTTCATCAAGGATGGCACTTAATGCCTTGCACTTGAGTAGCTCCACAGAAGCATGTTTGGATAACTCTGTGTGTGCAACTCAAAGAACGAATGGCCCCAAATGGCCAAGGTAGTGCCACAGGGAGCTACCTCTACCCATAGGATTGTTGCATGAACCTCCGATACGCATTGCAAACTTATCAACATGGTATGCGGCCAACAAAACATTTTAAACAACTTCTACACTTGCTATAGGATACAATTTACTATCGATAAAGTTAAAAAGTGGTTACCTCAGTTCCTCATCCATCTCTTCAAGAATTTTCCTTGTAAGGTTGATGCTAGAGCGATCTTATCTACCCATAATGATCAGTGGTTTGTGTGGAAGAAAAAAGCTTTCCGAGATGCTTTCATAAAACGAGGCACGTGATTTGATTTCCATAAGTTTATTTGCCACGGTTTGTATCAAATTTTGTTCATTTTCACTAGGGAGGAATGAGAGGCTTGGTGGGAGACCTTGGTCTTCAAAGTCAATTTAAAAGTTGACCTTCTCTTGCTTTCCACTAGGATCTTTCATGCCCACATAGATAGTGAGCATTGAGAGCGACTCATATTTTCTGAGTCCTAGTGTCTTTGCAATGTCATCAAGGAAGAAGAAGTGATGACCATCCACCACCACTGCATGCAAAGTGAGAATTTGGAGGTCAGGAACTTCCTCTAGTACCTTGTCTCCCTCTATCATCCCATCTTCCTTCCTAGTGGAGCTTGGATCTTGCAGGAGGAAAAGTGCCATAGATGCTTCAGCCTGCTCATCAACCTCTTCAATAAATTCATTTGATTCCTCCACAATGGTTACAGGAGGTTTCTGGTCGGCCTTTTTGTTTTATTTTCCCTTCTCCATGCCCTCAAGCACAAGCAATACCAGAACCATGTCCCAAGAGATGAATTGGGTGTCTATGCACCCCATGGCCAAGTCTATAAGGTCATCCTCGTCCTCTGTCATGTAATCCCGCTTAGTAAGCCCTTTAATAAACCTTAACAAGCGATAATGAAAGTTTTTTTCAGGCGCATAGAGGTGTTTGAGAAAATCCAATGGCAACCACACCATGTTGGATCCCTCGAAGACTATTGCATATTCTTCCATGTGCTCCATCATGTAGTCAAGAAATCTTTGGAATCCCTCTACATGAAGGTTAGCGGTGACATGCATGCCAATCATCCCCTCAAACACACTAAATAGTTCATGTGCACTATCTGCAAGTCCTATCTTCTCTAATTGTGTGAGAAGTGCATCAGAATATGTTTCCATGGGTTTGTTCGCGAAGAAGATGGGAAGAGAGCTGAAAGCTTGTGTTTTGTGAATGTGAGAAATGAAGTTTAAAACCTACATAGTCACTTTTTAAAAGCACATAAAATTAACATCAAATTAACTTAAAACTATAATTATAAACAAAATCACGGAACAAGCATTGAAAGACACCAACATTGAAAGTATTCACGCTCCAAACTAAAAAACTTGCATATTTCAAACAAAATCTTGAACAAATTAAAAATAAAAAAGAGATTCAAAACACCATATGTACTAAGGGGATTGAAATCGGTCCAGTTACAAGATTTTACATTAATACATCGCGGAAAACCAATGTTCTCACACAAAAAGCTCTTCTCTTTTTTGGAACGAAAAACTTTTCATTGATTACAAAAACATATTGATTGGGCAAGGTATGTCTAAGATTAAGATACTTGCGAAGGTGATTGAAATTCTAGTTGTATTCACCGAGATGTCGTGCACTGCATTCTTGTGGAGGCATATTTGCAGATCAATTGATTCTTTGGGAGCAACATCAGAGTCTAGTGCCACCCATTCTCCCTTTGTCAGCTTTCATCTTCTGTAGGGAAAGACAATTGACAAGCTTTGCTTTGCAATATGGTATCTGCACGCCACATTCTCAGCAACTACGAAGCACTTGATTGTATCTCCCTGGTGGTTGACCACCTTAGTCTCCCATCCAATTGCAAGGAAACTGTTGATCGCACTTCCCCCTTTGCAATTCCATATTGTTGGTGTCCTCTGTGAACAGTCTGTAGCTGAAAGATAAACACAAACACATGAAGGGACATAAACCAAGTTAGGGAAGCTCTATGGGAACCATAGGTGCACTTCATTGCTAAATGCACATCCACCTCGATTCTCCTTCTCATTGCTGTGATCAAGGAACTATTAGGCTTAGGACATTCCATATTGTGCAATGTTGGTGGATGAACCAGAGAAAGATTACCATACCGAGTTTGCCGAGGCGTTACATAAGTATGGTTTTTTAAAAAAATTCCCGTGAGACAAGCCTCGCAGATGGACAACCAGCATAGAGCATCTTGCCAAGGTCAACGTGGATGGCCTCAAAATTTTCCTATGAAGGACTCTATTGGCTCGCACTCTACAAAATTGGATGGAAATACATCTGCAAACATGAACAAGCAATGAAAGCCTTATAGACATCAAAGCAATATATAGAGCAGAAATACAAAATATACAATCTAAAAACTTGAGAGAGAGTGAAATTACAATTTGTGGGAAACCTCGATGGAGCCACTGTTGTCTCTAACTTCAGTTGTGAAGCAACATACACATGTTGCACCTTTGCAAGACACTTGCCATCATGGGTTTGCTTGATCTCCATGATCATTCCCTTCCAATGGTGTGCTCAAGAAGCCATGTGTCTTCTTTAGACCTTGTGTGCACCTCTTGAGCTGGGCTGCATTGTCACCCACATCAATCATTTGAACTCCATTGTCACCCAACATCCACTATCGTCTTGTACATTGCTGCATGAAATGGAGTTAATGACACTCCTAGGTCGTAGAGTACGTGATTATGCCATCGGGAACAGTGGCACAACATGCAGACAAACACTTCAAGACGAAGGATTCCACTTACTGTTATACTGCTCCACCTGCTTGTTGGCTTAATAGGGAACACAATGTTGCAAAGCTTGAGAGGAAAGTAGATCCTCTCTAGAGAGCACAATGGAGAAGGAGCAAGAAACTTATTGAGGAAAGAAAAATGGATGATCTAGCAGAAGGATATGCTGCAGATCTTTAGCTTAAGTAGAGGTGTTTAGTGAGGCTCATGGAGAAATGGAGAACTTCAGCTTGAGGAGAATCCAACAAGCTTGAGGAGAATGCAGTAAGCTTGAGGAGGGAAAGGAGGTTCAAACTTCTACTGTAGAGCTTTTGGGAGGGAAAACTGAAAGGAAGGAAAGAGAAGCAACTCTTGCAAGCTAAAGTGAAGAGAAGTGAGAGATGGTATAGTAGAAAGAGAGGGAAGGAATGATCAACACGTTTTTGGAGGGACCCCTTTTTAGGAGAGAGAGGGGGGGAGAAACTGACAGCCACTAGAGAGGGAAAGTATTGGTTTTTACTCAACTATTTAGAAAAAAGTTCATTTTGTTGATCTATAAGATATTTTCTCTTTGTATTTTATAAAAGAGTACAAGTTTGACCACTTACTTTTATGCCCTGCCATACCCACCATTTTAGTCCACATGGCATCCACCCATTTCCCTCTTCCATAATCCCATGGAAAATAAAGAGGCCCCCTTAGACTCCATTCCCTTCCTAATGTAATACGATTCCCAAACCATAACCACAACCATATGAAGCTTCTCAAATCATAACTATAGCCATAAAAAAATTCAAAAACCATAACATAACCACCATAAGATTCAAAAACTTTAACCATAACCATCAAAATATTTTGAAACCATAACCACATCTATTATCATAATCATAACCATAACCACAACCATAACCATAACCATAACAAGATTCCCAAACCATAACTATAGCCACAACAAGATTCCAAAACCATAACCATAATCATAACAAAATTCCAAAATCTTAATCAAAGAGAAATTCCTTAACCATGACCACAATCAAAACCATAACCGTAACCATAAGAATAATCCTAATCATAATCAAAACTATGAGTGTAATCTATGTCATAATCATAGTCATAACAAAAACTAAAATTGAGTATATATGAACCATATCCAATGAAAACATATACATGAACTAGAACCATAACCATAACTATAGCATGGCGTCCTTTTTTGTGCTAGTTAACATATGCCAACAAGAACATGTTGTAAGCATAACACATGGATAAGACAGTCATGTTTTTTCAAGTGTGTGGGCCACCATCATGAACTATAAAAGTGTAATACTTCAAAAAAATGAATCGTAATATTTTTAAAATCTCCAACAGCTAAGCTCAGTAGTTACATTGAGGTAGTGTTGTAGTCATAAAGCATAGAGGGAAGCACTGCACAGGGGCCACAGGTCAAAGAGAGGGAGGAAAGCAATTGCAAGATGCAAGCAAGTCTGCAGTCAGAGGCTAGCAGTCAGCCCAAGAGGAGGATAGCTCACCACTGGAGTCAGCCACCTCCGACAACAATCTTGATAGTACTCCACCGAGAATGAAGTCGAGTGGCAAATTTTCTGTTGCTTCTCCTCCGCCCTGCAAAAGATTGAATGCTTGTAATTCCCAAGGATCCCCAATGTCAAAGTACATGCATGCAGTGAAGGGGAAGTAGGACTCAGGTACTCTCTCTCTCTCTCTCTCTCTCTCTCTCTCTCTCTCTCTCTCTCTCTCTCTCTCTCTCTCTCTCTCTCTCTCTCTCTTCAATGAGGGGGCCACATTTAGAAGTTGTAAATCAAGCAAAGCATGACACATTTCTCTAGCATGCCCCAACTACTGATCTGTTAGTGAATCCTCTCACCCATGAGAAAATTGTGTTGTTAAGCATATGCTGCAATCAACACAGAGGACTATGCATTCAGCTTATATGCTTGTTTTTGCAGTATCCCCTGGCTGTAATCTAGTTGTGGATTCTCTCACACCGATCAGGTGCTTGTGCATTGCCTTAGGCATTCAAGGTACATGCTTAAACGACTGCATCTAAGGAGAGCGCACGCAATTGACTGTGTAGAAATTACTTGACAACCCTATTCTAGTGGGTTTTTGTGAGGTTTTAATCTTATAATCCTGAGTGGTGTGCATGCCGATGGAAAGCTCCCAATCTAAACATCCCACTGCACGAAAAGTTTTTTGTGTAATAGCAGAAGAGTTTAATGTTGTCCATGGCCTCTCCATGGACGGTGATGACCCCAAATTGGTGAAGTGGGAGCATATTACAAATTTGGAGTGGTTCAGTGTATTCAAAGAGGCGAAGGATCGCAAAAAATATCGCTTTAAATGCAGTAGCATTCGTAGCGACATGTACAACCAAGTACTTCTGCTACACTACAAGGTGTACCAGAAGCCCCCCACCAACATGGAATTAAATCGGCTTTTGCAAAGGGTTTTGTAAAACAATTCAGTCCAGTGGCAATTGCAAGTGGCTCAATCATACATCTCAATTGGGCTCAGTTTGTTGTCCAGCATTTGCAAGACCTTTGAGAAAAAGGATACTACAATGCCCATGTTGAAAAGTGGAGGGTGCATAATACCCACCCCTCAAGTCAAAAAACAAAGGAGGGCTTCGTGGAAACAAAGGACGATTTCACTAGCCAAGTAGCTCCAAATGTTGTTTCTGATGCCAGGGCAACACCCCTCTCTATTAACATCTCTCACAAAGTCACAGCAAGCCTGTCATATTTCGGGCTCTCTGATTTGCAATACATCATTAGTGCAAATGACCATCTCAGAAATCGACTATAGGATGCTAAACAGTAGCTCAAGAATGCGGGTCAGGAGCTAGAAGCTACGAGGGTTTTGAAAGCAAGGCATGATATGGTCAGCCCTATAGTACTTGCTATGAGACATAATCTTCATGATGCTGAGAATGAATTACGGAGTTTAGGCCTCACTAACAGTGTGGATGCAAGGAGAGAAATAGAGCTCAAGGTACAGATCGAGACATGAAGGAGACACTGGATGGTCTTGGGTTTCCTCACAGTGAGGATATCCCCACTGTTGTTAATATTGACATAACCTGTCTTCATGTAAGTGTCGATGGTTTTTGTGATTGAACCTTATGTTTTGAATATGTGCGCAACTATCCTACGTACTTACCATGCCTCTGTTTTGATTGGTTTGTAGATTAATGTGGAGGTGGAGGAAGTGAAAGTGCATGCCTGCGATAGTCAATTGCAGCTGCTCATGCGGATACGTAGGAGGATACAAGGCTCCTTCATCCCCATTTCCCTATGAAAGATAGCTATGGACACTTTTACAAAGTGTATAGGAGGGGTACGTGATGGGACAACAAGCAAATTGTGTACTGGCTGTAATCTGGCACTAAAGGTACACGAAATCAGTGCAATGGTCAAAATTCCATGTGAGCATACATATAACCTACTTTGCTTTATTGTTGCATGCTCCCTGGGGACCAAATGTAGAGCTTCCACCTGCCAGCAGAGGATACCAGCTGAATGGTGTGGCAAGGCCACAGGGCAAGGACCTCCAATCACACAGAGTTTTGGTAAGATAATGTTAAGGAACACTTATCCAGCCTTGATTCCTACACTAGCCCTGTGTATGCTAGTTAGCATAGAGGGTATTCTAGTTAGCTTAGTGGGTATGGTGTCTAGCATATTGTGTATGGTAGTTGTCAAACCTAGTTATTCTAGTTAGCATAGAAGGTATGCTAGTTAGTTTAGTGGGTATGGTGTCTAGCATATTGTGTATGGTAGTTGTCAAACCTAGTTATGCTAGTTAGCATACCATGAGATATAGCTAGCATACATTGTCATGGTGGTAAGCATACTGTGTATGCTAGTTAGCACAAATAGTTATTCTAGCTAACATATTGTCAATACTACTTGCCATTTTTTGTATGCTAGTTAGCATACTGTGTATGCTAATAAGCATACATTCTATGCTAGTTAACAAACTATGCATGCTAACTAGCATAGAGAGTTTCCTAGTTAGACACAAACTATGCTAATCAGCATGTTAAATAAGCTAATTAGTGCACAGTGTGCTAACTAGCAAACAAGGTATGCTAAATAGCATACCCAGTATATTAGTTAGCACAAATAGTGTGCTAACTAACATATAGGGTATGCTAATTAGTATATTTAATATGTTAATTAGCATACTTCTTATGCTAATTAGAACATTGTACGGTGGCTAGCATGCAAGTATGCGAACTAGGAAAAAGGTATGCTAATTAGCATGCATAAGCATACCTTTTCTTATAGTTATCATACTTGCATGCTTGCCATCATACGCAATGTTATAATTAGCATAAAAAGTATGCTAATTAACATATTATATATGCTAATTAGCATACTTTTTATGCTAATTAGAACATTGTGTTTAGCCATGTGTGCTAACTAGCTAACAAGGCATGCTAATTAGCATATATAATATGCTAATTAGCATACTTTTTATGCTAATTAGAACATTTTGTATGATGGCTAGCATGCAAGTATGATAACTATAAAAAGAGGTATGATAATTAGCATACTCAGTATGCTAACTAGCATACCTTGTATGCTAGCTAGCATTTGGTGCATGCTAACAAGAATTCAAAGTTTAGTTAGCATACCTTCTTTTCTAGCTAGCATAATGTGCGTGCTTGTTAGCATACCTCTATGCTAGTTATCATACATTTTGAGCTAGCTAGCATAATTTGTATGCTAGTTAGCACACCTCTTTGCTAGTTATTGTAATGTGTATTTTAGTTAGCATGCACAATATGCTAACCAGCAAAAATGGTATGCTAATTAGGAGAGACGTTATGTTTATTAACATAACTTATCCTCTAGTTAGCATACATTGTATGCTAATTAGCATACAACTGTGTATGATAATTAGCATACAATTTATGCTAATTAGCATACCATTTATGCTAATTAACATAGCATGTATGCTAATTAGTACACCAATAATAAGCATACCAATAACATACACACAATTTTGCCTATTAACATTTAATATATGCTAATTAGCATACATTCTCTGCTAGTTAGCATACACACTGTATTCACACTTCCTTGTTAGCATATTTTGTATGCTAGTTAGCATATTGATCATGGTGGTTAGCACACTTTGTATACTAGTTAGCATAGACAATATGAATGTCTACACGATATAGATGCCTACCATACATGGAATGCTACTTGTCCCACTATGCATACAAGCAATCATAATGGTATTGATGAAAATTAATGGGTGAATGGAATACACAGGTATAAATGATGCATGATGCAAACTTGACAAGACACCTATCAATCAAAGAAAAGAAGAGAAGCTTTGTAATGATGAATTTGATAAGCTGGATAGACAGCATGAAAGGGCAAATGTAATGCCACAACATGCGACAACACTGTTGTAGATGGTAAAGAAATAGATGACGATGATGATGAAAATCTTATCATGATTACTCATCCCAAACCCAAGCCCCCTACAAATGATCAAACAACCGTCTCAAAGGAAACAGTGAGGAGTGTGCAAGAGGAAGGTAGGAGTACTCAAGAGGAAGGTTTCAAGACTGACAATGGGCTGACTGCGCAAGACGCTGGTGATGACAGCCCCCTACAGGGCTTTGTAAACAAAGTGAAATTAAAGAGAAAAGGTGTCCTAGAACACATTCTAGAAGAACCTGGGGACGAGAAATGTGCTTCCCCTTCGAGAACCTTGGATGACATAAATGAATGCAGTAGAGGTGAAAATAAATCCATTCACTCATGTGCTTGCAAGAAATTATGCTGAATCTGTTTCCTATTGTGTCCAAGTTATGTAGTGTTAGCAAGCTCCACACCTTGTGGCATGTATCTCTCTAGATATTTATAATGGAAAAACTCTTTTCAATATAATTTTACTATGAAATAGTTCATTAGTTTTTGTTTGTCCTTTATGATGTCTTTATTTGATACCATTTATGTGTCACAGGGCAAGAGAAATTGCAGTTAGTTGCCCTGCATGATTTGAATTATGCCATTGCATGCACAAATTTTTGGATTGGTGCCTCTGATTTTTCCATGTGTATATATGGAGCACCAGCATGGCACCTAAAGTGAATGAAATATTAGAAACCGTATTCAAAGAGCAGCGGGATAAGCTAAGAGGTGTTTTTGCACAGAGGCATTGTAGTGGCCAGCCTTGGCAGATAGATAATAAGACTGTAATCTTGAAGGATTTGAGATTGTTTTGGAAGAACTGCAACTTTGAGCCCCAAAATAGTCTAATTATTGGCAATAGTATGTACAAAGTGTGCCAGAACCCTGAATGAAGTTGTCTTGTTACTCCTAAGATAGATGACCAGACCAAAGAACAACGGCAAAACTTCGTGATAGATACTTTGAGAAACTGGCTATTCCTATGGCTGCAATTCAGAGGATCGTGCAGCGTATACAACTGAAAATGAGTTTGATACTGCCCTAGATTTTTTTTCACATCAAGTGATTACGAAGCTGGAATCAGAAATGCACCAACGCAACGAGGCCCAGCGTAATGAAGCCATGCGTAGGAGACAAAGGGAGGCTGATGAAGAAGCTAAAAGACATAAGAGAGAGAGGCTACAGAGGGAAAAATTAGAGAAGCAGTAGCAAGAAGAAGAAGAAAGAGAGTTGCAAAAACCAAAATCTCATTAAGAAGAAGAAAGAGAGCAAGACCGAAAAGCTCAACAAACAAAGATGCAAACGTACACTAGGAAAAAGCGAGTGTACAAGCACACTAAACCACGATCTTATCCAGAGTAGGAGACTCTCTGCAGTTTTGTAACATTATGAGGGAAATTTGAAAATTGCCTTTCCAATGTTTGTAACTATTCCGACATTCAATCAGATAGTAATGATCAGATCCTGTACTATTCCTTTTTTTGAAGACAATAATATGTGTATTGTTGTAAACATTGAATTGTATACATTCTTATTGGAAATTAGCAAAGGTATGCTAATTAGCAGAATGTTTATGCTAGTTAGCAGACTATTTATGCTAACATAGACAAAAGAGTATGCTAATTAGCATACCATGGATGCTAATTAGCATACTCACAATAGCTAATTAGAATACATTTCAATTAGCATACTGAACATTTTTGTTTGTGCTAACTTCCACTCACAGCATACCATAGTATGCTAATTAGCATATACAATATAGACGAAGCTGCCATGTTTTCTCCTTGAAACCAACAATGGTATGCTAATCAACATAGTGTCTATGCCAACTGGCATAAACAATATGCTAATTAGCATGCATGGTATGCTTTATTAGAATTCCTTCAATTAGCATACTGTGGATTTTTGTTTTTGCTAACTTCCACTCACAGCCTAGTATGCTAATTAGCATACACAGTATATAGAAAGCTTCCACACTACAAGAGGCTATTCATATTAGCGACGCTCACACAGCGACGCTCAAAAAAAAAAATTCCCGGCGTCGCTATGAGCGTCGCAAATTTACAAGTAAATTTGCGACGCTCATAGCGACGCCGGCTGAGCTTAAAAAAATAACAGAGAGCGCCAAAAAACTCAGATCTCAGATCTGAGTTTTTCGGCGCCCTCAAGTAAGGAGCAGGTAACGCTCTCCCTCTCTCTCTCTCTCTCTCTCTCTCTCTCTCTCTCTCTCTCTTTCTTCTCCACACACACACACACACACACACGAGGAGAGGAAGGAGAGCCAGGTATGCTCCTTCTCTCTCCTCACTCTCATGTTCCCTTCCCCTCTTTCTCTCTCCCTCTCTCTCTCTCTCTCACACACACACACACATAGTGTTTTTGAGAGAGAGAGAGAGAGAGAGAGAGAGAGAGAGAGAGAGAGAGAGAGAGAGAGAGAGAGAGAGAGAGAGAATACAAACATAAACAAAAAGGCACACACACATACATAAACACAGAATGCACACACACATTGAGAGAGGAAAAAAGAGAGAGAGCATGCATAAACAAAAAACGCACACATTGAGAGAGAAAAAGAGAGAGAGAACATGCATAAACAAAAAACGCACACATTGAGAGAGGAAAAGAGAGAGAAAACATGCATAAACAAAAAAAACGCACACACATTGAGAGAGAAAGAGAGAGAAACTAATTTAACGTCGTAGGAAACTAATTAAAATTAAAAGACCTAAAGATCTAGCCGACGAGGAGTTGAACTCAAGACCTATTATTCAAGAGGGAAATGGCATAACCAATCTATCATACTTGGCATGGGTGATAGAAAGGTTATACCATTTATCTCTTTTTATTGGCACACACATCCACACACGTGCACACACACAAGAAGAAGAGAGTTATAACGTCGTAGGAAACTATCCTAAAAGACGTTAAAGATTAGGTTAGATGTAGACTTACGTTAAATTAGATTTAGATTTATTTAAGTTAAATTAGATTAGATTTAGGTTTATTTTTAGTTAGATTTACGTTTATTTACGCTAGATTTAGATTTATGTTATATTAGATTAGATTTAGGTCTCCATAGACTGCGATGCCTGCATGAAGCGGGTGAAGAAAGCCCTCAATGGAATATAGGGTATTGCTGCCTTCACTCATGGTGGGATCCGTCGATCCAAAAGTACTGGTGAAATGTCTTCAGAAGATAGGGAAGAAGGTGGATCTTCAGGGCGGCAAGAGTCACTACATCCCCGACAATGACCATCTAGACAACCTCTAGTCATTCAACAGCAACTTCATGTTGGAATTAGGGTTGCAGAGAAACACACACAGCTTGGAGAAGACGAAGGAAGCTCAAGGCACACAATAGAGAGTGTGTTACTTAGTGTGCAATGGAAAGATAGATAGCCCTAGAGTGATGGGCGTATATACAATGCACGGGGGAAAAAAACCTCCTAAAGAGGGAAAAAATGCCCCGGCGGTCCTAGTGTGTTCACACACATCACTACCACATGTATATGGTAACAAATCCCCCCTGGAGTGATGCGGTGAACGAGAGCTGGCACATGAGTAAAGGGAAGTGCCATGCCCTGAGGACAGGATCAGTCCACAAAGGGGAGTAAGCCCAAAGCTTTGCGGAAAGCTTCAAGCTTCTCACGAGACAATGCCTTTGTGAAAAGATCTGCAAGGTTGTCCTGTGTTGGCACATAAGCCAAACTGATCTCTCCTGCTGAGAGCCTCTCCCTGACATAGTGGTAATGCACCTCAATGTGCTTTGTGCGAGCATGAAAAATTGGGTTCCTCGCAAATGCCAATGCGCTCTGACTGTCAGTGTAGATAGTGTTGGCAGTGTCCTGTCCAACACCCAAGTCAGCCATAAGGCGTCTGAGCCATACACACTCAACCGTAGCTGTGAAGACTGCCCTGTACTCAGCCTCACAACTCGAAGTGGCCACAGTAGGTTGCTTCTTGCTCAACCATGATATACATGAACTGCCAAGCATGAAACAAAAACCACTTGTGGACACTCGCGTGTCAAAACAACCAGCCCAATCTGAGTCCGAAAAAGCATGTAAGTCTGGCGGCAATGATCCCCCCTTGGGATAAAACAAGCCAAGATGTAAAGTGCCACTAAGGTAGCGGAAAATCCTCTTGACAGCCTGCCAATGCTTAGACCCTGGGCTATGCATAAATCTGCTGACCTGCGAGACTGCAAACTGAATATCTGGCCTCGTGTTGCATACATAAATGAGGCAGCCAACAGCAGTTTGGTAAAGAGTGACATCAGCAGGATCGCCAGCATCATGTAGACTCAACTTCAAACCTGTTTCCATGGGAGTGGCAATAGGTTTGCAATCCTCAAGTCCAAACTTACATAGCAATGTCTCTATGTAACTTTTCTGACACAAGGCAATACCACCATCACACTGCTTAAACTGTATACCCAAGTAATGATGCAACAGCCCCAAATCTTTCATCTTGAAAGTAGCATTCAAATCAGCCTTAAATTCAGCAATATGTCTCTCATTTGGTCCAGTGATCAGCAAATCATCAACATAAAGAACCACAATGAGAAATACATCATCCTCACGCTTTACATACAATGTGCTTTCTGTTGGACTGTTACGAAAGCCTCGTTTAACCAAATGAGTGTCAGCTTTCTCATACCAAGCACGAGGAGATTGCTTCAACCCATACAAAGCCTTCTTACATTTGCACACTTTGTCCTCTTGTCCTTTTATGACAAAACCGCGAGGCTGCGTTACATAAACTTCCTCAAATATGTCACCATTCAAGAAAGCAGTAACAATGTCTGATTGATGTACATCCCAACCAAAATGAGCTGCCAATGCACATAGAAAACGCACAGTAGTCATACGACAAGTGGGAGAAAAAGTCTCTTCATAATCTATGCCTTTTTGTTGTGCATAACCCTTTGCAACAAGTCGAGCCTTATGGCGATCGATCTCACCATCCGGCTTGCGTTTCAACTTGTAAACCCACTTCGTACCAATGGCCTTTTTGCCAGGAGGCAAATCACATAAAGTCCATGTGTCATTCTCTATAAGTGCATCATATTCTGATTTCATGGCAGCAATCCAATTTTCTGAATTCTGTGCTTCATCAAAAGACAGACACTCCTCAACATCATGTAAACTAGACACAGCCAAAGCATAACAATCTGATGCATAAGATGCATGGCGAGAGCCTGAACGAGTACGACTAGATAAAGGTGCATCCAATTTACTGTCACGCAAAGTGTGCACCAGCCATTTTGGCATACCTCTAGCCTGCTCATTTTCAGCCCTTTCCTCATCAAGTACATCATGTACATCTGCATCAGTAATAGGCTGTTCTAAAACATTTTCAGAAACCCCCATAGGCTGTACATTTGCCTCATTGGAACTTACATTCGTATTTCCACCACTGAAAAGAGGCAACAAAGTGTCATAAATGTCCTGTGAGCTTACATTACTGTCTCTAGTGCATGACAGCAAGGGTTGAACAGAATCTTCCACAAACACTACATCCCGTGAAACCAAAATACGTTTTGTTTGCGGATGATACAACCTGTAACCTTTGCTTTCAGCACTATAACCAACAAAAATACATTTGACAGCCTTATCATCCAATTTTCTGCGCTGCACTTGTGGCACCAAAGCATATGCCAAACAGCCAAAAACACGCATGTGCTCATTGGAAGGTTTTCTATCATGCCATGCTTCATATGGAGTAATAGACTGCAAAGCTTTCGTAGGACACCTGTTAAGTACATAAGTGGCACACATGATGGCCTCAAGCCAAAAAGAATGCGGCAAAGCTTGACTTTTGACCATACATCGTGCCATTTCCGTTAGTGACCTGTTTTTCCTCTCAGCAACACCATTTTGCTGAGGTGTATAAGGCACTGTACATTGGTGTTTTATCCCACGACTAGCCAGAAATGCATTAAATTCATGAGACATATACTCCCCCCCTCGATCGGAACGGAGGGTGCCCATAGTACATTTGGAGACATTTTCAGCCATAGCCAAAAATTGTTTGAAGCACATAAAAACTTCGGACTTCGCTTTAAGCGGAAATACCCACGCATGCCTGGAGTAATCATCAATGAAAGTCACAAAGTACAGGTAATTGCCCAAGGACGGAGTTTGCATGGGCCCACAAACATCACTATGCACAAGCTGCAACCTGCATGTGGCCCTAACTGAACCATCCTTTGGAAACTTAGAACGCTGCATTTTACCCAGAATACAGCCTTCACAAACATGTTTGATAGGTGCTTCAAGAGGCGGCAAAGAAGCAACCATATCAGATTTCTGCAAACGCAGCAAACTGGCAAAATTCAGATGACCAAAACGTGCATGCCAAAGTTTTGCATCTGAAATAGCCCTTGAATCTGCAACAGCATTTGCAAAATTTTTTCCACACTTGTCATACAAAGTGAGCTTATACAGCCCACGGCACAAAAGCCCAGATGCAACAATTTCATCACCAAAACTGAGATCATGAACTGTACATCTGTCATCCACAAATTTGACTACAAGTCCAAGTCTAGCAAGTGCGGATACAGACAAGAGATTCTTCTTGATCCCAGGTACATAAAGTGCATCAACAAGTGTGAAGGAACTACCATTAGCAGCAGTGAGCACAATCTTTCCAACTCCCTGAACTGGATAAGAGGCGTTGTTGGCACAAGTGACTGAATTCCCATGAGGGACAGACTCGAGAGAGGTAAACAATTCACGATGTGAGGTAATGTGCTTTGTAGCACCACTGTCGAAATACCACACATGTGAATCTGCAGCAACTGACAAGCATGCATCATGGACAGCAGGATTGTAAGTGCACTCTGCGCTAAAAGCCCATTCTGCATCAACATCAGCATCACAATCTCCTTTCACAGAAGACTCAACAATGGCTGCATTTGTAGTGGAACCAGCATTTGCAGTGGAACCACCCTCTTTCTTCTTAGCCTCTTTGGCCTTCAACTTAGGACACGACTTGATCAAGTGATCATTGGCTTTACAATAATGGCAACGCATCTTCTTTTTGCCCTTATCACCAGAATTGCCAGATGAAGTGCTGCCAGCAGAAGCATTAGGAACAGAATTTTTGCCACTCGCAGCAGAACCATAAGAAGTGGCTGCATTACTGTTACCACCCTTTCTTTGAGAAGCAATAAAAGCCTGTTCAACTGCACGCTGCCTAGTCCTGTTTTTTCTAGAAAGTGACTCTTGCAACAGCAATGTGCATAATGCATCAAACTTGACAACTTCAGGATTTCCTTGGGTCATCAGTCTCCAAGTACTAGCAAAAGTCTGGTAGGAATCTGGTAAGGCATCAAGAACAGTCTGCACAAGGGAACTGTCAGAAATGACTTCACCTGCAGAAATGAGTTACTCATTGATATCCTTGACACTAGCAAGGAAAGTGTCCATATCATCTTCCTCATGCATAATCTTCGACTCTAGCTCTTTACGCAGCAAAGCAATTTTAGCCTCATTGCGGCTTGCATAAAGACCTGCTAGAATATCCCAAGCCTGTTTTGCAGATTTTGCTGAACGGATGTGAGGAATAATGGTGCGCTTCACAGACAACGCAATCAATGCATGAGCCTGCGCATCCTTAACATCCCAACGAGCTTGTTCTGCTGTAGGCAAAACAACTCTAACAGCTGCAATCCTTGCAGCAAGACCTGCAACATCCTCAATATCGCCTACATCTTCAGAACCAGGACGTACATCAATGCCCTGCACAATGTTCCAGACACCTTTTGACACAAGAACGTGTTGCATCATATAAGCCCACATAGGGTAGTTGTCCCCATCCAACCTGTCCTCAGCAGCAAACATCTTGAACACATCTGTGTTGTTGTTGTCAGCCATGGTAAATGCTGCACCTGATGTGAAAACTCCCCGAAAATAGGAGAAATGGAGCGGGAACAACTTGTGCTATATAGCACAAACCGTAGAAGACTATAAGGCACCTGTTATGCAGAAAACGGCACTGACAGAAAATCTGCACAAAATGACGAAATAGCCTGTGCAGTACTGCCCGTAGTGGAAACGGAGGCCGAAATGAGCACAAATCAAAATTCTGAGCAGACCGAGCTCTTCGAGCTTCTCCCAAAATATTTGTCGACCTGCGAACGCTTGCCAAAGCTCACTGAAATCGGAGAAAGTGAGCAGGCGTGTGCTGGAGTAGCTGGCGACTAAGCCCGGGAGGACGTGACCTGCTCTGATACCAATTGTTGGAATTAGGGTTGCAGAGAAACACACACAGCTTGGAGAAGACGAAGGAAGCTCAAGGCACACAATAGAGAGTGTGTTACTTAGTGTGCAATGGAAAGATAGATAGCCCTAGAGTGATGGGCATATATACAATGCACGGGGGAAAAAAACCTCCTAAACAGGGAAAAAATGCCCCGGCGGTCCTAGTGTGTTCACACACATCACTACCACATGTATATGGTAACACTTCAAAGTTAGTAACAAGAGCAAGAACGGTCCAAAGGGCCAATTGCTGTCGTCAGATGTGGATGGAGATGAGGCAGCGTCACCGCCGGAAGTTAACTCTCACATCTTTAGTGATGAGAATGCCAACTCTTGCCGAGTTATGTGAAAAATTATGTGTTAAATCAGTTTTAAGGTTCTTATAATCCCTGTTAGTTTAGTTCTTTGTTTTTAATATAACATAATTTATGTTAGTTTTAGATTTGTGTTATATTAGATTATACTTAGGTTTATTTAGGTTTACCCACACACACACACAAGAAGAAGAGAGTTTTAACGTCGTAGAAAACTATCCCAAAAGACGTTAAAGATTAGGTTAGATGTAGACTTACGTTAAATTAGATTTAGGTTTATTTTTAGTTAGATTTACGTTTATTTAGATTTACGCTTATTGCATAAAGTGTGGACTTTAATATCATTGCATAAAGTGTGGACTTTAATATCATTGTTGCACATACTTTACAGTTTATTTTACCGGTTGCCATTGAGGGATGTTTGTCTGTCGACATCCGTAACACAATCTACAAACTTGCAAAGCTGGTGCAATGGATCTCACAAAAGGAGATCAACGTAGACTCCATACCATTCGCCAAACTAAATGCTGCGGAGCTTGTGTGCATGTTTGAGAAACATTTTTCTACTACCATGCTAACCATTCAGGTGCATCTTCTTGTTCACATAGTTGATGAGGTGGAAATCGCTGGCACAGTTCATTCCAGATGCATGTTCTTCTTAGAACGTTTCATGAAAACGCTTAAGGGATATGTGCGTCAAAAGGCAAGTTCGGAGGGTAGCATTGCAGAAGGTTGGTTAGTATCAGAGTCCCTAGTGTACATTGGAGAGCGGCTAGACGGATTTGATAAAGCCCGGGACACGCTATGGCGAACCATAGATGATGAGCGCATATCTGGGATTGTCATGTGCAATCTCGGTGTTGAGAAGAACATGACGGAAGATCTAGAGGCTAAAATCAACCAATTTTGCATGCTTCACAATCCAGTGATGCAAAAGTGGATTTCACAATATGAGGATGCAAAGCAAGAGCGACAAAGGGCACGAATCGAGTGGAGATGGGGAAGACGACCACCGATGCACTATCCGACGGGTCTGGAGAGCCTACCAAAATTCATGAGCTTAAGATGGTTGCACAACCAATTGAAAAGCGCACAACAATGCGGTGACGAAGTGACTGAGGAAGAGTGGGAGTACTCTCGGGGTTGCGCGACCAAGGTAAGTTTGCAATGTACGACTAGCTAGTGACTTTATTTCTAAACGTTTGAACGGCCACTCATAATCTTTGTTCGTTGTAGTATAAGTCATACACAGCAGCATGGTGTAAAGGTCGACATTTTAGGGTGGAACGAATCGACAAAAAGCGTTTTACTCAAGATTGTGGAATCATGGCAAAATTTGAACAGTCTAGTCGACGACATTCCTCTGATGCAGATCCTGTGGTGGCGGAACTCACTTACTTCGACACGCTACAAGAGATTTTGAGGATCGATTACAGAGGATTTTTTGTCGACTTGTTCGACGTGCAATGGTTCAAGATAATCATGCAGGGTCGCAACGCTACTGTGCGTAGAGGAGAGTCTGGTTTTCTTGAGGTGGATTCTACTAAAAAATGGACTGACCTAAGAGACACTTTCGTACTACCCGAGCATTGTGAACAAGTAAGTATGTAAATAGTTAACATCCCCCTTTTACAAGTTATGTGCTTGAAAGCTCTCATGTAAGTTATGTGGCTCTGGCAGGTAATATTTCATCCTACAAAGTCTACATCAAACTGGTGGTACGTCATAGAGGTAGCCCCTCGTAGTGCAAGGACGTATGAAGGCTACCATGTGCCAATCACAACGGCATCAATGGAGGAGATCAGAGAAGATGCTCAATCAGAAGCCGCTGCGGTGGTGCCAGACGAGCATCAAGATGCTACTACTCTATATGGGGTGCATGCAGAGGAGCTACAAAATGAAACAGAGGATATGTGTTTAAACGGAGAGCTCTATATAGATATAGGAAGTTATGCGGAGCTATGCGAGGATGAGAGAGAGATCTCTTAAAGCCACAAATATTGTTTTTGAACAATTTTGCTCTGTGTTGTAAAAGCTCTGGCTCTCTAAGTACCTTCCATGGTGTATAACGCTCTTTTCTACTCGCGCTCACATCTTTTGATTGAAAATTCTGAGTTTTCGACTTGCCTCTTCTATCACTCAATTCATTGCATCATTGTATTTATATGCGTCATTAGGTCATTGTATTTAATGTTCTTTGCGTGATTGTCTACTCTATTCATTCAATATTAAGTTTAAATATTCGCGTGTTTAATGCAGGTATGGATGATGAGGAGTTTCTTTCTTCTTTGTCACCGCAGCAGAGACAGTGGTACGTGGAGCATCATCGCTCTGGCGCATCATCGCGCGTTCCTACTCCATCCGCATCTCCCTCTCTTTCGGAGCATTCGGCGCGCTCCGAAGCTTCGGTGTCGACGAGACGATCTTCACACTCGTCTAGACACGGGCGCTCTAGTGGTGGCGGTGGCGGTGGCGGTTGTTGTGGGGATTCCGCCGCCGATGCCTCCACACTGCCTCGTGTTCGACGAGGCTCTTTACCCTCCCCTTCTTTGCCCGCCCCCACACTAGCCACAGCATCTCCATCTACGCCAGGTTTTACGCGGCTGACTGTTCCTAGTAGCTACACACCTCTACCTACTCCGCCAAGAGCCACCCCACTCGACACTCCTCGCTTCGCGGCCTAGACGCTGGTGGAGACACCTGACGTCCGTACCCCCATCGACACGCCGCTAGAGACCCCTACCAGGACACCCAGGTTCACACGTCACCGGCCAGAGGGCTTGCCTTACTCCGTCGACTTCAGCGGCGGCATCATCATGGATGATGACGGCAAGAAGGTGATCTCGCGCATGCGTGGTCTTTGCTCTCAGCTGTTTAGACACTACATACTAAACAAATGGAGTGAAGTACCAAGTGATTTAAAAAACAGAGTCATCAGCATACTTCATGATGAGTTTTCCGTTCCAACACGGGATCAGCGCTTCAATGAAGACCTGATGAAGATTCGAATGCGGGAATAGTGCAAACACAAGCATTTCGAAGTGCAAAAAACAATCAAGCATGGGTGGAACAGGCCAGATTGGCTGGCCAAAGAAGATTGGAAGAATGCGAAGAAAGCAGCGCGCGAGAATCCCGACAAGTGGAAGCAACAAAAGGATGCAGCCAAAGCGCGAGTAGAGGCAGGGAGCTCGCACCACTTGGGGAGCGGTGGATGGGCATCATTTGAGGCCGATTTTGTAAGTGTTTTTGCATTGCTATTTATGTTCGATAGTTTAGGGTTTATGAGTTTTTTAATTCTAACATAATGAAATCTTTGTATGTTTTGACAGTGGTCGATGGCAGGACGTGATCCCACACCGTACGAGCACGAGTACGCAGGCAGGAAGGGCTTAAACGCCCTGATGGACATTCTCAGTTCTCGCGGCGGCATGGTTAGTATTAGGGTTTACTCTTTTCTATTTTTTGTATTGTTTTATAAATGTTGTTATATGTTTATACTTACTGAAAGCTGTCTTATTGTCTTTTTTTGCAGAATCCGGCAGATACGCCGCTTGGACGCGATGAGACGTCTGACTAGACGATGTTAGTTTAGCCGTAGCTAGATAGCATTAGTTTAGAGTTTCTCATAGCTTATGTATCATGAGACGGATTTTATACGTCTTTTTGAACCATGTATATTATTACATTTGTCACCGCAGTTCATTTTGCCAATCAATTCTTTATGCCTATGATGTTGTACAATTGTCATTATTACATTTGCCAATCAATTCATTTTGCCTATGATGTGTACAATTGTCAATTTTACGCTTGTCAATTTTGCAAACAATGCGTCTTGTGGGTGACTATTTTGGGTCTATTATCTACCCTTCCACTTTTTTTAAAAAGTGAATCAAGTACAATATGGTTGATGGGTGGCAGGGCATTCAATGTCCTGTCACCAAAAAAAAATTCTCTCGGGCGTCACTATAACCGTCGCTATTTATGGCTCTATAGCGTCGCTATAGGCTTCTGTGTAAATGTCGCTATAACCGTCGCTATGAGCGTCTCTATATAGCGACGCATATAGCGACGCTTTCGTAGCGACGCTATTAGCGACGGTTTTAGCGACGCCAGGGGTTATAAAAACCCAGTGTATTTTCGTCGCTAACAGCGTCACAAGAGCACACAACCTCTTGTAGTGCTATCCCTTCTTCAAACCAGCATGCAGTATGTCAATTAGCATACATGATACGCTTATTTCCATACCCATTATACAAAGAGTTGTTATCTCTTCTCCTTGAAATCATTAAACCTATGCTAATTAGCATACTGTTTATGCCAGTTAACTATGCTAATTAGCATACCCACAGACTGCGAATTGGCATAAACAGTATGCTAATTAGCATACACAAGATGCAAAGACCTATCATCTCTTCTCCTTAAAACTAGCAAAGATATGCTTATTAGCATACTGCTTATGCCAATCGGTAGAAATAGTATGCTTATTAGCATACATAGTATGCTAATTAGCATACTGTGCATTTTTTTTTATGCTAACTTTCACTCACAGCATAGTATGCTAATTAGACCACAGAGGATACAAAAAGTTGCCATCTCTTATTGTGCATTTTTGTTTATGCTTACTTTCACTCACAGCATAGTATGCTAATTAGACCACACAATATACAAAAAGTTGTCATCTCTTGTCCTTAAAACCAGCAAAGGTATGCCAATTAGCATATTGTTTAAGCCAACTAGCATAAACAATATGTTAATTAGAATACAGAGAGAACTGAAATCTACCATCTCTTCTCCTTGAAAACAACAAAGGTATGATAATTAGCATACACAATATACAGAAAGCTGCCATCTCTTCTTTCCTAAACCAGTAGGGTATGCCAATTGGCATAAACAGTATGCTAATTACCATACTGTTTATGCCTAGCATACTATTTATGCCGGTTGGCATAGACAGTATGCTAATTAGCATTCCACTCACAACATAGTATACTAATCAGCATACATAGTATACAGAAAGCTACCATCTCTTCTCCTTGAAAACCAGCAAAGTTATGCTAATTAGCATATTATTTATGCTAACTAGCATATATAAGTTTATGCTAATCAGCATAAACAATATGGTAATTAGCATTAGCATCCATAGTATACAATGTCACTACAAGAGGTTGTGTGCTCTTGTGAAGCTCTTAGCGACGGAAATACACTGGGTTTTTATAACCCCCGGCGTCGCTACAATCATCACTAATAGCGTCGCTACGAGAGCGTCGCTATATGCGTCGCTATAGGCGTCGCTATATAGAGACGCTCATAGAGACCGTCATAGCGACGGTTATAGCAACGTTTACACAGAAGTCTATAGCGACGCTCATAGCGACGCTGCAGAGCCATAAATAGCGACGGTTATAGCGACGCCCGAGAGATTTTTTTTTGGTGACAGGGCATTGAATGCCCCGCCACCCATCAACCATATTGTACTTGATTCACTTTTTTAAAAAAGTGCAAGGGTAGATAATAGACCCAAAATAGTCACCCACAAGACGCATTGTTTGCAAAATTGACAAGCGTAAAATTGACAATTGTACACATCATAGGCAAAATTAATTGATTGGCAAATGTAATAATGACAATTGTACAACATCATAGGCATAAAGAATTGATTGGCAAAATGAACTGCGGTGACAAATGTAATAATATACATGGTTCAAAAAGACGTATAAAATCCGTCTCATGATACATAAGCTATGAGAAACCCTAAACTAATGCTATCTAGCTACGGCTAAACTGACGTCGTCTAGTCAGACGTCTCATCGCGTCCAAGCGGCGTATCTGTCGGATTCTGCAAAAAAAGACAATAAGACAGCTTTCAGTAAGTATAAACATATAACGACATTTATAAAACAATACAAAAAATAGAAAAGAGTAAACCCTAATACTAACCATGCCGCCGCGAGAACTGAGAATGTCCATCAGGGCGTTTAAGCCCTTCCTGCCTGCGTACTCGCGCTCGTACGGTGTGGGATCACGTCCTGTCATCGACCACTGTCAAAACATACAAAGATTTCATTATGTTAGAATTAAAAAACTCATAAACCCTAAACTATCGAACATAAAGAGCAATGCGAAAACACTTACAAAATCGGCCTCAAATGATGCCCATCCATCGCTCCCCAAGTGGTGCGAGCTCCCTGCCTCTACTCGCGCTCTGGCTGCATCCTTTTGTTGCTTCCACTTGTCGGGATTCTCGCGCGCTGCTTTCTTCGCATTCTTCCAATCTTCTTTGGCCAGCCAATCTGGCCTGTTCCACCCATTCTTGATTGCTTTTTGCACTTCGAAACGCTTGTGTTTGCAGTATTCGCGCATTCGAATCTTCATCAGGTCTTCATTGAAGCGCTGATCCCGTGTTGGAACGGAAAACTCATCATGAAGTATGCTGATGACTCTGTTTTTTAAATCACTTGGTACTTCACTCCATTTGTTTAGTATGTAGTGTCTAAACAGCTGAGAGCAAAGACCACGCATGCGCGAGATCACCTTCTTGCCGTCATCATCCATGATGATGCCGCCGCTGAAGTCGACGGAGTAAGGCAAGCCCTCTGGCCGGTGACGCGTGAACCTGGGTGTCCCGGCAGGGGTCTCTAGCGGCGTGTCGATGGGGGTACGGACGTCAGGTGTCTCCACCGGCGTCTGGGCCCCGAAGCGAGGAGTGTCGAGTGGGGTGGCTCCTGGCGGAGTAGGTAGAGGTGTGTAGCTTCTAGGAACAGTCAGCCGTGCAAAACCTGGCGTAGATGGCGATGCTGTGGCTGGTGTGGGGGCGGGCAAAGAAGGGGAGGGTAAAGAGCCTCGTCGAACACGAGGCGGTGTGGAGGCATCGGTGGCGGAATCCCCACAACAACCGCCACCGCCACCACTAGAGCGCCGGTGTCTAGACGAGTGTGAAGCTCGTCTCGTCGACGCCGAAGCTTCGGAGCGCGCCGAATGCTCCGAAAGAGAGGGAGATGCGGATGGAGTAGGAACGCGCGATGATGCGCCAGAGCGATGACGCTCCACGTACCACTGTCTCTGCTGCGGTGACAAAGAAGAAAGAAACTCCTCATCATCCATACCTGCATTAAACACACGAATATTTAAACTTAATATTGAATGAATAGAGTAGACAATGACGCAAAGACCATTAAATACAATGACGTAATGACGCATATAAATACAATGACGCAATGAATTGAGTGATAGAAGAGGCAAGTCGAAAACTCAGAATTTTCAATCAAAAGATGTGAGCGCGAGTAGAAAAGAGCGTTATACACCATGGAAGGTACTTAGAGAGCCAGAGCTTTTACAACACGGAGCAAAATTGTTCAAATACAATATTTGTGGCTTTAAGAGATCTCTCTCTCATCCTCGCATAACTCAGCATAACTTCCTATATCTATATAGAGCTCTCCGTTTAAACACATATCCTCTGTTTCATTTT
The DNA here is from genome assembly GCF_014529385.1 of Adiantum capillus-veneris. Lineage (NCBI taxonomy): Eukaryota > Viridiplantae > Streptophyta > Polypodiopsida > Polypodiales > Pteridaceae > Adiantum > Adiantum capillus-veneris. The sequence continues at coordinate 115,445,555 of NC_140947.1, read as the reverse complement.
GTAGCTCCTCTGCATGCACCCCATATAGAGTAGTAGCATCTTGATGCTCGTCTGGCACCACCGCAGCGGCTTCTGATTGAGCATCTTCTCTGATCTCCTCCATTGATGCCGTTGTGATTGGCACATGGTAGCCTTCATACGTCCTTGCACTACGAGGGGCTACCTCTATGACGTACCACCAGTTTGATGTAGACTTTGTAGGATGAAATATTACCTGCCAGAGCCACATAACTTACATGAGAGCTTTCAAGCACATAACTTGTAAAAGGGGGATGTTAACTATTTACATACTTACTTGTTCACAATGCTCGGGTAGTACGAAAGTGTCTCTTAGGTCAGTCCATTTCTTAGTAGAATCCACCTCAAGAAAACCAGACTCTCCTCTACGCACAGTAGCGTTGCGACCCTCCATGATTATCTTGAACCATTGCACGTCGAACAAGTCGACAAAAAATCCTCTGTAATCGATCCTCAAAATCTCTTGCAGCGTGCCGAAGTAAGTGAGTTCCGCCACCACAGGATCTGCATCAGAGGAACGTCGTCGACTAGACTGTTCAAATTTTGCCATGATTCCACAATCTTGAGTAAAACGCTTTTTGTCGATTCGTTCCACCCTAAAATGTCGACCTTTACACCATGCTGCTGTGTATGACTTATACTACAACGAACAAAGATTATGAGTGGCCGTTCAAACGTTTAGAAATAAAGTCACTAGCTAGTCGTACATTGCAAACTTACCTTGGTCGCGCAACCCCGAGAGTACTCCCACTCTTCCTCAGTCACTTCGTCACCGCATTGTTGTGCGCTTTTCAATTGGTTGTGCAACCATCTTAAGCTCATGAAGGTTGGTAGGCTCTCCAGAACCGTCGGATAGTGCATCGGTGGTCGTCTTCCCCGTCTCCACTCGATTCGTGCCCTTTGTCGCTCTTGCTTTGCATCCTCATATTGTGAAATCCACTTTTGCATCACTGGATTGTGAAGCATGCAAAATCGGTTGATTTTAGCCTCTAGATCTTCCGTCATCTTCTTCTCAACACCGAGATTGCACATGACAATCCCAGATATGCGCTCATCAACTATGGTTCGCCATAGTGTGTCCCGGGCTTTATCAAATCCATCTAGCCACTCTCCAATGTACACTAGGTACTCTGATACCAACCAAACTTTTGCCATGCTACCCTCCGGACGTGCCTTTTGACGCACATATCCCTTAAGCGATTTCATGATACGTTCTAAGAAGAACATCCATCTGGAATGAACTGTGCCAGCTATTTCCACCTCATCAACTATGTGAACAAGAAGATGCACCTGAATGGTTAGCATGGTAGTAGGAAAATGTTTCTCAAACATGCACACAAGCTCCACACCATTTAGTTTGGCGAATGGTATGGAGTCTACGTTGATCTCCTTTTGTGAGATCCATTCCACTAGCTTTGCAAGTTTGTAGATTGTGTTACGGATGTCGAAAGACAAACATCCCTCAATGGCAACCGCTAAAATAAACTGTAAAGTATGTGCAGCAATGATATTAAAGTCCACATTTTATGCAATGATAGTAGAGTCCACTATGAACGTACCTGACACATTTTATGCCAATGGTGTGACTTCAAACCGGTAAGCTTTCCTTCTTTAGTAAAACACGTTCGGAGCGAGTGCATTACGCCAGTGGGGGTCCGCAAAGATCGAATGGTCTCTTTTACTTTGCGTTCTTGGGCTCCTGTGAAAATCCATGGTGCTTTAGGGAGTTTTATTGATCCATCAGATGCTGTTTGCGGCCAATATTGCTCCATACGATCCACATTTCTAAGGTCAACTCTGGCTCCCAAAGGATCTTTCTTACCGGTCTGATGGTCCCATAGTAGATTACCCACATTCTTGAATATGTGCATTGGATCGAGCAAGTGATTCATCATGAGTCGGGGCCAGTATGGTAACTCGTACCATAGAGATAGTCTCTTCATCCCTGGAGGCAATCCGTCATCGCACATCTCCTTCTGCTCTAACCATGCTTGTGCAGACATCCTTGGTGGCTCTCTTCCCAAAAAGCCGTCGCGTAACACATGATTCTCTGGAAGATACGCTTGATGACCTTCGTAGATTTGCTTCTTCAGTGAGGGCGCCCTACGTGCATTCAGTCTAGGTCCACATGTGACACATGCTCTGTATCCGCTTGTTTGAAGCCCTTCATGTATACACATGATAATAGATCAACTATGGGAAAAAACAAGATTTACAGTGTCTGAGTGAGGAGTGTCAATAGATCACCTGAGCATTCTGTTAGCCCGGGATAGTCATGCATGGTCCACATTAGAATGCCTCTGATCAAAGCATTCCGTCGTCCTATGTGTCGGCTCATATCCACCACCTCTATGCCAATCCACAATTGTTGTAGCTCTTCCAATAGTGGACGAAGATACACATCCATATTCTCCACTTTATATCGCCTTGGCACAATCAAGCTTAGCCATAGGTGCCCCTTCTTCGTAGTCAACCACGGGGGAATGTTGTAGTTGATGATGACAACGGGCCATACACTATAAGATGTTGATCTTTGACCAAATGGATTTACGCCATCCATAGCCAGGCCTCAGCGCAAATTTCGAGCTTCCCTGGCAAAATCCGACCATGTTCCATCTATGTGTTTTCAGGCTGCGCAATCTGCAGGAATTCGTAGCACACCATCCGAAGATTTATTCTCCTCATGCCATGATGCTAGGGCGGCCATGGACTTACATTCGAAGAAATGCTTGATGCAAGGAAGTAGAGGAAAATGTCGCAAAACCTTTTGTGGAATTTTTGTCCCGTGGAGATCTACTCGATATCTTTCGGAATCACATTTCAGACACTTCTCCATGTCTATGTATTCCCCTCTGAAAAGAATGCAGTCATTAGGACAAGCGTGGATAGAATTGTAATCCATCCCCAAGTTTCGCAAAATCTTTCTTGCTTCATCTCGGGAATCTGGCATCACATTGTCAGCTGGTAGTATGTGCTCTTTAAGCAATCTACACAACATAAAAATACGATACAGTCGTGTAAAAATCTATCAGATCATTATACATTTAGAGTTTTATTAAAGTAAACTAATTGTAATAGATCACCTGAAAAGCGCTGTGATGCTAGTGTCACTACATCCAAACTTTGCCTGCATGTTGAGAAGAACCAGGAGTGCTTTCAATCTAGACATACGTGCTCCATTATACAATGGCGTATCGGCTTCACTTTTCATATCATCATAGATAAGCCTTTCTGAATCCATGATCGTCTCGATCATTTCATCAATCTCGGGCTCAAACATTGCCTCGTTGGGAATGTGCTCTGCATGATCATCCCCCGAGCTATCAGAGGCTACATCTTGTGGCCTCACATATGCTGCTTGACCAAAGCGCCTGCGAACACGTCTATTGGGTTGCAAGATTGCTGCTTGTTGGCCAGCGTCAGAGTCCGACGAGTTATAATTGGCAACAACTCGATCTATAATAGATGGATTGAACTCGCCAAATTCGCGAACGTGCTGCAAAGAAACACGTCTTGTCCGTCGTACAGCATGCTTGCATTGATTACAAGGACATAAGACCCTCGTTGAGAGATAGGTGTTTCGGTTGGACGGTCCCACATCCTCGTCACTACTCATAATGAGGATAAAAATCTTATAACCTGGACAACAAATTTAATGTTCTATTGGCATTCTTCGTCTTATCTCTCTCTCTCTCTCTCTCTCTCTCTCTCTCTCTCTCTCTCTCTCTCTCTCTCTCTCTCTCTTTACCTCACATTCTCTAGTCATGTCCAATCCCCGCACACCTCGGTCTAGAGGTGCACGGAGATCATAACCACCGGGTTATAATCTCGTCTTTATTGGTCAATACCTATATTTGTGGGTACAAGAAATCTATAGACCCACGTCTACATGATACTGCATGTAGTGGACAAAACCCCTTTGCCTCTTCTCTAGCTATCTTTTCACAGTAGATCTTTTCACTGTTCGTCTAACTCTAAACCCTAAACCGTAAGTAATTCTTGCGTGGACTCAATCTAACGTAAATAAGCGTAAATCTAAATAAACGTAAATCTAACTAAAAATAAACCTAAATCTAATTTAACGTAAGTTTACATCTAACCTAATCTTTAACGTCTTTTGGGATAGTTTCCTACGACGTTAAAACTCTCTTCTTCTTGTGTGTGTGTGTGTGTGTGTGTGTGTGTGTGTGTGTGTGTGTGTAAACCTAAATAAACCTAAATAAACCTAAGTCTAATCTAATATAACACAAATCTAAATCTAACGTAAATTATGTTATATTAAAAACAAAGAACTAAACTAACAGGGATTATAAGAACCTTAAAACTGATTTAACACATAATTTTTCACATAACTCGGCAAGAGTTGGCATTCTCATCACTAAAGATGTGAGAGTTAACTTCCGGCGGTGACGCTGCCTCATCTCCATCCACATCTGACGACAGCAATTGGCCCTTTAGACCGTTCTTGCTCTTGTTACTAACTTTGAAGTTGCTGTTGAATGACTAGAGGTTGTCTAGATGGTCATTGTGTCGGGGATGTAGTGACTCTTGCCGCCCTGAAGATCCACCTTCTTCCCTATCTTCTGAAGACATTTCACCAGTACTTTTGGATCGACGGAGCCCACCATGAGTGAAGGCAGCAATACCCTATATTCCATTGAGGGCTTTCTTCACCCGCTTCATGCAGGCATCGCAGTCTATGGAGACCTAAATCTAATCTAATATAACGTAAATCTAAATCTAGCGTAAATAAACGTAAATCTAATTAAAAATAAACCTAAATCTAATCTAATTTAACTTAAATAAACCTAAATCTTATTTAACGTAAGTCTACATCTAACCTAATCTTTAACGTCTTTTAGGATAGTTTCCTACGACGTTATAACTCTCTTCTTCTTGTGTGTGTGCGCGTGTGTGGATGTGTGTGCCAATAAAAAGAGATAAATGGTATAACCTTTCTATCACCCATGCCAAGTATGATAGATTGGTTATGCCATTTCCCTCTTGAATAATAGGTCTTGAGTTCAACTCCTCGTCGGCTAGATCTTTAGGTCTTTTAATTTTAATTAGTTTCCTACGACGTTAAATTAGTTTCTCTCTCTTTCTCTCTCAATGTGTGTGCGTTTTTTTATTTATGCATGTTTTCTCTCTCTTTTCCTCTCTCAATGTGTGCGTTTTTTGTTTATGCATGTTCTCTCTCTCTTTTCCTCTCTCAATGTGTGCGTTTTTTGTTTATGCATGCTCTCTCTCTCTTTTCCTCTCTCAATGTGTGTGTGCATTCTTTGTTTATGTATGTGTGTGTGCGTTTTTGTTTATGTTTGTACTCTCTCTCTCTCTCTCTCTCTCTCTCTCTCTCTCTCTCTCTCTCTCTCAAAAACACTATGTGTGTGTGTATGTGTGTGTGAGAGAGAGAGAAAGAGGGGAAGGGAACATGAGAGTGAGGAGAGGGAAGGAGCATACCTGGCTCTCCTTCCTCTCCTCGTGTGTGTGTGTGTGTGTGTGTGTGTGGAGAAGAAAGCGAGAGAGAGAGAGAGAGAGAGAGAGAGGGAGAGCGTTACCTGCTCCTTGCTTGAGGGCGTCGAAAAACTCAGATCTGAGATCTGAGTTTTTGGGCGCTCTCTGTTATTTTTTTAGCCCAGTCGGCGTCGCTATGAGCGTCGCAAATTTACAAAGAAATTTGCGACGCTCATAGCGACGCCGGGAATTTTTTTTTTGAGCGTCGCTGTGTGAGCGTCGCTAATATGAATAGCCTCTTGTAGTGTGTCGGGGGATAACTGTGCGAAAGGTGAGCCAGGAAGGCACCGGGCCCCTGGCTGTGAGAGGTGTGGGAAACAAGGTGTAGCAGACGCAATTACTGACAACAGAGTTTAAAACAAACAGTTCGTCTAATTTCCAGTTAATCGACAGAATCCATGGTTAATAAATCACTATGGAAGCTTAAATTCTCTTTACAAGAAGAAATCTTGGCTTAATCTAGGTGCTAAACAGGAAAATTAATAAAGTTATGCTTACTTTGTCTTCTGCTTCCTGATTCGAACGGTTAATGATGACTTAGAAGCTCGGTTTATGTTAGGCTCCGCTAATGGTTTGAGATTAGGCTTGATTTACAAAGTTTGTCTTATAAATTCGAGAGATTAGGCTTGATGTGTAGAGATTAGATCAAGCTTTTGAGATTAAGAAGCTTAGGAATTCAATTAGGCTTCGCTTTGGCTTACGGCTCGGCATCCAAGTAGGTTTAGAAAATTTGGCTTAAGGAAAATAGGATTAGATTGGGCGAGAGAATCCATTTATGGAGGATTTTAATGAAGGTTTAGGAGCTTAATTATGTGATCTTAAGAGCTTGTCGATTATCAGGAGCTTAAGAATTCCCAAGCTTGAAGATATCCGGAGAAGAAGACACACGATGATGAGGAGGAGGCTTAAGAATATCGAGCTTTTGGGAAGGGGGAGAAGAGCCCCAAGATGATGAGGTGAAGGAATACCCAAATCACACGATCCCCTTCTTTTTATGGATGCATGTCTCTCTTGCTAAAATTAGCTACAGGCACCCATTAGCGACGTCACTAATGGGTCCTAGCCCTTGATGACGTGGCAGCTGAAAGGGCGAGTAGCACGGATTTCGGTAGGAGTGGCACCAAAATTGAACACGACGGCCTTCTGGTCATTTTTTGACTATGTGGCAGTGCCATCCGAGCGCTCTATCGTGCGCTATGAGCACTTCAGCCCCTGCGCCTTCTTCTTCGCTGCGTGCACACCTTCGCCATACTTGGCTTCACACCCTTAAGGGTTTAGTTTACCCTTTATTAATGGGAGGCCGGCCTTGCTCCATCTTAGGTGGGTGACCCTTAAAGGGCACCCCATTTAGCATACATATCAACTGGCCCTCATTTGTCTTGGGTGTGCAGCCCTTAAAGGGCACACCATATGGCATGCATAGCTTCATGTCGACCAAAGCACTGCCAAGCATGTCTGCTCTAGTTCCCCTCAAGGACACCCCATTTGTCATACATAAAGGCACTTAATTTTGCATGCGGCATCGATCAAGCTTTGATCCGCAAAAATAAGGCATCATAGTTGGTATACATATTGGTCAAGCTATACCTTGCAAAATCTCTTGGGTACAACCCTTTTTGGCATACACATCGGTCTTGCAATGTTCGCTAAGGCTAAGCTTGGGACTCAGGTCCGGAACATATGCTGGCCAAGGCAAAGCTTGGCACCACTTTTTTTATCTTCCAGCAAGTCGCAGCCGTGTTGGCATTTCTCCACAATCATTGCATTCCAAAACCTGGGTAAAACTCAAAATAGCACTCTGATCGAGCCGACCAGACTTGTACGGAATCGGCCACCGGTGCATCTTCAACGGTCAATAACTTGACAACCGTAACTTGACAATAACAATCTGAAAAGACCGACGCGCTCCACAAAGTGATCACTTCAGCCCGACGCATTCATTTCATTCTTGTCCCTTCAACTGTAGTTGCCCAATCCGGAACGGATCTGCAATCGACTCAAATTAAAACTGCCATAACTTCTTACCTATGGCTTCGATTGACGAGCGATAAAGATAGTCATGTACATCTTTTTGAGTACTTCAACTTGGATTAATAAAATCCCATCTATGACCACTTCAAGAATACTCACTGTTTAGCATTACCAAGACATCTTCTCGCCCTTAGAGCCGCATCTGGCACACTTTTAGCTTATAAATTGGCTTGTTAGCAAGCTCTTATAACTGCTGATTAATCTTATAAGATTCAAATAAACCTGATTGGCATTCCTTTGCTAATTTTCTTGTCATGGGAGTGGAGCGGCACGACATTCACCCCCTCTGAACCTACACAGCCTCCGGTCTGTGCCAACCGGTCTTTAAGCTGCATCCTCTATAAATACCTTAAGCTACTTGTCATTGTTGGACGGATACTCCGCGACGGACGTCAACATAGCGAGAACTCACCTAACATATAATGTCAACCAAGGACGGAGCTCGACCCGCAGGGGCGTGGAAGCAAGCAAAGGGTGTCAACCTCTACTCGACCGACTAATGACTACTTCCTACATAGATATCAAATCTACATGCCATCGTTTCTGTGAATGTGAGAGTCTCCTATGATGCTACCTCAAGCCAAAGGCCCATTAGACGTTCTCGAAATGCCACAGAACTTGAAGGAGACCCTACTAACACCAATAGGTCGCTCTCCCTAAGGTCCATGAATGAAAATCCCAATCCTAAACACCTGGTGCAAAATCGCGTAGGATGTCTGGTCAAAATTTGTAGGTCCTCGTTTCCAAAAACTGAAGTGCCTAATGTGTAGCTCTACTCGCTCTGATCGCGTGGATATGCTGAATGCAAAAACGGACAACATTTACTCACCGAAACTCCAAAAGTAGTTCGCGGGTGAATCTGCCAAAACATAGACGAACACACGTGATGTAAGCATCAACACGTAGCTCTCCTCGTGGGCAACACACTGCTGCTCTCCGTTTGCGATTCCGACCACCGTAGCTCTTGTAGCACACACACACACTCTCTCACTCTCTCGCAGTTTCCCAACGACACAGAAGATCAGATTATTAGAAGTCTCTTTACAAAGCTTTAGGTTTTGGTTTATATACTAAACCTTAGAAAACCTAATGTCCGGCCAAAATGATCTGATTTGTCCCTAGGCTTCTATAGATATTAATTACAACACTGTGAGCTGGCTTTGCTCATCCAACAAGCATCTCTGGCCAAAATACAATTGCCGACTTAAAATATGAAGTTTTCGTAAACATTACAAAAGTGGCTGTAATGGCTCAAAATAATAATAACGGGATATTTGATGATGTCCATGAGCTTGTATCTTCACATTACAGCATCCATCTTTGTCTTCATCACTTCATCAGCATCTTTATTTGGAATCTTTAGAGAATATTTGAGGAATCTTCATGGAATCTTTGTGGAAGCGTTGTTGAAAGGTTGACCTGTCAACAGTCATCAAGCTCATGTAGTTGATAAAGCTATGTAAAACAAAAAGAATGTGTAAATTATAACATCAATAGTCTAGCTCAATTATCCGGTACCTGTCCCATCACAAATCTTTGAACCGTAGTGGTCGTTTCTCCAAAGCATGCAATTATGAAAATCTGTTTAGTGAACCCCGCCATACTCAAGTGCTCCAGTTACTTATGCACACGGCTTGACCATCAGCTCTCTTTAAGGAACCCTGTCAAGCTCAAGTATGCCTTACTCTGTCTGCACATGAAATGGTCGTCAAGTCCTTTACTTCAAGTTCTGGTAGCATAACCATCTCAAAAGATGTGAAGATACTATAGCAATTGTCAAAGAAGTCAACTAGAAGATAGCCATGTAAGCTTATTGATCATATAACCAAAAACACTTCTGTCTTAGCATACATCCAAAAACAAATCTACTGTCAAGTAACCTGCTACAGAAAAATAAATGAAGTCTTTGAATCTGTCAGTTGCTCTTCAATAGCTCCCAGGATCAAATGGAATAATAAGGAATTGCCCCAATAGTGGAGCACCAGAATATCCACATAAGCACACACATTTTGAATCAAACAACTTCAAGCCTTTCTGCTCCAAATATGCTATTCCTGGATTTATCATAAAGAAATCACAATGTAGACGCCAAAATACACATCCATATTGAACCTTCTTTTGAAGATCTTTCGAATCACCTGGATCAAATACCATTAAGATCACATAGCATTGATGGCTTTTGCAATATACTAACAACTCACATCTAACTCAAGCTACACTCAAGTGATTGAAATCACCAAAAGCCAATCGCTAATCGGCAAACAAATCACATATGTTACAACATCAAGTGACATCCAAACGTAAGAAAACTTCTAGGACATGTTTATAAGACCTAAGCACACATGATTATGGTCTCAAACCCCACTTTAGGTCAAGTTCTAAAATTGCGATTATTAACAATAGTGGATTTTTGACCTAGTCGTTTTCGACCCAGAATGCATCTAAATGCTTAGAAATGATGCCCCAATATCCCACCTATGCTTAGTTTTTTATTTGAAAGTGTAAATTATTAGTTATGATGAAATTAGGCCGCGGATCCGCAACGCCAAGATCTACGAAATACTGTGATGTGTTTACGTCAATGCGTAGAGCTCTTACCTACGGTTGTAATGCAACAAACGCAACTACAATGTGACAACCGCGGAGGGAGTAGGAAGCGCGAGAAGGAGAGGAGTGAGCGTCATTAGCTCACGCTTTGTATTTTATTATTCAAATTTTTTTTTAATAACTTACAAAAATTGGCTTTTACACCTTAGCCAAGGTTTTTGGTGGTCAAAACTAATAATCTAGGAGTTCTACCAAAGATGGGTGATGACAGATTGATACAATCTGGAAGCTTGTAGCCTCGGCTCATTAATTACAGAGTTTATCCAATAAAATAGGAGTTATAATATTCCCAATTTATCAAAATAATAAGTGTTTACAATGAGAAATCCAAAAAATGGTATCTGTGTTAGCTTGCTGCTAACATTTCCCCCTCCTCGCCTCTGTTGTCCCTTGACACAACTTTATGGGCTGAAGTAGTCTTCGGGCTCCTGCTGGCGAGGCGGTCTTTAAGCGCACTTAGTGTCTCTTGGTATCTCATCTTCCTTTCTTTATCTAGCACTTGCAAAAAATTGCATAGTTACTCTGTTCTTCAGCTCCACTACTAAGTACCCTACAAACCTTGAGGTCAGATTTCTGATCATGGCGCAAATATCTTCATTCGCCAAGCAAAGAATCCCATGTAGAACGCTTCCTCGAATGCCAACATATTGTGTGAAGGTAGAAACATGCATTTGGCGTAGAAGCCATAGAGGACTTCTACGGAAGTTTGGCCACTGAGATCATATCACAAACCTTTGTTACCCTCGAGGAATGACATCCAAGGGGCACCTACTTTCTCTGGCTCATTGAACACTTTGATGCATGTGAGCAGCATTCCGTAGACCTTATATAGCATAGCACATGACAAATCTGGTAGAGTTTTAAAGAATGACATGGCACCCTTTAGGGTTTTTACCATGTATTCTTCAGTCGTTGGTCCCTTTTCTAGAGCAGGTAATATGGGGTAGTTTAGCCAAGTTGGACGCTTCTTGAGTAGTGTTTCATGTGCTATCCAGGTCCTTACTCTTGGTACATGACAAAAAATTGGATCTTTTTGCAGGGCGGCAGGTGCTCTCATGAACAAAATCATGTATCTTGGATTTTTGTTCAGCTAGCTCAACCTCCACTTCGAGTGGTCTTTATCTGCTCCCTGGACTTGCATGTCTGTCTAAAGCCTTTCTTTTACCTGTAGCAACTCAACTTTTATCAGAGGTAGGGTAGGGATTGTCGGTGCCATTGTGCATTGATTTGATTGGGAGTGAGTTGTGTAACATTGACAGAGTGAAGAACTCTCAACTCCCAATCCATCGCTGCCTTCCACTGCTCATCTACCTCTTGTGTAATCTTTTCTTTTAGTGCATCTTCATCACCCTTTGAGAGCTGGACCATGGGCACTTTGTCTTCTTTTGTAATGGTTACTTGAAAATCTTCCTCACCACTCAACTCTACTGTGGATTGTCTCTCCATTTCAGCAAATGATACTGAGGGTATTTCTATTTGAGGCTACTCCGAAGTGCCTACCTCTTCTTGAGTTTCTGTCCTTCCCTCTCTCAGTAGGCTCGTTAACTCGTTTGAGTTAAGCTATCTCCTTCAGCAGTTCATCTTCTCTTTGGACCCGCATGAAGGCCAGGTCTCTGCGCTAAGATTTCTATTACTTCATCTCCAACTCGAGGTCTTTATTTCTCTTTTCTAGTTCCTTGTAGACCTCATCTGTGCCTTTGATCGAGGCACGGCTGGATTTTCACGTATTTTTCGCAAGAATATCGCCTGATCATTGATTCTTTGTTCTAAGTACTGTAGAGGCATTAGCTACATCTAGTTGTACCTAGATTTTTTGAGCTGAGAGGGTGGTATTGAGAAGTTAATTTGTAACTTCCATCAACTGATCATCCTTGGACTTGCACGCATCTAACAGTTTGGTAAGCAGCTCACCCAACTCTTCCATTTCTTCTTGTTGCTTATCTCTAGCGAGCAGATGTTGTTCAACTTCTGCTATCAACTCATGTACTTGCCTTTGCAAATCGGTGATGACATTTAGTCTATCGTCTAACTCCCATTGGAGTGCGTCAATCACCATCTCTAACTCTTTGGCCCTTGTGCTACGGCTAAGTGTTGTTGAGCGAAGTCTTTGAGTCATCTCCTACATTTGTTAGCCTTTGTCATTCGATTGCCAGTCTTCATTGCGTGCCAACTGAGTTGATGTTTTTGCAGCCTCTTGTGTGTGTTTTTGTTGTGTCAGGATGGCTGGTTTCTGTTGTTCTTGTAGCCGTATCTGTTCTTTTTCCGTGAAGGTAGAGGGTGGTTCCTCTGCCTTTTGCTCCTTTGGTTGCTCAAACTGTGTGGTGTCATCTTCTCTTGCAGGACTTGCTGCCTTTTTGGTCTCTAGCTCCTTCTCTATTGGCTGCTCTTGAGTAGTTCCAGTTGCTTGTTGTGTAGATTCATCTGCCTTTTGTTGTTTGGGCTCTTGTGTAGCTTCGGCCGCTTTCTCTTGTTTAGGCTCAGCTTATTTAGTCGGCTCATTTGTGGTGTCTTTAACTGCCGATGATGGTGGTGGACTCGACATGGGTTGATCTTGGTGTTCAGAGACAGGAGAAGAGATTCAAGGAGACACATCACCTTGGACATGCTGTGCTTCTCCTTGTGCAGTGGTCTCCTCTGCTCTCTTTTGTTCTTCTTCCTCTTTTGACTTCCTTGCCACTTCTTCGGCTTCCTTTAGCTTTAAAGCTTCTGTTTCTTGGTACATACATCACACTGCTTCAGCGGGTTCTTCAGCCTCTTTCCTCGTGATATGCTTGGTCCTTGGTCCCTTAAGTCCACTAGGCACCCATTTTCCTGGGTCCTTTCCTTGTGCTTGTCGGATGTGTTGGTATGCATGTTTCTCTCTTTCAAACCGGGCTTGCTTTTGAACGGGCTCTTCTTGGTGGTTTTCCATGGCTTTTCTCTTCATTTCCTCTCTTCGTTCTCTCTTTTCTTCATTATCTGAGCTTTCAGTGCTGTGCCTTTCCGGACAGCTTTTAGCCGACTCTTCATCAGATTTGTAGGATCTCTTGGCGGATCTTGTAGCTCGAGGAGATGGTTGAGCTGACAGAATCCAAGTGTTTTGGTCTGGGGCAGGTGGTAGATTGTCGGCCATGTCAATGGCATGTTATGCAATCCTTGTAATTACCTCTGGTGCACCCAGGTAAGTAATCTTTCCTTCTTTCTTTGTGCCTTTCAGAGTGGTCAAGACATATTGTGTGTGGTCCACCGGTTTCCTTGTTTGTTGACTTGAGGACTTGCATGAAAGTGATGGCAACCACATGATTTGGCGTGGTATACCTTGGTGGCCTTTTAGCCAAGAAGTGGAAGTGTTGGTGGTATAACCTGGCTGGCTCTTCCACCTGCTTGTGAATTAGGTCTACAAAGGTGGCTGCGGAGGTCTCTTTGGTGAAAGTACTTGCCATTTTCCTACCCCTTGACCTCGTCATCATTCTTTCTATGGGCAGTCTGAGTGCTTTTGCCACTATTTCCTTGGTTATCACCACTTCAACTTTATTCCCCTGAGGGTCAGAAATTTCGGTAGTTCCATCTTCTTTGATCATGGATAAAAGCTCGTAAGCTTTTTGGAAATCCACACCACACAGCTCCTCTTCATAGAAATCTCTGAGTTCTAGCCTACGGTTGGCTTCTTTGGTCTCAGGCTTCACGACAACATCATATGCTTCTTTTGATAGAAGTTGAAACTCTACCTAATGTCCCTCCTCACTCTTAAATCTGTCGGTGAACACTGCGGTGTGATGCTGCTCGAGCTGTTCTTTTGAAAGATAGGTTGCCTTGGCGGCTTTGACTAAATGTGAATCCAATTGGTATGCGGGTAGCTCCTGCAACTTTTCTTTCTAGTTGAGATTCTTCTTGGCCCTCTCTGCTGCTTGCATGTCTCCTGTGTAGTGAATGAAGTGTCAAAGTTAGCAGATTTAACAAATTTTTCTCTAAAATGTCCTTTAGTCTGAAATCTTGTCAATTTTGGTCCAATTTGGTTCAAATCACTTTTTGAACAAGCATAGATGCATAAAAACATGCAAGGAGCAAAATTGTAAAGTCCAAACAAATATTTGCAGCCAAAGTAAATAATCGTGATTATTTAGAGCTGAGTATTTTTTTCAACATTTTGCAAACTTGGCATCACAGGCTTGACATATATACCAAATACATGCTCTGAGTGAAATATGGGCGCATTTGGATGCATAGGGTGAAAATGGTACCAAATTTTGGCTTTAGGTATCTGGAATAGTAGATAGAATGGAAATTTGAGATTTTGAGCTCCAAATTGGTTCAAACTTGGCTGGTGGGCTTAACACATTATGTACTTTGGATGTATGATGCCAAAATATCAAAATTCCCCCATTTTGGCTAGAAAGTAAATAATCGCGATTATTAATATTTCTACCAAAATCAACATTTTTTTGTACAAATTGGTTTCAGGAATTGTAAAGACTCTGTCTGTGTATGAGATATGAGGTGATTTGAATCAAGAAATGTGGTCCATAACCAAAAATTGGCTTGCAAAGACTTCTTTGCGTTTTCTAGCAATTTTCCAAGTTATAGGTGCTCATTTTGGCTCATACTTGATTTTTGGCATGTAATAGGTGTGTACACTTGATAAGTGAGGTGATGATACAATTTCCAAGCAAAAATAGTGCAAAAGTAAATGATCGCGATTATTTACAACAGTCACAATTTTTTTGCAAGACTTAAATTTTTTGACCTAAACACATTCTATACACCTAAAACAAGTTATGAATTGAATTTGGTCAAGTTTGGTCTTGCCAGCATCACTTTGTGCTTTGTCGACTCTGAAATCACCAATTTCTATGACTACACTACCTGTTGAGTTGGTCACTCGATTTTGCGGCTTTTGGACTTGTTGTCCGCAACATAGTCGTGAATTAACTCATCCAATTCTGGCTCATTTGGAGTCAGTTTGACCCCGTATGTTGAATTTGACGCTTTGTAGCCTTCGAGCCATTTTTTTCTTTTTGAGGGCTTTGCTTGATTGATTTCACTAAACCCATCATATACATTGTATATGAACCTCGTAGGCAAGCTGTCTGTGGAGTCAGATCCAAATTGTGGCATCTGTCGAAAACCTAGCTTTTCTACTGGGGACCCCCTCAACCCCTACCGGATAGTCAACTAATGATATAGAAAGGTTCTATTATGTTAGGGCATGATACAATTCATATCCCATCTGATTTGGTCGAGCTAACAGGCCGCTCTGGTCAATTTTTGGTCGTAGGTCTTCATGCACTGCTCGGTTTCTAGGAGTTTAGACTAGCTACCGGCCGTCAAAATGGATCATTGATGAGTAAAGAACTTACCCCTCATGTCTCGTGTAAGACGGCGCTGAAAACGGGCAATTGTAGACTCCGGAAAAGATGTGCGAAAGAGGTCGAAAAGCTCTCTCTACAAAGGCCACAAGTGGAAATGAGGTGGTTTTAGCCTACGTTGGATATCTATACCCGGACTTCTCGAACCAATTTTCCCCAGATTCCCTTGTTAGTCCTATTGGGTCATTAAATCTATGTTAGACTCAAAAATCTCCTTGATCGGATTCGTGTAGCTCATTCTGCAAGAATTTTGCAAAAGTAGGTCTGGCCGCCTAATTTAGGCTTCTCGCTTTCATCTTCTGATTTTATTGAAAATTTATGTGCTTGTCCACCTTGTCTTTCTGATCACCATCGTGTCTTTCATTTTTTCATCTGAGCTTCTTTGTTATTTATTATTTATTTTTGACTTGTTTATTAAAAAATCAAAGAAAATAACAAAATGCTTTAAAAAAGTAAAGTGAAAATCCAATAATTAAGAAAATCCATTGAAAAACACAGCTTTATTGTTTTTTGTTGGATTTCTCTATTTTTAAGTCTCATTATCAATAAAAATAATGAAAAATAACCAAAAAGGACTATTTTTTTATGATTTGCTGATAGTATATACACTATTTACACTCATCGGGAAGATATTATCATTGTATTTTTCCTTGATGATGAATTATCGGGACATTATTAGATAGTTTTGCAGAAAATCACACGTTAACATCGAATTTTTTCCTCCCTCTTCAAACATTGCCTTTAATTACTTATTGCTTAGTGCCCTTCCATCCCTTCTAGATGTCGTACTCCGGGACGCCTGTGTGCATGAGTTGAACAATCGTGTCTATGCATAGCCGTGGTTGGCTCTACCATGCTCTGAAGATCAATGCAATTCAAACCACTATGCTGTGCAAGAGCTGGGTCTTGAGTAATTAACTCCAAGGTTTCTGATGTCGAGGTTTTCTGATGCTGTCTTCCAAAGTGCAAATCTTGTAGCTTGTGTGCTCTCTGTTTGATTGTACCATCATGATGCTTCACACGCTAATTGCTTGAGCTGTTGGTAGTATTTTTGTTTGTTGTCGATCTTTTTCTCACCATTGGTAGTTTGGTTTTGTTTGGTGTTGTATGGTGTGGTGGAGTCTTTTGAGACTTAACTCGCGATTGCTTGATTGGTTTTACGGTTTGTGGAGAACATAAGTGCTCCTTTTTCTTCCAAACCAATTTCATGTTAGGTTCCTTTCTCGGAGATGCTCGTCTCTGTGTTTTTATCCTCGGAACCTTCTTTTGTTTTGTCGGTGAAGTTTTTTGGGCACCCAAATTTGAATCATCTTATCCTTAAGTTGTGCTTTTGGTACCCAGATTTGCTTGACTCCTTGCATGCTACTTGTAGCATTTTCTTGTGTTGAGGGGATGGAGAAGATTAATTACTTCATGGTTTGGTATGCTGATTGCTTTCTTTCCATTTCTCCCTGCTTGGTGCAATTGGAACAATGAGTTTTCCGCCTTTAGGTGATAGCTTGAGCTGATTTGTATCCCAATCTGGTACTGCTTTGTATGTCCGCATCCGGGGAATTCCAAGAATCATCGTCTCATTCATGTGTTCATCTGGTAAGCATACAAAATGATGAGGATGTTTATAAGTTGACTACTCCCAATGTTGAGGTTGGGTTCTTGTTGCATCCTTTGATTGTCGCTATTCTTGCTGTCAATGCTTGACTTGTTTCCTTCTTGTATGTGGAATAATTGACTGTATTTACTCTAGCTCCTGTGTCGACCAAAGCATTCGTGCTATTATTGTTGAGCCGTACTTTGATGCGCATGTCCATTCCATCTAACCAGTCATCATCTGTTAAAACTGCATATTTAGGCAATTCCCATTGTCGATCATCTATTTCCAGAGTGTTGATAGGAATCGATATCTGTTGATTCCTGAGAGAAGCTTTTCGTTTGAGTACCCGAAGTCGAGCTTCCTCTTGGGCTTCATCAATAACCTGTTGTCGTTTAATCCTCCTCTACATGGCTGCATGCATTCTTTCTAGAAAATCATTGGTTAGCGACAAATTGTATTTCTTTAAACGACAGCCACTAATCCAATTAGCCATTGGTTCACCATCTAAGGTGGACAATTTTACGGGTCCACTTGGAGATACATCTTCAATGATAAACGGTCCGTTTCCCTTTTTCTTAAACCTGGGAATGTATCGCTTAAGTGAATAGACTAAAACTAAGTCCCCTTTCTTGAAGATTTTTTTGATTATGTGGGAATCAAAAAGCTATTTTTGTTTCCTCTTTTGTGCATAGATGTGAGCTACATCAGTTAGCCTTTGCTCATCTAGCTTTTCAAATCTTCAAGTCTTTTTGAAAATTCATGTCCAATCCACTCAAGATTCCTTGCTTCCCTTAATGTCGGCAATAGAAATTCTATTGGTAGTATGGCATCAAGAACATAAACAAGGTTAAAGGGTGTAGCATTTAAAGCTCTTTTAAATGAAACTCAATAAGCCCATAGAGCAGCATGGAGATTCATTTCTCGGTCTGTCCTTCCTGAACTAACCACTTTAGTCAGCACCGAGCTAAGAATTTTGTTTGTATACTCAGCTTGTCGGTTTGCTTGTGGATGATAGAGAGCTGATTTGTTATGGATGACCATAAACTCATTAAGCAAATGCTCGATTACCTCATTGAGGAAATGAGTTCCCTGATCACTGACAATTTCTATTGGCAGTCCCAATCTTGTGAATACATACTCATATAAGAATGCAGTAGTGGTTCTCGCATCATTCTTTTGAGTTGCTTTAGCCTCAGCCCACTTGGTCAAATAGTGTGTGGCTACAATGATATATTGATCTTGGGTTCTATAAGCAGGTGGCTGTATTGGCCCAACAAAATCTATACCCCATTTTGTAAAAGCTCTAGCCCCCATCATTGGTCTTAAGGGAATGCTATCTACACGTGTTGGCTTTTTTGCTCGTTGACAAGCATCACACTTTCGAACATATTCTTTGGCATCTATAAAAAGTTTTCGCCACCATATGCCTGCCATCAAGATTGCTCTTGCGGTGGTCTCACTAGAAAAGTGACCTTCAGCTAATCCAACATGTGCTTGTTCTATAAACAAAATATACTCGTCTTCATTTGCACAAAGACGCAAAAATGTTAATATTTACCTCTCCAATACAATTGGTTCCCAAAAAGAGCATAGTCACTTGCTTTTGTTTCAATTTCTCATATCCTCAGGAAATGTTCGACTTGATGAGTAAGTAAACAGATAGTTACTTCACTTAGGAACATGTGACATTTGAAACAATGTTACATGAGCTGTGGGTGTTTGTTTTTGACATTGAGGACAATCGTTTACAAAAGATCGAACATCACTCCTCATAATGGGCCCAAATACTCCAAGTCTCTAAATTCGTTGCATAGTTTGGTCTATCGCAAAATGAAGTCCTACTATGGTAACAGCTGCTTCACTTAGGTACTGTTTTTTTTTCTTTACGATTAATGCATAAGAACAATATTCCATCTGGATTTCTTTTGTATAACCTACCAGCTAGTAATTGATACATAGTCGATTGCTTGATTAATCCGATCGTAATAGGTATTTGTGAATCCACTTGAGATATTGTCATCAATGACACCATGTTTTTCGACCATTGAGCTATCTTTCCACGGAGAACAAATAGGCATGTGGTAGATCATCGTCTATCCCTTTAGGTGATTCTCTTGAAACAATCATAGACAAATGATCTGCTCGTTGATGTGTAGTGCCCTTTTTTTACAACCACAGTGAAATCAAATTCCAGAAGAATGATGAACCATCTCACTATTCTTCCTGTGCTACATGGCTTGTTGACCAAGTAAAACAAAGCTTGGTGGTCCACAAAGAACACAAACTTGTTGGCTAATAGGTAATGTCTATACTTTTTAACAGCATAGATCATTCCTAATCCTTCCCTTTTGGTGGTGGTGTAATTCTTTTCCACCATGTTCAATTGTTGGCTAGCATAAGAAATAGGAAAGTCAATTTTCTCATCTCCTCATTGAGCTAATATACAACCGATAGTAAAATTGGAAGCATCTACATGTACGTTGAATATCTTATTTCAATCTGGTGCTTTTAACATTGGACCTGAGGTGAGAGCTTGCTTAAGCTTCATGAAGGATTCTTCACATGCCTCGGTCCACTCAAAGTGTGTAATCAAGCTATACATGTGTTTTGCAATTATAGCGTACATGTTGATGAATCGTAGGTAATGTCCACAATTCCCCATGAAGGCATGTACCCCCTTGGCTGTTGTTGGTCTACGCAAATCAGCAATAATATGAATTTTTTCAATATCAGTAGCTATGCTATTTTTAGACACTATATGTCCAAGAATTTTTTCTTGTCTACCCATGAATGTGCACTTTTCAGGATTTAAGGAAGTCCTATAAAGTCTACATTTTTCAAATACCTTCTTGAGGTGTTCAAAATGATCAGCCCAGATTGATGAATGCACGCATAGATCATCCATATATACTTCTAAGAATTTTCTAAGGTATTCTTTAAAAGCATGGCTCATCAACCTTTGAAATGTGGCTGCAGCATTAGTTAACCCAAACGGCATAACCCAATAGGTAAAAATATCCCATTCTATTGCAAAAGCAGTTTTATGCTGATCTTTTGGGTCAACCAAAAGTTGATTGTATCCCGAAAAGCCATCTAAGAAGCTGTAAGCTTCTTTTCCTAAAACTCGTTCTAAAACATGCTCAATGATTGGAAGAGGAAAGTTGTCTCTAATGGTAGTTGCATTCACCTTTTTGAGATTAACACACACTCGTAATTTTCCATTCTTCTTGGGTACTACCACAATTGGAGACACCCAATCTATGTGTTCAATTTTGTAAATGAATTTGGTTTCTTTTAGCTTTTCAATCTCTTCTTCTATCTTCATGGAAAACGTTTCATTATACGTGTATGGACTTTGTCTACTTAGTTTCACACCATCTCTCATGGGTATGGTATGTTGATAGATTTCTGGATCAACACCCTTGAGATCCTTGTAAGACCAAGTGAAGATATCGCGGTATTATTTTAGCAAGCACACTAAGAGCTCTTCTTCTTTCTTCGTAAGGTCGTTTGCAATGTAAGCTGGTTTAGGATCTCCTCCTTGTTAAGCCAGGTCTATCTTTTTAGCGTTTTGAGGCCCTTCATAAGACTCGCCCTGTTTTCGTATTTTCCTAACAGGTTGTTTGACTATGATTTTTAGATCTTGGAGAGTATACTTTTTGTAATGGGATGGAACACACATTACATCCTTACCATCTTCTTCCATGGTTTCCATTTTGGTCGTATATATCTCCTTAAGAGATTTTTTCAACTCTTGATATTTCTTTCCGCTCAACTTGGGTCATGAGTGGTTTCTTATCCTGTGGGTTTGCTTGAGAATCCTTCCTTGTTTTTCTCAATGTTTTAGACATTTCTCTATTTTTGTTTAAAGGATATCTGCCAACGATTTTGTCCTTGACACAATCATCTGCATCTATCTGCATCAGGAATTGTGTTCTACTAGATACTGATGGCGTGTTTTCGTGTTTCTGGCATCTCTTTTTCGTCTATACCATTTTTGTCTTCTTGATTTTTGGTTTGGAAAGTCAAAAAACTTTTCCTCTCCTCCTTTCAAGAGTAGCTTAGTTCTCACAAGTTCTTGTTCTGACCCCGAATCTTCTGAGGTAGCTGAGTGTTCATATAACTCATCTGTTGCATCATAGTAGAGTTCTGAAAAGATTTGTTGAGCGTTTATCAAGTCCTTGGGTTCCTCATCTTCATCATCAATGTTGAGGGTTGAAATCATTTGGATGGGAATTATGTCGTAGCCATCCTCATTGCAAAATTGAGTAGGCATAGACGTATTCACACATGCATCCATGGTCACTAAAATTTGAGTCCACTTGAACGGCTCATAAAAATGCTCTGGAAAGGGTTCAGGTACATAGGTTTCATCTGTGTAGTCCCTTTCTACAATACATTCTTCTCGTTTTAAGCTTCCATTTTCTGAAGCTCCACACATCCAAATATGAATGTCATTGTTTAGCCAGGATGGAAGCTTAGTTTTAGCCGAAGAGATTGATCAAACTCTTGTATGGGTGTTTTTAAGACATCCTTATAAGTGTGATCTTTTAGATTTACCCTTGTTATAGATCTCACTTGCTTCAAGTACAGATAATTGTTTCCCCAATCTTGGATAAGTTGTACCTGTCGCATGAAAGGTCTTCCCAATATGGTTTCATAATTGAGTTTTTTTCCAAAGTCCACTATGGCAAAAGTGTGTTGATATTCAATTCCACAGGAATTGACTATCCCCTTTTCAAGTAGCCCTAATGGTCTCTCAATGTGTTTGTCAACCAATTGCATTTCATTCGAGTTTGTCTAATGGCTGGTTGTCCCCAAGATTCCCATACTGCTTTCGTGGCTATGGCTATGCGTGCTCCACTATCCAGTATTGCCATGGTTTCAATGTCATTATATTTCACTAGAAGGGTGGTGTTTCCTTCTTCCCGTTTGCAATATTCTCTGACTTTGTTCATTGGAACGGATCGAATCTCTTTCTTGTCCATTTTGTTTTTTAACTTTTCCAATTTTTTTGAGATTAGCCCCGTTATCCTCACCTTCTCTAGGGTTTCCTATAGAACATTCCATAAATATGGTCTGAGTTTTAATATTTCTCCCAAGGTAAGAGTGCATTGGATGGGTGTAGACATGATTGAATGAATTTTTTTTACTTCTAGGATCTGTTCAGCTCTTTTTACTTGAGTGGTCTTACACACTATGGATTCATCTTCTCTATCTCCCAAGTAAGAGGGTAATGTTTTCAAGGTCAATAGTTTCGATATTCTCAAAGCTTCAGATCCGCAATCCCCATACAAGGACTGTACATCCATATTCATATCAGAAGGTAGGTTATCCAATCAAACTTCCTCTATAGGAGCTGACTTTAGGGTTAGGCTCCCATCATTGATCTGTCTAACTTTTTTCCATAAGTGTCCTCGCCAGTCTTCCTCTACGAATGGAATTCTATCTAAAGCATCTTCGTTATCCGGCACTATTAGTTCTGGCTCTTTTGTTTCAAGGTGGGGTTCTGTCACCACATCGAGTTTTTCTTTAGTGTCTCTTACCATAAGCTCCTCAGTTTTTTCTAGCATTTCTTGTGTGAATTTTACCAAATTTTGATAAGCTTCCAGCTTGGCTGCCTCCATGTCTAGAGAAGGATAGTTTTTCCATTTGTTTTCCATGTTTTGGTCTGCTTTAAGTCCTACTTGGTAGGCTTCCAAGGCGGCATTAATAGGCTCAAAAATTTGATCAACCAAAATGGATCCTCTAGATTTCACGGTTGTTTCCTTGATTTCACTTCCAGTTTCTTTCACTTTTTCTTGGAATAGCTTTTTTGCTTTCTCCTCGATTTCAACCCGTTGTTTTTGTTTTCTCATCTATATCTTTTGCTTCTGCTTATTTTGATCCTTTGAGAGGAAACTTTTGTATTTTCCGAATCATCGGAGGAGTTGTGTTTCTTTTTCTTGGCCTGGGCTCTAGTGATTACCTTGATTGGAACAATTGGTTCACTCTCTGATGAGCTACTAGGTATCACTTGGACTACAATTACTACTGTTTTACCCTTGTTTAAAGGATTTTTAGGACAATCTTCCAGAAAGTGTCCTCCCTTTTTGAAAAATTGTATGCAATAGGCTTCAACTGGCTTGAGGTTTTTTTTAGGCTCTGGACATTCATTTTTCCAATGATCATCTGCACCACAGTTGTGACAGTTTCCCATTCTTGGCTTAATCATGGGTCTTACCATGGGAGGTCTAACACCTTGATTAGCTACATAATACATTGTTACGAGCACTGGTGGAGCATAAGTCACGGTTTCCTCCATTGGTGGTGGATGTGAGTTATACCAATCTCCTTCTACCATCACTGTAGAGGGACTAAGCTTCGCATAGGGTGTAACATGCACTAATGCTTGTTCATCTATGACTCCTTCAGAGTGCATGTAATTTACAAGCACAGCGTTATGTCCTGGGTACACAGGTTATTGGCCCAACATAGGTTGAGGTCTTTCCATACCCATTGGTGGTCTTTGAGCTTGGGCCATATTAGGCTGATATCTGTACATGGGTTGTCCTTGTGGCCTCATAGGCATGTAATTAACATTCCCATCATACTTTGGTATGAAGTAGCACTTGTGGGTCTCATGGTTGGTCCATTTACCCTCAATTGCACACCATTTTGGTGGCCTAATTGGTTGTCCCTATTGAGGTATCCGTTGTCGTGGTCCCCTCCTAGGTGCTTTTTGCATGTTGTTCATCATGTCGTTCATCCTTTTGAGCATATCTTCTATGGCTGAAAGTGGTGCTGCAGCAGTTGTTCCCACTTGTGCTGGTTTTGTGGATGTTGTTTTCTCACTTTGGTTATCCTTAGGGACATCTTCTTCATTAAAAATATCACAATTGTCTCCTAAGTCAATACCATCTGACACACACTCTTCTAGGGTTGTATGATTTTTACTATAGAGTATAGCATGAAGTTCTTTGTTTAGCAGTCCCTCTAGAAACAAAGATACGAGTTGTTCTTCTACAGGTATCTCTAGCCCTGGGCATCTGGCAATGTATTGTTTCATTCGAGTTACACAATCCCTAAAAAACTCACCATGTTTCTGTTTAAAACTATAGATTTGAGCTAGCATATTATGTTTGATCCCCGTTTTGGAACAAGCAGCTACAAATCCTTGAGCTAATGTGTTCAAGTCCATGATTGACCTTGGTGGAATGTTTTGAAACCATGTCAATTCTTTTCCTTATAATTTCATTCCAAACCCCTCGAATTGAGTATGGAAATTGAATATACGTTCTGCTCTTAGCACTTGCTTAAAGCTTGCTAAGTGGTCGTATGGATCCCCTGATCCACTGTATTTTTTGACCCATTTTTTAAAATCAGCTGGTCTAACGCATCTGTTTGGTTCAACTCCCGATCTTCTGGCAGTTGGTTCTATTCTGAGTCCTTCAAACCAGTCTGTTAGAAATAGTGACTCATATAGCCCTGGACTGGCCATAGTGTCACCCGGTTTTCTACGTGATGAGGTGGTTTCTGGTTTCTTAACATTACTCTTAGATGATCTCTCACGGTATTCATCTCTGGGAATTGTTTCTAGTCCTAGTCCCAATATCCAATCCATTATGAATTACCCTTGGTATTTGGTTTTCTCTACCTCCTCAGGAGTCATCTTAACAAAGTTGTTGTTATGACAATCCCTAAACAGGTAGGTTGGTAAGTCTGCTGATCCCTTATCTTTGATCTTAAAGATATAGATGATCTTCATGGCCGTTAGTTGTCCTGATTTAGCATGTGAAGTCCATAGAAGATCTTTTACGTTTCTATCCTCCCAGCAATAGACTCCTATCCTAGGATTATCCTTACTAATCCATTTCAAAGGCTTCAAATCTACTTGATCGTATCCTTTGAATTCTAAAGTTGGTGGTCCTTCTTTTGCTGACATATCTGGGATTATGGTGTTTACTTCTAACCCCCATTTGTCTATCACATCAGGGTTTTTGACTTGTACATACTGAGTTTCGTTTCTGTCCATGTACATTTTTCCTTGTTTGTTTGCCCTAATCTCTTCTTCGAACTCAATACCATGGTCATCAATTCGAATAGCATACTCCTTGTTAGGGTCCAGGTAAACCTGAGCTCCATGGTGGTTTGTCTTATAAAAAGAAATTATATGCTTATAGCGCATTGTCGTTCCGGCCTTTGAGTGAGTCGAGTAAGAAGACATTTCAGATGTTGCATCTGAAAAAGTGTCTCAGACTTCTTCAATGATTGTGTGCAAGGAATTTCCTTCAATCACGCTTTCTTCGGTGGATACTCTACTGGAGGTTTCTCCGTGTATGCCCTGATTTCCTAGTACACGACCAGATTTAAGGCTCATAAAGACTGGTGAAGCCATAGAGAGAGTACTTACCTTTGTATTGACTTGTCGTCAATTTCCACTTGACTTGATTGCAACCTCTGCTGAATTGCCGATTCCTCCTCTGCAACCTAATTCTTGTACAAATTTGATCAAGTTAGCTATTCTTCTACAAAGACAATAGAGTATTTGCTAACTATCGTGATTGGTCTATGTGTATCACTTCAAATTGAGCTATGGGAGTCAGCAATTGACTTTCAGATTTGACTTTAGCAAAAAATCAAAGTATTGATCTGCAACCTGGGAACTAAGTGAACATGTACCAATTTGGATCCTATTGAGCCCAAAATTGTCCGGTGGCTTCGTATTATGTTGGTCTAACACTTTACAAGTTCAAAAGTCAAAGCTAGTGTCCCTGGGTAGCAGTAGTAAATAATCACAATTATTTACTTTTGCTAGTTTTTGGCACTTTTTGGCTTAGTTTGGCAAGTATACAACCTGTTAAAGTCCCTGGACAAGTTTCAACAAGTTTTGACAAAATCTAATCAACTTATCAACTGTTTTATGTCCACAGACTCTGATTTCAAGAATTTGGCTTAAGTCTCACTTTTGTGATCCAAATTTCACCAAGATTGATTTGTGGGGTCTTCTTGATATGCTTGACCTTGTGGTTACTCAAACTTGCAAAATTTTCAAGTTTTGAAGCAGATGTAACTAATCGCGATTATTTACTCTAGCTATATTTTTGCAAATTTTTTTCCTAGCTTTGACACAGATCTGTTGAGCAACTCAAGTTAAGGTCACTAGCCAAGTTTTGTCAATTTTTGGTCAAATGGTCATCAATTTTTTGTCCGCACACTAACTTTGCAAATTTGGTCACAATTTTCAATCCAGTGATCCAAATCTTACCAAATTTTGTTTGTGGGCTTATTACAACATGGTACAACTAGTGGTATGCTGGCTTGGTCAAAAAAGTTGAAAAATGGGGCAGATATAAATAATCGCGATTTTTTACAACTGACAACTTTTTACATCTTTTTGGCCAACTAAGCATGTACACACATTTATCACATCAATATAAGCCTATGAATCAATTTTCAACAAGTTTGCACAATTTTTTTCCAAATTTACACTCAAGATTTAGAAAGTCAGTACAAACTTTAGTTTTTACCCAATTTTTGCCAGTTTGGTGATCCAAATCTTTTGTGCCTTTACAAAAGTTGTTTGTACACATGCAATGAGTCAATGGCATGAACCTTGGTCAAATCTGAGCTAAAAGTTAATAATCACAATTATTAACTTCAGGCTTGAAATGAACACTTTTTTGCAATTTTTTCAAAGACAGTCCTAACATGAGCTATTTTAAGCCTATGAATCAAATCAAAACTTAATTTGGCCTAAAATGTCAAGAAAAAGTAAATAATCTGAGTTTTGGCTAATTCTTGCAATTTTTACCTCGAAGTGTCCTTGAGCTTACCAATTGGTTCAAACAACTTTTAAGCTTACTCTCCAGCTAGATTGAGTGGTTTCAAGTCTTTTCAGCTATTTGTAGCCGTAGACCTGAAATTTTGCAACTTTAAATAACAACTCACACTTGATTCTTTCAGAGAGAGCAATGTTCTGAAATGCACCTCGGATCCTACTTACCCTACTCCTAAATTCTCGTGCAATGGGGTTGTGGAAAGTGTCCACAAACACTCGTTTTCTTGTCTTTTATGGTTTTTTGAGCATTGATCTTAAAACTTGTCTCGTCTGCCAATCATCCTCAAAATCCTAATCTATTTCTACAATTCTACAATCCTAAAGGCACTCAGTAAGTACAATTACTTCCAAGCTACCTCTACACATCAAAAGACGACAATCTAAGGCTATGCGGTTTCTAAAACAAAGTTTTGAACTCTAGGGCGATCCTGGAGGAAGCTAAAGAATAACTTCACAAGATGCTCGTGTTTTTCCCTAGTTTAGGTCTCTTCGATCCCCAGCAGTGGCGCCAAATGTGGGACGCATGTCTAACCTCACCATCCTATCTTATTGCAGTATTAGCGAGAACCACGATTAAATTGTCAATCCATGGGATGAAGCTGACTCGACTAGTGCATAGAGGCTACAAGAGGGTGTCAATCGCTTGGAAAACAACTAACAACTCACATCTAGCTCAAGCTACATTCAAGTGACTAAAATCAGCAAAAGCCAATCGCTCATCGACAAACAAATCACATCCGTTACATCATCAAATGACATCCAAACGTAATGAAACTTCTAGGACATGTTTATAAGACCTAAGCACACATGGTTATGGTCTCAAACCCCACTTTAGTTCAAGTTCCAAAATCGCAATTATTAACAGTAGTAGATTTTTTACCTAGTTGTTTTCGACCTAGAATGCATCTAAATGCTTAGCAATGATGCCCCAATGCCCCACCTATGCTTAGTTTTTTATTTGAAAGTGTAGATTCCTAGTTATGATGAAATTAGGCCATGGGTCAGCGATGCCAAAAGCTACAAAATACTGTGACAACAAACGGGGAGGGAGTAGGAAGCACGAGAAGGAGAGGAGTGAGCACAGTTAGCTCACGATGTGTATTTCATTATACCTTAGCCAAGGTTTTTGGTGGTCAGAACTAATAATCTGGGAGTTACAATCTAGAAGCTTGTAGCCCCGGCTCATTAATTACAGAGTTTATCCAAGAAAATAGCAGTTACGATATTCTCAATTTATAAAAATAATAAGTGTTTTACAATGAGAAATCCAAAAAATGGTATCCGTGTTAGCTTGTTGCTAACATCCTCTTTACCTCTTTAGAAAAATCACTCAAGCTACTGTACTCGTGGCTCGAATACCATTAATTGCAAGGAATACAAGAGAGGGTCGTTCAGCACCAAAACAACACAGGCTCTTGTCAAGCTTCTAATAGCTCAATAGTGGTTAAGCCATAGGCAAGCCCTGTAGGACTCCACTATTAAGACCATAGCTCTCGACAGTGATGCCCCGTTATCTGCACAAAGGCAAGCGCACTTCAAGGCTAAAAAAATCCCTATTCTACTCACTCAAATGCAATTAGTAATATCAACCATTCATAGCTAGCTTGAGGACCTCCCTTATTGAGCAAGAAAAGAGAAACCTTGTGCTCTGATACCAATGTAACATTTAATGGCGTAGTAACTTGTGTGTAGAAAAAAATAGCATGAACATAGTGAGCATTTCATTAGAATAGATTCCTAATGAGAATAACAAGAGTGCTTGGGTGGAGAGAGCAAAAAAAGTATAACACCTAGTTAGATAGCATGAACAATACTTCAAAAGAGAGAGAAATTATGCTATTGAAAACAGTTGAGGACCGGATTTACATGGATCTGGTCCCCCGTCCAAAAGGCTTTGTATTATGGTTTCTCCCATCAAGAGAGACATTTTACAATACAATTCTTTGTGTTCCTTCAATACTAGCTAGTGCCATGAAGATGAAAACTTCAAGCACTAAGAAAAACACTTATTAAACACAACATCAATTTCCACACGGTCTCAAACCCAAGACCTCACACACCTTCAAAGATGGTGAGAGCTAGCGGGTATGAGAGTAGATTGAAAGGAAGGAGTAGTTTTACGAGAAAGATGTACATCTCCTGAGATAATCACTCATATTAGCATAGCATAGCTTAGTAATTAGCATGGTAGAGGAGATGAGCATGCATTGAAGCTTGGCTCTTGGTTGGATTTGCATCACGAAGCCAAGAGCTGTTGGTGTAGGCCTCCCTTCTCACAAGCTTGGAGTAGGTGATAAGCTTTCCATTAAAGCTTGAGAAGGAGAGAGAGAGTCTTCTTGCTTCAAAAATGGACTAGTGTGAGTGTGTATGAAATAATTCCCTTGAAAATTCAGCCCCCTCTCTCTCTTGGTCAACCCCTCTTGCTATTTGCTCATGCTACCACCCTATTGGACCTCTCCAGGCTTAGCCAATAGGATTTGAGGAGCATAAGTGATAGCCTTCTGACATGTGTCCCCCTTTACCCTTTTGGGAGAGCTTTAGGTAATTAATTAATGCAACTTAACTCTCATTGGATCTCTTTGTCTCCTGGCCAATAGGAATCAGGAAATCCATTGGGCTGTTGAATGCTCATTGGACCCCTTGGGAGACTATCCAATAGTCTTCTAGAGAGCTTAATTCTTATTGGTCATTTTATTAAGTTTTTTTAAATTAATTAAACTAGATTTACTATAGCCTAATTCTCATTGGTCCACCTCCATGACCATCCAATAGGATTTGAGTACACCTTGTGGGCATCTGGGCTAGGGAGCTGACATGTGTCCCTCATTACCTTTGTGTAAAGGACGCTTGTGAGTGTTTGTGTGTGTTTCTCTCTAATCCCCTACTTGCAAGGTGCCCCCTCCTATGTAGGAAGCAGGAAGACTTTATTACACATACAGTGTAAAGAATGAGGATGCAAGAGAGCTACACAAGACAAGCACAAAGCACACAGAGATGGAAAGCTTCTTCTTCTTCTTCACAGAAAAGAGAGTACAAAATGACTAAGTGCTAAAGCTGAAAAGTAGCACATATGTACATGCAGTCACTAAGTGTGAACTCGCTATAAGCATACTAGGATGGCACTATAAGTGTAGTCCAGCTGTAGAATCACTGGCAGAGATCCTCCGTGTCGGTCACCTAACGCGCCAGTGAGTAAATGCCGTAAGCGGCCAAGACCCGTAGTGGATGCCAGCTCAAGGTGTAGAGCTCGACATCTCAACACTCCCCCTCGAGCTCTGCATGTCGCAGAGTCCAAGCATAGTCCGGAAACGTCGAAGCTTCTCAGCTCCGAGGGCCTTGGTAAAGATATCCACTATCTGCTCCTCTGTGCTGACGTAGACCAAGTCGATGTCGCCTGCCAACACTCGCTCTCGAACGTAGTGGTAATGGACCTCTATGTGTTTGGTCATGGCATGGAACACTGGGTTCCTAGCCAACTGCATGCTACTGAGGTTGTCACAATGGATGAAAATCTGCTGGTCCACCTGCACTCCCAAGTCCTCAAGTAATGTGCGTAGCCAAGCTACCTCGCACGCCGCAACTGCTGCACCTCTGTACTCGGCCTCTGTGCTCGATAAAGCAACCGTAGGATGCTTTTTGCTGCTCCAAGTAACAGCAGCACTCCCAAAAGAGAACATGAAGCCACTCGTAGATCTCCTATCAACAATGCTACCTGCCCAATCTGCATCTGTATACCCATACAATGCTAATGGTGCATCTGCTGCATAGAACAATGCGTAGTCAAGAGTACCTTGCACATACCTAAGTGTGCGTCGTACTCCATCCAAATGTGGCTTCCTCGGAAGTTGCATGAACTGACTCTCCAAGCCTACTGTGTAGCTCAAGTCTGGCCTCGTGATAGTCAAGTAGATTAGACTACCCACAATCTTCCTGTACATGTTGACATCCTCAACAACATCACCCTTCTCTGCACTCAGCTTTGCATTCACATCCAAGGGAATAGAAATTGGCTTACAATCAGCCATACCATACTTTGACAACATGTCCAAAGCATACTGTCTCTGTGATAGCCATACACCCTCTGGAGTCCTGATCACCTCAATGCCAAGAAAGTAGCGCAACTCGCCTAAATCTTTCATTTCAAACTCCTGTTTGAGAAGACCCTTCACATGGTCAATCTCCATAGCATTGTCACCAACAATAATAAGGTCATCTACATATATGGTAATGACCACAATCCCCACATCACTCTCACGTACATAGAGTGAATGATCAGCATGAGCTCTCCTAAAACCAATACTGACAAGATACTTGGCAATCCTGTCATACCATGCTCTAGAGCCCTGCTTCAAACCATACAAAGCTTTGAGAAGTCTGCATACATAATCTGGGTAACCTGGATCGACATAACCAGGTGGCTGATCCATATACACTTCCTCTTGCAACTCACCATTCAAGAAGGCATTCTTTACATCCATTTGATGCATAATCCATCCTCTAGATGCAGCCACTGCTATGACAACTCTCACTGTCGTCATCTTTGCCACTGGAGCAAAGGTCTCCTCATAGTCTATGCCATACGTCTGTGCATAACCCTTTGCGACCAGCCTTGCCTTGTGACGCTCAATGTTACCATCAGCCTTATGCTTGGTTTTATACACCCATTTACAGCCAATAGCTTTCTTGCCACTTGGCAATGGCACCAAATCCCATGTGTCATTTGCTTCCAATGCAGCCATCTCTTCATTCATTGCATCATCTCAATGCACATTTCCAACTGCATCCTCAAAACATGTGGGCTCCACATCCTGTATTACCTTAGCCATGTAGGCTCGGTGATGTGCTAGATACCCATCATAAGTCAATTTCTGAACTGGATTTCTGACTCTATTAGATCTGCGCGGTCCTGGGTCACTCCTTTGCCCTCTAGCATCTTCTTGTACTTTCCTTACACCAGGTGTCCTGACAGCCGGAATTCCAAATTCCTCATCAAGACTTTGTTCAGAACCATCTGAATCCATGTCTACATGTGAAAAACCTGATGATGCATCAACCATAAAGGGAGGTTGATCAACCTTTTCCTTTCCTTTTCGTGATACATTCCCTGTACCTGTTGGTGGAGTAACCTGCATACGTAGTCTACCATTCCATGGTTTCTCAACAGAGCCACGAGAAGAGGACTCTTGTGGTCCACTCAAAACCTGTGACTGTGGCCTCACATTTTGTACAACCACATCATCTTTTACATCAGCCCCAATAGTGCCATGTGCATTACTGTACCAGCTGCTCATCTCATCAAAGACTACATCTCTGCTCACTCGTAATTCTCGTGTAGTAGGATTGTAGCACCTGTACCCCTTTTGTTCAAGGGAATATCCCACAAGAATACATTTCTCTGCTTTAGGATCCAATTTCCTACGCAACTCATCTGGTACATGCATGTAAGCTATGCAGCCAAACACTTTCAAGTGTGCCAAATCAGGCTTTGTACCTGTAAACTTTTCCTCAGCTGTTACATCATGCACCGCAGCTGTAGGTGTCCTGTTCATAATGTACACAGCTGTATTTACAGCTTCAGCCCAGAAATGATGAGGCATGTTCTTCTCATTCATCAATGCACGTGCAACCTCTGCAATGTGCTGTTTTTCCTTTCTGCGACCCCATTCTGCTGTGGAGTATATCTGCATGTAAACTGCCTGTGTATACCATGCATTCGCAGAAAATCTGAAAAATCATTGGAGAAGTACTCTCCCCCTCCATCTGACCTCAATGTCTTGATTTGGATATCTGTCTCCTTCTCAATCATGACTTTGAAGTCTTGAAAGTGACCAAACACTTCACTTTTGTTACGCATGAAGTAGACCCATATTTTCCTTGTATGGTCATCAATGAAAGAGACATAATACCTGCAACCATGTATACTTGCAGTATCGGTTGGACCCCAAACATCTGTGTGCACCACCTCAAGTGGCTTTTTACATACATTGCGCTCATGTGGAAATGAGCCCTTTGACTGTTTTCCAAACTGGCATGCTGCACACACTTTATGCATACCATCCACCTTGAATTTGGGCAAACCATTTACAATCTGTTTTGATTGCATGATGCGCAATCTCTGCTCATTGACATGGCCAATGCGTTTGTGCCAAATGCCAACATCAGCCAGAACACCTGTGCCCTGTGCAAATAATGCAGCTTTTACCTCAGGCATGTCTACATTTAGCGTAAACATTCTGCCCACACATTTGCCCTCTGTGATCAGCTTACATCCATTCTGGAAATCTTCTACATAACAGCCATTTGGATTGAAGCGAACCTGCAAACCCTGCTCAACCATTTGTCCAACAGAAACAAGATTCTTTGTAATGTTTGGGACATGAAGTACATCTGCTAAGTACTTTGATTTCCCACTCTTCATATTTAGAGGTATGTCCCCTACATGAGCAATGGGGTGAGCTGTGTCATCTCCTGTCTGCACATAGCCTGACACATCTGGTTTGCGCATATCTCTAAACCACTCTCCACGAGATGTCATGTGATTAGAGGCACCTGAATCCACATACCAAACATCATCTTGGGTGGAATTCTCTGCAGTCATTGTATTCATTACATGTTGCATAACAAACATACGCTCGTTTTTGCTGTCATCTGCATCTCTGCTAGTAGATGCATAGTTGCCCTGTTCTCTCTTTCTACTTGCTTTTCCCTTTGGACAGTCACGTGACATGTGACCTCTTTCACCACAAGTCCAACATTCTCTACTATCTGGAGTATGTTGCTGCCTGCTTGATCCTCCACCACGACCTCTTTGACTCCCCCTGCCTTGAGACTGGTTTCCCCTGCCACCTGTATTGTTTTGATTTGATTGACCTTCCAGAAATTGGCCCCTGCAACCCCTTGGGCCTCGACCACGACCTCTACCTCTACCTCTGTTGGAGTTAGAATAGAAGGCCTGTTCAAAATTAATTCTGCCATGAGAAGAAGATGTGTCAAGGTTCTTCTCCTCAAGAATAAGCATAGAAATCAAATCTTGGAACACGGGGATGTCGTCTCTTGTATTCATGGAAGACCTAAAATGTACATACTCATCTCCTAGACCATCCAAGCATGCACGGACAATGTCATCGTCTTCCACTGAGACTTTAATAGATCCAAGAGCCTCAATGATGCTCTTGATCTTCAAAGCATAATCATTGATGGAGAGGTTGTTCCTCTTAACCTGATTTAGCTCCGACTTTAGTTGAAGCTTCCTGGCCTTGGTGTTCACCTCGAACACTCTGCCTAAGTTTTTCCATGCAATGGCGGGGGTTTCAGCATCCTGTAGATAGCCCATCATGCCATCTGTGATGCTCATAGAAAGCCAATACATCACTTTGCTCTGGCCTTGTTGCCAGTCCCTCAAAGCTTTCCTTTGTTCT
This sequence comes from Adiantum capillus-veneris, assembly GCF_014529385.1. NCBI lineage: Eukaryota > Viridiplantae > Streptophyta > Polypodiopsida > Polypodiales > Pteridaceae > Adiantum > Adiantum capillus-veneris. Next base: position 115,411,211 of record NC_140947.1, on the reverse strand, counting down.
GCTGTAGCATTTGCCTCGGGAATCTCTGGTTCCTTTTCATTGTCTCCTTCTACATAGTCTCAATAACCTTTTCCTTTTAGGAAATTTGTTATTCTGAACTTCCATGCAGGGTAGTTATTTTTCTCAAGATTCTCAGTAACAATCTGACTGAAACCGTCAGACATCTTGAAGCACTAAGATAAAATAGCTGCAATCTGCAAAAACCTGCAAATCTGCTGAACCTGCTATCGTGGTTCCTGTAACGCTTTCTACACTCAGCGAGTGTCCACAATCAAGCGTACATACAACCATTGTACTTGTACAGTAAATCTCTGTATACTGCACTTTGGAGACCTGTTCAGAAACTTGTGCGAAAAACCACTGTTCAGAAACTTGTGCATCTGGTCGTGGATTGCGAACGAAGGGATTGTGATGCTCTTGCTCTCTTAGCCTCTCTTGCCTGCACCAGGCTCTGATACCATGTAAAGAATGAGGATGCAAGAGAGCTACACAAGACAAGCACAAAGCACACAGAGATGGAAAGCTTCTTCTTCTTCTTCACAGAAAAGAGAGTACAAAATGACTAAGTGCTAAAGCTGAAAAGTAGCACATATGTACATGCAGTCACTAAGTGTGAACTCGCTAGAAGCGTACTAGGCTGGCACTATAAGTGTAGTCCAGCTATAGAATCACTGGCAGAGATCCTCCGTGTCGGCCACCTAACGCGCCAGTGAGTAAATGCCGTAAGCGGCCAAGACCCGTAGTGGATGCCAGCTCAAGGTGTAGAGCTCGACATCTCAACATACAGAAAGCATCCAATTTTCCTAAACTTTACCATTGGACACAACCTAGCATTTTGGAAGTCTTAATGGGCTGAGCCTTAGGGTCTTTAAAGCCCATTGTTGCACCTTGCTCTTTTGCAGATGGACCCCCTTTGGATCCCTTATTTTCCTCCTTTGGATCCCTACTGTGGCCGGTCTGCCAGTTTAACCAATAGTATAGCTTTTTCTCCCTGGCACTTCCCCGTATTAAATGATCAATTTAACGTGAGAAAATAATTTAGGAGAATTAGATATTAGTTATTATGACAACATAATTTTGAAGAAGAACAAGAGAAGGTAGTCTTCAGTGTACTACAACCCGTCGGTGTAATTGGCACACGCATTGTACGTGTTGGAGTAGCTATATTTGTTTTGAAAGGACCAATTCTCTAAAATGTCTATGCGTATACACACTACTCACAAAAAAAATGTGAGCATATGCTTAGGTGACATGTGTCACAAAATAATGATGTGGCATGTGCACCCAAAATCTAACAAGAATTTGAACTTATAGGTTGGAAATAAATTGCTCCAACTTATAGGTCCCATGCAATGGGGCCTTGCGGCGGACACTAGAGTAATAAAAAGAGAGAGAGATTGTGTAGAAGATGCTGACGTGGTAGCCATATGGATGCTCTGAGTTTTTCACAGACTGATGATGTGGTAGCTATACAAAATCTTGCGATTTTTGTTGCCAGCTTTTGGTGGTAGTTTTTGGACCAGATTCTTTTGGAACTTGAAGCTTTTGAACTGATTGCTTTTGGGGATCTGCTTCTGGCATCCCTTGTATTGTTTAAAAGAGCTCTTGTGGCCTCACTCTATAGAGAATCTAGATGCAAAGTCAGAGAGTAGAGGTCAGTTGGGAGTTGTACTTGGTGGAAATTATCAATGACAAAGAAATACCGAAAGAGGCACCCGACTCTAGGGCCAATACCTTTGGGCACGGAACTACACTAGGCCGTGTTGATCCTCTCTCTCTCTCTCTCTCTCTCTCTCTCTCTCTCTCTCTCTCTCTCTCTCTCTCTCTCTCTCTCTCTCTCTCTCTCTCTATTAAAGTTTAGTGATTTTGAATTTTTTGTTCGTGTGTTACTATTGATTTCTCGCTTGGAGTGTCCAAGCCTATTACAGTGGTATCACATGTGATTGTGTTTGAGTGCAGTTTTTAGATAAGTGTAACATTTTTGTCTTGAGAATCTATGGACATGATCACAATAAGAATTATTGAGGTCCAGTGTGGATCTAGATGCATTTTCTAAACACGTTGCCGGGAATCATGGTCCTAGGTCTGAATGGCTTTTATGTGATATGATTTGAATGTAATGTGACTGTTAAGTGATTGTCGTCTTTGTGCAAGTGCTAGATTTGTGTCATCTAGTGCATCCCTACTTAGAGTCAGTGTTTAATAAACTAGTTTATCGCTTAATCAAGGACGATTATAATTCTTTCAAGAGGGGGGTATGTCACAAAATAATGATGTGGCATGTCCGCCCAAAAATTGACAAGAATTTGAAGCTATAAGTTGGAAATAAGTAGTTCCAACTTACAAGGTCCGGTGCGATGGGGCCCTGGGGACACTAGAGGAATAAAAAGACAGAGAGATTGTGTAGATGATAGTGACCTAACAGTTGTATGGATGTTTTTCATTTTCCAATGATTAATGACATGGCAGCTATACACAATTTGCACTGCCAACTTTTGGCGCCAATTTTTGGACCAAATGCTTTTGGAACTTGAAGCTTTTAAAGTGATTGCTTTTGGGGCTCTGATTTTGGGCATCCCTTGTAAGTTCAAAAAATCCCTTGGGCCTCTCACTTTGTAGAGCATATGGACGAAGAGTCTGAGAGTAGAGGTCCCTTAGGAGTTATATCTTGCAATGATTAATAATAAAGAAATACTAAAAGGGACGCCTGACTTTGGGGCCAATACCTTGGGCATAGAACTACGCCGGGCATCAGCTCTCTCAATATACTATTGTGTATCTTTTGAGTTGAGAAGAAAAAAATTCATGATCTTCTCGTGCATTTTGACATCCATCTTCTTCATGATTCCTTGTCCTTGGTGACTCCTCCCCAATTACCTTGGTGTTTGTCTTAGTAGTCTACATTCAAGGCAACTTTGGGTCAATTGAACCCAAAAACTCACTAATAAAAACAAGAGACTCCTGTACAAGCCACCCTTTCTCTCCTACCCTCAGGGTGAGTCCTTTGACAAACAAGCCCTTTTAAATTCTTCATGACTCTCTCCAAGAAGAACATCCACATGTAACGGACGATCCCAGTAATCTTCATCAACCATCATGCACAAGAAAATGCATTTGGATAGTAAGAATGTTTGTTGCAAAATACTTCTCCACCATACACACTGTTAAGTATGGAGCCTGATTTAACCCTTGTAATTTTTTGTGATAAAAACACACACTTGTAAGGCCCCCATTATGAGGAGAAGCCATCGTGCATGAAGAAAAATCACTCATTGGAAACCAAAATCACTCGCCGGAATATTATGGCCGAATGGCGGCCTGAAAGTGGTCAAAAAATGACATGTCCATTGGCCGATTGCCGGTAGTCAATGGCCGGTGGCCAAATTTAATAGCCGGTGGCTGATTTCAAAGGAGGAATTGTCTTCTCAAGGGTGGCCACACATGGGTGGATTGGAGGGTCTGATTTGGACTTATCTACACAAGGGTGGCTACACATGGTTTCCTCTCTTGATAGAGGGCATCCCTTTTGGCCTATAAAAGGAGGCCATTTCTACACACATTTCACAGTGTGAAGTTGATGCAACAAGGTGGGTGTGAGGTGGTGAGAGTGAAGCAAGGTGGGAGCTCCAATAGGAGATAATCCCTTTGTAATGTACTTCTTGTTTGAGTGGCTCTTTTCCCGTGGACGTAGCCCACATTGGGTAAACCACGTATATCGCATGCACTCTCTCTCTCTCTCTCTCTCTCTCTCTCTCTCTCTCTCTCTCTCTCTCTCTCTCTCTACTCTAAAATCTCTTGTGTGTGTAAATTATCTCTCTCCGTTAAGTAATATACTCAATTATCTACTTAGCTACGTCATATTTCCTAACACACTCTGCCTCTATAGCATTTAAGCGAGCTATATCTATGTTTTCTTTTCCTATCTCTTTTGATGAGATCCAGCACACTCACTAACTAATCTTATCGTTTTTTTTCCTAATGTCGTATGTTAGACAATCATTTATGGAATCTAGTAAGATAAACCATAAAAATTTGTTCCAATCATGAGACTTAATACCACTAAGATTGTCATCTCTAGTAAAAGTTGTTTTCAAAAAATCACATATACCCAGTAGGAGTCTTGAATGAAGATATGGCATTCTTCACTTTTTCTCCTATGCATGAATCAAAACCCATGAAGCTTTTGGAATATCATACTCTCCATATGGTTTAGGTCAAGGCCACATTTTTGGCATTTGGCATTCGTCCCACAGCCTATAGGTCGTCTCTTTGGACCTTGCTATCCCTGGTTTTAGTAATGGTCTTCCATAGGATATCTCCTACATTCTTAAAAATATGCATTAGGTAAAGAAAATTATTGATAAGTAAGCCACTCCAATATGGGAGGTCATAAAAATAGAGTGTTTGTTCATGTCAGGTGACATAAAATCTCTAGATTCTTACCACATGTTCTTCCATAACTCACCTTCAATGGGTGCATGTTGTGTTTGCATACCATTGGTTCATGTAGCTCATGTTCGTCTAACAAAAATCTTCCATGCTCCACCTAAACTATCTTGCCCAAGTAATCAGAGCGATGAAAGCCAAGTCAAGGACCACATAGCAGACATTCATGATTTTTTGAGTATCTCAAACCTTAAATTCATAAAGGAAAAGAAAAAGTTCAATCTTTGGATCTAGCCTTACACATGGGCATGTTGTCGGCCAATTGATTGGGAGATGTCAAACACATCAATCCATGTCCACAAGATTTAAACCTCTTCTACGAGTGGTTTCAATAGACATACATGTTCTTTACCTTGTACTTCATTGAAACAATGAGTGACAATAGTAGACGCCCATTCTTTATAGCTAACCACGACGGAAGACTATAATTCACCAAGCAAATAGATCATGTGCTCCATAAGCTCTTCCATAAGGGACTTCGTAATCCAAATGGATTCACTCCATCCATTGCTAAACCAAAACGAGCAAAACGAGGCTCTTTTTTAAATTTAAGCATATTTTCTATGTGATTTCATATAAGAGAATCTACAGGCACTCGCATCACATCATCTCTGGATCTAGTGTTTTGATGCAATGGCTGCTAAACTTGCACTTGAACATGCTTTTTATTCTTGGAATGGTTGGAAAGTGTTGCACAATCTTTGCAAGGAAAGAATTTCCTTGTGGGTCCTCTCTTTACCTATTTGATTTACAGTGGGACACTTTCAAATTCTCATACTCATTTCAAAAGAGTACAAAATCATTAGGACATGCATGTATTTTATCATAATCCATCCCCAAGTTTGTAAGAATCTATTTGGAGGCAAGTCGAATAGAGGGCATGTGATTGCCTTCTAAAAAAAAATTCTCATTTTAGAAACCTGTCAATACCACTCAAACAATTTAAACTATAAATTTGTGCTGAAACTACCTCATTATATCATATCTTTACCTAAAAAGAGTTGTGACACTCGTGTTAGACCATCCATAAATAGACTACAGGTTAAGCATTGACAAAGCTATATGAAGAACAAAAAATTTTGCACCATTGTGAAGTGGCATGCGAGCAAGAGTTTGTGTCATCTCTCCTTACTCTTTGTCAAAAGATTGAAAGGTAGTGTGGCCTTGAATGCTTTCTCCACCTTGGCTTTCAATGATAGGCTCCATGTTAAATAATACATACATCATCTGTTCCATCTCAGCTTCTTGGAATGTGGCATCGAGTGTTGGTGAGGTATACTCCATCGGTGGTAATTCATTTTATATTTAGCTCCTTTATTGCGCCCGTAATGAGACTGGAGCAATGTCTAAGAGTGAGGGTTGACCTATTGTCTCCTAACCATGATATTGATAACGTAGATCTTGTAGTTGCTCTACGAGAAAAAGAACATTCTTGCGTCTATGCTGATCACATATCCTTATTTTCAAAAGATTTGATCCTTACATAGTACACAAGGACATGCCATACTACTATCCATAAATAATCTAGAGATACCACAAAAAATTCACAAGTAATAGTATGTGCAGTTTGTTATTTTGATATATAGCATCTGACACATTCCAAACAAATGGGCCATAATCAATTTAGAAAGGGCAACTTAAGTAGCTTTATATGAACAACTCTTAGCGGCCAACCTATAAGTCGCTAGCCCTAAATGCATGGCGAGCTCTAAGCCGAATGAAATAGCAAACCAATGTGGCCCTAAGCTGACATGGCCAAATGTAAGCGGCTTTACACAATCAACTTCTAGTATTCAAACCATAAGCTTCTAACCCTAAGCAGAATAAAATGGACAAACCAATGTGACCTTAAGCTAGTTCAAAGTGTAATGTTTCTTTAGAGTTTCTACATTGACATAGTGTAAACTATCTCACATTCTCTAGCCATGCCCGATCCTCGCACACCCTGGTTTAAAGGTGCACAACAATCAGAACCACAGGGTTATAATCTTTTCTTTTTTGGTCAAAGTTTATATTTGTGAGTGCAACATACATACACACCCATGTCTTTATGACAATGCATGAACTGGGAAAAAACCCTTTGCCTTCTTTTTAATTTCTCTATTGTGGCCTCTATCATAGGCATAGACTAATCAGAATGTCAAAAGCTACATCTTAGCTTGGGTATGTAGTACTACGCTAACCCTAATTAGCTAGCCCTAAGATGATTGAAATGGTCAAACCAATGCAACCCTAAGCCAATTTAGAGACACCAAAATAAAAGCAACTAACCCTAAGAGGCTAGCCCTAAATAGATTAAAACAACAAAACCAATGCGGCCATAAGACAATTTAGAGTGGCCAACCTTAAGCAGTTTTACACTATCAACCAAAAATGTCTTTAGACGGCCAAACCTAAGGGCCTTTACATGACCAACCCTAGCAGACAAACCAGAAGCCGCTTAACCTAAGCAACTTCACACGACCAACCCTAAGTAGCCAGACATGGCCAACTATTAGTGGCCAAACCAAAATCAACCAACCCTAAGTAGATAATCCTAAAAGATCTAAAATATCCAAACCATTGCGACCTTAAGACAATTTCAAGTGAGAAACCCTTAAAAACTTTACATTACCAACTCCAATGGCCAAAGTGTAGGCCGCTATCCCTAAGTGGCTAGCTCTTAGCCAATTGAAATAGACAAACCAAAAGGACCCTCAGTTGGCCAACCTTCAACAACTTTACATTGCCAATTGTAACCATCTTTACACTACCAACTCCTAGCGACTAAACCATAAGCTGCTCACCCTAAGGAGATAGCCCTAGGCGAATTGAAATGGCCAAATCAATGTGACCCTAAGCTGGTTTAGACTGGCCAATCCTAAGCGCCTTTAACACTCAAAACCTAAGCAGCTTTGCACGGCCAACCGTAAGCGGCTTTACATGGACAAACATAAGTGACATGTGACTCGGCCAACTCCTAGCGGGCCAAACCAAAAGATGCTGACCCGAAGTAGCTAGCCCTAAGCATACTAAAATGGCCAAACCATGAGCTGCTAACCTTAAATAGCTAGCCTTAAGCAAGCTAAAATGGTCAAACTAATATGACCCTAAGGCGGTTTAGAATCCCCAAGTGCTTTTACATGGCCAACCCTATGCACCTTTACAAGTGTTATGTATGGAGCCTGATTTACCCTTGTAATCTTCTGTGGTAAAAGCGCACATTTGTAAGGCCCCCATTATGAGGAGAAGCCATCGTGTGTGAAGGAAAATCACTCACCGGAAACCAAAATTTTCATGGCCAAAAATCAGGGGCAACTTTAGGGGCCAGAATATTCCTTTTCGCCGGAATATTATGGTTGGACGGCGGCCGGAAAGTGGTCGGAAAACAACCGGTCGGTTGGCCGATGGTCGGTGGTCGGAAGTCAATGGCCGGTGGCTGAATTCAAAAGCAGACTTGTCTCCTCAAGGATGGCCACACATGGGCGGATTGGAGGGTCCGATTTGGACTTATCTACACAAGGGCGGCTACACATGGTTGTCTCTCATGAGAGAGTGCATCCCTTTTGGCCTATAAAAGGAGGCCATTTCTACACACATTTCATAGTGTGAAGTTGATGCAACAAGGTGAGTGTGAGGTGGTGAGAGTGAAGCAAGGCGGGAGCTCCATTAAGGGTATAATCCATTTGTAAACTACTTCTTGTTTTGAAGTACTAAATCCATTGAGTGGCTGCTTTCCCGTGGACGTAGCCCATATTGGGTGAACCACATATATCGTGTGTACTCTCTCTCTCTCTCTCTCTCTCTCTCTCTCTCTCTCTCTCTCTCTCTCTCTCTCTCTCTCTCTCTCTCTCTCTCTCTCTCTCTCTCTACTCTATAATCTCTTGTGTGTGAAATCTATCTCTCTCCATTAAGTAATCTACTCAAATATCTATTTAGCTACTTCTTATTTCCCAACAACAAGGCCAACTCCTAGCAGCCAAACCAAAAGTCACAACCCTAAGGAGCTAGCCCTAAGCAGATTGAAATGGACAAACCAATTTCATCTTAATCCGATTTAGAGTGGCCAAACCTAAGAGACTTTACATGGCCAAATCTTAGCGGTGAGACTATAAATTGCTATTAACCCTAAGTGGCTAACCCTAAGTGGCTAACTCTAAGCCGATTGAGTTGGCCAAACCAATGTGACTCTAACTTGGCCTGCCTTAAGTGGATTTACATAGTCAACTTCTAGTAATAAAAAAATATGCTACTAACCCTAAGTGGCTAACCCCAAGCGGACTTAAATGGCCAAAGCAATGCAACCCTAAACTACTTTAGAATGGCCAATCCCAAGCGCCTTTACATGGACAACCCTAAGCGCCTTCACAAGGCCAATTCCTAGGGGACAAACCAAAATCTCTTAACGCTAAACAACTAGCCCTAAGAGGATTAAAATGTCCAAATCAACATCACCCTGACCCAATTTAGAGCTGAAACCTAAGAGGCTTTACACAGCCAACTTCTTGCAGCCAAACTATAAGACGTTGTGACCACAAGTACCTAATGTCAAACCAATGCGTCTCTAAGTTGTCCAACCTTAAGCAGCTTTACAAGTCCAACCGTAAGCGGATTTACATAGCCAACTACTAGTAATCAAGCCATAAGCTACTAACCCTAAGCGGCTAATCCTAAGGGAACTAAAATGGCCGAACCAATGCAACTCTAATCCGGTTTTGATCGACCAACCCTAAGTAGCTTTACACGAACAACCCTAAGGATTCTTACCCAACCAACTCATAGGGGCCAAACCAATGTAACTCTAATACGGTTTTGAGTGGCCAACCCTAATCACCTTCACACAAAAAACCCTAAGCACTCTTACCCGCACAACTCATAGCACCCAAATCAAAAGACTTAACCCTAAGCGGCTAGTCCTAAGCAAATTGAAATGGCCAAATCACCACCACCCTAACCCTATTTAGAGCGGAAAAAACTAAGTTGGTTTACGCGGAAACTCTAAGAGGCCAAACATGGCCAATGGTTAGCAACCAAACCAAAGGACGCTCACCCTAAGCATCTAGCCCTAAATGGATAGAAAGAGGTAAATCAATGCGGCCATAAGTCGATTTAGAGGGGCCAACTTTAAGCAGCATTACATGGTTAGCTGCTAGCGGCCAATCATAAGTGGATTTACAAAGCTACCTCCTTGAGCCTCTAGGAAAGACTCAAGAACGAATTGGTGTGACAAAAATTCTCTCTCAATGTAGGCTTGACAATTGAAGAGCTTCAAGACGCAATGCAGGACAACAAGGATATCAAATTGATCATTGATCTCTTCCCAAATTTGTTTGAGCCCAAAAGAATAGAGTATTGTAGCTGCTATTATTCAATCATACCAAAGATTAATGTAGAGACTGTGTATAACCATCTAGATCAGGCTAATTAAAACTTCCCCCCCTTTTTTAAAAATGTAACATCACCAACTGCAACTATCTCAGAATGGCAGTATAACCCTCCTTCTACTACTCAAAAAAAGCATGTATAACCAGCAACTTACCAGGCTTTCAGCCTTAATATTCCCTCATCAACACCAAACATCATCACATACTAATGTGGATATAATTGTATCTAGAAAATGGTAGCCAAAACTAGTGTACTATTTTGTAATTCCCTTACCAAACTGATGTCATTTTTATGCCAAGCAACCAAAGACCTAGAGTAAGTAATCAGTGCTATGCATAAAGAAAGCCACATCTGTATAGATCCTTAGATGTATTGTAGGAGGCCATTTTTAAGCCAGAAATCTAAGTAGAATTGTAACTCAGCACCAGAGCCAAATCTAGCTATTCCCAATCGTTCCCAAGAGAGTATGATTATGTTTAGAAAAAAAAAAACAAATTTATACCGGAAAATTGAGACCAAAAAACCAGCTGGTGGCCAGTAACCAGGCAGTAAAGTTTACTAGTTAGTGGGAAAAAAATCTTTTTAGATTCCTTCATTCAGTGAACAGGACTGGAAGCCAACAAAAAAAATAAATCATATTCTTTCACTATGTCAAAGTAAAACAGCCTGTCATCCTCAACACCACCACCAGAGTTTATACATAACCAACACCATCACCAGGTTTTTAGCAGAGGATCAATCAGTAAAAGAAGACCAAACCAATACCATCACCAGAGTTTATGCATAACCGACACCATCACTAGATTTGATGTCATCTTTTATGCAGTCAGTACCAGTCAAGCAACCAAAAAAATGATCCTTTGCTAATGTGAAAAGACAAAAGAATCCCAAAAGACCAAAAAAAGTTAAAAAACTTGTTTTATATTCAGCTATCAAAGCACGAGATTAACGAAACCTTTGAGCAGTCACCATGCCAATCAATTTTCCAAGCACCTAAGGAAGACCAAGCCTAAGTGAGGGGAAAACACCCTCACCTTTTATAGTGGAGGAGGCAGGGATGCACTCCGACAGATACTCATTAGTGGTGGTGCCACAACCGCCTAGCATTTGATGAAAGTAAGAGGTAATTCAGGTAGGATTCTATCCATGAGTGGGCGGTAGGGAAGCCAAGGCAGGAAATCTTTCATTATGCGAGATCATTTGCGCGGGGTAGTGACTCAATATGACTGTCGCGACAGCATGAAGAAGCCCTAAGTAAAAAATAGTGATGTTAAAAGCACCCCGGTTTTTGAGGAGCCAAAGAGTAGGTTTTTAGCTAAAAACTAAAACTGGTAGGAGGTAGATTAGGGTATGGTACCAATAGGGTAGCCAAAATAGGATGTTGGGAAGGTGTTAGCTTTATGGTAACTAGCTCTATCAACCAATGTGATCCAAATCAAGCCTTTGTACAGCACAGGGTGCTCCCTTATCAGGCAACAGCTCAATTTAATCTCTTGAGCTCAGACAGTGATTCGGAGTGTATCCTACAAACCCCCTCTAGACGAGATGCTAGAGAAACCGCAGCCCCAAGGCAGTAATTTAGCATGTAAAACATAAGGTAAAAATCCCTTACAGCCACAACTCAGAAAAAGATTCGAGTGTTTGGAGGTCATATATTGTGGCCAGAAATGGTGATTTAGAACATTAACCAAGCCCCATAGATACTATCCAGGTCAGAAGTCGTGACCAAGTGTGTGTGTGTGTGTGTGTGTGTGTGTGTAGTTATGGTCAGCTGGCTATGACACTGTGTGTGTGTGTGTGTGTGTGTGTGTGTGTGTGTGTGTGTGTGTGTGTGTGTGTGTGTTGGGAATTGGATCATGCTAGCTAGGGTGGATGAAAGGGAAACATAGTGCAAGCGTGTGTGTAAGCAAGATTATTACTCAAGTGAGGTTCCAAAGATAGAATTAGCTTGGACTCATAAACACAATCTTGAGTATTGACTTAGCTTGCTCACCATAGACAAGCATGTAGTGCAAAATAGAGTTGTGTTTATTCATTCATGAAGTGAGCTTTAAGTAGATCTACAACCTTGCTCCACAACATGTGGGATAATTCCACTCTTCTCTCCTTGAATCACACTTAAGGACAAACCTCACACTTTACAATCTTCCCCTTGAGGTTTGGACTATGACAAAATACTGAAGATGCATGATCCACACATGATGATAAGATGGTATCCACACAAGATGGTAAAATCCACATAGGCTGATAATATCCACATAGGAAAATAAAAGTCCTCCCCTACAAGTAGAGAGGCTGCATCTTCAAAGTATGTCTTCATAAAAGACAAGGTTGGTCTCTCCTTTATCTTCTCCGTCTTCTACCATGTGAGCTGATCCTTTGTTAGGTCTCTTGCCTTCGTTGCTTATGCTGTTGCTTCTACTACTACTGCTACTTTCTCCATTTCTACTGCCTCCATTTGAATAGCATCAAGAAGGTGGGCGTCCTTCTTACAACATTTGTTGCAAGGAGTGTTTGTGTAGCAGTCTTTCGCTACGTGTCCATTCTTCCACATTCATAACACTTTCTTCCGGTTGATGATGTCGATGGCGAATATCTTCCCCTTGAGGATGTTGTGACAAAGGCCCCTCCTGATGGAGTTAATGAACCTCTTTGCTTTCTTTCTTCTGCTTGGACTGGGTTGATGACATCTTGAAAAGGTGGAGCCGGTTCTTTTTCTTCAAGAATTGTGACTAAGTGGTCTTAAGAAGGTGGAAGTGCACTTAATAGTATGGCCACTTTGTCATCTTCTGGTACTTTGACCTGGATGTAAGTGAGCTGCGTGACAATGCTCTTAAGCCTATTTACTAGGCTAGCAATGTCCTCCCCTTCAATCATGGTGATATTGTAAAGTTGTCTTTTGAGACTACCTTTACTTCTTTTGGCGTTGTCTCCAAACTTACTTTCTAAAACATGTCAGGCATCATGTGCATGCGTACATTCGTCTATGAAATGCACATAATTGTCATGCAAGGAGGTGATGATTATTCCTAATGGTTGTTTGTCTTTGGCCAAATTTTGTGCACTTGCTATGAGTGTAGATGCCATAGTGTGCACTCCATCGGGTTCGGATTTTTGCTCTAAGGCAATGCTGATGAGAGACCACAAACATTTTTTCATAACATATCCTCTTAATTTTGTTTTCCAGGTGTGAAACCCTTCCCCGTTGAATTTTTCTATTTCCTTGTCCCCCATTTGGGCTAATACAGGGGTCCTATCTTAGGAGACTCTCCTAGCCAGTGTCTACCTCTTTACACGGTACACAAGAAATTTATTTAAAGTTGTCCTCGGTTGGGTTCATTTTATTGCAATTTAAGAGAGAGAGGGAGAGAGAGAAGTCCCTATGTGAAGCCCCTCTTCACAGATAGGGAAAATGACTGTTTGCTTTTGCTTTTGATGCTCGAAAGAAACCCTCCTTGAAGCTTGGTAATAAAATTCTTTGAATTGTTGCAATTCGGCAGTCGGTGAGAACAGCCCCTTTGGTAGCCCTTGGAGTCCTCGATGAAGGTTTTAATTGGCCTTGCTGAAGCTTCCCTCCTGCAAATTGCTTGGAAGCTTGATGAAGCCTTTTGAATGCTTTAGTGTGTTCCCTCTATGAAGCTGCCTTTGAAGGACTCTTTTGAAGTGCCGGTGGGACACTCCCCTTGGACAAGCTTGTGAGCCAAAAGATTGGTCGTGGGATTAGTGCTCTGCAGGGGCCGGGCGATGCAGGAAAAAGGATGGCAGGAGAAGTCCCTAGTGGACCCCACCTTGCCTTAAAGCATATGCTACAAAAAGTTGGCATCCGCGAGCACGGGGAGCGCCGCTTGGTAGGAACAGTCCCTAGCGGAACCGACCTGCTCCGAAAAGTCGATTTTGATGCAGATTTCAGGTCCGCCCTGCTTGCCCAAAATAACTAAGTCAATTTGAGCCTCAGACCCCATGAGTCAACACACCATTTATGGTGCACTAGCCAACAAAACCCACGAGCTTTGCTTGTGAAGGAGCTCCTAAAAGTAGAATGTTAAACTCAAGCTAGCAGGCTTCATACTCACACACACACCTAATAATAGGTAACATCGATGATAGGTTTAATGGAGTTCTCGAGCTCGGATTGCAGAGCTTGAAGGCTTTATGGAAATCTTGAAATGAGAACTTTGGGATGAGGTGAGCAATGCAAAAAGGAAAATGAGTTCAATGAATTTAATTGAAGAGGCAAATGATGCAAAAATTGACACGAAAGGGCAATCTTAAATACAACACAAAAAGATGTTAATCCTCTCCCTAATCAATTCTACCTAGCCATGGAGGGTAGTGGCCTCTTGGGTGTGCCAAGAATATGCCCACACATAGTTAGATTAGTGCTTAATTAGTGAGGGATGCAACTAATTATGAAAATATCAATGGACCGTAACAATAATCACAAAAATTATAATCTATCTAATGGAGATGTTAATAATTAATACACTAATGCATAATGACAAATCTAGCTAGCATAACCTAAAGCTCTGATACCAATTGTTGGGAATTGGATCATGCTAGCTAGGGTGGACGAAAGGGAAACATAGTGCAAGCGTGTGTGTGTAAGCAAGATTATCACTCAAGTGAATAGGTTCCAAGATAGAATTAGCTTGGACTCATAAACACAATCTTGAGTATTGACTTAGCTTAGCACAAGCTCACCATAGACAAGCATATAGTGCAAAATAGAGTTGTGTTTATTCATTCATGAAGTGAGCTTTAAGTATCTCTACAGCCTTGCTCCACAGCATGTGGGATGATTCCACTCTTCTCTCCTTGACTCACACTTTAGGACAAAGCTCACATTTTACTCTCTCTCTCTCTCTCTCTCTCTCTCTCTCTCTCTCTCTCTCTCTCTCTCTAAGTATCTCTTTTTAATTCCTCTCTCCATCATTTATCTCTCTCTATCATTCATCTCTCTCTCTCTCTCTCTCTCTCTCTCTCTCTCTCTCTCTCTCTCTCTCTCTCTCTCCCCCCCCCCCCCCCCTTGAGTAATTACTACCATACAATGTCCTATTTGTGTTAGTGAAGCTTGCCCATTTCTTGCAGTACTATATTGTTTTTCCAACCCGATCCAAACTCTTATAGTAGTTGGAAAATCACAAACTTTATGTCTAGGTCTAGCCAATCATTTTGCAGTATAAGAAGATAGCGATAGCCGTTTCTCGGCTCTCATAAAATAATTTTAAGAAGCCACTTCACCCCACAAAAATACCCTAGCACAATGACTAGGCTCGCTTTTTCATTATAAATAGTGTGCATGTGTTTAGGTTTTTATCATATTTTTTTATATCAAACCATTGAGCGAGTCATTGGGCTAGGAGACAAAAAAATAAATTTATAATATTACGGTCCTCTTTATATGTAAATATTTTCTATCAAATAAAGGACCTAAGCATAAAGGGTTTTTTCAATTTTTTTGTATTTATATAAATACACATTCCTAGGTGTGCATTATGAGGCCTAAGTATGCTAGCTTCAGTCTCGTGTCATTCCTTATACATATTTTACTATCATTCTATCCCTTAAGCTCTACTCACACAAGCCTTGAATAACCCTATCGGCTCCGTCATATTATTTTTCCATCCCTCCCAGTTAAATATTCACAAGTGCATAGATTTTATCTTCAAATAAATTCCATGAATTACTCAAAGTAGAGAATAACTGAGGGTCCCTTCCCTCATGATTTTCCTCCTTTATTTTATATATTTTTTGCCACCATGCATCCCATGTGTCCATTTTTCATGACTAGCTAGCCTATCTTCTTACCCCACAAGTATATATTATATTTGATACTTATCCTATACCATACATGTGTGCAAGCTCCTTGGCAATATTAGGTCATGGTTGATGTATGGGGGCTCACTTGGAAGACTACAAAGGAAAAAGAATCAAATAGTGGCCCACTTCAAGCTTTATTAGGTGTTGCAGGGACAACTTTTTGCTCAAATTTTGGCACCTTCTTATGATCCAAATCTGAGGATACTTCCAAGAGACAAAATGTAGCTCCTGAGCTGAAGTATTGTCCATAATTTTTTCAGAAATTTTGAAGTCAAGGGCGATTTTACATGAAATTTATGGCCGACTTCAAAACTGCCACCTCATACACCCAAAAAATCTTCCTATTTCTCTCACCCTTCCACACACCTACTCACTCTTACACACTCCTCCCTCTCCTTTCCACTCCCAAACCTACAACTCCCATGTCCTAATTCACCCTCTTCACCATTGCCACTTCTCTCACACCTCCATAGCCTTCATCCTCCATTTCTACACCCCTAGGTGCTCTCCTTTCTCTCTACATATATGTCCATATTACCATACCCTCTTCAACTTTGTAAAGAACTTCAAAAAATCAGCAAAAATCCAAGGTTAACCTCTGCAAATGAAGGCTTTTATCATGAATTTTCCAAGGTTTGAGGATAGCATAGCTGACCGTTCTTCTACCGTTGCTGTAAAGAGGTGAATGTCAACTTCTCCAAAGCTTCAACCTTGCTTTACAAGCTTATCCCTTCTCTAACTTTTCTCATCATATATCTCACCATTTGGTGAATGATTTTGTAAATATTTTTTAGTGATAATTACTAACTACTAACCACTAACCTTATTGTAAAATCCACCCTCTACTAGAGTAGGCACTCCCAAATTATTCACTCAATTCTCTCTCCTTTCATCCTCAATAATTCTCTTCCCTTGAGCCCACGTCCATGTGACTCAAAGGATAAGAGAGACCCACCCTTATTTAAAAATAAATAAAATATTCATAATCTTTGATTTCTTCACATAAACCTGATTAGGTCTAATCCTAATCGAGGCTTGTAAAACCTATAAATAGAGCCCTTCTCTCCCTTGTAAATTATCACATGATCACACTACACCACACCATTATCAACACATAACACACCACTCTTCAAGCCTAGTTGTGTAGAGTGTGTGCATTGTGAGTGCTCTATTCCATCACTACACATAGGTGCATGGAGAAGCTTGAAGTTAGTTATGCCATCTAGAGGAGTGGAGTGATACCATACTCTGCATCACACTTCTAGCCTACTCATCCATAAATAAGATTCATAGTTTTGGGTGCAATTGTATGCTACAACTACAACTCTTCTCTCCAAATTGACTTGATAAGTTGGCTCATTAGGTAGTTGAAGGTATATTGTCCTTGAAGTCTGTTGTGCTATTTCATGCTTAATGGTTTGAGAGCTTGTTGAATTGTTTGCCTAAAAAATCAATTGTAAGAGGGTGCTCGGTCAGAGGGCTCTGGTGACCCTAAGACAATTTGTGTATTGGCAACAAGGTCAAGTTTTGTGTTGTCTCTCTATTTCTCATCAATTGTGTGCATCTAGCCTTTAAGGCTAAGACTGATTTGCTCAAGTTGATTTGTGCTCTTACCTCTCTCTGGCATGGTGAATTTTTGTGTTTGGTGTGTGTGGCTATCTTGCATTCCCCTATCTCGCATCTACAACTAGGTGGTGCCCCTTTTCTTGTATTGGTTTCTGACTGTGGGTTGTTGTTATCTTTGATTGTGCTTTCCCCAACCTCAATTGAGTAGCACGGGAGCCTTGAGAGGTGTTTTGAGGTCACCTCTCTTGTTGCCCGCCACGGACCGCCTCAAATTGATGCCCCCACGGAGGAACGAGCGATTGTGTTAGCATACACAAGGTAAGTATTCAAAAACTAGTTGTGTTTACATGAACAATCCACCACCTCCTAATCCTGCTCATGCAATTCAATTTCATCAGTTTCATTGGGTGCAAGGGATTAGGATAAATGTTTGCATTGATAGAAAAATCTTTTTTCAACAACGTATTGTATTCATCCTTGGTGCTGAAGCATTAAGAGATATTCTACAATCTCCAAATCCTATTATACTCCCACTTGTAGACTATAATGTCTCTTTTGATGTACATGTGTTTATCTTGTTTTAGCTAGGTTAATGAATCAAGAGGACTTCTATCGTACATTCATTCCTTTGGCTAGACAAGACGTGCATATAATAGTTGGCACAAAGTTACAATTTCAACGTGTTTTCCGTCGTATGTTTGAACCTAGGCAAGTAGCGGCTATCAATGCCTCAGTCAATCCGTTAATTTTTCCATTGATTCGCTACGATCTAAGCTTTGACGTTTCTATTTTCATTCTACTTTGAAATTTGATTTTGCAACACAAAAAATAAAAAAAGAAAAAGAAATTTTTGAGTAAAACCAGCAATATGGATACAACTAGCCAAATGAGTGGCTACCCCTTGTTCTTTGGAGAGCCTGGGGAGGATGCAGAATTATTCTTAGCAAATTTCAAAATGTCTTGCCGTATCAAGAGGATAGTAACTGATCAGGAACGTGTAGAAATGTTTGAGGTAGTCCTTAGGAAAGATGCTAGCACTTGGTTTGACTCTTTGCCTGAGGAAGTTAAGATGAATTACACGGAAGTGGTTAATCATTTCAAGAAATACTTCTTTGATCCCCAAAACACTCAGAAATTATGGCAAGACATTGTTTCTCATAAGCAAAAATACTTAGATGACTACTACTTGTACAAGCAAGAGTTTCTACGTCTTTGGGCTCTGTGGATACAAAATGTTGCTAACCCTGGTGATGGTGCAGAATTTCTAAAGAAGGACAGGTTCTTTCCTGACCTTAAGGTAAAAGTTTAGGCGGGTGCACCTGCTACCTTTGATGCAGCTGAAACTAGGGCTATTGAGAAATATAGGAAACTCAAAGTGCTTAAGGGGGGAGGTTCCAATAGAAGGTCTTAGATCCAAAGGTAATTCACAAGCATCAACATCTAAGGAGCTTCCTGAGGTAACGGCGAAAGTGATTGAGAAGTTAAATGAATCTTTAAGCAACGTGTCAATTCACCTTGCACAAGTTGACGTCCAAAGGGACAAGCAAAAAAGTCGAAAGAGCGAGATCCACAACCTAGGAGAGTCTTGCAATGTTGGAATTGCAGTGAGTCTGGACATTGGATGTATAATTGTCCTTGGCCGGGTGTGGGGAGCCAGGGAGACCTAACTTGAATTACCTAGTGATGAATGCAGGTGAAGAAACCAGTCAGCAACCACGACTTCTACAAAGGACAAATGGAGCAAGACCACCTCCGCAAGGAGTGGAAGGAGTTCCACATTTGCCAGACCCAAATGTGCATGTGGTAGAGGTGACAAATTCAGGAGAGGTTGACATGGAAGCAAATGGCATTAAGCGTGGCCGAGGAAAAGGTAAGGAGAAAGAACGGGTTACATCACAAAGTGACCATGGACGAGAAAAGAAGGCAAAGGAGACCAAGGAATCTAAGAGGACTCGAAGTCGTATCAACCTCCAAGACTTCCCTCTTGGACATGGTATAGCTCCATACAACCTATTGGAAGACATGAGAGGTAAGGGTCCTGATATCTCATGGCCTCACTTTCTTGCATTATGCCCACAAGTTAGGAGGGATTTAACGAAGGCAGTTAGCACTAGGAGAAAGATAAAAGAGAGTGTTCCTGTTGTAAAAATTGCACATGCTGAAATGAATGAGGATATTACACATGTGCTAGATTGTTACATCAAAGGAATATTGGTTACGAAAGGTCTAGTGGATGGGGGTGCACAAATTTGCATCATGACAAAGGGACTCATGCAAAGACTAGGCATGCACATCCATGAGACACCTGAAATCAAAGTGAAGATGGCAAACAATAGCAAAGCTAGGTGTGCAGGCATTTGTAAAAATGTTTTTGTAGAGGCCTTTGGCATTAAGAAGGCGGTGGATTTTTATGTTATGTCGACCAAGGGAAGTGGTTATCCATTTATCCTAGGAAGTCCATGGCTAATGAAAATGAGAGCTTTGCAAGATTGGGAGAGTGGAAAATTAATTTGCAGCAATGAAAATCATAAGAAGGTTGTCTTTGACATGAAGGAGCAACACCAAGAGGAGCTCAATGAAGAATCATCTCAAAGTGAGACGGAGGAAGCCTGGACCGATAGCACTTCAGAAGGAGAAAGTAGCGGCAGCATTACTCAAGAGGAGTGTTCAATCAAAGTCATGGGGATAAGGTTTAAGACAACCAACCAAGAGACCTCTTGTCAAGGTTTGGAGGAGGTACGTTCCCAAGAGAACCAAAATGTGGAAGGTGAAGGAATGTTAGAAGGTATGTTGTCTACAACACCTACAAAGGATGAAAGAGAGGAGTTCAAAGCTATGTTAAGGAAATTTCCTAAGCTTTTTGCTAAATACTACACCGATGTGCATGGAGTAGATGTTGTTCAACACAAAATTGAGTTGAAGCCAGAGGCCACACCTAAGGCTCAGAAGCTACGAAGGCTAGGAGTCATCAAGGAGAAGGCTTTACTCAAGGACGTAAGAAAGCTTCTAGTAGCAGGTTTCATTTATCTAGTGGAGAATTCAGAGTAGGTCTCTCCCGTTGTTGTCACTCTTAAGAAAAACGGCAAGTGGAGGGTGTGCGTGGATTACCGTCCACTCAATGAGGCAACAAAAAGAGATCACTTTCCCCTCCCATTTCAGGTTGAGATACTAAATGACGTAGCTGGTCATGAGAAGTACACTATGTGTGATGGCTACTCAGGTTACTTTCAAATAGGTATCGCATTGGAAAATCAATTGAAAACAACCTTTATCACTCCTTGGGGTTGTTATGCTTTTAGAGTCATGCCATTTGGTCTGACAAATGCTCCTGCAACATTCCAACATTTCATTGATGTTGAAAAGTGTTGGGGTATAGGCGTCTGTGCCTTGCCCGGCCGCCCAGAGTCTGGGCGCCCACTGACTTGTATACCTTATACATAGCATAAGTGTATAGGGGGCTACTCACTCTAGGAGTCACCCCACCCACATCGTGTGTGTCTCCTTCTCTCTCTCTCACTCTCCGCCTGTGATGCTCCCCGATCCCCTTCAATTGGTATCAGAGCATAGGTGCGGAGGGAGCGCGTGTGTGCACAGTCACGACGACAGCGGAGAGCCAGTTTCATTCCCGAAATCGCGTCCACGCGCGCGCACTTTCAAGAGTGCAAACAGGGTTTCGACTTCGGCATCGACAAATTCAGCTTATCGAGAGCGTTTTCAAAAGGTATCCTGGCGATTTACCCCCCTTTCAAAGCCATTCGAGCCATCAGAAACCTCATTCGAGCTACGGTTGAGGAGCTGCATTTTTCAGCCCTCTTTTGGCAGTTTATGCTGCGTTTTTGGGTCGAAACGGAGGTTTTTGGCATAGCTTTCACACCCGGACTCGGATACATGTGATGCAGGAGTCTACCTTGGGGTTTTGGCACGCTCCGGACGCACTCATCATATCAGAATGTTAAAATTCTGAACGCTGAATTTTCTGCAGCAGCAGTTGTTTATTGTGTGTCGAGGATTCCACACATGGTTTATTCTCAGATGTGAGAGTGATATTTGCTGCAAGTTTCCTCACAGGTGGGAGGATACGATGTATGCCTTATGTGGTTTGATGTTAAGGGAGACTAATGTGATTGCATTTTGAACTCGGCAATGTATGCCTCGAGCATGTTTTTTGGCAGTCACAGGTAGAACAGATATTTGTGTACTAGATTTGCAGGTGTTTGCAATGATGTATGCAAAGTGTGGAGATTTGGTGCATGCATTTGGAGTACGGTTTGATGCGCTTTGGTTGCTCATGGTTTTGAGCGTGCAGTCAGTTTGGTTACTGGTTTTGTGGCCGTTTTATTGACGAAACTCTGGCGAAATTTTCCCAAGAGTTTTATGTGTATCATTTATGCGATCTAGGTAGAGATTGCGGGTTGCACTCAGCATTTGCGTGCAGTGTTCTCTAAAGGTGGAAGATTTGTGTGTATGTATGCATCGATACCGCACAGTGTGGGCTTGGTGATTAGCTCACAGATTGCAATCTTATACTAGAGCATGCGAGGCTTGTATTGACATTGCGGGGGCTCTATTTTGGAGTGTGTCTCACAGGTTTTACATTGTGTTTCTGGCCATATTTGTAGACAGTTTCCAGGTGTTGTTGGTGAGGTGGTTTTGCTATCTATCTTGCTACTTGTGCTTATGGCAGAGACAGGTGATCGATCAGATTGTGACCTCTCACAGATGCGCGTGTTTGATGGGTCAGACTTTGCGGCATGGAGAGAGTGTATGCTTGATGCATTGACACAGCGAGGGTTGCATCGACCATTGAGTGGTGATGTAGGTAGACCTTCAAACATGTCTGATGATCAGTGACAAGAGCTAGAGGAGATGGCACTATCTACACTCTCTTTGCACCTTGCGGAATCTGTATATGCTCTTGTTATGTATGACACTACTTCGAGAGCACTTTGGCGCAGATTACATGATATGTATGATAGATCTGAGTCATCACGGACTCGTGTGAGACATGTACATTCACGAGCACGCCGACAGGTGACATGTTGATATTGTGGTCATTTTGGACACGTTAGACGGCATTGTTTTTGTCATATGCGACATCGTAGGATACATGGCAGTCTCAGAGATGTATGTAGTGATGCCATGGACTCAGTTGCTTTGACAGTTGAGGCAGATGTAGTGTCAGAGTATACTAGTGACGGGGATGTCACTTTTACCTCAAGCTATGCACGAGATGCTATACATGTGGATAGTGCACTCCCTTTGTAGTGGTTGCTAGACGCAGATGCTATGTTTCATGTCACGCCGCATCATGCATGGTTTTGTAGCTATTCTAGCTGGATGCTTGGCAGTGTACGTTTGACCGATGGATCGGTGCATGCAATAGCAGGTGCAGGAGATGTGAGACTGTCATTACCGAGTGGTGCATCTTACTTGTTACGACATGTGCGCTATGTACCAAATTTGACAGTGAGTTTGATCTCGATTGGTCATCTTAGAGATTGTGGATGTCAGATTTCACTACGAGAGTGAGATTTTGTGATGCATTTGGGTTTGCTAGTGATTGCGAGAGGTTCCAGGAGTGGTACAGGTTACCCATTGCATGTGGATCATGGGAGAGACGGTGTTGTCTCTGTGATCACGCAACCAGGTAGAGAGCGAGAGAGCAGGCGAGTCTCTTTTGCTTGTGGGTTGCAGGATGCTTTGCATGGAGTGCAGAGCAGTGACCTTGTTGTGCAGGTTGCGTTTACGGATGCACAGGTAGAGCGGGACAGCTCTAGTGAGTCACAGCAGGATGAGTCATCAGAGGTGATGATAGAGATGACTCACATGGATGCTGAGATTTCGGCTATTGTGGAGTCATTTCTTGATATGCTTATGCCAGAGCTTGATGCACATTCGGGACATATGGATACACTTGGTACACATGTGATATGTGGTGGGCACGAGGAGTCACTCAAGAGCTCGGAGTCAGAGTGCCATGGTCTCTATGATAGGGGTCAGGATTGCCATGAGTTGAGTTCTGAGTTGGAGGTGGCAGAGGTTGCCAGGGTTGCATCAACGTTCGGTGTCCTTATGTACGAGATGTTGATCTCGAGGCCCAACATAGCAGCTGCAGTGGGAGCATTTGCAGCAGGGTTGATTAGTCGTTCGATGACTGATCTCAGCATAGAGCATAGGGGAGGTTTGCAGGTATTGGACCGATACTTGCAGGAGTCACGATCACAGCCAGCCAGTGGGCATCGGTTGAGAGCGGTTTTCTCTCACCTTTTGTAGTCTTTAGACTAGGTTCCCTTGCTTAAAGGCACAGTCGCCTTTAAGTGGGAGGTTGTTGGGGTATAGGCGTCTGTGCCTTGCCCGGCCGCCCAGAGTCTGGGCGCCCACTGACTTGTATACCTTATACATAGCATAAGTGTATAGGGGGCTGCTCACTCTTGGAGTCACCCCACCCACATCGTGTGTGTCTCCTTCTCTCTCTCTCACTCTCCGTCTGTGGTGCTCCCCGATCCCCTTCAGAAAGTCAATTAGGGTGTTCATTGATGATTTCTGCATTTATAGCTCAAAATCATTGCATCTACAAAGGGTAGAAGAAGGTTTAAAGAAGCTCTACGACATGGGAGGTCAACTCAACCCTGATAAATTTCACATAGGTGAGGATGAAGTGATCTTGCTTGGTCACAAGGTTTCCTATAAAGGCATTGAGGTGGATCCTGCAAAGGCAAAAGCTCTTATTGAGCTCCCATCACCCAAGAATCTCAAAGAGGTCATCTCATTCATTCAAAAGGTGAATTATATGTCACGCTTTATTCACTTAGCTTCGGAGTTGCTTCATCCCTTGCAAAAGTTGACACAACAAGTAGAATTTGCATGGTCTGATGAGCTTGAAGAGTACTTTTGTAAAATTAAAGTCATTTTGTCAGAGCTACCAACACTCATGCCTCCTTGTTGGGAGTACACATTCTTTGTTAGGTCTAGTGTTGGGAAGGAAACGATTGGTGCAGTTTTATTACAACAAGATCCCCACAGTACCAAGAGGCGACCCATCTACTTTGCTAGTAGGGTCATGAATGATTTGGAGAGAGGCTACACAGAAGCAGAACTCATGATGCTTTCTTTCATGTTTGCGGTGAGAAATTTTAGATCCTACCTTCTACCAAAACCTTTTGTAATTCTCACTGCAGAAAATTTTTTCCCTTGGGTGTCATCTCAAATAAATCTTAGTACTAGGATCTCAAAGTGGATTATAGGGTTGCAAGAGTTTCAATACTCTTTCAAAGTAGAAGATAGTGTGCATGCACAATTGGCAGGGATCCTTACTTATAGGGTACATGAGAAGGAGATTAAGGTGCCTGAAGTAAAGATAGTTAGCACTAGGAGAAAGATAAAATAGAGTGTGCCTGTTGTAAAAATTGCACATGCTGAAATGAATGAGGATATTACACCTGTGCTAGATTGTTACATCAAAGGAAGATTGGTTAGGAAAGGTCTAGTGGATGGGGGTGCACAAATTTGCATCATGACAGAAGGACTCATGCAAAGACTAGGCATGCACATCCATGAGACACCTGAAATTAAAGTCAACATGGCAAACAATGACAAGGCTAGGTGCGTAGGCATTTGTAAAAATGTCTCTGTGGAGGCCTTTGGCATTAAGAAGGCAGTGGATTTCTATCTCATGTCTACCAAAGGAAATGGTTACCCATTTATCCTAGGGAGACCATGTCTAATGAAAATGCGAGCTTTGCAGGATTGGGAGAGTGGAAAGCTAATTTGCAGGAATGAGAATCATAAGAAGGTTGTCTTTGACATGAAGGAGCAACGCCAAGAGGAGCTCCATGAAGAATCATATCAAAGTGAGACGGAGGAAGGTTGGACCGATAATACTTCAGAAGGAGAAAGTAGCGGCAGCATTACTGAAGAGGAGTCTTCCATCGAAGTCATGGGGGTAAGGTTTAAGCCAAACAACCAAGAGACCTCTTGCCCAGGTTTGGAAGAGGTAGGTTCCCTAGAAAACCAAAAAGTGGAAGATGAAAGAATGCTAGAAAGTATGTTATCCACAACACTTACAAAAGATGAAAGAGAGGAGCTCAAAGGTGTGTTAAGGAAATTTTCTAGGCTTTTTGCTAAAGACTACACCGAAGTGCGTGGAGTAGATGCTGTTCAACACAAAATTGAGTTGAAGCCAGAGGCCACACCTAAGGCTCAGAAGCTACGAAGGCTAGGAGTCATCAAGGAGAAGGCTTTACTCAAGGAGGTAAGAAAGCTTCTAGCAGCAGGTTTCATTTATCCGGTGGAGAATTCAAAGTGGGTCTCTCCTGTTGTTGTCACTCCCAAGAAGAACGGCAAGTGGAGGGTGTGCGTGGATTACCGTCCACTCAATGAGGCAATAAAAAGAGATCACTTTCCCCTCCCATTTCAAGATGAGATACTAAATCAGGTAGCTGGTCATGAGAAGTACATTGTGTGTGATGGCTACTTGGGTTACTTTCAAATAGGTATCGCATTGGAAGATCAGTTGAAAACAACCTTCATCACTCCTTGGGGTTGTTATGCTTTTAGAGTCATGCCATTTGGACTTTCCAACGCTTCATGAACATGCTGTTTCAAGCATTCTTTGGAAAGTCCATTAGGGTTTTTATTGATGATTTTTGCATTTATAGCTCAAAATCATTGCATCTACAAAGGGTAGAAGAAGGTTTAAAGAAGCTCTACGACATGGGAGGTCAACTCAATCCTGACAAGTGTCACATAGGTGAGGATGAAGTGATCTTGCTTGGTCACAAGGTTTCCTATAAAGGCATTGAGGTGTATCCTTCAAAGGCAAAGGATCTTATTGAGCTCCCATCACCCAAGAATCTCAAAGAGGTCATCTCATTCATTCAAAAGGTGAAGTATATGTCACGCTTTATTCTCTTAGCTTTGGAGTTGCTTCATCCTTTGCAAAAGTTGACACAACAAGTAGAATTTGCATGGTCTTATGAGCTTGAAGAGTACTTTTGTAACATTAAAGTTATCCTGTCAGAGCTACCAACACTCATGCCTCCTTTTTGGGAGTACACATTCTTTGTTAGCTCTGGTGTTGGGAAAGAAAGAATTGGAGCGGTTTTGCTATAACAAGATCCCCATAGTACCCGGATGCAACCCATCTACTTTGCTAGTAGGGTCATGAATGCTTGGAGAGAGGCTACACGGAGGCAGAACTCATGATGCTTTCTCTCATGTTTGCGGTGAGAAAGCTTAGATCCTACTTGCTACCAAAACCTTTTATAATTCTCACTGCAGAAAATTTGTTTCTTTGGGTGTCATCTCAAATGAATCTTAGCACTAGGATCTCAAAGTGGATTATGGAATTGCACGAGTTCCAATACTCTTTCAAGGTAGAAGATAGTGTGCATGCACATTTGGCAGGGATCCTTACTTATAGGGTACATGAGAAGGAGATCAGGGTGCCTAAAGTAAAGACCCTACCATTGCCACCACCTAAAAGTATTCCTAATGCTTTTACCTTGTTCTTTGATGGATCTTTTCGACGAGTCACAGGAAAAGCAGGGGGAGGGATAGTATTGCTCAACCCAAGTGGAGAGGTGGTCATGAAAGAGAAAGTCAATCTACCAGGTTCAACTAGCAACAATGAAGCAAAATACGACACACTACTTTATGGTTTAAAAATGTGCATTGGCCAAGGTATACGACGTCTCATGGTAAAGAGAGATGCACTTCTCATTGTGAAGCATATTTTAGGCATTTGGGCATGCAAGAATGAAAACCTAAGGACAAAAGTTCATACCATTCGTAGGTTGTTTAATCAATTTGAAGAAGTGCAGCTATATCATATCCCTAGGAAACAAAATGAAGATGCAGATTTACTTGCACAAAAAGCAGCTTCATGTGTTGAGAGTGAAGTGCACGTTATGATGGTAGTGAGGCGGTCCGGTGAGGGCAACCAGAAGAGTGGCCTCTAAACACCCTTCGAGGCTCCCATGCTGCTCAAATGGGGCTGGGGCAAGCACAATCAGAGACCACAACAACCCACAGCCAGAAACGAAACAAGAAAAGGGGCACCACCTAGTTGTAGATGCGAACTAGGATGCATGTGATATCTCCTTGTACTCAAACGCACAAAGACAGGGGAATGCAAGATAGCCACACACACCAAACACAAACATTCACCACGCCACATAGAGGTAAAGAGCACAAATCAACTTGAGCAACTCAGTCTTAG
This sequence comes from Adiantum capillus-veneris, assembly GCF_014529385.1. Taxonomy (NCBI): domain Eukaryota; kingdom Viridiplantae; phylum Streptophyta; class Polypodiopsida; order Polypodiales; family Pteridaceae; genus Adiantum; species Adiantum capillus-veneris. Next base: position 115,383,796 of record NC_140947.1, on the reverse strand, counting down.
CCTTAAAGACTAGATGCACACAAAGCTTGATGAGAAATAGAGAGACAACACAAAACTTGACCTTGTTGCCAATACACAAATTGTCTTAGGGTCACGGGAGCCCTCTCACCGAGCACCCTCTTACAATTGACCTTTTAGACAAACAATTCAACAAGCCCCCAAACCACCAAGCATGAAATGTCACAACAAACTTCAAGGACAATATACCTTCAACCACCTGATGAGCCAACTTATCAAGTCAATTTGGAGAGAAGAGTCGTAGTTGCAGCATACAATTTCACCCAAAACTATAAATCTTATTTATGCACAAGAGTAGGCTACAAGTGTGGTGAAGAGTATGGCATACACTCCATTCCTCTAGATGGCATAACTAACTTCAAGCTTCTCCATGCACCTATGTGTAATGATGGAATAGAGCACTCACGATGCACACACTCTACACAACTAGGCTTGAAGAGTGGTGTGTTATGTGTTGAGAATGGTGTGGTGTAGTGTGATCATGTCATGATTTACAAGGGAGAGAAGGGCTCTATTTATAGGTTTTAGAAGCCCCGATTAGGATTAGGCCTAATCAAGTTTATTTGAAGGAATAAAAGTTTTTTTTTATTTTTTTTATTTTTTAATGAGGGTGGGTCTCTCTTGTCCTTTGAGTCACATGGATGTGGGCTCAAGCAAAGAGAATTATTGAGGATGATAGGAGAGAGGATTGAGTGAATAATTTGGGAGTGCCATTTAGTGGCTAGTAGTTAGTAATTATCACTAAAAAATATTTACAAAATCATTCACCAAATGGTGAGATATATGATGAGAAAAGTTAGAGAAAGGATGAGCTTGTAAAGTGAGGTTGAAGCTTTGGAGAAGTTGACATTCACCTCTTTACAGCACCGGAAGAAGAAGCAGTCAGCATGGCGAAGCAGCACGTGTCGATGAAGCTATGTTATTTCAAACCTTGGAAAATTCATGATAAAAGCCTTCATTTGCAGAGGTTATCCTTGGATTTTTGCTGATTTTTTTGAATTTCTTTACAAAGCTTAAGAGAGTATGGTAATATGGACATATATGTAGAGAGAAAGGGGGACAGCTAGGGTGTAGAAATGGAGGATGAAGGCTATGGAGGTGTGAGAGATGTGGCAATGGTGAAGAGGGTGAATTAGGACATGGGAGTTGCAGGTTTAGGAGTGGGAAGGAGAGGGAGGAGTGTGTGTGAAAGAGGAAAATGATAAAGTGGAAGAGGGAGTGTGGCTGCATAGCATGGACAAATTGGGGTCCACCAATAAAATCATAGCTCACAGCTCGTAGCTCAAAAAAATATGAAAACATTTGAGGTGAAATTTCAGCTCACGAGCTACAACTTTTGTTTGTATCACTTTTTCAAATTCGGGGAGCATGTGATCTTTAAAAAGTCAGCAAAACCGACTGTTTTTTCCACTGCACAAAGTCCTTGTGAGGTCCTTCTTTGGATGATTCTTTTGAATACCTCCAAGAGTGAGCTCACCATGGTGCATGCATGCATTCCACATACCCTTGACCTTATTCGGTAGGTCTATAATTGAAGATATTGTTGAGATCATATTGAGGGGTCTAAAAAAAATATGTACATGTCAAATATAAATAATATAGGTGGAAAAAATATAAAAGGGTCAAAATAAATCTCTCATTATAAGTCTACCATAAAAAGATGAATATTTTTGGTGTTCTAATTTATGAGAGTAATAGAGAATAGATGTAGGAAGGAAAAAATCACATCAGTGAAAAAATATACACATAAATAGAACTAGTTTTTTTTGGATTTTTGTTGGGATGGAGTTACACCAAAAATACGAGAAGCTTGCTTGAAATTATTTTTATATAGAATAAAGAGTATGCAAAATGGTAAGAAAAAATATGGTAATGGTGAGTCAATGTACATAGCATAAATAACACACCATAGGTAGAAATATTTAAATAAATACCAAAATAATTATGAAAAATCCTTTTATTTAGGCCCTATATACAATGAAATATTTACACACAAATGGGCCATAATATACTTATAATTTTTATTTTATTTTTTATTTTTTTATTTTTTTGGCTCAACTAGCCCAGTGATTGAGGGTTTTTAAGAAAATATGGGGGAAGTCTCCTAACTCACACACGCCTATGTACAGTGAAATGGTAGGGATAGCCATAGTGTTTAAGTGATTTGATAGGGTGGGTTAACTTACTATGGCAATTACGGAGAGCTGAAAAACGGCTATCATTAGCCCTCCCCCAGGATGATGGTATATTCATGTACCATCATAGAGCATATTTTCCAAAGAGAGTGCTTCATAGTCCTTGACGAGATCTTCATTGTTTGGCCCCTCAGAATTTTTGCTAGAGTTACACTCATGCTTCATGTAACAATACTTACATGAGACAGTGGCCCTTTCACAGATCTTTGGTAGATCCTTTGGTAGAAGGCGACTCAAATAGGGCTTTAAGCGATAACCATTTTCCTTCCTAGAGTGCTCTTTCCCATTCAAGTCCATAAGTTGATAGTAACTTGAATTGAAAGCCTTCTTAACTATGTATGGCCCCTGCCATCTAGTTTCAAATTTGGCATCAAAACGATTATCGAGTTGATTGTCACACCTTAGCACAAGATCTCCTTCATTGATGCCTTTGTCCTTTAGTTTCTTATCGAGCTTCTCCTTCGCCTATGTAGCTTTCCTCTTGTAGCACTCGTATGCTGCTTCTCTTTTCCACTCAAGCTCAGCTAAGGTAAGAAGTCGATCCATCCATGCTTCTTGATCATCTTGTGCTGCATTGCCATGAAGTCGCATTGTTGAAATGTTGAGCTCAATTGGTTGTAAAGCCTCTTGACCATAGACCAAGTGAAATGGTGTGAACTCCGTGGCTTCCCTATATGTGGTTCGATACGCCCACAAGGCACCATCCAAGAAGTCATCCCCCAACTTTGTCTTGTTTTTCACCATCTTTCTAATGATGCCTACAATGACACCATTAGCTTTTTCTACCAAACCATTTGATTGGGGATAGTAGGGTGTACTATGACGATGTAGAATGTGAAGTTCTTCACAGACTTCTGTGAGCAAACCCTTTCTAAACCCTGGACAATTATCAGAAACAATCTCCAAAGATGTGTCAAATCTGCAACAAATGTGAGTGTACACAAACTTGCTAACTGTCTTCTCATTCACTCTTGCCACACTTTGAGCTTCTACCTACCTAGTCATGTAGTCTATGGCCACCAAGATATACAATTTTCCATTTTTAGTCCTGGGCAATGGACCCATAGCATCAATGGCCCATTTTTCAAAAGGACTATTTGCAAGGACTAGCTGACGTGGACCATGTAACAGACGCTTGTTTCCATTAATTTGACAATTGTGGCAGCTTTTACACCAATGTTGAACGTCAATGTGCAAGCTTGGCCAAACATATCCGACAAGCAAAATCTTTTTTGCAGTGAGTTCTTGTGCAAAATAACCACCACACGCTTCCTCATGCAAACCTTTTAGAATGGCTGGGATTTCCTCAATAATTGGTACTCTTCTGCACACTTGATCCTTCCCTCTTTGATAGAGGGATCCTTCTAAGAAGAGATACGCGCTTGCCTTTTTCATGAGTCTCCTCTTCTGAGACTTCGTGAAGTCTTGTGGAAACTCACCCTCCAAAATGTAGCTAATAATGGGAGTCAATGACTCCAATCCCTGGTATCTCGGTTGCTTGACATTTGCTGCCACCATGATGACCTGCACTTCTTTCTCATCACATGTAACTGCTTATTGTGCAAGTAAATCGGCATCTTCATTTTGTTTCCTAGGAATATGATATAGTTGCACTTCTTCAAACTAATTAAACATCCTACGAATGGCATGAACTTTTGTCCTTAGGCATTCATTCTTGCATTCCAAAATGCCTAAAATTTGCTTCACGATGAGAAGTGCATCCCCTTTTACCATGAGACGTTGTATACCTTGGCCAATGCATATCTTTAAACCATGAAGTAGTGTGTCGTATTCTGCTTCATTGTTGCTAGTTGAACCTGGTAGATTGACCTTCTCTTTCATGACCACCTCTCCACTTGGGTTGAGCAATACTAGCCCTCCCCCTGATTTTCCTGTGACTCGTCAAAAAGATCCATCAAAGAACAAGGTAAAAGCATTAGGAATACTTTTAGGTGGTGGCAATGGTAGGGTCTTTACTTCAGGCACCCTGATCTCCTTCTCATGTACCCTATAAGTAAGGATCCCTGCCAATTGTGCATGCACACTATCTTCTACCTTGAAAGAGTATTGGAACTCTTGCAATTTCATAATCCACTTTGAGATCCTAGTGCTAAGATTCATTTGAGATGACACCCAAGGAAACAAATTTTCTGCAGTGAGAATTACAAAAGGTTTTGGTAGCAAGTAGGATCTAAACTTTCTCACCGCAAACATGAGAGAAAGAATCATGAGTTCTGCCTCCATGTAGCCTCTCTCCAAAGCATTCATGACCCTACTAGCAAAGTAGATGGGTTGCATCCGGGTACTATGGGGATCTTGTTGTAGCAAAACCGCTCCAATTCTTTCTTTCCCAACACTAGAGCTAACAAAGAATGTGTACTCCCAACAAGGAGGCATGAGTGTTGGTAGCTCTGACAAGATAACTTTAATGTTACAAAAGTACTCTTCAAGCTCATAAGACCATGCAAATTCTACTTGTTGTGTCAACTTTTGCAAAGGATGAAGCAACTCCAAAGCTAAGCGAATAAAGCGTGACATATACTTCACCTTTTGAATGAATGAGATGACCTCTTTGAGATTCTTGGGTGATGGGAGCTCAATAAGATCCTTTGCCTTTGAAGGATACACCTCAATGCCTTTATAGGAAACCTTGTGACCAAGCAAGATCACTTCATCCTCACCTATGTGACACTTGTCGGGGTTGAGTTGACCTCCCATGTCGTAGAGCTTCTTTAAACCTTCTTCTACCCTTTGTAGATGCAATGATTTTGAGCTATAAATGCAAAAATCATCAATAAAAACCCTAATGGACTTTCCAAAGAATGCTTGAAACAGCATGTTCATGAAGCGTTGGAAAGTTGCAGGAGCATTTGTCAGTCCAAATGGCATGACTCTAAAAGCATAACAACCCCAAGGAGTGATGAAGGTTGTTTTCAACTGATCTTCCAATGCGATACCTATTTGAAAGTAACCCAAGTAGCCATCACACACAATGTACTTCTCATGACCAGCTACTTGATTTAGTATCTCATCTTGAAATGGGAGGGGAAAGTGATCTCTTTTTGTTGCCTCATTGAGTGGACGGTAATCCACGCACACCCTCCACTTGCCGTTCTTCTTGGGAGTGACAACAACAGGAGAGACCCACTTTGAATTCTCCACCGGATAAATGAAACCTGCTGCTAGAAGCTTTCTTACCTCCTTGAGTAAAGCCTGCTCCTTGATGACTCCTAGCCTTTGTAACTTCTGAGCCTTAGGTGTGGCCTCTGCCTTCAACTCAATTTTGTGTTGAACAGCATCTACTCCACGCACTTCGGTGTAGTCTTTAGCAAAAAGCCTAGAAAATTTCCTTAACACACCTTTGAGCTCCTCTCTTTCATCTTTTGTGAGTGTTGTGGATAACATACTTTCTAACATTCTTTCATCTTCCACTTTTTGGTTTTCTTGGGAACCTACCTCTTCCAAACCTGAGCAAGAGGTCTCTTGGTTGTTTGGCTTAAACCTTACCCCCATGACTTCGATGGAAGACTCCTCTTCAGTAATGCTGCCGCTACTTTCTCCTTCTGAAGTATTATCGGTCCAACCTTCCTCCATCTCACTTTGAGATGATTCTTCATGGAGCTCCTCTTGGCGTTGCTCCTTCATGTCAAAGACAACCTTCTTATGATTGTCATTCCTGCAAATTAGCTTTCCACTCTCCCAATCCTGCAAAGCTCGCATTTTCATTAGCCATGGTCTCCCTAGGATAAATGGGTAACCATTTCCTTTGGTAGACATGAGATAGAAATCCACTGCCTTGTTAATGCCAAAGGCCTCCACAGGGACATTTTTACAAATGCCTACGCACCTAGCCTTGCCATTGTTTGCCATTTTGACTTTAATTTCCGGTGTCTCATGGATGTGGATGCCTAGTCTTTGCATGAGTCCTTCTGTCATGATGCAAATTTGTGCACCCCCATCCACTAGACCTTTCCTAACCAATCTTCCTTTGATGTAACAATCTAGCACAGGTGTAATATCCTCATTCATTTCAGTATGTGCAATTTTTACAACAGGCACACTCTCTTTTATCTTTCTCCTAGTGCTAACTGCCTTTGTTAAATCCCTCCTACCTTGTGGGCATAATGCAAGAAACTGAGGTCATGAGATATCAGGACCCTTACCTCTCATGTCTTCCAATAGGTTGTATGGATCCATACCATGTCCAAGAGGGAACTCTTGGAGGTTGATACGACGTCGAGTCCTCTTAGCTTCCTTGGTCTCCTTTGCCTTCTTTTCTTGTCCATGGTCACTTTATGATGTAACACCTTCTTTCTCTTTACCTTTTCCTTGGCCACGCTTAATGCCATTTGCTTCCATGTCAACTTCATTTGAGTTTGTCACCTCTACTACTGAAGCGGTCCGGGGCGGGCAACAAAAAGAGCAACCTCTAGACACCCTTCAAGGCTCCCGTGCTGCTCAATGGGGCTGGGGCACAACACAACACAAACCAAAACAACAAACCCACAGCCAAATCCCAACTACACAAGGGGCACCACTTAGTTTAAGAGCGAACTAGGACGCAAAAGAGGAGAATCGTTAGAGCAACCCACAAACAAGCAAGGAATTTACACTAACCCTAACACCAATGGAGCACTCTCACACACTAAAACACAAGAGAGAGAGAGAGAGAGAGATGGTGTTCGGGTTGCTTTGAAGTGTATCGTTAATGATCAAGCAAACATAAATATATATATGTAAGAAAGAGAGAGAAGGGGGAAGGGGGTGCTTGTTGCACTAATGCCTTCTTACAAATCTGTCATAACCAATCAAAGTGAGATTAGTATTTGTTCAACATAGCCTGAGTAAATTACACCACAACACATCACAAGAAAAAAGCCACCCCAATCACTGTCTTAAGGCCAGGGGAGTCCTCTCCACCCTGTCGCCCTCTTACAGCATGTGGGATTTATGCCTCAATTGATAACAATACCCGGAGACAAGCTATCAAGAACTTAAATAAAACACCAAGACACTTGCACATCATTATTGTCCATGACTTCACGTTGGAAGGGAGACAAGGTATCCATGCTTAGTCCAAATTCACCCTTCTTGATTCAGCAAATGTTGGGCTTACACTAGTAGGAGAAATGATAGATTTCCTACTCTCAATTGAATGATCACTCTCTCTTACAATGGCATAGAGTTCCCTTGCTAATCACCCCTAATACAACACATACATATGCTGAATGCCAATGAGATTCCACTCAAGAGCTCCTTCTCAAGAGGTTGAGCTTGGCTTCTCAAGCTATAGCATAGTGCTCTTTCTTCTCCTTTTTTGTGCTAGCTACACCCTCCTTTTATAGCAATTTTGAAGGCTAGGGTTACCCCTCTAACCATGGTTGGGTTAGATTTTCAGCAATTTACCTAATTTCTTTTTCTTGGGATTATCAAGAAGTTGGTGGGGAAAGAGAGAGGAGAGAAATGGAGGTGATAGAACTTTTCATAGTGGGTTAGTGTTAGTAGAGTTAGTATTAATTTACAAATGGAATTGGATATTTACAATGGGAGTATCCATGTAGGATACAAATAAGGAAGAAAAACTCTTAAGAGGTAAGAAAAGGTGGATTTCTTACAAGGTTGATGCTCCAAGTGTCTTGAGTAGGGCCAATTTTGACGCTTGTTGACGGTCCACTAGCTTTGACGGTACATTTTTTCTCCACTCTTGACCTTCCTTGAGAGACAAGATAATTGAAGCTGAGTAATCAACCACCATGATGCTGTCTTTTAAGAGAAAAGGCTGAATTTTGTGGTTTTTTTATAGATATGGGTAATTTGGAGGAGGAAAAATGAGACTAGGTGGTCAATTTGGAATGGAATTGTGTGTGGGAGGTATGAGTTCACCATGGTTTCTCTTATTCTTCAAGGTTGAGGAGAAGGTGAGTAGGGTGCAGAGAGGAGTAGTGAGAGAGGTGGGGATGATGAGTGGAGAAGTGTGTGTGAAAGAGGAAAATGATAAAGTGGAAGAGGGAGTGTGGCTGCATAGCATGGGAAAACTGGGGTCCACTAATAAAATCATAGCTCATAGCTCGTAGCTCAAAAAAATATGAAAAAATTTGAGGCAAAATTTCAGACCACGAGCTACAACTTTTGTTTGTATCACCTTTTCAAATTCGGAGAGCAAATGAACTTTAAAAATTCAGCAAAACCGACTGTTTTTTTCCACTGCACAAAGTCCTTGTGGGGTCCTTCTTTGGATGATTCTTTTGAATACCTCCAAGAGTGAGCCCTCCATAGTGCATGTATGCATGCCACCTACCCTTGACCTTATTTGGTAGCACTATAATTGAAGATATTGTTGAGATCATGATATAAGTGAATAGTACAACTAAGAAAATCAAATATTGAGGGGTCTAAAAAATATGTACATGTCAAATATAAATAATATAAGTGGAAAAAATATAAAGGGGTCAAAAGAAATCTCTCTCATTATGAGGCTACCATAAAAAGATAAATATTTTTGGTATTCTAACTTTTTGGAAAAAAAACAAAATAGATGTAGGAAGGGAAAAATCACAATGGTGAAAAAATATACACATAAATAAAACTAGTTTTTTTGGATTTTTTTTGGGGTGGAGTTACACCAAATATAAGAGAAGCTTACATGAAAATATTTCTATATGAAATAAAGAGTATGAAAAATGGTAAGAAAAATTGTGGTAATGGTGAGGCAATGTACAGAGCATAAATAACACACACCTAGGTAGAAATATTTAAATAAATACCAAAATAATTATGAAAAAATATTTTATTTAGGCCCTATATACAAAGAAATATTTACATACGCATGGGCCATAATATACTTATATTTTTTATATTTTTTATTTTTTTGGCTCAACTAGCCCAATGACTAGCTAATTGAGGGTTTTTTATTTCAGTAAGGAGATATGGGAAAAGTCCCCTAACTCACACGCGCCTATATACAGTGAAAGGGTGAGGGTAACCACAGTGTTTGAGTGATTTGATAGGGTGAGATAACTCACTATGGCAATTACAGAGAGCCGAAAAACGGCTATCATTAGCCCTCCCCCAGGATGATGGTATATTCATGTACCATCATAAAGAATCTTTTCCAAAGAGAGTGCTTTAGAGTCTTTGACAAGATCTTCATTGTTTGGCCCCTTGAAATTTTTGTTTGTGTTACACTCATGCTTCATGGAACAATACTTACATGAGATAGTTGCCTTTTGCTCTGGTAGATCCTTTGGTAGAAGGCGACTCAAGTAAGGCTTCAAGCGATAGCCGTTTACCTTCCTAGAGTACTCTTTCCCATTCACGTCCATAAGTTGATAGTAACTTGAATTGAAAGCCTTCTTGACTATGTATGGCCCCTGCCATCTTGTTTCAAATTTGGCATCAAAACAATTATCGAGTCGATTGTCATACCTTAGCACAAGATCTCCTTCATTGATGCCTTTGTCCTTCAGTTTCTTGTCAAGCTTCTCCTTTGTCTGTGTGGCTTTCCTCTTATAGCACTCGTATGCTGCTTCTCTTTTCCACTCAAGCTCAGCTAAGGTAAGAAGTCGATCCATCCATGCTTCTTGATCATCTTGTGCTGATTTGCCATGAAGTCGCATTGTTGGAATGTTTAGCTCAATTGGCTGTAAAGCCTCTTGACCATAGACCAAGTGAAATGGTGTGAACTCCATGGCTTCCCTATATGTGGTTCGATACGCCCACAAGGCACCATCCAAGAAGTCATCCCAAGACTTTGTCTTGTTTTTCACCATCTTTCTAATGATGCCTGCAATGACACCATTAGCTTTTTCTACCAAACCATTTGATTGGGGATAGTAGGGTGTACTGTGACGATGTAGAATGTGAAGTTCTTCACAGACTTCTGTGAGCAATCCCTTTCTAAACCCTGGACCATTATCAGAAACAATCTCCAAAGGTGTGCCAAATCTACAACAAATGTGAGTGTAGACGAATTTGCTCACTGTCCTCTCATTTACCTTTGCCACACTTTGTGCTTCCACCCACTTAGTCATATAGTCTACAGCCACTAGAATGTAGAGTTTACCATTTTTTGTCCTAGGCAGAGGACCCATAGCATCAATGCCCCACTTTTCAAAGTGTCCATTTGCAAGCACGATTTGCCTTGGACCATAAATCAATCTTCTATTCCCATTTACCTGACAATTGTGACAACTTTTACACCAATGTTGGACATCCTTATGCAGACTTGGCCAAACATACCCCGCAAGCAAAATCTTCTTTACACTTAATTCTTGGGAAAAATGACCACCACATGCCTCTTCATGCACACCTTTTAGAATGGCTGGAATTTCCGCGATAGTTGGTACTCTTCCGCACACTTTATCCTTCCCTCTTTGATAGAGGGAGCCTTCTAGGAAGAGATACGTGCTTGCCTTCTTCATGAGTCTCCTCTTCTGAGCTTTTGTGAAGTCTGGTGGAAACTCACCTTCCAAAATGTAGCCAATGATGGGAGCCAATGACTCCAATCCCTGGTACCTCGGTTGCTTCACAGCAGCCGCCACCATGATGACCTGCACTTCTTTCTTTACACATCCAACGGCTTGTTGTGCAAGTAAATCAGCATCTTCATTTTGTTTCCTAGGAATATGATATAATTGCACCTCCTCAAATTGATTAAATAGCCTACGGATGGTATGAACTTTGGCCCTTAGTCTTTCATTTTTGCATGCCCAAATGCCTAAAATCTGCTTCACAATGAGAAGTGCATCCCCTTTTACCATGAGACGTTGTATACCATGGCCAATGCATATTTTTAAACCATGAAGTAGTGTGTCATATTTTGCTTCATTGTTGCTAGCTGAACTTGGTAGATTGAACTTCTCTTTCATGACCACCTCTCCACTTGGGTTGAGCAACACTAGCCCTCCCCCTGCTTTTCCTGTGGCTCGACGAAAAGCTCCATCAAAGAACAAGGTAAAAGCATTAGGAATACTTTTTGGTGGTGGCAATGGTAGGGTCTTTACTTCAGGCACCTAATCTCCTTTTCATGCACCCTATAAGTGAGAATCCCTGCCAATTGTGCACGCACACTATCTTCTACCTTGAAAGAGTATTGAAACTCTTGCAACTCCATAATCCACTTTGAGATCCTAGTACTAAGATTCATTTGAGATGACACCCAAGGGAACAAACTCTCTGCAATGAGGATTACAAAAGGTTTTAAGAGCAAGTAGGATCTAAACTTCCTTCTCGCAAACATGAGAGAAAGCATCATGAGTTCTGCCTCCGTGTAGCCTCTCTCTAAAGCATTCATGACCCTACTAGCAAAGTAGATGGGCCGCATCCTGGTACTATAGGGATCTTGTTGTAACAAAACTGCACCAGTTGTTTCTTTCCCAGCACTAGAGCTAACAAAGAATGTGTACTCCCAACAAGGAGGCATGAGTGTTGGTAGCTCTGACAAAATGGCTTTAATGTTACAAAAGTACCCTTCAAGCTCATCAGACCATGCAAATTCTACTTGTTGTGTCAACTTTTGCAAAGGGTGAAGTAACTCCGAGGCTAAGTGAATGAAGCGTGACATATACTTCACCTTTTGAATGAATGAGATGACCTCCTTAAGACTCTTGGGTGATGGTAGCTTAATAAGAGCCTCTGCCTTTGAAGGATCCACTTCAATGCCTTTGTAAGAAACTTTATGACCAAACAAGATTACTTCATCCTCACCTATATGGCACTTGTCGGGGTTGAGTTGACCTCCCATGTCGTAGAGCTTCTTTAAACCTTCTTCTACCCTTTGTAGATGCAATGATTTTGAGCTATAAATACAGAAATCATCAATGAACACCCTAATTGACTTTCCAAAGAATGCTTGAAACACCATATTCATGAAATGTTGGAATGTTGCAGGAGCATTTGTCAGACCAAATGGCATGACTCTAAAAGCATAACAACCCCAAGGAGTGATAAAGGTTGTTTTCAATTGATCCTCCAATGCAATCCCTATTTGAACGTAACCTGAGTAACCATCGCACACAGTGTACTTCTCATGACCAGCTACCTCATTTAGTATCTCATCCTGGAATGGGAGGGGAAAGTGATCTCTTTTTGTTGCCTCATTGAGGGGACGGTAATCCACACACACCCTCCACTTGCCATTTTTTTTAGGAGTGACAACAACAGGAGAGACCCACTCTGAATTCTCCACTGGATAAATGAAACCTGCTGCTAGAAGCTTTCTTACCTCCTTGAGTAGAGCCTGCTCCTTTATAACTCCTAGCCTTCGTAGCTTCTGAGCTTTAGGCGTGGCCTCAGGCTTTAACTCAATCTTGTGTTGAACAACATCTACCGCACGCACGTCGGTGTAGTCTTTAGCAAAAAGCCTACGAAACTTCCTTAGCACACATTTGAACTCCTCTCTTTCATCCTTTGTAAGTGTTGTTGATAGCATACCTTCCAGCATCCCTTCATCTTGAACACCTTCGTTCTCTTGAGGACCTACCTCCTCCAAGCCTTGACAAGAGGTCTCTTGGTTGCTTGGCTTAAACCTTACCCCCATGACTTCGATGGAAGACTCCTCTTCAGTAATGCTGCCGCTACTTTCTTCTTCTGAAGTGCTATCAGTCCAACCTTCTTCCGTCTCACTTTGAGATGATTCTTCATGGAGCTCCTCTTGGCGTTGCTCCTTTATGTCAAAGACAACCTTCTTATGATTTTCGTTCCTGCAAATTAGCTTTCCACTCTCCCAATCCTGCAAAGCTCGCATTTTCATTAGCCATGGTCTCCCTAGGATAAATGGGTAACCATTTCCTTTGGTAGACATGACATAGAAATCCACTGCCTTCTTAATGCCAAAGGCCTCCACAAAAACATTTTTACAAATGCCTACGCACCTAGCCTTGCTATTGTTTGCCATCTTGACCTTAATTTCAGGTGTCTCATGGATGTGCATGCCTAGTTTTTGCATGAGTCCCTCTGTCATGATGCAAATTTGTGCACCCCCATCCACTAGACCTTTCCTAACCAATCTCCCTTTTATGTAACAATCTAGCACAGGTGTAATGTCCTCATTCATTTCAGCTTGTGCAATTTTTACAACAGGCACACTCTCTTTCACCTTTCTCCTAGTGCTAATTGCCCTTGTTAAATCCCTCCTAACTTGTGGACATAATGCAAGAAATTGAGGCCATGAGATATCAGGACCCTTACCCCTCATGTCTTCTAACAGGTTGTATGGAGCCATTCCATGTCCAAGAGGGAAGTCTTGGAGGTTGATACGACGTCGAGTCCTCTTAGCCTCCTTGGTCTCCTTTGCCTTCTTTTCTCGTCCATGGTCACTTTGTGATGTAACTCCTTCTTTCTCCTTACCTTTCCCTCGGCCACGCTTAATGCCATTTGCTTCCATGTCAACCTCTCTTGAATTTGTCACCTCTACCACATGCACGTTTGGGTCTGGCAAAGGTGGAACTCCTTCCACTCCTTGTGGAGGTGGTCTTGCTCCATTTGTCCTTTGTATAAGCCGTGGTTGTTGACTAGTTCCTTCACCTGTATTCATCACTGGGTAATTCAAGTTAGGTCTCCCTGGCTCCCCACGGGGCCAAGGACAATTATACATCCCATGTCCAAACTCACCGCAATTCCAACATTGCAAGACTCTCCTAGTTTGTGGCTCTCTCTCTTCTGACTTCTTTGCTTGTCCCTTTGGACCTACAGCTTGTGCAAGGTGAATTGACAGGCTGCTTATAGATTCATTTAACTTCTCAATCACTTCAGCCGCTACCTCAGGAATCTCCCTAGATGTTGATGCTTGTGACTTACCTTTGGGTCTAAGACCTTCTATTGGAACCTCTCCCCTTAAGCACTTGAGTTTCCTATACTTCTCAGCAGCCCTAGTTTCCGCTACATCAAAAGTAGCAGGTGCACCCGCCTCAACTTTTACCTTAAGGTCAGGAAAGAGTCCGGCTATGAACCTCTCCTTCTTTAAAAATTCTGCACCATCACCAGGGTTAGCAACATTTCGTATCCATAGAGCCCAAAGACGTAGAAACTCTTGCTTGTACAAGTAGTAGTCATCTAAGTCTTTTTGCTTATGAGAAACAATGTCTTGCCATATTTTTTGAGTGTTTTGGGGATCAAAGAAGTATCTCTTGAAATGATTCAAAACTTCCGTGTAATTCCCTTTAACTTCCTCAAGCAACGAATCAAACCAAGTCCTAGCATCTTTCCTAAGGACCACTTCAAACATCTCTACGCGTTCTTGATCAGTTACTATCCTCTTGATACGACAAGACATTTTGAAATTTGCTAAGAATAATTCTGCATCCTCCCCAGGCTCTCCAAAGAAAAGAGGATAACCACTCATTTGCCTAGTTGTATCCATGTTGCTAGTTTTACTCAAAAATTTCTTTTTTTATTTTTTGTGTTGCAAAATCAAATTTCAAAGTAGAATGAAAATGTAAACATCAAAGCTTAGATCGTAGCGAATCAATGGCAAAATGAACGGATTGACTGAAGCATTGATAGCCGCTACTTGCCTAGGTTCAAACATACGACGGAAACCACGTTAAAATTGTAACTTTGTGCCAACTAGTACATGCACGTCTTGTCTAGCCAAAGGAATGAATGTGGGGGCACCAATTTGAGGCGGTCTGGGGCGGGCAACAAGAAGAGTGGCCTCTAAACACCCTTCGAGGCTCCCATGCTGCTCAAATGGGACTGGGGCAAGCACAATCAGAGACCACAACAACCCACAGCCAGAAACGAAACAAGAAAAGGGGCACCACCTAGTTGTAGATGCGAACTAGGACGCACGTGATATCTCCTTGTACTCAAATGCACAAAGAGAGGGGAATGAAAGATAGCCACACACACCAAACACAAACATTCACCACGCCACAGAGAGGTAAAGAGCAAAAATCAACTTGAGCAACTCAGTCTTAGCCTTAAAGACTAGATGCACACAAAGCTTGATGAGAAATAGAGAGACAACACAAAACTTGACCTTGTTGCCAATACAAAAATTGTCTTAGGGTCACAGGAGCCCTCTCACCGAGCACCCTTTTACAATTGACCTTTTAGGCAAACAATTCAACAAGCCCTCAAACCACCAAGCATGAAATGGCACAACAAACTTCAAGGACAATATACCTTCAACCACCTGATGAGCCAACTTATCAAATCAATTTGGAGAGAAGAGTCGTAGTTGCAGCATACAATTGCACCCAAAACTATAAATCTTATTTATGCACAAGAGTAGGCTACAAGTGTGGTGAAGAGTATGGCATACACTCCACTCCTCTAGATGGCATAACTAACTTCAAGCTTCTCCATGCACCTATGTGTAATGATGGAATAGAGCACTCACGATGCACACACTCTACACAACTAGGCTTGAAGAGTGGTGTGTTATGTGTTGAGAATGGTGTGGTGTAGTGTGATCATGTCTCAATTTACAAGGGAGATAAGGGCTCTATTTATAGGTTTTAGAATCCCCGATTAGGATTAGGCCTAATCAAGTTTATTTGAAGGAATAAAAGATTTTTTTTATTTTTTAATGAGGGTGGGTCTCTCTTGTCCTTTGAGTCACATGGATGTGGGCTCAAGGGAAGAGAATTATTGAGGATGATAGGAGAGAGGATTGAGTGAATAATTTGGGAGTGCCTACTCTAGTAGAGGGTGCACTTTACAATAAGGTTAGTGGTTAGTAGTTAGTAATTATCACTAAAAAATATTTACAAAATCATTCACCAAATGGTGAGATATATGATGAGAAAAGTTAGAGAAGGGATGAGCTTGTAAAGTGAGTTTGAAGCTTTGGAGAAGTTGACATTCACCTCTTTACAGCACCGGAAGAAGAAGCAGTCAGCATGGCGAAGCAGCGCGTGTCGATGAAGCTATGTTATTTCAAACCTTGGAAAATTCATGATAAAAGCCTTCATTTGCAGAGGTTATCCTTGGATTTTTGCTGATTTTTTTGAATTTCTTTACAAAGCTTAAGAGAGTATGGTAATATGGACATATATGTAGAGAGAAAGGGGGACACCTAGGGTGTAGAAATGGAGGATGAAGGCTATGGAGGTGTGAGAGATGTGGCAATGGTGAAGAGGGTGAATTAGGACATGGGAGTTGCAGGTTTAGGAGTGGGAAGGAGAGGGAGGAGTGTGTGTGAAAGAGGAAAATGATAAAGTGGAAGAGGGAGTGTGGCTGCATAGCATGGGCAAACTGGGGTCCACCAATAAAATCATAGCTCACAGCTCGTAACTCAAAAAAATATGAAAACATTTGAGGTGAAATTTCAGCTCACGAGCTACAACTTTTGTTTGTATCACCTTTTCAAATTCGGGGAGCATGTGATCTTTAAAAAGTCAGAAAAACCGACTGTTTTTTCCACTGCACAAAGTCCTTGTGAGGTCCTTCTTTGGATGATTCTTTTGAATACCTCCAAGAGTGAGCTCCCCATGGTGCATGCATGCATTCCACATACCCTTGACCTTATTTGGTAGGTTTATAATTGAAGATATTGTTGAGATCATGATATAAGTGAATAATACAACTAAGAAAATCAAATATTGAGGGGTCTAAAAAAAATATGTACATGTCAAATATAAATAATATAGGTGGAAAAAATATAATGGGGTCAAAATAAATCTCTCTCATTATAAGTCTACCATAAAAATATGAATATTTTTGGTGTTCTAATTTATGAGAGTAATAGAGAATAGATGTAGGAAGGAAAAAATCACATTAGTGAAAAAATATACACATAAATAGAACTAGTTTTTTTTGGATTTTTGTTGGGATGGAGTTACACCAAAAATAAGAGAAGCTTGCATGAAATTATTTTTATATGGAATAGAGAGTATGCAAAATGGTAAGGAAAAATATGGTAATGGTGAGTCAATGTACATACCATAAATAACACACCATAGGTAGAAATATTTAAATAAATACCAAAATAATTATGAAAAATCCTTTTATTTAGGCCCTATATACTTATAATTTTTATTTTATTTTATTTTATTTTATTTTATTTTATTTTATTTGGATCAGCTAGCCTAGTGACTAGCTAATTGAGGGTTTTTAAGAAAATATGGGGAAAGTCCCCTAACTCACACACGCCTATGTACAGTGAAATGGTAGGGATAGCCATAGTGTTTAAGTGATTTGATAGGGTGGGTTAACTTACTATGGCAATTACGGAGAGCCGAAAAACGGCTATTAGTAGCAACAGTGATAAAGCAACCAAGGTACCAGGGGATGGAGTCATTGGCTCCCACTGTGAGATACATTTTAGAAGGCGAGTTTTCAAAGGGCTTCACAAAGGCTCAAAAGCAGAGGCTCATTAAGAAGGCGAGTTCATATTTGTTTTTGGAAGGTGCCCTTTACCAAAGGGGAAAAGATCAAGTTTGTAGGAGAATACGAACGACCAAGGAGATTCCAGCCATTCTTGAAGGTTTGCATGAGGAAGCGTGTGGTGGTCATTTTGCACAGGAACTCACTGCAAAAAGTATTTTGCTTGCCGGATATGTTTGGCCAAGCTTGCACATTGATGTTTAACATTGGTGTAAAAGCTGCCACAATTGTCAGATTAATGGAAACAAGCGTCTGTTACATGGTCCACGTCAATTAGTCCTTGCAAATGGTCCATTTGAAAAATGAGGCATTGATGCTATGGGTCCATTGCCCAGGACTAAAAATGGAAAATTGTATATCTTGGTGGCCATAGACTACATGACTAGGTGGGTAGAAGCTCAAAGTTTGGCAAGAGTGAATGAGAGGACAGTTAGCAAGTTTGTGTACAATCACATTTGTTGCAGATTTGGCACACCTTTGAAGATTGTTTCTGATAATGGTCCAGGGTTAGGATGGGCTTGCTCACGGAAGGTTGTGATGAGCTTCACATTCTACATCGGCATAGCACACCCTACTACCCTCAGTCAAATGGTTTGGTAGAGAAGGCTAATGGTATCATTGCAAGAATCATCCGGAAGATAGTAAAGAACAAGACAAAGCTATGGGATGACTTCTTGGATGGAGCATTGTGGTCCTATCGGACTACCTGCAAGGAAGCGACAGAGTTCACACCCTTCCACCTAGTCTATGGTCAGGAAGCTTTGCAACCCATCGAGCTCAACATTCCAACAATGTGACTTCATGGAAAGGTGGCTCAAGGAGAAGAAGCAACATGGGAAGATCGACTTCTTAGCCTCACAGAACTAGAATGGAAACGAGAGGCGGCTTATGAGTGCTATAAAAGAAAGGCTATGCAAATAAAGGACAAGCTCGACAAAAAGGTGAAAGACAAAGGGATCAAGGAAGGAGATTTGGTGCTAAGGTAGATAATCGCCTTGACAATCTCTTTGATGTGAAGTTCAATACAAGATTGGCAGGGACCATACATTGTCAAGAAGATATTCAACTCTAGCTACTATCAACTCATGGATTTGGATGGCAAGGAGAACCCCAAGAAGGTGAATGGGTATCGATTAAAGCCTCACTTGAGTCGAGTTCTACCAGAGGATCTACAAGAGCATGAAACAACTACAATACCATGTAATTCTTTCATCTTGGTACTACAAGATGAAGATTCAACTAAGCCACCAAATATCACGAAGGATCGAAAAACACTCTCATTGGAAGATATGTCTTTTGATGGTACATGAATGTACCATCATCTAGGGGAGGGCTAAATGATAGCCGTTTTTCGGCTCTCATAAAATAATTTAAAGAAGCCTTCACCCCACAAAAACACCCAAGCACAATGACTAGGCTCGCTTTTTCATTATAAATAGTGTGCGTGCGTTTAGGTTTTTATCATATTTTTTATATCAAATCATTGAGCGAGTCATTGGGCTAGGAGACAACAAAAAAAAATTATAATATTACGGTCCTCTTTATATGTAAATATTTTCTATCAAATAAAGGACCTAAGTATAAAGGGTTTTTTCAAAAAAATTGTATTTATATAAATACATATTCCTAGGTGTGCGTTATCAGGCCTAAGTATGCTAGCTTCCATCTCATGTCATTCCTTATACATATTCTACTATCATTCTATCCCTTAAGCTCTACTCACACAAGCCTTGAAAAACCTTTATGTCACTTCATTGTAAAAATTCACCAATAACCTTATCGGCTCCGTCATATTTTTTTTCCATCCCTCCCAGTTACATATTCACAACTACATAGATCTATCTTCAAATAAATTCCATGAATTACTCAAAGTAGAGAATAACTGAGGGTCCCTTCCCTCATGATTTTCCTCCTTTATTTTATATATTGTTTGCCACCATGCATCCCATGTGTCCATTTTTCATGACTAGCTAGCCTATCTTCTTACCCCACAAGTATATATTAATATTTGATACTTATCCTATACCATACATGTGTGCAAGCTCCTTGGCAATATTAGGTCATGGTTGATGTATGGGGGGCTCCCTTGGAAGACTACAAAGGAAAAAGAATCAAATAGTGGCCCACTTCAAGCTTTATTAGGTGCTGCAGGGACAGCTTTTTGCTCGAATTTTGGCACCTTCTTATGATCCGAATTTGAGGATACTTCCAAAAGACAAAACGTAGCTCGTGAGCTGAAGTATTTTCCATAATTTTTTCAAAAAGTTTGAAGTCAAGGGATATTTTACATGAAATTTATCGACTTCAAAACTGCCACCTCATACACCCAAAAAATCTTCCTATTTCTCTCACCCTTCCACACACCTACTCACTCTTACACACTCCTCCCTGTCCTTTCCACTCCCAAACCTGCAACTCCCATGTCCTAATTCACCCTCTTCACCATTGCCACTTCTCTCACACCTCCATAGCCTTCATCCTCCATTTCTACACCCCTAGGTGCTCCCCTTTCCATCTAATGTTGGTTGAGACGTCTGTGTTGGTGGCTTAGTAATGCTAGCCTATTGTGCATTTGTGTGCTCCTCCTCCATGGGATCTTGTGATGATCCCTCATCTTTGTATAGGTCTCAACATCTTTTGTAGACGGTGTATGGTAGCCTGCAACTCTGGCCTTGTCAGGTTGCTCGTACACAAGCCCTTTATGGTCAGTAGTAGCCCCACTCGGCTTGAGGTGGGAGGCGCTGAAATGACTTATTTGAAATTTTTAGGTCATTTGATTCTATGATCCATTTTTTTGTGGTTGTAGCTAGTTCTTGCTTGGGTATCAATGTCAGCAATATTGTTTCTAGCTTCATATAGAGAGATGCATCACTCTCATGATGGTTGTACAAGTTTGGCATTATATAGGTCATTTTGGTCTTTTTCAAACACAGTGAGTACATTTTGTCTCATTTCATTTCTCTCTTTAATTCATCTCTCTCTCTCTCTCTCTCTCTCTCTCTCTCTCTCTCTCTCTCTCTCTCTCTCTCTCTCTCTCTCTCTCTCTCTCTAACCCTACCCTTCTCGCTTGTCGCTTGTCTGCATAGTCAGCCTCCCTCATCTCTACAAAGTCTCCCCCTGGGCCACGGGCAGCCCTATGGAGGGGCGTTAGCTTCTCTCACCAATGTCGTTGCCATCACCAACAATAGAAACAGGAGAGCCTAGCCTTCTCTTGGCGTGCACACCACTCAAGCTTTCAAATGCTGACAACAGCAATTTGCCAAGTGTGACCTAGACGGTCTGCTTTGGCAAGATACATATCCAATCTCCTTGTTGATCGTATCGACCTGGAGACTATCTGCTTCAGTGGTTTGCAGACCCCTCTTTTCAAACATCCACTAGCTTCGACCTTGTTGTCATAGTCGTGACCTCTACAAGTTAAGAGAAGCTATGTGCACATGTTCCCACATAGCAGAGAGTCGAGAAACTCCAATGTCTTCTTTTAACACACCGATGTCCAGCACTCACGAGAGTTTTCTGGCGGTGGAAACTATGTCTAGAAAGGACCCCGCGGCTTGCCAAGAATCAAGGATCACAACCCTAGAGGCTCAGATCCAAGAGCTTATTTTGGAGAATGCCAAACTGAAACAACACTTGAGTAAGCTTCAAGAGACAAAGGCAAAGAGAACAAAACTCTCATTAGGAAAATGATGGGGTGTAGGAGGGCCTCTTTATTTTCCATGAACTTATGGAGGTGATTAACATTTTGACGAATAGGCATATGCCACGGGTGCAAGAATGGTGGGTGTGTAAGAGACGTGCAAGAGCGGTCAAAGGATGCACTTTTCTCCTAAAAGAAGGTGGACAGTTTTATGATTTTTGACCTTCCATAACTCCCACATATGATCTCCAATTAGACCTGAGATCATAGATCTACAATTTATGTGTCAAGCTCTTTCCATAGATATGCTGCATGATATGGTTTTACTTGCTAGATTTCAAATTCCATTTTGGGGGGGAACTTTGAATTCAAATAAACTAGCCATTTTGCCTATTTGAATTCAAAAGATGTCCTTTGATTAATTTCTTAATACAAAAGGTTTAACATCCTTAAACTACCAAATAAAGTGGCCCTCCTAGACTCCTTTCTCTTCCTAATGGCTAGCAAAAACACACAAAGTCGCAGCTTCTCTCACTAAGATAGTCAAGGCAACCAAAAAAGAAGCCCATGAGGTAGCACAAAAGAAGATCAACAACAAAATACAAGCAGCCTTACAAGAATGTTGGCTACAAAAATCCCTTGCTCTCAAAATTAGAACTGAGGGTTCTCCTCACCATGGTGCACCGAGGAGGACACACTAGAAGAAGCCATCACCAAGATCACCAACATGCTTCAACCAATTAACAGCGAGCCCGATAATGTTTCTTGGAGCAACGACACGCATAGGCATGTGCCACCTGGTCAATGCATCCTCACTTTCAAGAACAAGGAAGAACCAACGAGCCTGCTATGACAATCCTACTACCTCACGGGGCAGACTATTGTGGCAATAAAGCCATCATCTAGGAGTTTCAAACTCCCAAGACATGTCCTTCTCCACCTGACCCCCTTAGATTTTGTTTCTTGTTCTTTCCCTTTTTCCCTTGATGTACTCTCAATCCCTAATTGATTTGCATCTAACACCTTAACCTCAAAAGAACAACTGTAATGTTTTGTTTTGGTCCCATGGGTCATATCTAAACTCCGTGGTGGACGACAGTTCAATCTCTCTCTCTCTCTCTCTCTCTCTCTCTCTCTCTCTCTCTCTCTCTCTCTCTCTCTCTCTCTCTCTCTCTCTCTCTCTCTCTCTCTCTCTCTCTCTCTCTCCAAGTAATTATTAACCGTACACACTGTCCTATCTATGTCATAAAAGTTTGGCCATTTCTCGTAGACATTGTACTATTGTATCATTCCTTCCTGATACACACTCTTATAGTAGCTAGGCAATTAAAAAAAATTTCTATGTCTAGCCAATTTTTGCATTATTGTGAGGTCCCAACCCGCTGACACCAAAGTTGATATAGGGTCCTTGCGAGGTCTCTAGGCCTAATAAAAATCGGTGTAGGAAAATCCAGGATATAAAAATTTACCATTAACAATGGCTTGTGTCTATAGCCCTAGAAGAAGACCTAGTTCTGTCTCGGAGCGGGAATGGGATAACATCTTAAAAGTCCAAAACTCTTTCAGCCCTATAACTTCCACAAATTGGGCTTGGGCTAGGGTGTCCTCAATCAACACTTTCTTCTCCCTAACAAATGTGAGGGCATAGCCGCTAGTGGAATCCTCTTCCAAATGAATAGATTTTTAGTGCACGAGGATGGATAGTTACCACCCATCCTTGATTCAAAACCGTAGTCAATCCCCACTTACCACCCCACACTCACACATGATTCTTTTGTTTTTTAATTACTATCACATTGTTTTAACATTTAAAATAATGGTTTCTTTTAACTTTTTGTCACAGTGATTCCTTCAATCAAGTATTAAAGACAACATTGAAAAGCATTCTTTTAGCAAACAAACGTCTTTATACTTAAGTCACGGTATTGTCAATCTAAAACATTGATCATAATAATAACCTTGTCTCAAGACCACCTAAGGGTGAAAAATGACACCCATTCCTTATTCATAATTCAGGGTGGAAACCCATCACCCAAAGTTCGGGGTGCCCATACACCAAACCAATTGCCCGTACCACCGGGTGGCTCCTCTAGTATAAAAAATAGTATCCTAAATTATGTAGAAACATCAAGAGATGACACGAAGTAGAAACTCATCATTCATGAAAATAACTGACTTATCCGTGGCTAGAAATCAATCATTATTCATCAAAATATACCAAGGAGTTAGAAGTGTCTTGAGACAAGCTGTCTTAAGGATGATCAATCATTCTTTCCTAAGTCAGCTAGCATTAACCCAAAACAATTATTTCCTAATTTAGAAACAAATGCACGTTGGTCTCTTAGAAGATGCCTTCTATTTTCAACAAGTTTTCACTTTTTCTAATCCCTTACCCGCTCTGGTACGTATGCAATGTTACTACTTAAAGAAGAACTTAAACTATTCAAAACTGAAATTATAATGAAGACCCACCTAGGACTGGTTGGGCATTTACTGTAGTGTTGGGGCTTGAATTTTGTCATAGTAGGCCTACTACTAGGCCCAACCTCGTCGTCGTCGACGCTCTAGCCCTCTTGGGAGTACTATCCTCATCATCAGATTGATAATTTTCTCAGGTCCTTTTTGATGCCATGACTTCTATCCTTATAAAAAAACTGACGTCTATTTATAAGGTAAATCTTCCAAAACTTGCCTTTACCTTTGTATTCAATCTAATTCCTCTTTTTATCCCAACTAAGGTTAAGTTTGTAGTTCTAGATGGTCCTTTTTTTACCTAGTAATTTCTTATTTTCTTATATAGATAAGATAACTTTATCATAGCTTCCTTAAGAGTTTTCTAAGCTCCCTTAATTTTCCTACAGGTTTTTGCATCTTTTCCCTAATTCTCCCACCTATATTAAACTTGAAATATACTTCTTTTGGTTTAATATTTTTCAGATTCATTAACTCCTAAAGATTGATTTTTCTCAACTTCAAATCTATGGTTTATGCTTCTAATAACTTTTCTATAAACTTTTAACAATATTCTCTGTTTATCCTTATTAAGTTTTAGCCTATAAGATTTTTTGATCGATTATAATTACTTAAAGTAATTAACATATTATACTATAGCTATCACAATTAGATGATAACTTTGATAATTACCTTGTTATTATCCAAGCTAGTTATCTAATTTTCCCTTTTAAGTTTTAGCTAAAATTAATCGACTTTGGCTTAATTAAATAGCTAGTTTAACTTTTTGAACATAAGCTACTTATCACAAATTATTTATGATTTTTACTACCTCTAATAATTATCTGAAAATTATCTAATCTAATTAACTAATTTCCTCCTTTTATTTCTAGCTCAAATCTATTTTGGCTTAATTAAATATCTAGATTAACTTTCTAATCATAAGCTAATTATTACGGCTTACATATAATGTATACTAACTCTAGAAATTATCTTTTAATTATCTAACTTGGTTATATAATTTCTCCCTTTTATTTTCAACTAAAAGCAATCTATATTGGCTTGATTATATATTTAGATTAAGTTTTTGACCATAAGCTAATTATCACGGCTTACTTTTGATGTTTACTAACTCTGATAATTATCTTATATATATAAATTAATTAGCTAATTTCTCTCTTTTATTTTCAAATAAAGTTAATTTGTTTTGGCTTGACTAAATATCTCTACTAACTTTTTGACCATAAGCTAATTATCAAAGCTTACTCATGATGTTTATAAATTTTAATAATTATCTTATTATTATCTAACTTGATTAGATAATTTTCCCATTTTATTTTGAGCTAAACTCAATCTATTTTGGCTTAATAAAATAGCTATATTAAGTTTCTATTAACAAGATAATTCTCTAACTTTGATAATTATCTTTTGATTTGTTAAATTGTTTTATTAAATTTTCCATTTGTTATATAGCTAAACATAGCTAATTTTTGTCTAGATAATTACAAAAATTAATCATAAAATTATGATATAATTTTTGTATCTTGTTAACAATATGATTAAGCTATGATAATTATCCTATAGCTAACTAAGATTTTTTAATATAATTTTCATTAAATAATATCAAAATTAGTCAATTTTAGTCCTAATTAGGATTAATAATTCATTAGATTATCAATCTTTAATAAGACTAAGTAAGAACCTTATAAATACAATATAACAAAGTGTTTAATAATAAAAAATCTAATCTTTTTTAATAAAAAAATAATTTAAAAAATTAGATACCAATGGTTAATTATATAAGATTAACATAATTACCTCGCTTAATCACTTACATTTTTCTCTATTAGTGATTTTTGTGAAGTATCTCTCTCACACGAGAGATTTCTGGCTAGGACTTTGAGTCTGACTATTGTGAAAAACACTAACACTTGAACCCTATGTTGAAGGCATGATTGGTACAGTAGACTCAGAGTCCTATTCCCATAAAGGGGCACAAAATTGAAGTTGTATTGAAAATTCTTAATATCCAAGAGTCATGACATTTTATTCATGTGTGCTTTGATTGTGTGGACAAATGGATTTCATTGCACAAAAATCTTGGTGGTTTGAAAGCACCATGGACATGGCATTGAT
The DNA here is from genome assembly GCF_014529385.1 of Adiantum capillus-veneris. Lineage (NCBI taxonomy): Eukaryota > Viridiplantae > Streptophyta > Polypodiopsida > Polypodiales > Pteridaceae > Adiantum > Adiantum capillus-veneris. The sequence continues at coordinate 115,358,026 of NC_140947.1, read as the reverse complement.
GGTTGGTCAGGACTTCGCCCTTGCACTTGGGTTTTCTTTTTGGCATTTTAATGCTTCTCTCGAATGTAATTCCTTTAGTGCACTAAAGATTGGGAATTTCTTTTTAAACATTGGCAAGCGGCAACTCCATTGCACAATATTTTTGTAGCTTGCAATACTTGGCTATTTAGAGCCATTTGATCTCATTTTATTAAAGCTGCATAACTCTAGCCCTTAGCTCGATCCAAAGTGAAATTTTTTCCACTTGAGCTACAATTAGTTACATTTTTTGAGAGCTTTCAAATATCAAAATTTGTCTGTCAAGAGCCACTTCCTTTCATTAAAAGTTGAGTGATTTATAGCTTACGGCTTGATCTAGATTCAAATTTTCATTTTGAGCTAGTAGCTACTCAATTTTTAATCATGCATATGAGAGATTTCTCAATTGTCAATGTGATTATATAGAAACAGTATCCCTCTCATGTTTTGATATGTATGCATAGATCCTCTATCCATTGAGCATCTTCTGTGTAACCAAAGGCATTTTTTCCCCCTAGGGTTTTTTCCTTTTGGATATTTGCTTTTTTCCTTTCAAATATGTGGCTTGGTTTTCAAATAAATGGTTTTCTGAGCTTGTGTTCTCTTTAATTTTTTCTTTAGGAAGCTTGGTTTGCAAATTAACAAATCAAGGGGCCCATACACAAAATTTGATGCTTTGCTCAAGGATGCTCAAGGAGTAAGAATAGGTGAAATCCTCCCATGCTATGCTCATTTTAATCTCTAAACTCCTCGCATGCATGGATTAAAGTGAATTTTCTTCTAAGTATGGTTCTTGTCAATCCAAAAGCTAAGAATACATGCACTAAAGTTTCAACACTTGTCTTTATGAAATTAAACTCATTAAAGCTTTGACATGCATAGAGTTGAATGTTGTATTTAGAATGATCATATGTTTTAGAGCAATGTGTAAGATGAGAAGGGGGGAGTATATATGATTCTTCCATTTCCTTTCAAGGTCAAATTGTCATTCATGCTCCCATATATTGTCTTCACTATCCAACTCTTCAAGATAGCCAAATGCAACTGGAAAGAGTTCTTTAAACTAGTGGAAAGATTCTTTTGGAAAAAGAATAAAAGACTCATTGCCTTGGCAACGGGCCAAATGGGAATCACTCGCTAGGCCAGTGGAGCTACTCATGCAAAAGCCCAATGTGCCAGATTTGTGGTATCAATCTCAAAGCAAGGGCAAGCATGGGCAATTATGACAAAGGATATTATGGTCAAGGCTAAGCTATTTTCCCAAGGGGGGCAATAAACAGAGATAGAAGTTCATGAAAAAATATTGGCCCCTAGATGGTCTAGCATGAGTCTAGGTGTAGAATAGGTGAGTGGTGTGCAAGTGTACCAAAGCAACAAAGACTCTAGACTGGGGAGAGTTAACTAGATATTTCCAAAACTCCATAAATCATTGATCCCCATGGATTTCCAAAGTACAAGGAGTAGTCTTGAACTCCTTTTGGAGAGAAATATTGTTAACTGAGTCAACGTCAGTTAACAGAAGTTGCTAAAGGTCCAGGCCTTATAGATACATATCGAATATCAATAGGAAGAAGCAATAAAGATTGGAGTTATACATTTTTCACATTTTTCCAAAATGGTCACATATTGTAAATTTCCAAGTTATTCCAATCCATTGTAATATTTTTAATGTGTTACGGGCTCAATGGGAGTTCCAAGCTATAAAGAACAGATCAGTTAGTGTGCCTAGGTAGCAGATTCAGTAAGTGGCATTAGGAAGAGAATGAGGTCTAGGAGGGCCTTTTTATTTGGCAGTTTAAGAAAGTCAAACCTTCAGTATTAAGAAAGTAATCAAAGGACAACTTTTGAATTCAAACAGGAAAAAACGTTGTTGGGCGCATTTCTGACACCCCGTTTTTTGTAAATTTGTACATACGTACATGACACCCGATGTCAAAAAGGGCATGTGGGCTTTCTTTTTGTGGGTTTTTTAGCTTTCTTTAGCAAGCACATGTACATGCACTGCAAGTCGCTAGTCTAGTGACAGCTGTCGGGCTACTATAAGTGCCCGTGGGTGAGTTTTTTGAAGTGAGCCTTGTATATAACTTAAACTCATGTACAAACTTAAAAAAGTTCATCCAAACATCAGAAATTTGCAGGTTTTAGCTCGTTGTGTCTCCTTGGTGCTCTTGGATGCAGTTGTTTTGCCCCGACTAGCCTTCTTTACGTGTAGTCGTGTTGGGACAGCTTTTTGTTCGCGTCAATTTTGCTCATGGCGGCGTATGGAATCAATTTTGGTCATCTTCAGCTTTCTCATCAGTCATTTTTCAAGCTTTAAAGTGGCCCAATTGGAGTTGTGCTCATCAGGTTACGACTAGTTCTCTGCAGGGTTATGGCTATGGCAGCCTAGTGGCAAATTGTGTGCTAACAGAATTGGAGGGCATGTATGTATGAATTGTGCATTTGATGTTGAAGTTGTGGGTTTGTGATGTTTTATTGTGAAAGGAGAGACTCTTGTCTTCATTTGCATTGGTCAGCATGTGCTGTAAATCCGTGCTTTGACAGGGTTTTGCTCCTATGTGACATAGTCTCTTGGGTCGGCGACGGCTAGTAAATTCCCAAGGGTCTACTCCTATTGGACTTGTGGTGTTTCAAAGGGATTTTTCAAAGCTTTTGGTGTCTTTTAGTTCTCTTTCAACGCTCTTAGGTGGCATCACTATAGAGGTGTTCCGGTTTGCTTGTTTCCCAACAGTGTTTTGGTGCCCACCACCGAGGAATCGCTTCAAGTTACCTTCAGTTTACAGGTTTTGAAGACATGGCGTTTAATTTTCCGAAGTTTAGTGGGAAATCAAATGAAATTTCCAAAGCTTTCATTGAGAGAATGGAGTTTGCTTGCCTTCTTGCTGACAAGCAAGACCCAGCGTTGGTGCTACGAATCTTCTATTTCTGTTTGAAGGGAGATGCTAGGGAATGGTTGGAAGGCTACAAAAAGGAGCTACAATCAGCCCAACCTCCTCAATTTATGACTTATGAAATGGTAAGGCATGCTTTTCTTACACACTTTCAACAGGTGGAAGACCCACAAAAGGTATGGCAGTCTATTCAAGGCTTAGTACAAGGTGAAGGCCAAACCATAGAAGACTTTGTGAAGGCATTCAATGCATTGTGGAAAAAGTGGTGTACATCTTTGGGGGCTGAAATTCCTCCAGCCATGTTGAAAAAGGACAGGTTTCTTGCAAGCGTGAGGAGTAACCTACGCTTGAAGGTAGAGCTTAAGCAACCAAGGACCTTTGAGGAGGCAGTTGAAATTGCAAAGAATAAAGAGTGGAAAGCAGAGCGTCTTCATCAACTTGGAATCAATGTCAAGCCAAAGCTTGAAGTGAAAGCGGTAGAGCAACCAAGGGTCCTCATCAGGGAGCCAGGTTATGATCAACAAACTTCTCATGATGTGAATTCCTTTCGCAAGGAGATGCAAGAGGTGGTAGGTCTTATGAAGAATCTTAGTGTGCATATGATGGGAGGTGAAAGAGGTCAAAGCTATGGATATGGACGTGGTTATGGAAGCAATGAGGGTTATCCAGGTGGTAGAGGAAGAGGCATGGCTGGAAGAGGGGATATGTTTCAATGTTACAATTGTGGTGAATGGGGTCATAAAAGCCCTCAATGTGACAAGCCAAAGAGAATGGGTTGCGACATGTTTCCTCTACCTCCACAAATCCCTTCTCGAGCTCAAGATTATGGTATTGAGATTAGGGGGGAAACAGGACAAAGCGGTTTGACAGCTGAAGAGAAGGGCAAAACAAAAGTGGTAAGCATAATTTGTTTGGAGAAGAAAGAGGATGATTTGGGAGCTATGGTCATTACTATAGGTAAAAGGGTTACAAGAGATCATGACATGAGTGATGCAAGTCCCAGCCATAAAAGAGGAAAACAGGTTGAAGCAGGTACAGGTAAAGAGAAGAAGAAGAGAAAGCCCAGGAAATATTACAATACATCTGACTTTCCTTTGGGAGAAGGGCAACCAAATTATAGTTTAAGGGCTGATTTGGTGGGTAGAAAGGCTGATGTTACCTTTGGGCAACTCATGGAGATGTGTCCCAAGTTAAAGAGGCAATGGAAGCACGTAGTCAACCCCATGAAGAAGGAGCCTGCAAGGGGGTCAGTGAGAGTCTTGTCTTTGAATGAGCTACCTGATATATGTCCTACTATGGATGCATGGCATAAGAGGAAGTGCATTGGAGAGGCTTATATTGATGGAGGTGCATAGGTATGTGTTATTACTCAAGCTTGTGTATCAAAGTTGGGACTCAACATGGTGAAGAATTCAGGTTTTTGCATAAAGCTTGCCAACCAATCAAGGGTAAGGTTCTTGGGAGTTATAAATTACTTGGAGGTGGATGTATTTGATGTTAAAGTGCTGGTCAATTTCCATGTTATGCCCGCAGGTATTGGTGTTTTCCCTCTCATCCTTGGAAGACCATGGTTACAGGCAACCAAAGCTATACAAGATTGGGGACATGGTACCATCACTCTCTACAATAGAAGGGGTGATAAGAAGAGGTTTGACATGGCTAGCAAGCAATCTTTGGATGCTGATTTTGATGAGAAAAGTGATGAAGAAGAGTCTTCAAGTGAAGAAGAAGACAATGGGGATGATGGCAGTGAAGTGGAAGATAGCAGCGATAGTGATCTAGATGTTTCCTCCTTGTTTCTTGAAGAAGAGCATGATGAGAAACAAAGATTTCTTGGCCTTATGGAGAATGAGGATATCTCTGATCCTTATGAGAAAATTGAAGAGCTGATGCAACCCAAAGTTCAACCTAATGTCAAACAGGAGCTGATACAAGGTATGTTGTCTCCCGACTTGACTAGTCATGAGAAGGGTGAGTATCTACATATGATACAACAATTTCCCCATTTATTCATCACTTCTTATGAGGAAATTAGAGGCTTTAAGGGAGAGGAAATCCACATTCCAATCAAGGAAGGAGCTCAGCCCATACGCCAAAAGCTAAGGAGAATGGGGCAGGTACAACTTAATGCTTTAAAGGAAGAGGTAGACAAGCTTCTTGAAGTAGGTTTCATATGTCCTATGAGCACTGCAGAATGGGTGAGTCTTGTTGTTGTCACACCCAAGAAGGATGGAAAGTGGAGGATATGTGTTGATTTTAAGCCCCTAAACGCAACCATGAAGAGGGATCCATACCCTCTTCCTTTCATAGATGACATACTTGATTCTATTGCAGGGCATGAGAGGTATAGCGTATGTGATGGATTCTCTGGATATTTTCAGCTCACCTTGGCTTTGGAAGATCGAAAGAAGACCACATTTATCATGCCATGGGGATGCTTTTGTTTTTGTGTGCTTCCGTTTGGTCTTATGAATGGCTGTGCGTGGTATCAAAAGCGCGTCAACAAGGTGTTCTCTCCCTTTCTTGGCAAGTTTGTGAAGGATCTTATTGATGAATTTTGTGTTTATAGCTCTAGAAAGGATCATTGTGTAAAGCTTGGGATGGCATTGAAGCAATATGATGAAAGTGGAGGTCAACTCAACCCAAAAAAGTGTCATCTTGCTCAACCAAGAGTGAAGTTTTTGGGGCATATGATCTCAGAAAATGGGATTGAAGTGGATCTTGACAAAGTGAAGTCTTTGGTGCTCCTCCCATCACCTAAAGATACAAAGCAACTTTCTACTTTTATTCAAAAGGTGAAGTATATGGCAAGGTACATTCCTTTGTCCTCTCAACTTCTTTATCCTCTACAACAAGTAGCAAGGTTGGATCCTCTACAATGGACAAATGAATGTGAAGAGGTTTTTCAAGGTATCAAAGAGGTTCTTGGTTCTCTTCCTGCTATGCAAGCTCCTAATTGGGATAAAGAGTTTTATGTGAATCCATCAGTACGTGAGGATGTTATTGGAGCTATGCTTCTTCAACGAGGTAACAATTCCTACTACATGAAGCCTATCTATTGTGCTAGCAGGGTGAAGCTAGAGGTGGAAAGAGGCTATACTGAGGTGGAGCTCATTATGGTGAGTGTGATTTATGCATGTAGAAGGTTTAGGCACTACCTTCTCCCTAAACCATTCACATTCCTCACTAGCTACACTCTTCTACCTCAATTGGTGAATAACCCTACTTTGTCAAAGAGGCTCATGAAGTGGATTGTGGAGCTACAATAATTCCAATTCTCTTTTCTTTTTGAGAAGAGTACAAGGGCTACATTGGCTAATTTTCTTACCTATAAGGAAATCCCTCTTCTTCTTAAGGAGGATGCAGTGAAGAAGCAACACATGGAAGCTCCTGACATAGACAATGCCTATCTATTGTTTTTTGATGGCTCTTATAGGAAATCGCATGGTGAAGCTTCAGGAGGTGTGGTATTTATGATCCTCAAGGTGCTTTGGTAACTAAAAGGAGTTCGAAGCTTACAGCACAAAGCAACAATGAAGCTGAGTATGCTACTTTGGAGAAAGGTCTCAACCTTTGCCTTAAGCTTGGCATCCGTCGTGTGAGGGTAAGAGGTGATGCTCTTTTAGTGGTTAAGCAAGTACTTGGGGTGTGGAAAAGTAAGAATCCAAGGCTGAAAAATATGTGTTTTCAAGTGAAGAATCTGCTTAAGAATTTTGAAGCTTGGAGTTTAAGGCATGTGGACAGGTCTCAAAATGAAGAAGCACATGGTGCAGCGCAAGCTTCACTTGGGCAATTGTATGGGATAAGGGCTGATTCTCCTCTTTATTTGGGAAGGGAAGCTTTAGAGAGGGAGGAAGAGTTTCTACAAACAGGTATGCTTCCATCAGAGTTGGAGAAGCCAAAAAAGTACGCCTTCCTATGTCGTGCCAAAAGGTATGTGCTACTTGGTGATGCCTTGTATATGAAGGGGGCTGATCTTGTGATGAGAAAAAGTGCCTTGGAAAGAGGAAATTTACAAAATTTTAGAGGAGAATCATGAGGGTTCTTGTGGTGGTCACTTTGCTTCAAAGATCACTTTGCATAAAGTCTTGCAGGAGGGTTATGTGTGGCCAAGTGTTCAACGTGATGTTCATCATTGGTGCAAATCTTGTAAAGAGTGTCAAAGCATGGGAAATAGGGTTCTCAAATCAGAAATTAGATGCACCATTGTGGCTTATGATGTGTTTGAGAAGTGGGGTATTGATGCAATAGGTCCTCTACCTATGACAGCCTAGAGGCAAATGTTACATACTTACTGCTGTTGACTATCTATCCAGGTGGGCCAAAGCTAAAGCTGTTAAGCACATCACGAGTAAAGATGTTTCCTTATTTATATATGAAGATATTTTCTGTAAATTTGGCATGCCATTGGAGTTACTTTCTGATAAGGGTCCAGGTTTCAGGGGAGAGTTGGTGGATTATCTATGTGAGAAGCTTCATGTGCATCGCAGGTTTACTACTCCATATTATCCCCAATGCAATGGCATGAATGAAACGTTTAATGGAGAGCTCATAGGGATGCTTAAAAAGATCACAAGAAACAATGTGAAGACTTGGGATTTAGAGCTACCTTGTGCTCTATGGGCTTACAGGACTGCCATCAAATAAGGTACTGGTTTCTCTCCCTTCCATCTAGTTTTTGGCAAAGAGTCTTTACTTCCTATTGAGATGGAGATACCAGCCTTGAAGATAATGCTAAAGCTTGAAGAAGAGCCCAATGATGCATTCAAGGAAATACTTTTATATTTGCAATGTCTACAATTGGATAGGGTGTTAGCTTTTGAGCATTATGAGCAGGTCTTGAAGAAGAATCAAGCAAAGGCAAATGAGAAGGTAAGGAACAAGGACATCAAGAAGGGTGACATGGTGCTTCGTTACAATAGTAAGCTTGATAGAACTTTTCAAAACAAATTTCAAATCAAGTGGCAGGGTCCTTTCTTGGTCTTAAGCAGGTTTTAAAATGGCACATATCAGCTTGCTGACTTGGATGGTGCCCCACATAAAGCACGTGTGAATGGCTACAGGTTGAAGAAGTATATTGCAAGGTTGATGACTGTTATTGAGGATGAGCCTTCTTTTGAAGAATTTACTGATCGTGTGGCTAATGATGAGGATGAAGTGAAGACTCTCTCACGTGGTTTACAGGATCTCTTTTGTGCTGCTGATCATGAATGATCTAGCAGGCTGGGGTGTGGCAAACTATGTTGGGTGCATTTCTGACACCTCGTTTTTTGTAAATTTGTACATACGGACATTACGCCCGATGTAAAAAAGACATGTGGGCTTTCTTTTTGTGGGTTTTTTAGCTTTCTTTAGCAAGCACATGTACATGCACTGCAAGTCGCTAGTCTAGTGATAGCTGTCGGGCTACTATAAGTGCCCGTGGGTGAGTTTTCTGAAGTGAGCCTTGTATATAACTTAAAATCATGTACAAACTTAAAAAAGTTCATCCAAACATCAGAAATTTGCAGGTTTTAGCTCGTTGTGTCTCCTTGGTGCTCTTGGATGCAGTTGTTTTGCCCCGACTAGCCTTCTTTACATGTAGTCGTGTTGGGACAGCTTTCTGTTCGTGTCAATTTTGCTCATGGCGGCGTATGGAATCAATTTTGGTCATCTTCAGCTTTCTCGCAAGTCATTTTTCAAGCTTTATCTCAAGCTTTAAAGTGCCCCAATTGGAGTTGTGCTCATCAGGTTACGACTAGTTCTCTGCAGGGTTATGGCTATGGCAGCCTAGTGGCAAATTGTGTGCTGACAGAATTGGAGGGCATGTATGTATGAATTGTGGATTTGATGTTGAAGTTTTTGGTTTGTGAATTTTATTGTGAAAGGAGAGGCTCTTGTCTTCATCTGCATTGGTCGGCGTGTGTTGTAAATCCGTGCTTTGATAGGGTTTTGCTCCTATGTCACATAATCTCTTGGGTGGGCAACGGCTAGTAAATTCCCAAGGGTCTACACCTATTGGACTTGTGGTGTTTCAAAGGGATTTTGCAAAGCTTTTGGTGTCTTTTAGTTCTCTTTCAACGCTCTTGGGTGACATCACTATAGAGGTGTTCCTGTTTGTTTGTTTCCCAACAACATCTAGTTTATTTGAATTTAAATATTCTCCCAAAATGGAATTTAAAATCTAGCGGGTAAAACCATATCATGTAGCATATCTATGGAAAGAGCTCAACGTGTAGATTACAGATCTACGATCTCCGCTCAAGTTGGAGATCATATGTGGGAGCTATGGAAGGCCGAATATCATATAATTTTTCACCTCCTTTTTGGGGGGAAAGTACATCCTTTGACCACTCTTACACATCTCTTACACACCCACCATTCTTGCACACATGGCGTAGACCTATTCGTCAAAATGTTAATCCCCTTCATAAGCTCATGGCAAAATAAAGAGGCCCTCATACACCCCATCCTCTTCCTAATAGTGGAGCCCTAAAGGCCTTGGGTCCCTGGACATTGCATATTTTTACCCTAGGTATATAAGGCAGTGTGTAAATGAAATTAGGGTTCTCAAACTCATTTGTTGAGAGCACTCTTTGGTGAGAACTCTTGAGGTATGTGGCTACGGAGTCCTTAAGCTTGTTTTTGCTCATGTGATTTGATTAACACTAATCAATGCTTAGTTCTCTTTCACTATGCCTCTCTCATGCTTCTTGTGATTGCTAATGATGCTTTATTTAGCTAGATCGTAACTAATTAGTTGTTAATCCCTCTCTAATCTTGTGTGATTGCCCTCCTTGCTTGTGTATGTATGTAGGTTTGATTGTAGTGTGGTGCTTGATAGATCTATGCGTGTGTGTTTGTGATTAGTGTGTTGCATGATAGGATTAGTGTTGTGTGCGTCCTGCAACCATTAGTGTGTGTGATTGGGTTCATTGGAGGTGAAGGGAAGTGGATGTGGAGATGGCCAACCATTGTGGCTTATCTCCTTCATAGGCTGAGAAGCTCACCTTGTAGAGTCACCATTCGAGTTGCCATGTTAGCTCACTAATCATGTGTGTTTCCATGTCGTAGTGGGGTAGCTCATTCCTCCGGATTGATAATTTTGTTGGTCATTGGAACCCCCAAATTTGGCGCCGTTTCCAAGGACGATGTCCTACGCTAGTGTAATTATGGCATGATCGGATGTGTTTCCTTACTAATTTCACTTGTGTGTTTATGGTTTTGTGGATTTTGGATGTGTGTGCATGAATCAATGTGTTCATTATTCCCTAATTTGTCACCATATCTTGCCAATTGTGTGTTTACACACTCTAGTTTCACACTAACCCCTTGCTAATTTCACTAATTTTGCTAAGTTACACACTAATTTTCTATCAAGAATTGGAGCTTTCAACCGTCAATCGATCTTCATTGGAAAGGTAATCAAGGTGGTATTCTCAACCTCCCTAGAATCTAAACATGTGTAGAGATTCCATGATGATGCAATGTCAATGCCATGTTGATGCTATGTTAACTGCAATGCAATGTTGATGCTATGATATGCTATGAAAAGGTTTGAATTGTTCATTTTCATGCCGTCGTAATGCTAAAATTTTCCAGATTTGGTGGTGTATGTAATTAACAAGTTCAATTGTTAATTGGTGAGTGTGAGTTGCTAATTGTGTGCCTAATTGATCTAATTGCATGCTTGAATGGTCAATTGCAAATGTGTGTGCACTCTAATTGGTTGTGTGTATGCCTAATTTTAGGTGTGTGTACACTATTTTTCCCTTGTTCGTGCACCTAAAAATCAATGTGTGCTTAATGATTTTTCAGTTAAGATGGTTGATTTGTGTTGTGGTCATGCCCAATTAGAAATTTGTGAAATCACATTGCAACTTTGACAAGATTTACCCATTTATGTACGCACATAAATACAAGTAAAAACTGCCAATTATTAGTGTGTGTGTGTGTGTGTGTGTGTGTGTGTGTGTGTGTGCTCGCGTCTAAAAAGTGCTTAATGTGCATGATTAATTCGATTTTTTATTGCATGTTTGATGTGTGTAATGGATAATTGCTGCATGTTTTAGCTCAAAACAAGGATTTATACACTCCAAATGTGTCAAATTTTGACCTAATTTTGTCGCTAATATTGCCGATTTAATTGCCTAGTTCGGGTTTTATTGATCAAATTATTTGGCAGTTGAATTGATAAGATTCTTATGATTTCATTTGGCAGCACTAATCCGCTACATGTGAAGAATTTTATGAAAAATTAAATATTTCTCGGATAATTTTTACAATTTTTTGGCAATTGTTTTGCTACCAAAATTAATTTTTGCTTAATTCCGTAAAAAATTGATATTGTATGATCTTTACGAGCTGTTTTTTGTGCGTATTTATTGCATCATTTTGAACACATTTGTGCTCTCCGTGATCGAGTTTTGAGAATTTTCTATTTCGAGGGCTAGGTTGATGATTTTGTTAAATTTGACGTTTTTGGTAAAAATTGTTATTTTTAATGTGCTTATGCGTGTTGAAAATGTTTGATTGTGATTGTCGATGATTTTCTAAGATTTTTAAAATTTTTTAGCAATTTTTTAGATTTTCGATTGACTTTTAGCGCTTCGGCAAATTTTCGGGCTAAATTTGGTTTCTTTCGGTTCTCGAGCGTGCCTCTCGGCGCATGAACTCTCCTCGTCAGATAGATCTTTACGGTCTCTTGGGATACTTACAGACGATGTTAAAATAATCTTCTTCTTCCTTCTTCATCTTCTTCCGTCCGCTCTTTCTCGCGTTGGGACGTGTGAACCCACCCCATCACACACACACACACACACTCCCACTCTCACTTTCTCTCCTCCCACTACTAACGATTATTTTCTCTCTCTCTCTCTCCTCCCCACCCCCACTGCTAAAAACGATCATTTTCTCTCTCTCTCCTCCCCACTCTCTCTACTCTATCCACTCCCCATCTCTCTCTTGCTTTCTCTCCCTTTCTCCGATTATTAACATACTCTCACTAACTTTCTCTCTCTTCTCTCTCTCTCTCTCTCTCTCTCTCTCTCTCTCTCTCTCTCTCTCTCTCTCTCTCTCTCTTCCATCGCTCCGTACTACGCGCCCTACAGGTCCCCGCCTTCAATACCTTTTTCACCTCCGTAGTCAGCGCGCCCAGGGCCCCCCTCCGTCTATTTCGCGCCCTCGCATCCTGCAGCCCTCCTTAATAAAGCACATGGGTTGGAGTCGAGGGATTAACGGCCCAAGTGCAATCGCCTGCTGATATTGGCTGGTTAAGATCAAAAATCTAGGCGCCCTTTGTCACGCTCTCTGCTCGAGCCCCCGACCTCCTCCCACAGACGCCCATTCCCTAACTAGCCCGCCTATCACGCATCCAAGCCAAGCTTACGAGCCCTGCGCATCTTAAATCTTGCCCCGTCTGGTCGCGTGGAGCCGACGGCCTTAAAGCCGCCCCGCCCTGCCGAGGGGGTTCCTTGTCGTACATCCCTCGAGTGACACCCCGTGTCACTTATAAACGAGGTCGTGCAGCCCCGCCTTCACTCACGCTCCTCTCATGCCCATCGCCCACAGGTCAATGTTGCGCTGTTGTCCACGGCTGGCAGTGCCAGGTAAGTAAGTAAGGTAATTTATTTTTTATTTTTTGTTGTTTTGTCAATTTAAATAAATAAATTATATATATATATATATATATATATATATATATATATATATATATATATATATATATAAATACAAAAAACCATTTAAACAAAAAAATTGAAAAATTCACAAAAACCCATTTAAAAATAGAAAAGGTTTTTTTAAAACAATAAAAGTCCAAAAATTTAAAAAGGGTTTAGAAAATTACCAAAAAATAGAAAAAACTCATCAAAAATTTACAAAAAAATTGATCTAATAAATCACAAAAATTGTAGAAAATTCATAAAAACTAACAAGAAATCCATAAAAAATCATAAATTGACCAAAAAAATCACAATAAATCATAAAATTCCTAAAACCTTCAAAAAAGTCCATTAAAATTACAAAATTACCAGAAAAAATCCTTAAAAATCAAAACTTTTCCAAAAAATTATTAAAAATTTAAAAAAATACCAAAAAAATTAGTAAATTCAAAATATCACAAAAATTCTAATAAAAATAAAAAGAAAGTTGCCGAAAGAGACAGAAAAGCAGAAAACACGACGTCGGCAAAATCACACACTGCAAACCAAGTAAACCGTGAAAAAGCTAGAACAGTAGAAGAACAACCAAAAAAAGTGAGAAAACAGCCAACTCAAAGCCATGTGCGGCAGACAAATTTATAAATTTATCAAAATCAAGCCAAAAATTGACAAATCATAATAGTAAAACTCATCGAGGCTTAGAATTTCGAGCTAGATTTTGGAAAAATCCTTGGGAATGGGACTTAATCTTTTTGACCAAGAACATCACTGTTTTGACCCAATTTTGGATAGTGCACCCACATTTCAAACAAAGAACGCCAAGGACTAGAAGTCATTGTGCAAATTGAAAACGAGCTAGTGCAATAATTGCATTGCAAATGAGCTTCTAATCAAACGAACAGGGGCACAACTCACATGTGATTGCAGATTAGGCTAGTAAGGGCAACAGAAATTTTGCTAATCAATACCAAAATCTGTTAGGAGAGAGTTTTTACAGAACCAACCGAAATGGACCCGAATCGATCCAAGAGTTCAAGTACAACCGAGCGAGCCAGTAGAAGTGGCAACACAATCACAACTGTAACAAAGCAGATTTATATGGCTACAATGGAGATAAAGTGTTATATGCAGATTCAAAAGGCCATAGATACTTGATGAGCAGAAAAAGTAGCACAGGAGCCAAGATTCTATTGATTAGAGTAATGCCAGATCCAGAGAACTCCCAGATGTTCATAGACTTCAGCAAGTATTGCAAGCTCAAGGATAAAGTGTAGATAGAAGTGCAAAAATTTGACCCAAGTGGTTATCCAGAAATATGCACAAGTCAGCAAAACATACAATTGGTGCATATGCAATCAGAGTCATTGTACATGGATTACAGTGGCTAGATCTACAATCGAAAACCAGCATTGCAAGATCCAACATATCAACCAATAGGAGTCAGTGTAATTGGAGAACCAAGCCAAAGACGGTACAAAGGTCAAGATGGAGCAATCTACAGCTTGATGCTTAGTGTTTTGAAAGAAGATGTCGACAACTTGGTCAGCATAGAAGCAGAAACTTCTCAGCTAGATCTTGACATGACAAAACCAAATGAAATACCACTAGTCATGGCATATTGCTCAGATTGTGGACAAAAATGTGGACATTTTTTTGAAGATCGTCAAAGAAATTCAGACAACAAGGACACATCAGTTGTCAAGCAAGGCAGGAAGCAAATTGGAAATGCAAATCTTGATGTAAGTGCATCTAACTCATCACTTCTAATGCAATCAGATGATTCTGCATTATTGTTAGAAGCACCAATAAAAACACTGCAAGTTCAAAATTAGCATAAAGATGCACAGGCACGTGAAAAGCTTAAAATGGATTCTTTGAACAACAAATTCTTGCATGAATTTGGTCAAGGTGTTCAGATATCACCGAATGTTGAAAAGACTATTAGTTTTGCAAATGATTCTGCATCCATTTCCACAAGTGTGCGATTAATCATTCACAAGTCTAAGGGACACATCCAACACAATGATGCTAGCATTGTATGATACACATAAATAATATGCACACTATGTAGATAAAAAAGGGAAACTGTACAACTTAGTAGGCAAAATTTGGACTCACAAAGGGGCCCTTTAAGGAGTTTGACTTTACCTCTCTCTACCAAAACGGGCGCATGGATAAATTTTTACAAAAAAACTCCAAAGTTGGCAGAGGTTTGACAGTTAGAATGTCCTCTTCAAGCCTCCGTCAACTTTGCAGTTTGTTTGTGCAAAAATTTATCCATGCGCCCGTTTTGGTAGAGAGAGATAAAGTCAAACTCCTTAAAGAGCCCCTTTGTGAGTCCAAATTTTTCCTAATGAAAGGATCAACCAATATTTGAATGGCCTACATACCAGCTCATAGAAGTGCTTCCACTGATAGATGAGCTTCATTTCAGAGGAAAGAATCTATTATAGCTCATCCTCTCTAGAGCTGAAAGATATTACCCGAGTGAACCCAAAAATCTATTCAGAGCCATAAATTCTCCTCAATTGGAAATCTAGCTTCGACGTTGTAACCAGACGAGCATATACTGTGACCAAAACAGTCATAGATAGTTACGAGAGTCTAGCATCTATGATGCCTTGGGTCTTGAAACCATAGAAGCTCATATCAGGGCAAAGATATTTCTATCTACAGCTTGACTTGGGGAATAATTTGTCATGTTTCAAGGAGATACATAGGAAACTATGTAGAAGGTTTACAGATGCTAAACATCAACACTGCTACCCAAAGTGTGACTTCACAATCCTAAAAGGTGGGACTAAACCAGAACCAAACAATTTTGAACACTTATAATAAAACAGGCTATAGTGATCACCCTAGGAAGGGGGGAGCTGTAAATCCATCAAGCTTAGATCTTGTACCAGGAATGGCAATGTCAGTTAGAATCCCTAGAACCTCTAGCCAACAGACTCGTTCAAAGTAGAAACCATTGAAAGATCATATGGTTGTTGGAAGTTTCCAAATGACCCAGATTCCATCAGAATCCACAGACAATTGCTTCTATGAAGATCATCAGGGACAAAATTTTTAGTTGATCTCCGCAAGTCAAAGTCAAAAGCCGACAAATCCAATAGTGTTCAAATAGTTACATGTGACCAAGCTCACATATGCATATCAAGATGCACAAGGTAATGAATATCAGCAAGATCATGACCTTGTAAAACCCCTATGGATGGTAAGACTGAAGTCAAAGACTATCTGAAGATGATGCAAAGCCTCAAGCTGCCAGAACAAGTGACAAAAAAGTCAAAGTCAATGAAAGCTAAAGTCCAGAAGGATACACAAAGGTCACCACCAAAATCTCCTACAAAGAGACAGATTCTGTCAAAAAGTACAATGGATCTTTTAAGGTCAAAGGTTACTCAAATGCAAATAATAATGCTCAACAAATGCAAAAAGATACAATTTTACAGCCAATGGAGTCAACATTCAGTGAAGTAGGTGGTCAAAGAAAAGAAAATGCAGATAAAGCTCAACCAAAGGACACTTCCACAACAAAAGCAACCATTACAGAAAGAAATCTTGAGACGATCAAGTGCAACATTGTTGGTGAGAACGAAGAAAATTTTTCAAGTGAAGTAAAGCTAGATTTTGAGTTAGACAAGAACTTCATGTCTTTTTGCACTTGGAAAAAATGTGGCCAACCACAGCTAGAAGATGCTCCTAAATTTGTGAGCATATCTAGAGACAAACAAGCAGAATGTTGAGGAATCATCTCCAACATCATTGAAGTAATTTCACACATCATCATAGCTCAATTCCATGTGATCACAGCAAAAGATATGCCAGACAATATCATAATGGGAATGCCAATGGCCCAGAAGATGTTAGAGATACAAAATGTAAACAGGAGGCAGTCTTCAAAGACAACAAAGAATGAAGACCAAGACTGATCACCCCCACAGAAGACAGCACAAAGTCCTCAAGCACAGTTAAAATGGAAAGCGGTGCCAAAGCAAAGCTTATTGAAGATGATTCATCTCCATCTAACAGAACTTCAGAAGAACTTTTTAAAAATCAGGTAATAGCAAGTGAAAATCAAACTGATCAAAGGGCAACCACGATAGCCATTGAGCAGAGAATGCCACCAAAGCCATAAGTTAAGAAGAACGGGGTTGCAGACAACCAAGAATAGGTATGGCAAAAGAAACCTTTAATGCCAACTTGGTCCTTCACTAATCCTCTTTTTGAGGATTCAAGCTTATTTTTACCTGAAGAAATGTTTGTAGTAAGCACAAGAATGTAAAGAGTCAAGTTGCCAAGGTGCAAAAAACACTCTTTGGCATAGTCAAAGTCGTTGATCCATAAAATGAGCAAAGCATTAGTCCCAAAGCTTCATGTCTTAATAAACTCTATTCTAAGAGTCATAGTTATTAGGCTTATGCTCAAGCTGTAAGAGTTGAGCTTATCTAAGTTATGTCGCTTATGCTAGATGAGATGAGCATAAGAGTTGAAGTCTATTAACTAGCAAATGGTGGAGTGTCGTAGAGTCCAACACTCATGCACAGTGCACAGTAAGATGAGAGCACATATATATCCTTGTCAATGAAAACCATTCTTAAAGGGGTGCGAGCTTGCAAATCCATGTCGGATGCTTTTATAGCTACACCATCTTTCTGAAGAACCCCCAAAATCCTTCTTGCATAGCATATTGTTTTCCATGCATTTTTTGTGTATGCATAAATAGGATGTCCCATCAACGGACATAAGCATTAGACACTCTTTTTTGCTTCCACCTATGCACCTTGAGTGGACTACAATAGGCAAACCAATGTTCCACCATGCTACCCTCTCATATTTGCTGCCTTTTTAATTCCATATTTATCAGCAAATAATCCCTTGAGTACTTTATTAATATTTCCCATGCTAATAAGTACTCCAATAATACACGTATCCCAAAGGCACTTTTTTCCCACTAGATTTTTTTCCTTTGGTCATCCAGGTATTGGACCCTAATTTAGAACCTCATCATTCTACTTCCCTTGTAGATACTTTTCATAAATAAACAGTAGCCTCATTATTATGCTATTAGAATGAACAAATGTGACATCATGTCTCACATCAGACATATTTGGACCAATGAAGATGTTGTAGCAAATTGCACCTCATCAACAAATCCAACGACAAATGAAGACGATCATCCCATCAACAACCAATCATAAACCTTCCACAGCCTCCACGGACACTTTTCAACAGTGTCCGAGGACGAGCACTAAAATCGGAAGGGAGGAATGTTGACTAAGTCGACGTCAGTTAACAAAAGTTGCTAGAGGTCCAAGCCTTATGGATGCACATCGAGATCAACATGAAACAGTAAAGATTGGAGTTACACATTTTTTTCAAAATAGTCACGTATTGTAAATTCCTAATTTATTTCAAGACATTTTAATATTTTTAATGTGTTACGGGCTTAATGGGAGTTCCAAGATATAAAGAACAGGTCAGTTAGTGTGCCTAGGTAGCAGATTCAGTAAGTGGTGGAGTCTTAAATCCCTTGGGCGCCTGGACATTGCATATTTTTACCCTAGGTATATAAGGTAGTGTGTAAAAGAAATTAGCGTTCTCAAGCTCATTTCTTCAGAGCACTCTTTGGTGAGAGCTCTTGGGGTGTGTGACTATGGAGTCTTTGAGCTTCTCCTTGCTCATGTGACTTGATTAACACTAATCAATGCTTAATTCTCTTTCACTATGCCTCACTCATGCTTCTTGTGATTGCTAATGATGCTTTGATCAGCTAGATCGTAACCAATTAGTCGTTAATCCCTCTCTAATCTTGTGTGATTGCCCTGTCTTGCTTGTGTGTGCATGTAGGTTTGATTGAAGTGTGGTGCTCGATAGATCTATGTGTGTGTGCATGCGATTAGTGTATTGCATGATAGGATTATTGTTGTGGCATCCTGCAATTGTTAGTGTGTGTTATTGGGTTGATTGGAGGTGAGGGGAAGTGGATGTGGATATGGCCAACCATTGTGGCTTAGCTCCTCCGTAGGCTGAGAAGCTCACCTTGTAGAGTCACCATTCGTGTTGCCATGATTACCTCACTAATCGTGTAAGTGTTTCCATGCCCTAGCCGAGTAGCTCATCCCTCCGGATTGATAATTTTTTTGGTCATTGGAGATATGCAACAATGGAACCCCCAACAAATATCTAGAAAGGTTTAGAAAAAAGTTCTCCAATGATTGGTCCATTTTTTGGATGACAGCACTAGAAACTAGAAAGAAGCAAACCAACTCGATACCTAGCTTCACCTAAGTGGCACTGAAATATTGCTGGTGAATAGAATTATTGAAGGGCTGAAAAAATATGTGATACCTATCTTTGAGTCAAACCTTAAGTGGGAAGCATGGTGATGGCAAAAGAACGCACAATTTTATAATCCACAAACCAAGAATATATACCACGCTCTAATATTCAAGGCTGATTGGTTCTCTTCTTGTACAAACAGTGGGGTCGACAATGGACATAAGCAAGATGGATGCCGATAGTAAATAACATTTGGAATTTAGAGTCGTCACCATCTATAAAGATATTATTGTGTAAGGTATTGTTGGGGGCTTTGCTAATAGGCATACAGATAGTGGCCAGAGGTATTCGCTCATAATGGTGTTTGAGGTGAAAAAAGGTAAGTGAGGACCTCTATCACGTGTTGAAGGAGTGTGCTCAATTAGTGGCCTTGCAAGAAAGTTTGAAAATGGGTCCAAAGGAAGGACTTGGAAAATAGGCTTCTACAAGAAAGAATTTTGTTGTGGAGGGATGGATGGTGATGAAAATTCAAGCACTATTAATTTGTGTACATATTTTTAGGTTGTTCTACCTTCAGCATCTTTGGAAGACTAACAACTTTTGGGTGTTTGAAAGTGATTATTCGATGGTTAGATTTACAAAGATCATCCAAGAAATCAGGGAATTTATTATTGACGTTGAGAAAAGGAGAAATTTAGATGAGTGGAATCAAGCCATTATCTCTATCTCTATGGGTAAATGATCATGGATATTGGCTAGCCTAGGTCTAGCCCTTTGTAATACTTGGTGAGTTTGAGTGACACCTCAAGGGTCGTGACGAGCTTGAGACCGCTTTGTACAATTTTCAAGATTTTGATACATTACCCACTCACCATTGTCAGTTTGGCAAGAAAATACAAAAGAATGATCATATGGTTTTTAGGCTAGTAGGTTTATGGACTTGCATTAGCCTAGGGTCCTAATTGATTGTTTATGCTACATGCATAAATCTAATTTTTTAGTTGTTTAACTTCATAATAGTTTAGATATAAATGGACCAAAGAGTGTGTAATTAGTGTTTGTACATGCAAAGTAGCATTGAGGGTCTGGACTAGAATGGGCACACAAATACAAAGTAGGCGTGATAATTACATTGCTTGTGCATTTGTGTGATCAAAAGTTATGAATATGGTGATTAAAGTAGAGGCTATCTTCAATCTCATAATGGGTGCAAAGTGATTAGTAAATAGGTTTGCATGTTTGATTAGAGGGGCCCCTTCCATGGTGTAGACGGCTGGAAGTCACTATGTGGAAACGTCTTCTTAGAAGATGGGCAGCAAACTACTTAGTAATTACTATGGTAATTACTCAGCCAACTACTTAGTAATTGCTATAGTAATTACTACAGTAAATCTGAAGTGTGTAAATAGGGCCCATTACATTGTAATCGGGTTGGAAATTGTTATCACTTGGGTTAGCACTTTGGCTATAATTGTACTTGAGCATCATTGGCAATATTGTTGGCTGTACTTTCTCTCTGTAATCATATTCGCTGTAATGTTGATCTGTAATCCCAATCATGGCATATATTTCAGTTATACTTACTTCTCATCCAGTCTTCTGAATCTGAACCTTATTCCAGTACCTAAGTCTGATTCTTATTTCAGTATCCACATTCCAGTTTAGTCTCTGATTCCTATTCAGTCTGCTGACTGAAATCTTCCCATACTAGTAGCTGAAATCTTTCAACACTGGAATTGGTTGTCTCAAGAGATCAGCTCCAATTCCATTTTGGCGATCATAGTGGCTCGAGCTGAAGCTCGTTGACTGAAAGACTTTTCTCCCGGTTGAAGTTTTTAGCAATGGCACCAAAATACAATCGTGGCCGAAAATCTACCATTCGTGTGGACCCCATTCCTGAGGAGTCAGGAAGAGAGTCTGACCCAAAGCAAGAGAACATGACTGACACTGAGGTTCAGGAGGACCATAGTCAGGCTGATGAGGCGCAGGACTCACAGCACTCCAGTCATTCTCGACGCCGACGGGCAAAACGGGAAGCACGGAAGGCAAAGAGTTCCAAGAGTTCTCTGTCTCGCCAAAGAGATGAGCATACCAAGGGCAGTAAGGGAAGTCACCATACTTCTAGCAGACAAAACAGATAAGACATTGATACTGAGACAGAGACAGAGATTGATTGGGATGCTGACACTGACAATTGCAAGAAGGCTCCCAAGCGTCATTCTGAAGCCAAGAAGAGAAGTGGAGGGATCAGTAGTAATCGAAATGATTACACAGCTTCCCTGAAGATTTCCTTTCCAATATTCAAAGGGGGGAAAAAGGATGATCCAGATGTTCACATACAAGCTTTCGAGCAGTATACTGAACTAAAAAACATTGATGAAGATGATTGGGAGGAATAATTTCCACAAACCTTGAAGGAGGCAGCGAGGAAATGGTATTACCATTACCCTGCATGCCAGCTGAGATCATATAAAAAATTTCTTAAGGCCTTCAGGTTGGAATATTCCGACAATAGAGGGGAAGAGGATATTCTCTGTGAATTAGATAAGATCAAACAGAGGAATTTGTCAGTCCGCAGCTATGTGGAAAAGATAAAAGAGCTAACCAGGCAGTTGCAAGAACCGCCGTCTGAGAAGAGATTGAGGGCATGGTTTCTGAATGGGTTCAGAATCAAGAATCTTAGGGAACAAGAAGTACCAGCCCCTACAAAAAAATTCAATGATCTGGTCCAAAGGGCATTAAAACTGGAACAGCAGGCTAAGAAGGAAAACAGCCACAAGAAGCGAAGGACCAGTAGCAGTAGCTCTGCTACTAAAACTTTTGATTCCAGTGAAATGTCCAGTAGCTCCGAGAGCAGCTCCAATGAACGAGCAAAGGAGAAATCAAAGAAGGGATCATGGACCAAGAAAATTGAAGAGATGGCTAGGCAGATTGCATAAATTAGCCACACAAGACAGCCACTCCGAAAGATGGAGACTTGGTGTTCAAGATGAAAATCCAAGGACCATATCTCCACTGAATGTCCACAATGTACCTACTGCAAGGCCTTTGGTCACCTATGGAATAATTGTGGCATCAGAATTCACCATTTTATGAAAGGGAAGGATCTGTCAGTGGTTACCTACACTGAACGAGTGAAGGTAGAACCAGTCAAAGTAGCTCAAGAGGAGAGACCAGGTACCAGTGGTACTGGTCAAGGACGTGGCAGATACCAACCAGGAATGGGCAAAGGAAGAGGAAGAGGCAATTTCCAGAATAGGAGCATGAATTGCTATACTTGTGGGAAGTATGGCCATTTTGCAGTCCAATGTCCAGATGCACCTCTAACGACTACTACTGAGGCTAAGGCACCAGAGCCAGTCCCAGTCAGGGTGGTTACCAGGAGAAAGGAAGTAGTCATTGAAGAAATCCCAGACATTTCAGAAGTACCAGTCAATCCTAACAGAAGCAAGTGGGCTCAACAGAGGGAAGTTTGGAAGGCCAAAGGTAAAGAAAAGGTGGTAGATGAGTGGCAAGAGCAGCGGGAACTAGCATCTAAAATCATGGAGAATTTAGCTAAGAAGCTGCCAGAACAGCCAAAAAGTTCCGAAGCTAGAGTCATTCACAGGATACCATCCCAATTGACTGATAAAGATCAGTCAGTATCGGCCATGACAGAGAGCATGCTGGCTGTAGGACATGGACTAACTGATGAAATGGGAGTGGATGGAAAGAGTAGAAGCACTGCAAAAGAAGAATGGCAGTATGAAGATACCAGTTCTTCAAGCTCTGAGAGTCAGTCTAACCAAGAGAGAGAAGAAATTCATGTAAAAATTTGTGATAGAATCCAGCAGCTGACTGTAGAGCTGGAGGATATAAGAAAGACCTTGCCTGAGGTAGCCAAATTTATCAGACTGCGCAGGAAGACTGAGGCAGAGGCCAGAACAGTGGACCTGACGGCTGTCCGGGATGATGAAGTTCCACTTATCCAGGTAGACTACAAGGTCAAGAAGCAGTGGGAACCTCTCTCAAGCGTTATCCTGGATGGAGGGGCAGGAGTCAACATAATGGGAGCCCATCTTCAGCAAAGAATGGGTATCACTAATATGAAACCAGCACCATTCAAAGTAAGAATGGCAGATCATAGAGTTCTACAGGCGACGCGTATGATTGAAAACATGCAGATAAGAGTTAGGAGGGAGAAATTTCAAACCAATTTCCTAGTCCTAGATGTGCAAGGAGCATATGGAATGCTACTAGGGCGCCCATGGTTAAGAACAACACATGCTGTTCATGACTATGCAAACCAAACTTTGACCATAGAAGGGGGCCAATGGCAGAATCCAAATCCAGACCAACAATACCAAGAGCTGGAAAAAGGAACTGAGGCCGAAGGAGTTGTGTCAGAAGTACAAAGCCAAGAAAATCGAGCGAATGCTAGCGACTATGAACATATTCCCTTTGGCAGAAATCGACTTGAATGAAGTCTTGCTGAACAAAGAGCAGGCTGACAAGCAAAAGAGACAATTCCCTAATCGGTTTACCGAAGTCAATGCAGGGGAAAGAACAGTTCAACCAACTGGAAGGATGGAGGAACCAGCTGATGCTGGTATAGTAGAGGAACCAGTATGTTCTAAAGAGTACCCACTGGATCAGAATAGTGATTCAGAAATGAATGGACCATCTTGGGACTACGTTGAAGAATCGACCAACCGAAAAGGAGGCGGACCAAACTGGTTGCTCCCAGATGATCACGAAGTAGAAGAGTGGAACCTGGGATCAGAGGGAAATCCCAGAATCATCAAGGTTAACAAGCACCTCAACCCGAAAATTAAGGAAAAAGCACGGAAAATGTTCCAGAACTATAAAGATGTGTTTGCCTGGGAACATACAGATTTGAAGGGAGTAGATCCTGAAGTCTGACAGCACCGAATACCACCGAAACCGGATGCTAGGCCAGTAAGATTACAAAGATATCGGATGAACCCCAACAATGCTAATAAGGTCAAGGAGGAAATTGATCATCTTCTCAAGGTTGGGTTCATTACGGAAGTGGCAAGCATTGATTGGCTATTTCCCATAGTTGTCGTTCCCAAAAAGAATGGGAAATTGAGAGTTTGTGTCGACTATAGGAAACTAAATGCCCAGACCATTAAGGATCCATTTCCCTTACCTTTCATTGATATGTTGCTTGATGAGATTGCAGGATATGAGATGTATAGCTTCATGGATGGTTATAGCGGCTATAACCAGTTACAGATCGCTCCTGAAGATAGAGCCAAGACCACTTTCATCCCTGAGTGGGGAGCTTTCATGTATCTGGTGATGCCTTTTGGCATGTGCAATGCACCAGCTACTTTTCAGCGGTGTATGATGGAGATGTTTAATGAATTTCTTCATCGGTTCCTTGCCATTTTCATGGATGACTTCACTGTCTATTCAGATGAGGAACAACACCTTCTATTCCTAGAGATGGTTTTTAAACGGTGTCAGGAGAAGAGGATTTGTTTGAATCCATTCAAATCTATTTTTCTAGTATGGAAGGGACATCTACTAGGACATGTGGTTTCCCGCAATGGAATAGAGATGGCCAATGACAAAATACAGTGTGTCTAGCAAGCTAAAGCACCCAGAACTGCTTCAGAGTTGAGTTCTTTCTTGGGTTATGTGAATTTCTATAGAAGATTTGTACACAAGTTTGCTTCTCAAGCAATACCACTATATGAGCTTACAAAGAAAACCAGTAAGTTCAACTGGACTGTTGAGTGTGAGGAGAGTTTCCAGAATTTCAAAAAAGCCATTACCAATAAACCAGTCCTTAGGCAACCGAATTGGGATATTATTTTCCACGTACATGTAGATGCTTCAGGATTGGCAATGGGGGCAATATTAGCTCAGCCAGATGGAAGAATAGACTATCCAATTTATTTTGCAAGTCGCAGATTCAGTCAGGCTGAACAAGGCTATACGACTACTGAGAGAGAAGCCCTCGGAATGGTTTTTAGCGCCACAAAGTTCATGCATTACCTGTTGGGAAAGTTATTTCATTTTTATGTGGATCATCAAGCTCTTCTGTTTCTGAATAACAAAGTCATTATTCAAGGCAAGCTGATAAGATGGATGATGTTCCTTATGAAATTTGAATTCAGAATTTTCCATAAGCCTGGCCGAAACCATTGTGGAGCTGATTTTCTTTCAAGAAGTACGGAAGGATATTCACAATCATCCTTGAGAGATAAGCCAGTGGATGCTGATTTATTTCAGTTAGAGGCAGAAGAATCAGTGGATCCTGAATGGTATGATATTTATCAATTCCTTTCCCAAGGTGCCTTTCCAGAGGGTTGGAAGTAGAATCAGAAGAAATCTCTGATCATAAAAAGCCTAAATTTACAATCATAGAAGGATTACTCTATAGACTGGGTGTGGACGGTGTACTTCGACGATGTGTCCCTATGGAAGGAAGAATGCAAGTGATTTCAGAAGCTCATAATGGTGAGTCTGGTGGATACTTTTCCAACGAAGTAACCTACAATAAGATTCTGCAAGCTGGTCTGTGGTGGCAAACACTGATTGATGATGTCATAAGTTTTTGTAAAACTTGTGGAATATGCCAAAGAATGGGCCTACCAACAGCTGCAAATATGACTCCCTTAATGCCAATACAACCACTGGGAGTATTCATGAAATGGGGACTAGATTTTATGGGACCTTTTAAGAAGGTGACTCCCAGGACGAACAAGTACATAGTAATGGCTACTTGTTATGTTACCAAGTGGGTTGAAGCTAAGGCTCTTCCTGACAACAGCCAAGTCAACTGCAAGGTTTCTGTTTGAGAATATTGTCTGCCGATATGGATGTCCAGTAGAGATTGTGACCGATCAAGGAACACATTTTATCAATGACACTATGGAAATCCTACTGGATATACTTTCAGTCAAGCATTGGAAATCTACTCCTTACTATCCCAGATGTAATGGACAAGCTGAAAGTAGCAATAAGACAATAAAGACTATTCTCACTAAGGTGGTGCAAAAGAAACCAGACCAGTGGGATTTGAAACTTCAGACTGCTCTATGGGCTTATAGGACACCTTATAAGGTAACTACTGGAATGACACCATTCAGAATGGTGTATGGTATTGAAGTTGTGGTTCATATGGAGTTTGTAATCCCCAGTCTGAGAATGGCTGTGAAGTATGGATTAGACTTCAACCATAATCTTAAGAAGAGGCTGGATGAACTCATGCAATTGGATGAACTCAGGCAAAGGCCTATATTGGATCAATACATTGTTCAACAACGAAGGAAGCACTAGCATGATCGCCGAATTAAAGTTCGAGAATTCTAGAAAGGAGACTTAGTGCTTCTATATCAGTCTAGACCGGGTCCAAAGAAGCCGAACTTGAAAATTGCCTAGGCAGGACCTTTTGAGGTAGACTGAGCCTTCTCCAATGGCACAGTCAGACTCAAAGATTTATCAGGGTTGATGTTTCCAGGAGTATATAATGGAGCAAAGATCAACCTTTATTATTCAGAGACCAGAGAAACTGAACCGGAACAAGGTACTAAGGAACTGGAGGTTGATGATCAAGAGATACTGGAATCAGACATTTTTGGACTTTTTCATGTACAGCCAGTTATAGGTTCAGAACTAGTACTAGAAGGACCATATCAGGCTGACCTTATAATCAGTACCAGTATGGTCAAGCCAGACTGGAAATCAGTCCAGTACCAGTATGGATACACTTTCCAATTTTTAAGCGCCCAACGATCAAATGGCACGCCAGTGCTAATCATTTCAAGGATGGGTCGCAATCTTGTCCAATGCATGTCTGCCCCATGAGAGCAACGACGCACAAAAGTCTAGGAGCGGCGAGTGGTGGAGCTTTTTTGGCGCAAACGCGTATAACAGTCAAGAGAGTTAGCATTTTTTCTCTTAAATCCCCTGCGCGACGCTTCCCTCCTGTTAATCATTCGCCAATTCCAAGCTCTGAGGTTTCTTTGCTGCAGCCGTAAACTTCGACCTCTGACGAGATAGTTGACTGTTAAATAGTCTTGCCAGCGACACCAGGAAACTGCTTCGACATGACAAGTAAGTCATCTTCTCGTTCACGTGTTTCATCGTCATCAACCTCACAGTGTATGGGTAGAAGGAAACGCTCAGAGAAGATGCAGGAGTCTCTTGAGGAAACCCAGGCCATAGTTGTTGAGGCAAAGGCAAGCCTTCCTATTATCCCATACAGTAAAATCCAACGTTATGTATTTATTGATCAAGCAATGGCTCTGCTAAAACTCTGGGATCTTCGAGTTGTATTGCAAGCCACAAGTATTTCTTTTGATGCAGACATCATCAAGCAAGTTCTTGATTCCTTCGACGCTAAGAATGGCAGTGCCATGGTAAATGGAAGGAAGGTATCAGTAACAATAGAAGCCATAGCATTTGTATTCCGGATGCCCAATGAGCCCAAACCTTCTGTGGCGACTGCGCAGCAAATAAGTATTGCTCTAAAGGAGGATGAAACGGCTAGACGGAAGTGCAATGTAGGTGCTCAAGGAGTTCTAGTAGCAGGATTGGAAGCCTCCACTACTTACAGGTTTGTAGCCGAAGCAGTAAGCCTTAAGAACAACCCAACGTATGTATCCGAAAAATTGTTTGCTATGCTGTTGGCCAAGATTTTGGATCGAGAGGCTCCTATTAATCTTTGCCAAATCTCTCGCACAATGTACTCCAGCAAATTGCCAAGCTAAAATCTCAAACTGTTTTCAAAGCCTGGTATGTTTGGCAATTCCTGTATTGGGCTACTGCAGCAGATGATGATGAGCAGGTAAAGAAGGCTTGGAGTGAGAAGCCAATTTCTGAACAGAAGAACATTGAAATGTCCTCAAACGACGAGGAAACATACAGTCAAACCATTTCGGCCGACCTGAAAAGGAAAGGAATTGCAGAAGAAGCTGGCAGTTCAAAGAAGCCAAAAATTACACTAACAAAAAGCAATGAATTTTTCAAGCAGATAGAAATCCAGGTCAAGGCAGTAACCACTGAGAAAGCTGTAGTGAGTCACACTGAGCAGCAATCTGCTCACAAGACTGTGCATGACCAATCAGTTGTAGAGAATACAGTTGCTACTGGGTCTAGGAAAGATCATGGCAAGCCAGTCACTGTGGAGAAGATAGCAGACCAGTCAGGGGACAAAGGCAAGAGTCAACTGGACAAAGGGAAAGGTCCAGCGTTCTCGACTTTTCCTGGTGGAGTTCCTACAAATACTGGAAACCCTCTGCAACTTGTAAAACAGGATAAGCTGCAGCAAATGCAGACTCAGCTATTGAAAGGGCATCTTCTGCTCAGCAAAGCTGATTATGCAACTCTACCCTATGTGGCTCGAGTGGCAATATATGAGCCTATTGATTCTGATCCAACCACAGTCAAAGACAGATGTTCAGTCCTTATACACTCTTCTTGGAATACCATTGTCAGTTGTATGGGACAACTGATGGAGGCTATTGGATAAGAAGATGAAGTCAAAAATCTCAAAGCTGACTTGGCAGAAGCACAGCATCAGATTGAAACACTCCAGAAAGCCCAGGAAGTGCAGAACATACAACACAGGGTACTGGAAGCTCAATCAAAAAGGACAAATGAGTTGCTAAACAAAAAGATAGTTAAGGTTGAATCTAAAATCATGATCATCAAGAGTCAAAGGAATGAAGCACTGAGAGCTGCCAAGCGAGCTGAAACAATGCTTACGATCAAGCGGGCGGAATTCAGAAAACTGCTAGTGCACCATACAGCTCTGAAGGTTTCTCTGGCTGAAAGATACATCTACAATAGCTTGTCTGAAACTTTAAACCCATAAGGCAATGCTGTTTTCAATTTGGAGAATTTGAAGTCCTTGATGGAAAGTATAGAGAGAGATTTGCAGGATAAGGTGGGTGAGTTCAATAATGCTCTAATGAACCAAGCCATAATGGATTATATTGAGCAGCAGACTTTCCCGAATGAGGAAGAAGAAGACAAAGAAGATGAAGCGGATCAGAAGGAGGATGATCAAGAAGCTGGGAATACAAAGGATGATGATGATGCCCCACCACCATCTCCACCTCCAGGACCTGGTACTGGCAGGACAGGGCCAAATGAAGGAGGCAGTCATAGCCAGACCAGCCAGATCAGAATGAGGTCCAGCCTATCTGATAGATACTTCAATGAAGTAGTATCTTTATTGATCAATACAAATGGTCTTGACATGAAGAATAATGCTGATCACTTGCAGATAGCCTATAGGATGATTGTTCGCACAGTGAATACATGCATCCCTTCTATCTATAATCCTTGATATTTACAAGATTCAGAATCATCTAAAGGATAGAATATAGTCATGAAAGTAGATGAAACTTCTTTGGGTACTCTACCTGAAATTATAGAGTGGCAGGAAGTTCAATTTCCTGCTGAATGGAAATTAAATATTTCCAAGACTCTCATGAATGAAGTTCATCACCCTGAACCTATGAGGATTAAGCGTTTGGGCTCAACAGACCAGTACAAAGTTCTGGGTAAATCAAAGTCAAGGTGAGAACTTGCTTCTGTTCTTGCTCCACCTCAATATCAGACTGCATCAACTAGCTCTGCAGTGTCTTCAAGTAAAGGTCGTCCAAAGCTAATGTGTATACATCCAGAGACCTACAAAGATTTTGAAGGTCTGTTCAGATGCAAGCTTTATAATAGAATAATTCCCACTGACTTTGCTATCAATGGTATTGAATGTCTCACCAAGGAGGCAATCAATGATAAAGACATGTCAACCAGTCAACCATACATCTTTCCTTCTCCGAATTCAAGGTTGCAACCACTAGAGGCTGCTTCCAATTGGCATACCAATGCCATCAAAGAACTGGCTGCTTTGCAATACCAGGTATTATCTAAGCTAGCAATCTTCACTTCACCTCTGTCTCTTGCTAGACCAGTATTCATTCCTGAATCTAAGCCTCAACAACAACCAGTTATCACTTTTGGTGGTACTAGTGAAGACAAACCATTCCCAAGAATGTTTTTTGCAGTTCAACAGGAGTTAGCAATTGAATCTGTCGATCAATTTCCACCTCACATGTCTCCATTTATTGATGAGGATCTCGCTGATGTCTTTGATCCTAATCTTCGTTTGGGGAAAAATGCACAGATACAGACATGGGTACAAAGGCAGCAACTAGGAGAAGAAATTCGTAACATTTTGCCTGAAGATATTAATTGGATTGTCCTACAAGATGACTCTTGTGTCAAATATGATGACATAGAGTTAGATGAAATCGATGTGCAGATGAATCAGTTATCAGCACTGATGAAGAAACCAGAATTATGAACCCTGTCAGTAGAGAGACCGGAAAGATGAAGGTTGAATCGCCCACCTCTTCCTCTACTAGCTTAAAAGGGGTAAGTAAGATTGGGGATATGACCATTCTTGATATAGATGGTCTTACACAGGAAGAGATCTGGAAAGTATTTGAATTTATATATAATTTTGCTCACTATGGCATCTTGTATAAGGAGTTAACTCAGAGACAATCTGTCTCTATGATTGTGGCTGGATTTCAAGGTATGTTGAGAGCATGGTGGGACGATTTGAGTGTTGAAAGTAAAACTTATATCATGCAGGGAGGACCTGAAGGCAGAGAAAACTTTGATAATGTAATATCTTTGTTCTTTGCTGCTCTAGTCATGCAATTCCTAGGATCTACCACCAAGATCCAAGATCGCAACTGAGAGGCCTTCTTTCGCAGTAAGCTCTGTGATCTTACGCAGATAAAGAAAAATCAGCAGCATATGACCCAGCTAACGTACCAGTTTCCAGGTGGCTACTTTAAGACTGAGTACAAGCAATACTATGTAAATTCTTTTCCTGAATCTTTTGCAAATCTAATTAAGGAAAGAATTAAAGCTGCTGGATTTCATATTGATGAAAACATCTCTCTTGCCCAAATCAATTCTTTCATCAATGAAGTTACTGATCTTGAATGTGCTCGATTGAGAGTCAAGCGTGGCATCAAACAGGTCAAAGGATTCAACTCCAGCTTCTGCACCAAGGAAACTAAAGCCCAACAGTTTGGATGCAGGAAGGATGAAGAATGAAAGTGCAAAGTCAAACCACACCGAAATAAGTTTGGCAAAAAGTACAAGGTAGTTAGAAAGAAGAGAAAGCTCAACAAGGAAGAAACACAATAGGTAAAATGCTACATTTGTGGTAAACCTGGTCACATTGCTCCCAATTGCCCAAAGAGGAAGAAAAAATTTGGAAATGATGTGTTAAAAGACAAGTATGAGTATGAAGTCATTTACTTCAATGTCCTACAAAAGAAGGACTTCCCTATCAGGCAATACTCATTATATGACTCGGATGAATCCGACTCTTCTACTGAAGAATCGAGCTCAGAGTCTACCCCTTCTGAAGAACCTGTGTTTTCCGAGGATAGCTTAGCCAATGACAGCTTCACAAAAATGTACAACATGGTAAGGAAACCTTATCCTTTTCCCAGAAATGCTAGATATGATTCTTCTTCTACAGACGAAGGCACAACCAATACAAGTGAAGAATCAGACATATGGCATAAGGATTCTAGGCCTATGAAAATGAATTTGTCAAAGAAGGAACAAAAAAGGTATCATCCATTGCCCTTATTCCGAAGTATGGTCGAACAAACTGCCGACATTGTCAATCAACCAGAATGGAAAAAGTAAATGAATCAGAGATCAACTTCTGGTGGTCACCCATGTTCTACTAGACAACCAACCAGGGCTACTACATATGCATCTGCTTCAAGTTCTGTCCCTTAACAACCACCTATGGAGCCTTCTGCTACTACTGTTCATCGCCATTCGCCTATGGAGTATGCATCAGATTTCATACGGGTATGTAGTAATAATGACAAGGCTATCCTATATGCTATCCAAATGGTGCATCTAGAATGTAAAGGATTAAGCCAGTGCTTACCCTCCATGGAATCTCAGTTAGCCTCTATTGAAGCCAAACTGGATCAGACTTATGCTATTGCCACTAATCTCAATGACTTAGTAGCAATGAATCAGATTGCTACCGAGCCCATTAGTGAATGGGTACCTGATCATATCATCAATGTTTGTGATGTCATTCATTTTGACACCAAATTCAATAAGGCATTCTACTCTAAGGTTTGGATTAAATTTCCTCACATCCCATCATTTCATGTTGATGCATTATGGGATTCCGGATCGGTTATTTCTTATATTAACCAAGCCTTGGTTCCATCTCACTTGGTTGAATTACTACCTTCTTGTATCACAGTTTCTTATGCCAATAATACCAGTGTCCGAATTCAAAAGGTTGTATCTTGTAAGATTGCTATTGGGACAGTCAAGCTTCTCATTACACTATATCTGCACCCTCATCCAAATACTGATCTTACTCTTGGCGCAGATCTAGTCTCTCAGATAACACCTTTTTCAGTTCTACCTGATCTCTCCATACAATTTTCTGTTCGAGATGTTGCTCATCAGGTAAGTACTACACCTCGAGGTAAATTAGTAAATTGCTGCTTATATTGCTTTCATGGATAGAACAGAGTTACAAGGTTAAGGCTAGTGATGGCTAATACAACAGAGCTTCTCAGAACACTAGATAGAAGGCTTATTCCCAGACGCCCTTCTATGAACAAAACCCTTCTTTATATACATGAGGGAGGTTGGGCGTTCGTCGATGCGTGGAAAGATAATGCCGATATTATTGATAGTGGAATACAGCTGTCTTTGTGGAATACAATTGTCTTAGTGCTTGCATAAAGTGGGTAGGTGCAATACATTTGTCAAAAAGGTAACAGTAGTACAACTTGGTAGAAAGGAAGTGGACATTATTCGTATGGACATACATATTCCTGCTGAAAGTAGATGCTGCCGAAAGTAGATGAGTTGAGCTGTCACTAGTGTTGAGTTGTCAAAAGTTGATGAGTTAAGCTGTCACTAGTGTTGAGATGTTACTGTCATCATTCCTCCCCTGTTTTTATTCGCGAGAGTAAATCAGCAATATTATTTTTATGACCCGACACATATTCATAGGAAATATCAAAGTGAATAAGTTTGTAAGACAATCGTAAAATGCGGGTGTTACCCACTTTTCCAGCATTTTTCTCTTCTAAAAACCTTCCAAAGTGCTTAAGGTCACTGCGAAGTGTGAATGGGATTCCCATTAAAAATAAGCGGAAAGCCAAAACTGAATTTACTCCTGCAAGCAGTTCTCGCTAAATTGAATGATACTTGACCTCCGGATCTTTGAAACGTCCAGACGCCCATCGACAGATGACAGAGCCATTCTCTGTTTCCTCACAGAGGATACCACCCCAAGCTTCTTTAGATGCGTCTGAGTATACCACTAAAGGTTTATCAGAGGGAATTTGTATTGGTGGTAAATGAGTACAGACCTTCTTTATTTATTCAACTTCCTTTGTCATTTTGTCAGTCCAGAAGAACTGAGTGCTACGTTCCAGTTCCCTAAAGATGAGCAAATCTTTAGCCAAATGAGGATACTGGGGGGCTATCCATTGCAAGCAGCCAACAAAAGACTAGAGCTGCTTCTTTTCAGTAAAAACCTCAGGAAAACTTTGTAGTTTATTAAGGACATGAGGTTGCATTTTGATACATCCTGAGAAAATCTCCACTCCTAGAAAAGCTACCTGAGATTGACAAAGCTCAATCTTCTTTAAGCTCAGAACAAGTCCAGTGTTTTGCAGTTTCTTTAAGAACAGATGTAAATGTTTGACATGGCTATTGTCATCTTTGGAATATACCAAAATATCGTCAATATACAAAAGTAGGAATTCCCTGCAATCTGCAAAAATGATTTCAATCCTTTCTTGGCATGGAGAGGGAGCAGGTTTAATACCCAAGGGGAGAACATTCCACTCAAACATTCCTTGCGTCACTATAAAACTAGTTTTGTGCCTGTCAGCTAGCTGTATTTTAAATTTCCAAAAACCACTTTTGAGATCGAATTTAGAGAATACTTTACAGCTCTTGATTCTTCGAAGTAGATCATCCTTAAGTGGTAGAGGAAACCTGCGTGGCTCAAGCCAATCATTAATCGGCGTGTAATTCATTACAAGTCGCTTTTTTCCTCTTTTCTATTCAGAGTGGTTATTGACATAAAATGCCTGGCAAGCAAAAGCATTGTTACTGGGAAAAGTTAATCCATTCTTTAGCAACTGTCCAATTTCTTCATTGCAGAGTTTGGTATCCTCTAAAGACATGCTTGGATGGGTTGCTTTCAGTCCTGTAGTAGGAGGGTTTCCAGGGAGAGACACCCAGTACTCTTCTCTATCCCAAAATTCCAAGGGGTTGTCACTAGTATGTAGTGTAAGCAATTCTTTGACTGCTTCCAATTCCTTGGCATCCTTACTTCATTCTGATAGACACCATTGTTCAAATCTTTCTTCTTTCTCAGGATTAGGGAGAGTTAGAATCATCCCCCCTAGAAGAAGAGCACCTCGAGGTTTAGTACTTACCTAATGAGCAACATCTTGAACAGAAAATTGTATGGAGAGATCAGGTAGAGCTGAAAAAGGTGTTATCTGAGAGACTAGATCTGCGCCAAGAGTAAGATCAGTATTTGGATGAGGGTGCAGATATAGTGTAATGAGAAACTTGACTGTCCCAATAGCAATCTTACAAGATACAACCTTTTAAATTTGGCCTCTAGTATCATTGGCATAAGGAACTGTGATACCAGAAGGTAGTAATTCAACCAAGTGAGATGGAACCAAGGCTTGGTTAATATAAGACATAACCGATCCGGAATCCCATAATGCATCACCATGAAATGATGGGATGTGAGGAAATTTAATCCAAACCTCAGAGTAGAATGCCCTATTGAATTTGGTGTCAAAATGAATGACATCACAAAAATTGATGATATGATCAGGTACCCATTCACTAATGGGCTCGGTAGCAATCTCATTCATTGCTACTAAGTCATTGAGATTAATGGCAATAGCATAAGTCTGATCCAGTTTGGCTTCAATAGAGGCTAACTGAGATTCCATGGAGGGTAAGCACTGGTTTAATCCTTTACATTCTAGATGCACCATTTGGATAGCATATAGGATAGCCTTGTCATTCTTACTACATACCCGTATGAAATCTGATGCATACTCCATAGGCGAATGGCGATGAACAGTAGTAGCAGAAGGCTCCATAGGTGGTTGTTAAGGGACAGAACTTGAAGCAGATGCATATGTAGTAGCCCTGGTTGGTTGTCTAGTAGAACGTGGGTGACCACCAGAAGTTGATCTC
This sequence comes from Adiantum capillus-veneris, assembly GCF_014529385.1. Taxonomy (NCBI): domain Eukaryota; kingdom Viridiplantae; phylum Streptophyta; class Polypodiopsida; order Polypodiales; family Pteridaceae; genus Adiantum; species Adiantum capillus-veneris. The sequence continues at coordinate 115,322,910 of NC_140947.1, read as the reverse complement.
TGATTCATTTACTTTTTCCATTCTGGTTGATTGACAATGTCGGCAGTTTGTTCGACCATACTTCGGAATAAGGGCAATGGATGATACCTTTTTTGTTCCTTCTTTGACAGATTCATTTTCATAGGCCTAGAATCCTTATGCCATATGTCTGATTCTTCACTTGTATTGGTTGTGACTTCGTCTGTAGAAGAAGAATCATATCTAGCATTTCTGGGAAAAGGATAAGGTTTCCTTACCATGTTGTACATTTTTGTGAAGCTGTCATTGGCTAAGCTATCCTCGGAAAACACAGGTTCTTCAGAAGGGGTAGACTCTGAGCTCGATTCTTCAGTAGAAGAGTCGGATTCATCCGAGTCATATAATGAGTATTGCCTGATAGGGAAGTCCTTCTTTTGTAGGACATTGCAGTAAATGACTTCATACTCATACCTGTCTTTTAACACAGCATTTCCAAATTTTTTCTTCCTCTTTGGGCAATTGGGAGCAATGTGACCAGGTTTACCACAAATGTAGCATTTTACCTGTTGTCTTTCTTCCTTGTTGAGCTTTGTCTTCTTTCTAACTACCTTGTACTTTTTGCCAAACTTATTTCGGTGTGGTTTGACTTTGCACTTGCATTCTTCAGCCTGCCTGCATCCGAACTGTTGGGCTTTAGTTTCCTTGGTGCAGAAGCTGGAGTTGAATCCTTTGACCTGTTTGATGTCACGCTTGACTCTCAATCGAGCACATTCAAGATCAGTAACTTCATTGATGAAAGAATTGATTTGGGCAAGAGAGATGTTTTCATCAATATGAAATCCAGCAGCTTTAATTCTTTCCTTAATCAGATTTGCAAAAGATTCAGGAAAAGAATTTACATAGTCCTGCTTGTACTCATTCTTAAAGTAGCCACCTGGAAACTGGTACACTAGTTGGGTCATATGCTGCTGATATTTCTTTATCTGCATAAGATCACAGAGCTTACTGCGAAAGAAGGCCTCTCTGTTGCGATCTTGGATCTTGGTGGTAGATCCTAGGAATTGCATGACTAGAGCAGCAAAGAACAAAGATATTACATTATCAAAGTTTTCTCAGCCTTCAGGTCCTCCGTGCATTATATAAATTTTACTTTCAACACTCAAATCGTCCCACCATGCTCTCAACATACCTTGAAATCCAGCCACAATCATAGAGACAGATTGTCTCTGAGTTAACTCCTTATACAAGATGCCATAGTGAGCAGAATTATATATAAATTCAAATAGTTTCCAGATCTCTTCCTGTGTAAGACCATCTATATATCAAGAATGGTCATATCCCCAATCTTACTTACCCCTTTTAAGCTAGTAGAGGAAGAGGTGGGCGATTCTACCTTTATCTTTTTGGTCTCTCTACTGACAGGGTTCATAATTCTGGTTTCTTCATCTGTGCTGATAACTGATTCATCTTCAGAAGATGCTGTCAGGTCTAAATATCTGTGGTATCTGCATATCCATTTCATCTAACTCTATGTCATCATATTTGACACAAGAGTCATCTTGTAGGACAATCCAATCAATATCTTCAGGCAAAATGTTACGAATTTCTTCTCCTAGTTGCTGCCTTTGTACCCATGTCTGTATCTGTGCATTTTTCCCCCAACGAAGATTAGGATCAAAGCCATCAGCGAGATCCTCATCAATAAATGGAGACATGTGAGGTGGAAATTGATCGACAGATTCAATTGCTAACTCCTGTTGAACTACAGAAAACATTCTTGGGAATGTTTTGTCTTCACTAGTACCACCAAAAGTGATAACTAGTTGTTGTTGAAGCTTAGATTCAGGAATGAATACTAGTCTAGCAAGAGACAGAGGTGAAGTGAAGATTGCTAGCTTAGATAATACCTGGTATTGCAAAGCAGCCAGTTTTTTGATGGCATTGGTATGACAATTGGAAGGATCCTCTAGTGGTTGCAACCTTGAATTCGGAGAAGGCAAGATGTATGGTTGACTGGTTGACATGTCTTTATCATTGATTGCCTCCTTGGTGAGACATTCAATACCATTGATAGCAAAGTCAGTGGCAATTATTCTGTTGCAAAGCTTGCATCTTAACAAACCTTCAAAATCTTTGTAGGTCTCTGGATGTATACACATTAGCTTTGGACGACCTTTACTTGAAGACACTGCAGAGCTAGTTGATGCAGCCTCATATTGAGGTGGAGCAAGAACAAAAGCAAGTTCTCGCCTTGACTTTGATTTACCTAGAACTTTGTACTGGTCTGTTGAGGCCAAACACTTAATCCTCATAGGTTCAGGGTGATGAACTTCATTCATGAGAGTCTTGGAAATATTTAATTTCCATTCAACAGGAAATTGAACTTCCTGCCACTTTATCATTTCAGGTAGAGTACCCAAAGTAGTTTCATCTACTTTCATGACTATATTCTGTCCTTTAGATGATTCTGAATCTTGTAAATATCCAGGATTATAGACAGAAGGGATGCATGTAGTCACTGTGCGAACAATCATCCTATAGGCTATCTGTAGGTGATCAGCATTATTCTTCATGTCAAGACCATTTGTCTTGATCAATAAAGATACTACTTCATTGAATTATCTATCAGATAGGCTGCAGGGGAAATTAGGGAATAATTCTATATATATAGGACCATTGGACAGGCTTCCTTGTAAGATGTTGATTGTTTGATCATTAAAATTCTTGTGTCTAGTGTCTAGTAAAGCTCCTATACAAGACACATTCAGACCCTTACGGAAGAGAGGTATTATACCTACTGCTATATACCCTATATGCACAAACTGGTGGTTTCTTTTTAAAGCCTTTTCTCTAAATTCTGCTAGCTCTTCGAACAGATGGATGACATGATCATCATTATCACTGTCCTTGATGCTAAGCTTTCCATGAGTCTCATGGTACAAACTATTTGCTGATAAAGAAAAGAGTTTGTTGTGTCTATATACTTGTTTAGCAATTACTGCGAATAAACTCCATCTAGCTTAAGGAGTAGATTCCTCAACTTAGATATTGTCTGTGAGCAGCTTCTTGAATGAAGAGATAATCATGGCCATTGTTGGAGGAAGGTTGGGAGGTAGAGGTTTCTTCGGGTGTAACTTGATAGCCGAGCTTGAATTGAAATTCTCTAGGTAACCTTATGAATGTCTGCGTCTAAACGGCTCCTTGCCTAAGCGACTGCGACTGTTAAGGTTTACTAATTTCAATGATGATGCTCTTGGCGAATCGAGTAAGTTACTTGGTAAGAGAAGAAACTATTACTTTCCTTTTTCATACAGAAACCATAAATGACTGGCTCTGATACCAATAAGATAGCGCGGAATACTCAGGAAAATATAAACACAGACAAGCTCAGGAATTAATACTCTTCTTAGCAAAGATGAGGCGCAAATGTATACAGATGAACAGACACAGTTCAAAGACCTTACAAACACAGGTGAGCAAGATAGAAAGAAGTAAATTACTGCTTATATTGCTTTCATGGATAGAACAGAGTTACAAGGTTAAGGCTAGTGATGGCTAATACAAGAAAGCTTCTCAGAACACTAGATAGAAGGCTTATTCCCCGACGCCCTTCTATGAACAAAACCCTTCTTTATATACATAAGGTAGGTTGGGCGTTCGTCAATGCGTGGAAAGATAATGCTGATATTATTGATAGTGGAATACAGTTGTCTTTGTGGAATACAATTGTCTTAGTGCTTGCATAAAGTGGGTAGGTGCAATACATTTGCAAAAAGGTAACAGTAGTACAACTTGGTAGAAAGGAACTGGACATTATTCGTATGCACATACATATTCCATCCGAAAGTAGATGCTGTCGAAAGTAGATGAGTTGAGCTGTCACTAGTGTTGAGTTGTCAAAAGTGGATGAGTTGAGCTCTCACTAGTGTTGAGTTTTCACTGCGAAGTGTGAATGGGATTCCCATTAACAATAAGAGGAAAGCCAAAACTGAATTTACTCCTGCAAGCAGTTCTCGGTGAATTGAATGATACTTGACCTCCGGATCTTTGAAACGTCCAAACGCCCATCGACAGATGACAGGGCCATTCTCTGTTTCCTCACAGAGGGTACCACCCCAAGCTTCTTCATATGCATCTGAGTATACCACTAAAGGTTTATCAGAGGGAATTTTTAGTGGTGGTAAATGACTACAGACCTTCTTTATTTGTTGAACTGCCTTTCTCATTTGGTCAGTCCAGAAGAACAGAGTGTTGCGTTCCAGTTCCTTAAAGATGAGCAAATCTTTAGCCAAATGAGGATACTGGGGGGCTATCCATTGCAAGCAGCCAACAAAAGACTGGAGCTGCTTCTTTTCAGTAAAAACCTCAGGAAAACTTTGTAGTTTATTAAGGACATGAGGTTGCATTTTGATACATCCCGAGAAAATCTCCACTCCTAGAAAAGCTACCTGAGATTGATGAAGCTCAATCTTCTTTAAGCTCAGAACAATTCCAATGTTTTGCAGTTTCTTTAAGAACAGATGTAAATGTTTGACATGGCTATTGACATCTTTGGAATATACCAAAATATCGTCAATATACAAAAGTAGGAATTCCCTGCAATCTGCAAAAATGATTTCAATCCTTTCTTGGCATAGATAGGGAGCAGGTTTAATGCTGACGGGAGTAAAGCGAACCCCGAACCCCGACGGCCTCTAAAACACCGGGGACCGAATGGCGCGCCTCGAGCCTGTCATGGTAAAGCAAACAGGGGGCACCACCTAGCTTCAGCGGCTAGGACGCAAACAACACACCACCATAACAAAGTTTTCATCCAAGAGAGATGGATGCTTGGGAGTAATGATGGAAAGGAAATGGAATGAGATCAAGTGAGAGGGAGAGAGAGAGAGAGAGAGAGAGAGAGAGAGAGGGAGTGAGGGAGGGGGTATAGCGGCTTAGTACTTAGGCATCGCAAAAGGATGGCGAATCCGCACACCCTTCACACATACACAAGCTCACTCCAAAACACAAGACTAGGTGGCGATTCCGCACACCTCACATGGGCAAAACATTGCAAGAAAACATACTCACAAAACCTCAAGCTTTATTTAGAGAATTAGGCGATAAAATGGGGAGCATAAGGTAGGGGAATGAGAAGGGAGAGAGTGGTAGAGCACATGGCGGATAGGTGGGAGTTGATGGCGAAGACTCGCACGAGGATTATGGCCATCATCCTTCATTTAGTTGCCCTTCATCTTCCATATCCAAGGGTGTAGAGGTCATGCTCAAGACAAGCATGGTGATTGCGGTGATGGTGATGGTGATGGTGATGGTGATGGTGATGGTGATGGTGTGGGTGTGTGTGTGTGCACTAGGCACACACAGTGCATAGTGTGTTCTTTGGTGATGTTGTGTGTGTCTTTAGTGTGATGGTGACCCCTCTTTATATAGGGGAGGAGGGGGGAGAAATTCTAGAATTTAGAAACTAAGAAATCATTTTCTACATAGGCCATGTGACTGTGGGCCCCACTTGTCTGGCTGTGTGTATATGTGCCAGAACAGCAGTCTCATGAGAGAGAGACTAAGAGAGAGAGATGGGTTGATGAAAAAAAGTGAGAGGTGACATGGAGAATAAAGTAATTACAAGAGGGGAGAGAGGGGAGTGTGTTCAGAGGTGAATCTGTGTGCAGATGTGTGTGAACACAAGAAAAATCAGGTAACCACCGGGTGGGGATGGGTCTGTAGGCACCTTTTTTAGTGAAACTGAGTGTGTGTGAGTGTGGGGGAGGTTATTTAGCTACAAGACAAGAGACATGGCGCCCTTTAGAGAGAGGGGGGGGTATTTGGGTCATGGGATATGATAGGAGAGAGAAAGAGGGGGTGGGGTATACTATTTTGGAAGATAGGGTAAGTTGCATGTGAGTTAGGGTGCATTATTGGTGAGTTATGATGCATTATTGGTGAGAGGTGGGGTAGCTTGAGGGGAGAGAGAAAGGAGAAAGGACAAGGGGAAGAGAGAGGGGGTTGACCTTTTTAGTGGAGGAGAGGAAAAGGGACACACGGCGGGGCATCAGTGAAGAAAAAGGAGGCAAGGTGGGGATGGGCTGCCCCGCAGGCATGAGGTGGCCTATTTTACCTTTCTCATATATTTACATAATCATGCTTTATTTTTTCCTTACTTTTCCAATGCCTTTTATCACTCCCTCCCTAAGAGGAGGTTTTCATGGGGTGGGGACGAGAGAAGAGGGGTATGGGAGCTTGGCTTGTGAAAAGCCCCCATCATTAGCCCTCCCCTTTTGGCTAGAGGCATTCATGTCTCTAGCTCTGTTTCTTCTTCCGCTTAGCTGTAGGATCCGATATCGAGTTGCCTTCTGAACTAGCCATTCAATTTGGCCATTGGTGAGATTTCTGGGATATGCATGAATCTGTAACAGGTCCGAGTGATAACTTGTTCCTTGGAATAGTGTCGGTTGATTAAAGGGGAATCCCATGGCTTCCAGAACTTTGTGCCAGTGTCCTCCTGGATCCCAAGTGAAAAATAGGATCATTGTCTGCAGTGTCCGAACAATAAAATTTGCATGCCAAATTGGACCAAATTTGTAACCACCAGTAGCGAGAGGGGAAATGAGCATCTTGGCTCCTGCAAAGACAGAGCTGAAAATTATGATTCCCTAGAGTGTACCAAGAATCCACCATATATGGCCGCCTTGTTGGTGTGGTGAGCTCAAGTTGTCTTCAGAATCCTGCTTACTGCCATGACTAGAAAAAACTGCAAGCATATCATGCTTCTTTTGGGTGTGCTCAAACATGTCAGCTTCCTTTACTGATGCTAATAGCAAGCCACCTACCTTGCGGCTTAAATACAAGTGTAATCCACTTACCTTTCTCCAAAGAGAGGATGCACTATTTGTAAAAAATTGTACCAAATTGTGAAGGAGGTCTTCATTATTGCATTCTATCAGGCTTTTGTCTATCCATGGCTCCTTTGCTCTTATCTCCATGCTGATCTTCTCTCTATATGTTATAGCGGCTAGCCATAGGGATAGGTCTGATGCATCCCGTGCAAACACAATGCTGTGTTGTGGAGGAGTTTGGAACATCCTTAAAAGGTTGGCAGCATATTGATCATCAAACTTACTCTAAACACCCTCACATAAATTGGAGGCATTACCCATCTCCAAGTTTATAACACCCTTCAGTAGACTAGAGGCATTACCCATCTCTAAGTCTATAACACTACACAATAAATTCTTGCTCAGCTGCCAAGCCTCTGGAGAAATATCCAACTCCAAACCTTGAGTCATACTTACCTCTTCGTTATGGTCCTCATGTGAAACTGCCTTGATGCAAGATTCCTTTAGCTTGCTACACTGTCCTGGGTCCATGCTGGTGCACAGGCTTTCGTTTTCAAAGCCCTCCCCTTTGCTTGATATGTTGCCCACCTTCTGCAAAGCCTTGCTAGCAGGCTGGTCTTCCTCTTCTCTTATATCTTTCATGCCCTTTGCATTCCTCTTACTCTGACGAGGCCTAATCAACACTTTACACCTTCTTATCCTTACTGCCCAATGTTGTCGATTCATCGCTTTGGTGCCTATTTCATTCAAGGTTAAAGATGTACTCACATTTGTAACACAATTTTCTTGACTTACCTCCCCCACCTGGGTAGCATCTTTTGATTCTTTAACCTCTTGTTCCACTGCATGAGTTCTTTGAATAGTCCTCTTACTTGATCCTTCTTCTGTTACACTCATCTTGACCTCTTCTACAAGACCAATGATACTTGGTGTGCGGGTACCAATTGGTGGTGGGCGTAGGATGATTGTAAGTGGTGATTGTGGTGGTGGTTGCATTGGTGACTGGTGTCGAATTGGTGTGGCCAGCTGTGGTTGCACCGCTGGTGGTGTGATTTGAACATGTGGGATTGGTTTCCTGAGTGGCGATGGTCTTGCTCTTGGTGGAGAGATATGATTCTGTCTCCCCCCTCTATTGAAATTCCGCCTCCTCGGGTGTGGGCAGTAGTACATTCCACGGCCATCTTCCCCGTAGTTGTAACACTGGTACTTAGGGTTTAGCCTTCGTTGTCCTCTTCCTTGTTCTGGGTTCCTTCCAGGTGTATGCCCTTGCTGTACCAGATGCACAGATAAACTCTCTAGTTGGGTGGTGATACGACTCAGCAGATCTTGCTCTTCTGATGTCTTCTGCGGTTGGACTCTATGATTGGCTGTTGCAGTCACTGGGGTTGGTTGTATCGAGCTTGTTTCCTCTGACTCGTTTACTCTTGCTTGCATGCGTAGCTTCTTGTCTTTAAGGCGGGCTACTTCGACTGCCAACTCATATGTTGCAGGAAACCTTCCCTTCACCTTCTCTCTAAGCAACGACCATAGACCAGCAATGAAACGGTCCTTCTTTAGGAAATTAGGCGCTCCTTCACCTTCCTCCAGCGAGGCAACCCATCTCTCCCATAAATCCACAAATTTGGACTCGTAGGTGGCATACTCCAGCAGGCCTCCCTGCTTTAATTCTGTCAGTAACTGCCATAGCCTCTCCGAGGTTGTGCCTCCACCAAACCTCTTTACAAAAGTAGCCATTAACACATCCCATGCATTCTTGGTGGCATGGGGCAATGCATTATACTAGGACTTGGCCTCTACTTTCATCAGTAGAGGAAAAATTCTAAGTCGTGAAGCATCGTCATCTTTGTTGGAGACGATACAAGCAATGTCGAAATCATCCAAAAAGTCGGTGGTGAGATCCTCTCCCTTCTTTCCACTGAACGTGGGGAAAGAAACACTTGCCATGGTAGTGACTCAGGAAATTACAAACCTCTTTTTTTCTTTTTTTTTACATTACATTAACAGTGCGGCTCATAGCAGCTTTTTTACAAGGGTGGGTGGATAGGTTAAAACAAGATAAAGATAGAAACATTAAAGGAATGATGGTAATCTAATATGGGAAAAATGATAGGGTTCAGGAAATTGAGGATTTCTCCTAGTACCGCCGCACCGAATAGGTATACAATCTTCTGTTGGTAGAAGACTTTCCTATCTACATAGATATTCACATGCATATGCTGCAAGAATCTGAACAGGAATGCCGTTGGCCCGTTTTCCATCATGCACAGAGGATGAAATACTTACTTATACTCTTACCGTGCCAGTGTTGATGAGTCGGCACATCCACAAGAGGTCGTCGCCTTTCATGGGCTCTACCTTTACTTCATTGCTCAGAACGTACGGGGTGATGGCGACGCGTCTGACCACTCCCAGCCTCTTGGCTAACAACAATTGCAGGTAATTTCCGTAGTCGGCGTGTTGCATGAATTCTACTCCATTCAGTTGCAACTCGTCCCCAGCCCATTGGGTTTCTCCCGTGGTAGAGAGCTTCTTCAGGATAAGTTGTACAGGGAGAGGAGGAAGATCCTCCACTCTCTTTCCAAAACAGCGAGAGCAGTAGCCGAACCACTCTTCTCTAGGACATGGGAATCTTCTTACCACTTCTTCTTCCGGATTGTCGAAGTGGATTAGTAGCACTCGCATGCGTCGTGAAAATCGGTAGGCGACCTTTCGCCGCTTAGCTTCGGATGACTTCCTCTTTGGCAAACTGGGTACAACCCGGCTTTCTGAGCTTGAAGCACTTGCTTGGCCAGATGCTTCTCCCTTCGGGGTCATGTGTTTCCAGACTGGCTTATCTTCTCCTTGCCTTTGGCTCGAGCAGCCCCTTTAGGCCACTTTGGAGTTATAACTTTGACTGTAGTTTCTTTAGGGAAAAGAGGTCTCACCGTTTGCTTCCCTTCCTTGATGTGAATGACTTTTTTGCGATGAATGTCGATGTAGATGACTTCGGCCCTTTCGCTGCCTTCGTTGTTGGCACTCATTGACAGTGTGCCTTGGTTGACAACAGTGATGGCACTTCACCGACCTCCCACCTGATGCTCTCAATTTATAGTTAGAACGAGCGACACGAGATGGAGACTTTACCTCTTGAATTCCAACGACACTGCAGTCTGGCAGTAGCACCTCAATGAAGGCAGCTAGTGCCTCCGTCTCCTCTTCTTCCGTCCTCCAGTTAGAAAATTCCTTCAGCCATTCATCCATGATTGATAGTGGGCGTCACTTTCAGCATTGTAAACTGAAGGGTCTTAGAAAGCGCTCCTCAGTGGGGGCACCAAATGACGGGAGCAAAGCCAACCCCGACGGCCTCTAAAACACCGGGGACCGAATGGCGCGCCTCGAGCCTGTCATGGTAAAGCAAACAGGGGGCACCACCTAGCTTCAGCGGCTAGGACGCAAACAACACACCACCATAACAAAGTTTTCATCCAAGAGAGATGGATGCTTGGGAGTAATGATGAAAAGGAAAGGGAATGAGATCAAGTGAGAGAGAGAGAGAGAGAGAGAGAGAGTGAGGGAGGGGGTATAGCGGCTTAGTACTTAGGCATCACAAAAGGATGGCGAATCCGCACACCCTTCACACATACACAAGCTCACTCCAAAACACAAGACTAGGTGGCGATTCCGCACACCTCACATGGGCAAAACATTGCAAGAAAACATACTCACAAAACCTCAAGCTTTATTTAGAGAATTAGGCGATGAAATGGGGAGCATAAGGTAGGGGAATGAGAAGGGAGAGAGTGGTAGAGCACATGGCGGATAGGTGGGAGTTGATGGCGAAGACTCGCACGAGGATTATGGCCATCATCCTTCATTTAGTTGCCCTTCATCTTCCATAGCCAAGGGTGTAGAGGTCATGCTCAAGACAAGCATGGTGATTGCGGTGATGGTGATGGTGTGGGTGTGTGTGTGTGCACTAGGCACACACAGTGCATAGTGTGTTCTTTGGTGATGTTGTGTGTGTCTTTAGTGTGATGGTGACCCCTCTTTATAAAGGGGAGGAGGGGGGAGAAATTCTAGAATTTAGAAATGAAGAAATCATTATCTACATAGGCCATGTGACTGTGGGCCCCACTTGTCTAGCTGTGTGTATATGTGCCAGAACAGCAGTCTCATGAGAGAGAGACTAAGAGAGAGAGATGGGTTGATGAAAAAAAGTGAGAGGTGACATGGAGAATAAAGTAATTACAAGAGGGGAGAGAGGGGAGAGAGGGGAGTGTGTTCAGAGGTGAATCTGTGTGCAGATGTGTGTGAACACAAGAAAAATCAGGTAACCACCGGGCGGGGATGGGTCTGTAGGCACCTTTTTCAGTGAAACTGAGTGTGTGTGAGTGTGGGGGAGGTTATTTAGCTACAATACAAGAGACATGGCGCCCTTTAGAGAGAGGGGGGGGTATTTGGGTCATGGGATATGATAGGAGAGAGAAAGAGGGGGTGGGGTATACTATTTTGGAAGATAGGGTAAGTTGCATGTGAGTTAGGGTGCATTATTGGTGAGTTAGAATGCATTATTGGTGAGAGGTGGGGTAGCTTGAGGGGAGAGAGAAAGGAGAAAGGACAAGGGGAAGAGAGAGGGGGTTGACCTTTTGAGTGGAGGAGAGAAAAAGGGACACACGGCGGGGCATTAGTGAAGAAAAAGGAGGCAAGGTGGGGATGGGCTGCCCCGCAGGCATGAGGTGGCCTATTTTACCTTTCTCATATATTTACATAATCATACTTTATTTTTTCCTTACTTTTCAATGCCTTTTATCACTCCCTCCCTAAGAGGAGGTTTTCATGGGGTGGGGACGAGAGAAGAGGGGTATGGGAGCTTGGCTTCTGAAAAGCCCCCATCAATGCCCATGGGTAGAACATTCCACTCAAACATTCCTTGTGGCACTATAAAACTAGTTTTGTGCCTGTTAGCTGGATGTATTTTAAATTGCCAAAAACCACTTTTGAGATTGAATTTAGAGAATAATTTACAGCTCTTGATTCTTCAAAGCATATCATCCTTAAGTGGTAGAGGAAACCTGCGTGGCTCAAGCCAATCATTAATCGGCTTGTAATTGATTACAAGTTTATTTTTTCCTCTTTTCTAATCAGAGTGGTTATTGACATAAAATGCCTGGCAAGCAAAAGCATTGTTACTAGGAGAAATTAATCCATTCTTTAGCAACTGTCCAATTTCTTCATTGCAGAGTTTGGTATTTTCGGCAGCATCTACTTTCGACAGGAATATGTATGTACATACGAATAATGTCCACTTCCTTTCTAACAAGTTGTACTATTGTTACCTTTTTGACAAATGTATTGCACCTACCCACTTTATGCAAGCACTAAGACAGTTGTATTCCACAAAGACAGTTGTATTCCACTATCAATAATATCCGCATTATCTTTCCACGCGTCGACGAACGCCCAACCTCCCTCATGTATATAAAGAAGGGTTTTGTTCATAGAAGGGCGTCTGGGAATAAGCCTTCTATCTAGTGTTCTGAGAAGCTCTGTTGTATTAGCCATCACTAGCCTTAACCTTGTAACTCTGTTCTATCCATGAAAGCAATATAAGTAGCAGTTTACTAATTTCTATCTTGCTCAATTGTGTTAGTAAGGTCCTTGAACTGTGTCTGTTCATCTGTATACATTTGCGCCTCATCTTTGCTAAGAAGAGTATTAATTCCTGAGCTTGTCTGTGTTTATATTTTCCTGAGTATTCCGCGCTATCTAATTGGTATCAGAGCCAGTCATTTATCGTTTCTGTATGAAAAAGGAAAGTAATAGTTTCTTCTCTTACCAAGTAACTTACTCGATTCGCCAAGAGCATCATCATTGAAATTAGTAAACCTTAAGAGTCGCAGTCGCTTAGGCAAGGAGCCGTTTAGACGCAGACATTCATAAGGTTACCTAGAGAATTTCAATTCAAGCTCGGCTATCAAGTTACACCGAAGAAACCTCTACCTCCCAACCTTCCTCCAGCAATGGCCATGATTATCTCTTCATTCAAGAAGCTGCTCACAGACAGTATCGAAGTTGAGGAATCTACTCCTCAAGCTAGATGGAGTTTACCCGCAGTAATTGCTAAACAGGTATATAGACACAACAAACTCTTTTCTTTATCAGCAAATACTTTGTACCATGAGACTCATGGAAAGCTTAGCATCAAGGACAGTGATAATGATGATCATGTCATCCATCTGTTCGAAGAGCTAGCAGAATTCAGAGAAAAGGCTTTAAAAAGAAACCACCAGTTTGTGCATATAGGGTATATAGCAGTAGGTATAATACCTCTCTTCCGTAAGGGTCTGAATGTGTCTTGTATAGGAGCTTTACTAGACACTAGACACAAGAATTTTAATGATCAAACAATCAGCATCTTACAAGGAAGCATGTCCAATGGTCCTATATATATAGAATGCTTCCCTAATTTCCCCTGCAACCTATCTGATAGATAATTCAATGAAGTAGTATCTTTATTGATCAAGACAAATGGTCTTGACATGAAGAATAATGCTGATCACCTACAGATAGCCTATAGGATGATTGTTTGCACAGTGACTACGTGCATCCCTTCTGTCTATAATCCTGGATATTTACAAGATTCAAAATCATCTAAAGGACAGAATATAGTCATGAAAGTAGATGAAACTACTTTGGGTACTCTACCTGAAATGATAGAGTGGCAGGAAGTTCAATTTCTTGCTGAATGGAAATTAAATATTTCCAAGACTCTCATGAATGAAGTTCATCACCCTGAACCTATGAGGATTAAGTGTTTAGCCTGAACAGACCAGTACAAAGTTCCAGGTAAATCAAAGTCAAGGCGAGAACTTGCTTTTGTTCTTGCTCCACCTCAATATGAGGCTGCATCAACTAGCTCTGCAGTGTCTTCAAGTAAAGGTCGTCCAAAGCTAATGTGTATACATCCAGAGACCTACAAAGATTTTGAAGGTCTGTTAAGACGCAAGCTTTGCAACAGAATAATTGCCACTGACTTTGCTATCAATGGTATTGAATGTCTCACCAAGGAGGCAATCAATGATAAAGACATGTCAACCAGTCAACCATACATCTTGCCTTCTCCGAATTCAAGGTTGCAACCACTAGAGGATGCTTCCAATTGGCATACCAATGCCATCAAAGAACTAGCTGCTTTGCAATACCAGGTATTATCTAAGCTAGAAATCTTCACTTCACCTCTGTCTCTTGCTAGACTAGTATTCATTCCTCAATCTAAGCTTCAACAACAACCAATTATCACTTTTGGTGGTACTAGTGAAGACAAAACATTACCAAGAGTGTTTTCTGCAGTTCAATAGGAGTTAGCAATTGAATCTGTCGATCAGTTTCCACCTCACATGTCTCCATTTATTGACGAGGATCTCGTTGATGGCTTTGATCCTAATCTTCATTGGGGGAAAAATGCACAGATACAGACATGGGTACAAAGGCAGCAACTAGGAGAAGAAATTCGTAACATTTTGCCTGAAGAAATTGTTTGGATTGTCCTACAAGATGACTCTTGTGTCAAATATGATGACATAGAGTTAGATGAAATAGATATGCAGATACCACAGATATTTAGACCTGACAGCATCTTCTGAAGATGAATCAGTTATCAGCACAGATGAAGAAACCAGAATTATGAACCCTGTCAGTAGAGAGACCAAAAAGATAAAGGTAGAATCGCCCACCTCTTCCTCTACTAGCTTAAAAGGGGTAAGTAAGATTGGGGATATGACCATTCTTGATATATAGATGGTCTTACACAGGAAGAGATCTGGAAACTATTTGAATTTATATATAATTCTGCTCACTATGGCATCTTGTATAAGGAGTTAACTCAGAGACAATCTGTCTCTATGATTGTGGCTGGATTTCAACGTATGTTGAGAGCATGGTGGGACGATTTGAGTGTTGAAAGTAAAACTTATATAATGCAGGGAGGACCTGAAGGCTGAGAAAACTTTGATAATGTAATATCTTTGTTCTTTGCTGCTCTAGTCATGCAATTCCGAGGATCTACCACCAAGAGCCAAGATCACAACATAGAGGCCTTATTTCGCAGTAAGCTCTGTGATCTTACGTAGATAAAGAAAAATCAGCAGCATATGACCCAGCTAATGTACCAGTTTCCAGGTGGCTACTTTAAGACTGAGTACAAGCAATACTATGTAAATTCTTTTCCTGAATCTTTTGCAAATCTGATTAAGGAAAGAATTAAAGCTGCTGGATTGCATATTGATGAAAACATCTCTCTTGCCCAAATCAATTCTTTCATCAATGAAGTTACTGATCTTGACTGTGCTCCATTGAGAGTCAAGCGTGACATCAAACAGGTCAAAGGATTCAACTCCAGCTTCTGCACCAAGGAAACTAAAGCCCAACAGTTCGGATGCAGGCAGGCTGAAGAATGCAAGTGCAAAGTCAAACCACACCGAAATAAGTTTGGCAAAAAGTACAAGGTAGTTAGAAAGAAGACAAAGCTCAACAAGGAAGAAAGACAACAGGTAAAATGCTACATTTGTGGTAAACCTGGTCACATTGCTCCCAATTGCCCAAAGAGGAAGAAAAAATTTGGAAATGCTGTGTTAAAAGACAAGTATGAGTATGAAGTCATTTATTGCAATGTCCTACAAAAGAAGGACTTCCCTATCAGGCAATACTCATTATATGACTGGGATGAATCCGACTCTTCTACTGAAGAATCGAGCTCAGAGTCTACCCCTTCTGAAGAACCTGTGTTTTTCTACGACAGATTAGCCAATGACAGCTTCACAAAAATGTCCAACATGGTAAGGAAACCTTATCCTTTTCCCAGAAATGCTAGATATGATTCTTCTTCTACAGACGAAGTCACAACCAGTACAAGTGAAGAATCAGACATATGGTATAAGGATTCTAGGCCTATGAAAATGAATATGTCAAAGAAGGAACAAAAAAGGTATCATCCATTGCCCTTATTCCGAAGTATGGTCGAACAAACTGCCGACATTGTCAATCAACCAGAATGGAAACAGCAAATGAATCAGAGATCAACTTCTAGTGGTCACCCATCTTCTACTAGACAACCAACCAGGGCTATTACATATGCATGTGCTTGTACTTCTGTCCGTCAACAACCACCTATGGAGCCTTCTGCTACTACTTCTCATTGCCATTCGCCTATGGAGTATGCAACAGATTTCATACAGGTATGCAGTAAGAATGACAAGGCTATCCTAGATGCTATCCAAATGGTGCATCTAGAATGTAAAGGATTAAGCCAGTGCTTAACCTCCATGGAATCTCAGTTAGCCTCTATTGAAGCCAAACTGGATCAGACTTATGCTATGGCCACTAATCTCAATGACTTAGTAGCAATGAATCAGGTTGCTACCGGCATTCTACTCTGAGGTTTGGATTAAATTTCCTCACATCCCATCATTTCATGTTCATGCATTATGGGATTCCGGATCGGTTATGTCTTATATTAACCAAGCCTTGGTTCCATCTCATTTGGTTGAATTACTACCTTCTAGTATCACAGTTTCTTATGCCAATAATACCAGAGGCCGATTTCAAAAGGTTGTATCTTGTAAGATTGCTATTGGGACAGTCAAGTTTCTCATTACACTATATCTGCACCCTCATCCAAATACTGATCTTACTCTTGGCGCAGATCTAGTCTCTCAGATAACACCTTTTTAAGTTCTACGTGATCTCTCCATACAATTTTCTGTTCGAGATGTTGTTCGTCAGGTAAGTACTAAACCTCGAGGTGCTCTTCTTCTAGGGGGGATCATTCCAACTCTCCCTAATCCTGAGAAAGAAGAAAGATTTCAACAACGGTTTCTATCAGAACGAAGTAAGTATGCCAAGGAATTGGAAGCAATCAAAGAATTGCTTACACTACATACTAGTGACAACCCCTTGGAATTTTGGGATAGAGAAGAGTACTAGGTGTCTCTCCCTGGAAACCCTCCTACTACATGACTGAAAGCAACCCATCCAGGCATGTCTTTAGAGGATACCAAACTTTGCAATGAAGAAATTGGACAATTGCTAAAGAATGGATTAATTTCTCCCAGTAACAATGCTTTTGCTTGCCATGCATTTTATGTCAATAACCACTCTGAACAGAAAAGAGGAAAAAAGCGACTTGTAATCAATTACAAGCCGATTAATGATTGGCTTGAGCCACACAGGTTTCCTCTACCACTTAAGGATGATCTGCTTCGAAGAATCAAGAGCTGTAAAGTATTCTCTAAATTTGAACTCAAAAGTGGTTTTTGGCAATTTAAAATACATCCACCTGACAGGCACAAAACTAGTTTTATAGTGCCGCAAGGAATGTTTGAGTGGAATGTTCTACCCATGGGCATTAAACCTGCTTCCTCTCTATGCCAAGAAAGGATTGAAATCATTTTTGCAGATTGCAGGGAATTCCTACTTTTGTATATTGACGATATTTTGGTATATTCCAAAGATGTCAATAGCCATGTCAAACATTTACATCTGTTCTTAAAGAAACTGCAAAACACTGGACTTGTTCTGAGCTTAAAGAAGATTGCGCTTTGTCAATCTCAGGTAGCTTTTCTAGGAGTGGAGATTTTCTCAGGATGTATCAAAATGCAACCTCATGTCCTTAATAAACTACAAAGTTTTCCTGAGGTTTTTACTGAAAAGAAACAGCTCCAGTCTTTTGTTGGCTGCTTGCAATGGATAGCCCCTCAGTATCCTCATTTGGCTAAAGATTTGCTCATCTTTAAGGAACTGGAACGCAGCACTCAGTTCTTCTGGACTGACCAAATGACAAAGGCAGTTCAACAAATAAAGAAGGTCTGTAGTCATTTACCACCACTACAAATTCCCTCTGATAAACCTTTAGTGGTATACTCTGACGCATCTAAGGAAGCTTGGGGTGGTATCCTCTGTGAGGAAACAGAGAATGGCCCTGTCATCTGTCGATGGCGTCTAGACCTTTCCAAGATCCGGAGGTCAAGTATCATTCAATTCAGCGAGAACTGCTTGCAGGAGTAAATTCAGTTTTGGCTTTCCGCTTATTTTTAATGGGAATCCCATTCACACTTCGCAGTGACCTTAAGCACTTTGGAAAGTTTTTAGAAGAGAAAAATGCTGGAAAAGTGGGTAACACCCGCATTTTCCGATGGTCTTACAAACTTAGTCACTTTGATATTTCCTATGAATATGTGCCAGGTCATAAAAATAATATTGTTGATTTACTCTCGGGAATAAAAACAGGGGAGGAATGATGACAGTAACAGCTCAACACTAGTGACAGCTCAACTCATCCACTTTTGACAACTCAACACTAGTGACAGCTCAACTCATCTACTTTCGGCAGCATCTACTTTCGGCAGGAATATGTATGTCCATACGAATAATGTCCACTTCCTTTCTACCAAGTTGTACTACTGTTACCTTTTTGACAAATGTATTGCACCTACCCACTTTATGCAAGCACTAAGACAGTTGTATTCCACAAAGACAGCTGTATTCCACTATCAATAATATCGGAATTATATTTCCACGCGTCGATGAACGCCCAACCTCCCTCATGTATATAAAGAAGGGTTTTGTTCATAGAAGGGCGTCTGGGAATAAGCCTTCCATCTAGTGTTCTGAGAAGCTCTGTTGTATTAGCCATCACTAGCCTTAACCTTGTAACTCTGTTCTATCCATGAAAGCAATATAAGCAAAAGTTTACTAATTTCTATCTTGCTCACCTGTGTTCGTAAGGTCTTTGAACTGTGTCTGTTCATCTGTATACATTTGCGCCTCATCTTTGCTAAGAAGAGTATTAATTCTTGAGCTTGTCTGTGTTTATGTTTTCTTGAGTATTACGCGCCTTGTTGGCTTCTTACAATGGATAGCCCCCCAGTATCCTCATTTGGCTAAATATTTGCTCATCTTTAAGGAACTAGAACACAGCACTCAGTTCTTCTGGACTGACCAAGTGACAAAGGTAGCTCAACAAATAAAGAAAGTCTGTACTCATTTACCACCACTACAAATTCTCTCTGATAAACCTTTAGTGGTATACTCAGACGCATCTGAAGAAGCTTGGGGTGGTATCCTCTGTGAGGAAACAGAGAATGGCCCTGTCATATGTCGATGGGCGTCTGGACGTTTCAAAAATTCGGAGGTCACGTATCATTCAATTCAGCGAGAACTGCTTGCAGGAGTAAATTCAGTTTTGGCTTTCCGCTTATTTTTAATGGGAATCCCATTCACACTTCGCAGTGACCTTAAGCACTTTGGAAAGTTTTTAGAACAGAAAAATGCTGGAAAAGTGGGTAACACCCGCATTTTCCGATAGTCTTACAAACTTAGTCACTTTGATATTTCCTATGAATATGTGACAGGGCATAAAAAAAATATTTCTCATTTACTCTCGCGAATACAAACAGGCGAGGAATGATGCCAGTAGATGCTTATTTATTTCAGTTAGAGGAAGAAGAATCAGTGGTTCCTGAATGGTATGATATTTTTCAATTCCTTTCCCAAGGTGCCTTTCCAGAGGGTTGGAAGTAGAATCAGAAGAAATCTCTGATCATAAAAAGCCTAAAATTTACAATCATAGAAGGATTACTCTATAGACTGGGTGTGGACGGTGTACTTCGACGATGTGTCCCTATGGAAGGAAGAATGCAAGTGATTTCAGAAGCTCATAATGGTGAGTCTGGTGGATACTTTTCCAGCGAAGTAACCTACAATAAGATTCTGCAAGCTGGTCTGTGGTGGCAAACACTGATTGATGATGTCATAAGTTTTTGTAAAACTTGTGGAATATGCCAAAGAATGGGCCTACCAACAGCTGCAAATATGACTCCCTTAATGCCAATACAACCACTGGGAGTATTCATGAAATGGGGACTAGATTTTATGGGACCTTTTAAGAAGGTGACTCCCAGGATGAACAAGTACATAGTAATGGCTACTTGTTATGTTACCAAGTGGGTTGAAGCTAAGGCTCTTCCTGACAACAGCCAAGTCAACTGCAAGGTTTCTGTTTGAGAATATTGTCTGCCGATATGGATGTCCAGTAGAGATTGTGACCGATCAAGGAACACATTTTATCAATGACACTATGTAAATCCTACTGCATATACTTTCAGTCAAGCATCGGAAATCTACTCCTTAATATCCCAGATGCAATGGACAAGCTGAAAGTAGCAATAAGACAATAAATACTATTCTCACTAAGGTGGTGCAAAAGAAACCAGACCAGTGGGATTTGAAACTTCAGACTCCTCTATGGGCTTATAGGACAGCTTATAAGGTAACTACTGGAATGACACCATTCAGAATGGTGTATGGTACTGAAGCTGTGGTTCCTATGGAGTTTGTAATCCCCAGTCTGAGAATGGCTGTGAAGTATGGATTAGACTTCAACCATAATCTTAAGAAGAGGCTGCATGAACTGATGCAATTGGATGAACTCAGGCAAAGGGCTATATTGGATCAATACATTGTTCAACAACGAAGGAAACACTTGCATGATCGCCGAATTAAAGTTCGAGAATTCCACAAAGGAGACTTAGTGCTTCTATATCAGTCTAGACTGGGTCCAAAGAAGCAGAACTTGAAAATTGCTTGGGAAGGACCTTTTGAGGTAGACTGGGCCTTCTCCAATGGCACAGTCAGACTCAAAGATTTATCAAGGTTGATGTTGCCAGGAGTATATAATGGAGCAAAGATCAAGCTTTATTATTCAGAGACCAGAGAAACTGAGCCGGAACAAGGTACAAAGGAACTGGAGGTTGTTGATCAAGAGATACCGAAATCAGACATTTTTGCACTTGTTCATGTACAACCAGTTCCAGGTTCAGAACTAGTACCAGACGGACTAGATTAGGCTGACCTTAGAATCAGTACCAGTATGGTCAAGCCAGACTGGAAATCAGTCCAGTACCAGTATGGATACACTTTCCAATTTTTAAGCGCCCAACGGTCAAATGGCACGACAGTGCTAATCATTTCAAGGATGGGTCGCAATCTTGTCCAATGCATGTATGCCCCACAACAGCAACGACACACAAAAGTCTAGGAGCGGCGAGTGGTGGAGCTTTTTTGGCTCGAACGCGTATAACAGTCAAGAGAGTTAGCATTTTTTCTCAAAAATCCCCTGCGCGACGTTTCCCTCCTGTTAATCATTCGCCATCGCCAAGCTCCGAGGTTTCTTCGCTGCAGCCGCAAACTTCGACCTCTGATGAGACAGTTGACTGTCAGATGGTCTTGCCAGTGACACCAGGAAATGGCCTCGACATGACAACTAAGTCATCTTCTCCTTCGCGTGTTTCATCGTCATCAACCTCACAGTGTATGGGTAGAAGGAAACGCTCAGAGAAGATGCAGGAATCTCTTGAGGAAACCCAGGCCATAGTTGTTGAGGCAAAGGCAAGCCTTCCTGTTATCCCGTACAGTAAAATCCGGCGGTATGTATTTATTGATCAAGCAATGGCTCTGCTAAAACTGTGGGATCTTCGAGTTGTATTGCAAGCCACAAGTATTTCTTTTGATGCAGACATCATCAAGCAAGTTCTTGATTCCTTCGACGCTGAGAATGGCAGTGCCATGGTTGTTGGAATTAGGGTTGCAGAGAAACACACACAGCTTGGAGAAGACGAAGGAAGCTCAAGGCACACAATAGAGAGTGTGTTACTTAGTGTGCAATGGAAAGATAGATAGCCCTGAGTGATGGGCGTATATACAATGCACGGGGGAAAAAACCTCCTAAAGAGGGAAAAAATGCCCCGGCGGTCCTAGTGTGTTCACACACATCACTACCACATGTATATGGTAACAAATCCCCCCTGGAGTGATGCGGTGAACGAGAGCTGGCACATGAGTAAAGGGAAGTGCCATGCCCTGAGGACAGGATCAGTCCACAAAGGGGAGTAAGCCCAAAGCTTTGCGGAAAGCTTCAAGCTTCTCACGAGACAATGCCTTTGTGAAAAGATCTGCAAGGTTGTCCTGTGTTGGCACATAAGCCAAGCTGATCTCTCCTGCTGAGAGCCTCTCCCTGACATAGTGGTAATGCACCTCAATGTGCTTTGTGCGAGCATGAAAAACTGGGTTCCTCGCAACTGCCAATGCGCTCTGACTGTCAGTGTAGATAGTGTTGGCAGTGTCCTGTCCAACACCCAAGTCAGCCATAAGGCGTCTGAGCCATACACACTCAACCGTAGCTGTGAAGACTGCCCTGTACTCAGCCTCACAACTCGAAGTGGCCACAGTAGGTTGCTTCTTGCTCAACCATGATATACATGAACTGCCAAGCATGAAACAAAAACCACTTGTGGACACTCGCGTGTCAAAACAACCAGCCCAATCTGAGTCCGAAAAAGCATGTAAGTCTGGCGGCAATGATCCCCCCTTGGGATAAAACAAGCCAAGATGTAAAGTGCCACTAAGGTAGCGGAAAATCCTCTTGACAGCCTGCCAATGCTTAGACCCTGGGCTATGCATAAATCTGCTGACCTGCGAGACTACAAACTGAATATCTGGCCTCGTGTTGCATACATAAATGAGGCAGCCAACAGCAGTTTGGTAAAGAGTGACATCAGCAGGATCGCCAGCATCATGTAGACTCAACTTCAAACCTGTTTCCATGGGAGTGGCAATAGGTTTGCAATCCTCAAGTCCAAACTTACATAGCAATGTCTCTATGTAACTTTTCTGACACAAGGCAATACCACCATCACACTGCTTAAACTGTATACCCAAGTAATGATGCAACAGCCCCAAATCTTTCATCTTGAAAGTAGCATTCAAATCAGCCTTAAATTCAGCAATATGTCTCTCATTTGGTCCAGTGATCAGCAAATCATCAACATAAAGAACCACAATGAGAAATACATCATCCTCACGCTTTACATACAATGTGCTTTCTGTTGGACTGTTACGAAAGCCTTGTTTAACCAAATGAGTGTCAGCTTTCTCATACCAAGCACGAGGAGATTGCTTCAACCCATACAAAGCCTTCTTACATTTGCACACTTTGTCCTCTTGTCCTTTTATGACAAAACCGCGAGGCTGCGTTACATAAACTTCCTCAAATATGTCACCATTCAAGAAAGCAGTAACAATGTCTGATTGATGTACATCCCAACCAAAATGAGCTGCCAATGCACATAGAAAACGCACAGTAGTCATACGACAAGTGGGAGCAAAAGTCTCTTCATAATCTATGCCTTTTTGTTGTGCATAACCCTTTGCAACAAGTCGAGCCTTATGGCGATCGATCTCACCATCCGGCTTGCGTTTCAACTTGTAAACCCACTTCGTACCAATGGCCTTTTTTCCAGGAGGCAAATCACATAAAGTCCATGTGTCATTCTCTATAAGTGCATCATATTCTGATTTCATGGCAGCAATCCAATTTTCTGAATTCTGTGCTTCATCAAAAGACAGAGGCTCCTCAACATCATGTAAACTAGATACAGCCAAAGCATAACAATCTGATGCATAAGATGCATGGCGAGAGCCTGAACGAGTACGACTAGATAAAGGTGCATCCAATTTACTGTCACGCAAAGTGTGCACCAGCCATTTTGGCATACCTCTAGCCTGCTCATTTTCAGCCCTTTCCTCATCAAGTACATCATGTACATCTGCATCAGTAATAGGCTGTTCTAAAACATTTTCAGAAACCCCCATAGGCTGTACATTTGCCTCATTGGAACTTACATTCGTATTTCCACCACTGAAAAGAGGCAACAAAGTGTCATAAATGTCCTGTGAGCTTACATTACTGTCTCTAGTACATGACAGCAAGGGTTGAACAGAATCTTCCACAAACACTACATCCCGTGAAACCAAAATACGTTTTGTTTGCGGATGATACAACCTGTAACCTTTGCTTTCAGCACTATAACCAACAAAAATACATTTGACAGCCTTATCATCCAATTTTTTGCGCTGCACTTGTGGCACCAAAGCATATGCCAAACAGCCAAAAACACGCATGTGCTCAATAAAAGGTTTTCTATCATGCCATGCTTCATATGGAGTAATAGACTGCAAAGCTTTCGTAGGACACCTGTTAAGTACATAAGTGGCACACATGATGGCCTCAAGCCAAAAAGAATGCGGCAAAGCTTGACTTTTGACCATACATCGTGCCATTTCCGTTAGTGACCTGTTTTTCCTCTCAGCAACACCATTTTGCTGAGGTGTATAAGGCACTGTACATTGGTGTTTTATCCCACGACTAGCCAGAAATGCATTAAATTCATGAGACATATACTCCCCCCCTCGATCGGAACGGAGGGTGCCCATAGTACATTTTGAGACATTTTCAGCCATAGCCAAAAATTGTTTGAAGCACATAAAAACTTCGGACTTTGCTTTAAGCGGAAATACCCATGCATGCCTGGAGTAATCATCAATGAAAGTCACGAAGTACAGGTAATTGCCCAAGGACGGAGTTTGCATGGGCCCACAAACATCACTATGCACAAGCTGTAACTTGCATGTGGCCCTAACTGAACCATCCTTTGGAAACTTAGAACGCTGCATTTTACCCAGAATACAGCCTTCACAAACATGTTTGATAGGTGCTTCAAGAGGCGGCAAAGAAGCAACCATATCAGATTTCTGCAAACGCAGCAAACTAGCAAAATTCAGATGACCAAAACGTGCATGCCAAAGTTTTGCATCTGAAATAGCCCTTGAATCTGCAACAGCATTTGCAAAATTTTGTCCACACTTGTCATACAAAGTGAGCTTATACAGCCCACGGCACAAAAGCCCAGATGCAACAATTTCATCACCAAAACTGAGATCATGAACTGTACATCTGTCATCCACAAATTTGACTACAAGTCCAAGTCTAGCAAGTGCGGATACAGACAATAGATTCTTCTTGATCCCAGGTACATAAAGTGCATCAACAAGTGTGAAGGAACTGCCATTAGCAGCAGTGAGCACAATCTTTCCAACTCCCTGAACTGGATAAGAGGCGTTGTTGGCACAAGTGACTGAATTCCCATGAGGGACAGACTCGAGAGAGGTAAACAATTCACGATGTGAGGTAATGTGCTTTGTAGCACCACTGTCGAAATACCACACATGTGAATCTACAGCAACTGACAAGCATGCATCATGGACAGCAGGATTGTAAGTGCACTCTGCGCTAAAAGCCCATTCTGCATCAACTTCAGCATCACAATCTCCTTTCACAGAAGACTCAACAATGGCTACATTTGTAGTGGAACCAGCATTTGCAGTGGAACCACCCTCTTTCTTCTTAGCCTCTTTGGCCTTCAACTTAGGACACGACTTGATCAAGTGATCATTGGCTTTACAATAATGGCAACTCATCTTCTTTTTGCCCTTATCACCAGAATTGCCAGACGAAGTGCTGCCAGCAGAAGCATTAGGAACAGAATTTTTGCCACTCGCAGCAGAACCATAACAAGTGGCTGCATTACTGTTACCACCCTTTCTTTGAGAAGCAATAAAAGCCTGTTCAACTGCACGCTGCCTAGTCCTGTTTTTTCTAGAAAGTGACTCTTGCAACAGCAATGTGCATAATGCATCAAACTTGACAACTTCAGGATTTCCTTGGGTCATCAGTCTCCAAGTACTAGCAAAAGTCTGGTAGGAATCTGGTAAGGCATCAAGAACAGTCTGCACAAGGGAACTGTCAGAAATGACTTCACCTGCAGAAATGAGTTGCTCATTGATATCCTGACACTAGCAAGGAAAGTGTCCATATCATCTTCCTCATGCATAATCTTCGACTCTAGCTCTTTACGCAGCAAAGCAATTTTAGCCTCATTGCTGCTTGCATAAAGACCTGCTAGAATATCCCAAGCCTGTTTTGCAGATTTTGCTGAACGGATGTGAGGAATAATGGTGCGCTTCACAGACAACGCAATCAATGCATGAGCCTGCGCATCCTTAACATCCCAACGAGCTTGTTCTGCTGTAGGCAAAACAACTCTAACAGCTGCAATCCTTGCAGCAAGACCTGCAACATCCTCAATATCGCCTACATCTTCAGAACCAGGACATACATCAATGCCCTGCACAATGTTCCAGACACCTTTTGACACAAGAACGTGTTGCATCATATAAGCCCACATAGGGTAGTTGTCTCCATCCAACCTGTCCTCAGCAGCAAACATCTTGAACACATCTGTGTTGTTGTTGTCAGCCATGGTAAATGCTGCACCTGATGTGAAAACTGCCCGAAAATAGGAGAAATGGAGCGGGAACAACTTGTGCTATATAGCACAAACCGTAGAAGACTATAAGACACCTGTTATGCAGAAAACGGCACTGACAAAAAATCTGCACAAAATGACGAAATAACCTGTGCAGTACTGCCCGTAGTGGAAACGGAGGCCGAAATGAGCCCAAATCAAAATTCTGAGCAGACCAAGCTCTTCGAGCTATCCCAAAATATTTGTTGACCTGCGAACGCTTGCCAAAGTTCACTGAAATCGGAGAAAGTGAGCAGGCGTGTGCTGGAGCAGCTGGCGACTAAGCCCGGGAGGACGTGACCTGCTCTGATACCAATTGTTGGAATTAGGGTTGCAGAGAAACACACACAGCTTGGAGAAGACGAAGGAAGCTCAAGGCACACAATAGAGAGTGTGTTACTTAGTGTGCAATGGAAAGATAGATAGCCCTAGAGTGATGGGCGTATATACAATGCACGGGGGAAAAAACCTCCTAAAGAGGGAAAAAATGCCCCGGCGGTCCTAGTGTGTTCACACACATCACTACCACATGTATATGGTAACAATGGTAAATGGAAGGAAGGTATCAGTAACAGCAGAAGCCATAGCATTTGCATTCCGGATGCCCAATGAGCCCAAACCTTCTGTGGCGACTGCGCAGCAAATAAGTATTGCTCTAAAGGAGGATGAAACGGCTAGACGGAAGCGCAATGTAGGTACTCAAGGAGTTCTAGTAGTAGGATTGGAAGCTTCCACTACTTACAGGTTTGTAGCCAAAGCAGTAAGCCTTAAGAACAACCCAACGTATGTATCCGAAAAATTGTTTGCTATGCTGTTGGCGCAGATTTTGGATCCACAGGCTCCTATTAATCTTTGCCAAATCTCTCGCACAATGTACTCCAGCAAACTGCCAAGCTAAAATCTCAAACATTTTTCAAAGCCTGGTATCTTTGGCAATTCCTGTATTGGGCTACTGCAGCAGATGTTGATGAGTAGCTAAAGAAGGCTTGGAGTGAGAAGCCAATTTCTAAACCAAAGAACATTGAACTGTCCTCAGACGACGAGGAAACATACAGCCAAACCATTTTGGCCAACCTGAAAAGGAAAGCAACTGCAGAAGAAGCTGGCAGTTCAAAGAAGCCAAAAATTACACTAACAAAAAGCTGTGAATTTTTGAAGCAGATAGAAAGCCAGGTCAAGGAAGTAACCACTGAGAAAGCTGTAGTGAGTCACACTGAGCAGCAATCTGCTCACAAGACTGTGCCTGACCAGTCAGTTGTAGAGAATACAGTTGCTACTGGGTCTGGGAAAGATCGTGGCAAGCCAGTCACTGTGGAGAAGATAGCAGACCAGTCAGGGGACAAAGGCAAGAGTCAATTGGACAAAGGGAAAGGTCCAGCGTTCTCGACTTTGCCTGGTGGAGTTCCTACAAATACTGGAAACCCTCTGCAACTTGTAAAATAGGATAAGCTGCAGCAAATGCAGACTCAGCTATTGAAAGGGCATCTTCTGCTCAGCAAAGCTGATTATGCAACTCTACCCTATGTGGCTCGAGTGGCAATATATGAGCCTATTGATTCTGATCCAACCACAGTCAAAGACAGATGTTCAGTCCTTATACAGTTTGCTTGGAATACCATTGTCAGTTGTATGCGACAACTGATGGAGGTTGTTGGATCAGAAGATGAAGTCAAAAAGCTCAAAGCTAACTTGGCAGAAGCACAGCATCAGATTGAAACACTCCAGAAAGCCCAGGAAGTGCAGAACATACAACACAGGGTACTGGAAGCTCAATCAGAAAGAACTAATGAGTTGCTAAACAAAAAGATAGATAAGGCTGAATCTGAAATCATGATCATCAAGAGTCAAAGAAATGAAGCACTGAGAGCTGCCGAGCGAGCTGAAACAATGCTCAGGATGAAGCGGGCGGAATTCAGAAAACTGCTAGTGCACCATACAGCTCTGAAGGTTTCTCTGACTGAAAGATACATCTACAATAGCTTGACTGAAATTTTAAACCCATAAGGCAATGTTGTTTTCAATTTGGAGAATTTGAAGTCCTTGATGGAAAGTATGCAGAGCGATTTGCAGGACAAGGTGGGTGAGTTCAATAATGCTCTGATGAACCAATCTATAATGGATTATATTGAGCAGCAGACTTTCCCGGATGAGGAAGAAGAAGACGAAGAAGATGAAGCGGATCAGAAGGAGGAGTATCAAGAAGCTGGGCATACAAAGGATGATGATGATGCCCCACCACCATCTCCACTTCCAGGACCTGGTACTGGCAGGACAGGGCCAAATGAAGGAGGCCAGTCACAGCGAGACCAGCCAGATCAGAATGAGGGCCAGCAGGAAGGACAGGACAAAGAGCACCGATCGGGTGACCAGCAGATTGAAGAGCAACAGCCCAGTCCCACTGGGAATCAGCCAACTTATGAGTCCCATCTCAGCAGAGATGCTAAAGGGAAAATGAAAGTACAGGATGAGGGACCAGTTGCTGATCATCAGCATTCACTGTAGCTCATGATAGGCAACTGAGACATCAACAGGCCTCCATCACCAGTATTGGAGGATGATGATCTCTGGACTGACTTGGAAAGATTTCAAAGACTATATGTGGGAGCCAGGGAAATGGTAGAACATTGGAAATCAACAGCTTTCCATGATAAAGAAGCTTGTCGACTACCTGCGCATCCCAGTACATTCCAGCTATTGGAACGAGTTCCTAAATGGATACTCAATGCTGATGAGAGAGTGGCAAACCCGCACTGGCAAAGGCAGTCTACTGGAGATTGTCGCCCTAACTTTGGAATTGGAACTTCTGCTGGGTAACAGACCAACTTACCGTTGTATGAAGGATGTTAGGGTACAACTCAAGGAAGTTTTGGTACAAATACAAATTTCCATAGGTGTTTTGGATCAGAGAGTCAAAGCCATTCTTGAGGACCAGACAGCCACTAGCAGATGACCTCAAACGCGAATGTCAGTAGGAGCACAGACAACTGCTCTCCGAACACTGTTCGAGCTAGTGAGAATCACTAGAAAGATGATGCAACAGGAGAACCAGGCTGTTCTCAATTTCTTAAAATTTGTGCCTGATTCTCCAGTTCTCTTATATGTTGTTCCAGCAAGAGAAACCGAGCTGCCAAGATTCTATCCAGCGCTGTATCCTCAACATCAAGAACTAGTTGATCGTCTCGCATACTTCAAAATTACTGATGAGCTTCAAAATTATTGATGAGCTTCAGGATTGGTATGAGTGGTCAACTGTGGAATGGAAGACTTGGCAGACGTTGCTCACTGATGTTCTCCAAATCAATGACATTTAGGTACTAAAAGAGGAGATACAAAGGATCCAAGTGTGTATGGGCCAGTGGAAGATTCAAGTTAGAGGACTGACCAGGATTACTAATCAGTTTTCTACAACTTACGGTTGAATCTTCCAAATTACCAGAAAAAGACATTGCAGCAAAGCCGGGTCTAGCACCACAATACAGGGAGATGGCTGAGATTATTTTCGAAGCTCGAGTCAAAACTAATCAGCCTCTTCCAGAAGGATGGATCCATACTGCTTCGCATTGTCATAAGCTGGCCAAAACCAGAGTGAGTAAGGGCAGGCGTACACTCTATGATCCAGACACCAAAACCTATCATTCTCTCACGCCTTATGAAGAAGAGATGACCACCGCCCAGCAGAATCAACTTGAGCAGGAGGCCATTTACCGATTGATTCAGAAGGAGAATGCTGGTACTGGGACTTCTCAGGCACCGTCCCGGTCAAAAGGCAAAGGCAAACGAAAGACGGTCCAATGGAAGGATACTGGGTAGTTCCATCTCAGAATTCAATTCCATCTCAGAATTCAGTGGCGACTTTTCTTTTCAGCAGGCAGGGAGAGATGACATCTCCACCTTGGCCTTTTCCGCTACCTATCACAATCCCTGGTCCTTCTTGAACTCCTACTCGTAATCTTTGAATGGCCAGTCTATTAGTGGTCAAGCCGGCATCCCAACACCGGAACCAGCCGATGGATTTTTCATCTCACATCAAATTCAAACAAGGGATTTTTTTTATTTTCTTTTCCAGAAATTTTGGAATCTTGCCAAAAATTCAAGAAAGAAGGGAAGGATGTATATGGCTGGAAGTCACTATGTGGGAACGTCTTCTTAGAAGATGGGCAGCGAACTACTTAGTAATTACTATGGTAATTACTCAACGAACTACTTAGTAATTACAATGATAATTACTACAATAAACCTGAAGTGTATTAATAGGGCCCATTACATTGTAATCGGGTTGGCAATTGTTATCACTTGGGTTAGCGCTTTGGCTATAATTGTACTTGAGCAGCATTGGCAGTATTGTGGGCTGTACTTTCTCTCTGTAATCATATTCGTTGTAATCTTGATCTGTAATCCCAATCATGGCATATATTTCAATTATACTTACTTCTCGTCCAGCCTTCTGAATCTGAATCTGAACCTTATTCCAGTACCTTAGTTTGATTCTTATTTCAGTATCCACATTCCAGTTTAGTCTCTGATTTCTGTTCAATCTGCTATCTGAAATCTTCCCATACTAGTAGCTGAAATCTTTCAACACTGGAATTAGTTGTCTCAAGAGATCAGCTCCAAATCCACATGGCTTCTCTCTATGACCGATAGAAGGATCCCTTGAATCATTAATTTTGATGCATCCTATAAACTTCGTGCCTCCAATCCCTAACAAAGTGGTTGTGCCATGGATTGTGTCACGGATTGATGATTTTGTTGGTCATGGGTTGCAATCAGAATGATGCTACGAGATGACCCCCAAAAAAACAAAATTTAATCCCAATCAGGGGGGTTGCACATGGGATGGCAAGAAGGAAAAAGAGTGGGAGCATGATACAAAGCATTACCATACAACAAAGGCGAGGCTACATTGACAAGGTTGGTTGGTTCAGCAGTATCTCTCTCTCTCTCTCTCTCTCTCTCTCTCTCTCTCTCTCTCTCTCTCTCTCTCTCTCTCTCTCTCTCTCTCTCTCTCTCTCTCTCTCTCTCGTTTGTATTCTCCCCATTGCTCTATGCTTTTGCATTATCATCTTTGACATGTTATTAGAGCTCTGTGCTTGATGAGCCTTGGAGGAGTCCACCCACATAGAGAAGAGGAAGAGGAGTAGTGCTTTTTGAAACCCATGAAGAGGATCTGGCAAGCAGCATCACCTCAAGGAACATGTGTGATAAGGATAGGTAGTCTCAAATGTAGGAAGAAGAGGAGCTAGTGTTTTCTCATCGCCAAGTTGGCACGGTGTTCTTATACCGAAAAGTTGTCCCTCTTGGAAATATTGTTGCTTTTTAATGGCATTTTAAAATGCTTGACATAATTAGGCACCAATAAGAATCATGGGCTACAACATCCTAAATATAATGCTAGAGGTGCAAGGAAGGGAAATCTTTATCGTAGAAAGTTCCAAAATGCTTGGGCAATGGGAGCCAACATCATGGAGATTGTAAGTGATCTGAGACACCGTTGACAACAAAACCATCTTTGATAAGCTTCAACCTCCAACACTAATCTTCTGCTACCCACAAGGGGTAGCTATTGGTAATGCTTGAGGCATCAAGGATTCTATGTGCTGCATCTTGAAGTGCATAGCAAGAGAGGGACCGAAGGCTAAGACAGAAGGTTTTTCCCAAGGAAGTCTCAAGAAGCAAAGATGAATCAATGCCAACCAATGTTATGGATAGGATATCAATCACCACCGAGTTAGCAGTCTATCCTCGAGGAAACCGTTAAATTATTTTGCTCTAGGCTGTGAAGCCAAAAGTACACGATCTCACAAGAGGACAAAGACAAAGGCAAGCTTGACAAAGATTGTAGTACCACTACTCAATTAACTACCTCAATACCCACAAGATCCAACAACCATTGTTATGAATGTGACAAATTAAATTCTTTGTTTGGCTTGGGAGTTTGAAGCCAAAGAGAAAGGCGGGAACTCGCAGGAGGAAAAAGGAAAATACAAGCTAGATAGAGATAATGGTGATAAAGAAGTGACAAAAGAGATCGGCATGGCAACATATGGTGGCAGCCACAATGGCCATGATGCCAGGTTTCTAGTCAGTTGGTGATTGCCGACACTAACTTCAGCAAGAGAGAGGCTTGTGAGTGGTGGAGAGGGGCAAAATGAAGATCCCTATAAATGATTTCGAACCATGTGTTGAAGTTCAAGTTCTCAATGCTTGAACGCATGGGTCAGATTTCACTGCACATGCATCTAGCAAGGAACCAATCAGGCATATCTAAAACAATATGGATGAGTAAACCAATGCATTTTTGTTGGTTGGATTATGGACAAGGTGTGTTTCAAAGTTCATTTTCTAGAAAGTATCGATGTGA
Source organism: Adiantum capillus-veneris (assembly GCF_014529385.1). Taxonomy (NCBI): domain Eukaryota; kingdom Viridiplantae; phylum Streptophyta; class Polypodiopsida; order Polypodiales; family Pteridaceae; genus Adiantum; species Adiantum capillus-veneris. Next base: position 115,290,523 of record NC_140947.1, on the reverse strand, counting down.
TGTTTTCACTACTCACGAATGGGGATTTTTGGATATAGTGTGGCCTACAATCCAATTTTATAGAAGGCAATTGATGCTCAAGATGGCATTCTCTACGGTAACAAGTTGAGGGTAGCAGAAGAGAGGTGTATTCGTATCTAAACAGTGCTAAGGTGTTGGAAAACCTATATATCACGTGTGTTCAAGGACTATTTATAAAACCCTTTAGCTGTGAATTTCTTGCCAATAAAAGGACTCATTTTCCTATTTAATCTTTTTATTTCAAGATCCATTTTCTGACACCCTTCTATATGTGAAAATGTGAGAAAATACACACAAAAAAAAAACCATACTATCGAACCCACGTGATAGGCATTTTTTTATTGTGGTGACCCCTTCAAGTTGGACCCCTTCTTAATACACCCTGTAATTTTGATACAACCTTGTAGTTATAAGAGAGTCTTTGATTTTTATTAGACTATTTCTAAGACAATTTGTAAATGTGTGCCTAATTGTACCCTCTTTTTTGAGTGAAATTTTGATGCAACTTACGAGCAACCCCAATTGTAATGATTATTAATTTAACTTGACTTCTGATAATTGGGTTTGAAATGTGTATTAATGATGCAAGCATGATGATCTAGGTGCCATTGTGTCTTAAGCTCTACTTTGATCATGGTCATAACCCCCGAGTACCTATCTCCTCAATAAAATACCTCATAGCCTCTAAAATGAAATAATTCCCTACTCTTTTATGAAATTTATGCTCCTAAACAACAATGACATCTAAGTTTTTTCCCAAAATCCATTGGTTGAACCTAATCATTTTGGTGGAGTCAATATTGACTCCCTTGACATCAAAGAAGTCAACTTTCATTCAGGAGTTTCTTTGACATTCTGAGTTAATTCTTCCTCAGAAACCTACATACTAACTTCCATCTGAATGGCTGGAGGATCTTGATCTTTATTTTTGTTGTTGCTGATGAGAATGTGCCACCCTATCTATGGCTACTATAGTATTGGGGAAGGGAACATCATGTAGCACATCATAGAGGTTAGGTGAATTGTAGCTTGAGGCTATACTCCTGGGCTTGAAGGTTTTCCTAGATGTGATACGTAGAAAACCATCAAAATCTATAGGCCTTTTCCCCTTGCCGGAAGTCTTCTAAGGTCCTTTTGAAGATGAAGCTAATATATTGATATTGTTCTATAGTTTTGTTATATAGGATCCCGATGGCTTGGCATACAAGGGGGTTCTAGGAGAAAAGGGGTTTTGTTGTTGATCCTTTGGTGGAGTACTTGCTCCAATTAACTTACCCTCCATGAGCCCTCCATAGGGTGTTGGATATTTGATGTCCCCTTGAGGGGGAGGAGACTCCTTGGCTCCAGATTCATTTTTCCCAAATATTTTCTCTCTTCACACCAGAATTTTGATACCTGGGTAAGAGAGGATAATGAGGACAACCCCTTCTGATAGAGTTGGACATGTTTTGGAACAATGTCCTATATTAAAGTGCTACCGATCCCTTCTAGTTGAATCTCCATAGTCTCTGGTAATTTCTAATCCATGATCCACATAATGTATCCTCTATTACAATTAGGGAAATTGATAGTGCAACGAAATAGAACTTTGCCTAGCGATGCAGCTAGGTCATGAAAATTCTACCCAAACAGGGCATTTGGTGAGTAATTCTTCTCTAATGGTCCGAACAAGTTGTCATTTCATGACATGCACAAATTTTCCACACAGTATAATTGTGGCAGAAGATAAAAATTCTTGTTGATCCTCTACCTTATAAAAATAAATCTCAATTAATCCTGACCCTAAGTAAAAAATATTGTCAATCGTTTCTCTTTTGAACCCAAAGTTGATAGCAACTACAATCTCCTGAATAGGAGGGAGTTTCCCTGTAAAATAAAGGACCACTGCTTTTTTTTAAAAAAAAACATTTACATTATTCCACACTATCTGATTTGAGGAGAACCTCATGGTGACCTTTAATAGTTTTATACGCTCTGTAGAGACTCTTTCAGAGTTTCAATCATAAGGACATGGTCGAATTCTACTTGTGCTGGTCCTATTTGAATGAATGAGTCCTTTGGATTCAGCAAAAAGGTTTCAAGTATACCTAAAAGCTTGAATGGAACACCTGCATCCAAAAGCTTGCAGCCAGAAGCCAGAAACCATTGAGGGATGTCTCACTCCTGTTTTGAAATGATTGGTTTTGGAGCTAGAAGTTGAGCAGAAAATCCCAAGACATTCCCGGAATTCCCACAATGTTTCCACCTCGTTGGAGAGAAAAGTGTTTGTGTCACTGAAGGATTGGGATAGACATTGTATGGGTTTTGGGCTCACACTCAAGGAGCAATGGAACTGGATCATTCAAAAAATTTGGCTAAACTCACTTAGTGGACAGGATTTCAAGGGTCCCTTATGGCGCAGGTTATGGTCATCAATCATTTTTTGACTGCCTATATTGTTTTTTGTCTTTCTTGCTCGCATCCTCCCAACTCCCACCTCAAGGATATTACCAAGATTTGCAGATTTTGTCTATGGTCGAGGGATCCCTATATCCAAAAAAGTGATAAAGTCAAGTGGTCAATATGGTGTCTACCTAAAGACAACGGTGGGTTGGGCGTCATAGACATGATCAATCTAGGTGACAAAATGGCTCTCAAAACCATCTCCAAAGCCCCAACACAACCCAAGGCAAAGTGGTTTGACGTGTTATTTTGAAATTTGGCAAGATTTCGCATGACCCAAGTCAGAGGTTGGAAAGACATTGCTCAAGTCACTCTATTCTTCAGCCCTCACCAATCTATAGCGTCAGGATTTGACTTACTCAAGTTGCTATGGGCAGCATGGAACAGACACAGGAGTATGCTAAGACCTAATTGGAAGTCCAATGCAAGCCAGCAGACTGTTGTCCCTAATGACTCCATCTAGTGGCCTAAGTTCTCCTTGCCAGGTCTGGATGTAAATTACTCTAGAATGGCTCTCACCCTCCATAACAAAGGTGTCAGTACATGGGAAAATATATGGGACCCCGTACTTAGGACTAGTTGTCTGACCAGGACCTTTCTCTTAGATTCAATTTAAGAACCTGGGAAATCATCTTTTTGAGAAGAAGATGTTGTATGTTTCCCGTAGGGTTGCGTTGGATGTTGAATTGGTCTCCCAGGTTCACTCTTAATGCTAATGTATGGCAAGGGAGATACAAGCTCTCTCAACCAACTAGCTGTCAAAAATATCTCCCCCCTTTGCATATATCTCTCAATGTGAAATGGAATCTCACTTTGGACAGAAGGCAATGGAACTTTAAGTTCAAGTATCTTTGGTCTAAAGCCTCTTCCCCAAAGAAATCTGCCTTGTTATGGTTGATTCTTCACAAAGGCCTTTGGACAGGCAAAAGATTATCAAAGGGAGGAATTTTCTCAGAGCATTGTCCTAGATGCAAAAAGGAAAATGAGGATCTAGCGCACCTATTCATTAATTGTTCTTATAACCAGCCCTTCTTGACCCCTGTAATCCAAAATATAAACACCAGTGTCACTTGGAAACACCTTCTACTGGGAGACAGACCAAGGCTGATCACAGTTGGCTGGAATCACATCAGGGTGGAATTTTTGGCGGCAGAGAAATATCTGGTTGTACGAAGGTATGCATCATGTTCCTTCCCTGAGAACCTTTTTGAATGATATTCACTTGTTGACTTAGGAGATGACGCTAACCCAATACACACTCTTCAAGAAGAGAAGATGGATGTTTAAATATGTTGTGCGCGCGTGTAATCAAGCTACAATGCACAAAGTACAATGCAGGGTGTGGATCAATCTTGAGCATGACATCCTCAAAGACTTGGAGATTCTTGAAGATAAAAGGCTGAAAGTTGGTGTCCTATTGGAACGCTCTCGAGGAAAAATAAGTGTTGTTAGTGAGCCAAGATCAACACCGGGTTGCTTGTTGTGGGAACTGGTGAGAGAAACAACACAAAATAATATCTTGGAGTTGCAAGTGACACTTTAGAACTCGGTTTTTCTTTAATACTATCAACTAAAAGTTCGGCTAGACTCAAACTACAATCAAAAACTAAGGAACGTTACAGTCTGCATGAACACAAGCAAGAAGCACAAGAAACGGTGCCCCTTATCAAAAGAGCACGACAAAATTGTCTCTTGCCTTGCCCTTCCTTTATGTAGCACTACTCGCTTCTTTGACTTCCACTGCTCCTTCATATTCAATCTTCTCTTATAGCTAAAAAAAAATTCTTCCACAATTCCCATCAATTGTTTGTTTGAGTCTAAAAACAACCTTCAGTCGTTGCTATATTGCCTTGTAGAGCTAGGATTTGTTATGAGCGTGGGAATCACCCCTTCGTCAGCTCCCCTCCAACTCTCCTCCTCTTCTCTGCAAACCGCCAGTTCTCCCACTCTCGCTAGTGATGTCCTTCAACTGTAGAAGCCTTCGTCTGCTGAAGCCTTTGTCTATTGCCTTCCTTTGTAGAAGCCTTTGCAGACGGCTCTATCTGCCCGCCAGTGCTACTTGAAGCTTCTTCTTTTTTGCAGTTGTCGGTGGCCTCTTCAATTCCTGCAACCAGCACTCGGCTCCAACTCCTCCCTGTCCTGCAGGCTTCACCACAAGCAAACCCCGTCAATTCATCTTGCTTCTTGACGGCGGCTCCCCCTGTGTTGTCTAGCAGTCGACGCCCTCTCTACGACCTCTCCTTTGATCGCGCCACAGGCAGCACCTCCTCTTCCTGCTCCTTCTCGCCAAAAGCTCTCTGTCTCCTTCTCTTCGTACTGCTGCTCTCGGCCTCTTTATCTGCAATTGACAACACGCTTTTTCTTTTCCTGCCTCCTCAATCTATACTAATAGATAAAAGGGGAGGGGATTCCGGGCCCCCCCCCGCCACGCGTCACTGTTTGCTTCATCCGGCGCCCTCGCGGCAGTGGCGTCTGAGCCAAACGCTGAGACAGCGGGATGCGCGCAGGCGGAGAGAGAGGGAGAGAGAGAGAGAGAGAAAGAGGCGGCGAAGCCGCCGGCCACACTAGTGTTCTTAAAAGTCCTTGCTTTATTGTTAGCTTCATATTGTAAGCAGCCATTCACATGCACACCTTGCCCCTTGACCCAACTCCCCATCAACTTGGCATACAACTTAATCAAGGTAGTAGTATTTAGCACCCATAGCGATAAAAGAAGCAATTGATCAAAGCCTCCTCTCTCATATTGGCGAGTCTACTGCAATCAATGTGCTCCAAGAAACTACATCGATAATATGAAGCTCCTTCAACTGTTTGTCTCGATGCGGCCTCTTTTTTTCTCTAGCTTAAAAGCTCGATAATACTTTAGCGCAGGAATGAAGCCATGCTTTTCCAGGATGCCCTGCTCATCTAAACTGGCCTTCAATTTGAGCATAGGTCATGCCTTCAACCAACTACGCAGTCGAGTGGCACCAACAAGATGAACACTTCACATCCGGTCTTCCCTGCCACAACTGCGAAGGCATCCCCAAGCATATGTTGACCGAAGCATCCTTGGTACCATCATCATGAGACTTCTCGTGCTATCAACGTACTCAAAGTGACACCATCCTAGGCAATAAATTCCTTAGACCCGTATTTGGCATATTTTCTTGCAACCAAAGCACTACAAGACACCGCATCAAAATTTGCCAATCTTTTGTCAAAAAACCCCTAAAATCTTGCTATTGATTATATTTTCTCCCAATGAACACGGGGTGTCGGGACATCCACCCCCTTTGAGCTTGCACGTCCTTCGACATGTGCCAACCGTCTTCAAGTTGTTAATCTTCGTAAGAAAAAGTATCACCAAAAGCATCTTCTAGCGAATACATCCCATCATCTTCTTGACATTCTCCAAAATCTATGTCACCCAGAACCACCTGTCCTTCACGCTTCTTGAATAATTTGATTCTCTTCCCTGCAATGGGTACTTTAAGCTTGGTGCCATCAAGTTCGTTGAGCTTGTAAGTTCCATTATCATAAACGTGCATCACAACATACGGTCCAAACCATCTCTTGCAAGATTCTTACGCATGGCCGAATATTGATTTTCCAAACTGCTATCATAAACAAGCACCCGATCTCCATCTTTGATAGTATATGGTCTCAACCTGTGCTTCTTTTCAAGTGCAGCTTTATGCTTCAATCCCGCCTCCTTGTGCTTATCTATTGCCTGGTCAATGCCTTCTTGGAATCTTTCAAGCTTCCGAATGCGCATAGCAACCAAATCTTCAGTTTGACATACCTAATTCCCATGGCAATATGGTCCAAGAAATAATTGTCTCTTCTATAGGCATGATTGGCTTTTGCCCATACATAAGCTCAAATGGCATAAATCCTGTAAAACTGAGCTATGAGTTGTTTTGTCAGCCCACAAAGCAAAAGGTAAAAGTTTAGGCCAATCACTAATTCGTCCTCGACAAGCCTTGGCCAAAGCTTTCACAATAGGCGGATGTCCTCTTTCACTTTTCTCATTGCCTTCTAGATTATATGTTGTAGTAAGAGCCAACTTGATTCCCAATCGATTAAAAACTCATGACCTTCATCTGCATCTAATTCTCCTCCGCAGTAATCTTCCAGATGCAATCATATCGGCAAATCACATCCTCAAGCAAAAACTTGCATATTCATCTTGTAGCTTTGGTACACAAAGCTCTTCCTTCAACCTGGTTAGTGAGATCCTCTCTAGCAAGAACAATATACTTCATTTGCCAAATACGGACTGGCAGAGTGATCAAATCTACAACCCACTTATAATGCATAGCCAATGGATAAGTAGGATGTAACTCATCTCGATCTCGCACATTTGAATATTGTTGGCAAACCATGCAAGTCTCCACAAATCAAGCAATATCTTTGTACATACCTTTCCACCAATAGAGGTCTTTAATCTTGGAAAATGCTGCCCAAACTCCTCTATGTCCTGCCCATAGATTCTCATGAAACTCTTTAATTACCTGTTGTTTTTTTTATTTGCCACATACTTCTCGTTTTGGTAATCCTCCTAGACGTTTTGGTTGCTTCCACAAGTGTCCATCTTTAATCATAGGCCTTCTTCCTGATCCTTCTGTATTCTTGGTCACTCCATTCCTCTTGCGTGGTGAGAGTGCTAAGATAACGGCCTATCAAAAGCCACTCTCCATCATACATATCCTCTAAAAAAGCTTCAAAAACACGAGCAAGGGCACTACAGCTTGCATCAAAATGAGAAGAAGTATAAAACTTCAATCCCACATCGTCACTCTCTGTAAGCATCTCCTCCTCCTCATCTTCTTCATACCTGGCTCTTAATAACATATCTACCATAGGATTGTCCCTTCCTGCAATATGATAGAATTTGGGATTAAGAGACTCAATAAAAGCTATCCACCGTAACATAGCAATATCCGGAGTGGATCAATTTGTGATCATTCCTATCAATGGCAAACAAATAGTCTCCACTACAACTGAATCTCCAATAAAATACTCCTTGTTAGACTTTAGAGCAATTGCAATTCCCCAAAGATCTCTCTTAACCTACGGATAACTTCGTTGACGAGTATTAAGCACTTCTGCACCAAATCGAATAGCATACCTATGACCATCTTCATCATTTTGACCAATAGCCCATCCAATGCCTGTCGGACTAGTGTCAACCGTGAAAATCACTAGACTTCCACATTTGTAATCAACCTTCCTTAAGGTAGGAGCTTCCAAAAGAATCTTCTTCAATTCTTTTATGGCCTTTGTATGATCATCTTCCCACAAAAACATTTTTCCTTTTCTTAATAACTGGTAAAGTACTTCTGCAACATGAGCAAAGTGAGGCAACCAAATACGATAAAAAATGCAAGCACCCAAAAAACAACGGACTTTAGTAATTGATGTGCATGAATTCTTCATCCTTTGTATTGCTTCTACCTTAGCTGGGCTTGGGCGTCATCCATGTGGCCCACACATATGTCCAACAATCAATATTTCTTTGGCACCAAAAACTAATCTTTGACCTGAAAGTGTTAGATTTACCTCTTCAAGTTTGGATAGAATAGCTTCACAATCTACAATGTGTTGAGTAACAAAGCTTCAGTACCCCTCTGATCTTTTACCTCGTCTTTCAGACCTTCTTCACGTCCCTTGATTGGCAAATCGTCAATAAAAGGCTTAGTAATATGTGGAATAATTCTCTTAACACTTTATTCGTGCCATTCATCATGTGAGAAACATAATTTGTGGCACCTTGCTGTAAAGTGCACATCCTTACCAACCCAAGTGGCGTACGCATAGTCATAAGATCCCTACTCTCCAAAGCAAGTTGAAATTGATCATAATCTGAGTAAATATGACCTATGGATTATATAGCCCTACATACAAAAGCTTCTGCAAACTCGTCCACAATTGGACATGTGCCCACATTGCGAATTGTTACCTTATTTACCGACTGCATGTTCTGAATAAATCGCAAGGCTCCATTCTTCTTCGGGACAGTGAACCATCGATTAGAATAAGGTGCATAAGATGGCTCAAAAATACCTAGACATATCTTTTCATTTAACAAGTCAATAAGCTTTGGCAGATGGGCTTTAGGAATAGGAATGGGACGCAAATTCCATGGCATATGAGGAACAGTAAAGATAACCATAGGTGCTACAACATTTGGATCTACAGATCCAATCTCACTGGTCTCAAAAGCAAAGGCCTTACCATGTTGCACAAGCATCTCTTGAAAGCAATCTTATTAGTATGAAATCCTTCTTCACCGATGACTACTTGCTTTAAGGTCTCTTCAATAAATTTGTGGCCGATATTCTTGGGATCCCTTAGCTTCGCTTGTTGTGAAGCTTTCTTGATAACCGCATCACTTCCCCCTGGGAGAGGGGTAGCTACGGGCTTGACCTTCTTTCCAACAGTCTTGTACTTTGTATCCACCTGCACTTCAAATGCACCACCCAAATATCTGCTTACCTCCATTAGATTTTCATTCATGTCCATTGAATGAAATTGAACAAATTCAGCTCCACCTTGCAACCTACACTTCTTGATAACTTCAAGTTTTGACATCGTATCAACATAAACAAACTTCTTCAAAGACTCCTACGATAACATCATCATGTTCAAGTATATCACATCCTTGCAGATCACTCTGAACACTTACCACATGTTGCTTCTCCCACTTAGGTAGCTCCTTGAACTTCTTGTATGAAACTGAACCTTCAGATGTTAGTCCCAGAAACCCCAAAGAAAAATTATCTTCTTGCGATAATTTCTCCTTCTCTCTACCACTATAGTCTCACTCTATAGTGGCACCCCAAGAAAATCCTGAGCAAACCTGTACTTTTTGAACTCTTTACGAATCCTTGGCACTCCTTTGGCAAGGGCTGATCTTGTAAGTTGTCTTTATTCCTGACATGATCAACACAAACATTCAAAAATTGAACCGCTCTTTTACCATCTTTGCTTCAGATCCTTGCATATATTGAACCATCATCCAACACCTTTGTCTCCATGCACACAGGCTGCCATAGGATAAGTGGATAGGAGGAATGCTTCTGTATAAAAAAATTATGTTCATCACAAACATCTCCAATTGTAGCCTTGACATTTTCACATGCTCCATATAATTCACCAAGTTGGGTGTTGGCAGCTCGAATCCGCCAACCATAATCCATATCAATAGGCCACTTCCCTCTCTGGTACAAGCTCTTTGACATCAAATTAATTACTGAACCATGATCCACAAGTGCTAGAATAGGCTAATCAATATCATCAGTCTTAACAATTGTCTCCATAGTGGCTCTTGCCCAATCTGTTCTGGAAAAATGACTCCTAGGTACTGCTTCTTCACCGTCATCATAATCAAAATGAACCTGTCTTACCTTGGATGTAACTTGATTGGACATCACTGCAGATTGTAAAGATTTCTTCTTCAATCTCTACCTCGTAAGCATCCAGAATTGATTCTACATGCTGTATCACCTGGCTCTTGATCGTATCAGGTTCTTGCTCAACTGGTACTTGCCGCTTTTTCTTTATAATGTCAATGATCTCCTCATGAAATTAACGTTTAGCAATACCCAAGACATCGCCCAAAGTAAGTTTCACCTTACTATTGAGAATACCTTCTTCAGATCTGTAGCCAATTCAATGTTGGATTTTTAACTTGTAAGAAGGCCCTCTTCGCTTACCTTGCTTTTTATCTTTGGATGCCTCTTCCATAACCACTTCAGGTACAGGAATTGCTTTGAAACTTGAGCCTTCTTTCTTCTTGTCGCTAGTCCGCGTATCTTGTTTTGATGAGCATGCAATATCTTCACCTCTCTTGCGCTTCTCTTCCACCATAGCTTCCTTAGCCTGAGATTTTGCAAGAAACGCATACACAGAAAGAGAATCTAAAGGATCTTACCACCCCGTAGTTTGTGGAATGCAATCCCCAGCTTGACTTAATGTGTCACAAGTTATTTTACCTTTGTCAGTTGTCTTCAAAGCATAGGGCCACAGATTTCCTTTAGCCTTGATACTTTCCTTGTCCTTCGCATTGCATACATGTAGTCCATAAGTTGTTGCATCAACCCTAGAGACATTGTGTTGCATCTCCTTGACTAGCTTCTTCATACTACCCTTCCCATAGTTAAAGCGTAGATGTTCACCACTTTCCTTAAGATGGAGCTTGCCGTCCTTCCAAAAAATTGTGTTTTTTCTTGTAAGCTTCATTAAAATCATCACAATTTTTGCGTATATGATCCAAACTATCACACCACATGCATCCTGTAATGGAATTTGCCTATTCAATTTGAGAATAGCGGAATTTAATGAGAGTACTTTCAAGAAATGATTTTGTGAGCATAGCGGGTAGACATAATTGAAGATAGCAACATAATCATAGCAATTAGTTAACTTGGCATAGACAATACTTTTGCAAGAGAGAGAGTTTAGAGAACATGACAACAATTGAGGACCGGATTTATGTGGAGCCGGTCCCCCCTCCAATAGGCATTTGTATTATGATTTCTCCCATAAAGAGAGACTTGTTACAATACAGTCTTTGTGTTCCTTGTGACCTAGGTGATGCCATGAAGATGGAAGGCTTCATGCACCACAAACATAACATAAACTTGAAGAAAGCTTTAACTATCCCAAGCCTCAGTCCCAAGACCTCAAACACCTTCGAAGGTGGAGAGAGCTAGCAGGGAATGAGGGTAGGGAAGAGGAAGAAGAAACATTTCGTAGGAGAAAGAATTAGTTCCTCACTTATCATACTCTTGTTGCTAGCATACATAATAGCATAGTAATGAAGAAGAAGGAGATGGCAAGCTTAAGCATTGAAGCATGGCTCTTGGTTGGATTTGCACTCCATAGCCAAGAGTGTTGGTGTAGGCTCTCAACCTCTACTTGCTTGGAGAGGGAGCTCTTGCACTTTGCATATCACACAATGAGAGTGATTGTGAGTGTGTGTGGGTGAGTATACCCCCTAGGCACCCCCCTAGCTTGCTTGGGTCGACCCCCCCTTGTAGCTCATGCTTGAAGCTCATTGGACCCCTCCAGGCCTAGCCAATCACAAGCAGGAGCCATTATAAGCAACATGGGTAGCCTTGGGACAAGTGTCCCCCTTTCCCCTTTGAGAGAGAGGACTTGATAAATGCAAAATCAATTAATTAAATATCCTAAATTATCATTGGACCCCTTGGGTGGCCAACCAATAGGCTTCAGGCACACCATGAGGGCAACATGGGGAGGAACTTGACAAGTGTCCTTGCTGCCTCTTCAAGCTGGGGCTTCCCTTGTGTGTGTGTGTGTGTGTGTGTGTGTGTTCTCTCTCATCCCCCCCTTTGTAGGCTCGCCCCCCTCCTTGTAGGGATCTTTTTGACTTTGGATGAGAAAGCCCCTTAGTCATCAAGCATGACAAAGCACTTGAACTAGGGGGTGTTCCCACAAGCATCTCAGGCAAGCATCTCAAGGCACCTCAAGCACCTTAATCATGTAGCAAGTGAAGCACCTCAAGCATGGAGCCAGTCAAGCACCTCAAGCATCTTAATCAAGCACCTCAAGCATGAAAAACACCTCAAGCATGACAAGCACCTCAAGCATGACAAGCACCTCGAGCTTGGGCCGGGTTCCCACCTCAAGCTCAGCCCTAGCTTACTTAAGGTCAAAGGACTTTTACACACATTTATTGGAGGTCTTCAATGAAGCTAACCCTAAGGTCTTATGCTCCATTGGTTAGCCTTGCTCTTTGATAGACCATCTCCCTTTTGGGCCCCTTTACCATTGGCCCCGTGTTGAGATAGATCTATAAGCACATACCTATATCTTAACACTTTTTCCCGTTTATTCTCCCACATTAAGTGATCAATTTAATATGAGAAAATCATTTGGGTTAGCTAGATATTAGATTTTATGACATTACCTCTCTCTTGAAATCATAGTCGTCCTCGACTATGAGGTAGAAGAGATAAAGTCCTAGTCATTAGTCAATCGTACTTAGCAGGTAAAGGATCCCTTTTTACCCTACGACATCTTTCCAAGATGGATGACTAATCCATTTGGTGCTTGGGAGACATAGCTGCCGCAAGCATGTCTGCTCTTTAGTCCATTTCATTCTCCCAAAGTAGAGTGACAAATTCTACTTGGTGTTTGAGAGACGTCGTCATCACAAACATGATTTTAAGCATGCATACTAGTTAAATTTGTGCACAATTAAAAAGAGGACTAGTCATATAAGACAAAAACATGAGTTATTTAAAAGAAATTTGTACATTTGCTTACTCTAATGTAGCATTGTAAGCATTGACAAGGTTCATACTATCCTTAAGTTGTACTCCTTGCATCCATTTAGCATCTTCAAAAGGATAATTTTTGAACTTAATAAGATATCGTCGGATAATCTTACCATGTCGTAGTACCTTGTCTTCATGCCGAAGGATAGCTTCGGGTTGTAGCACCTCTTCTTGGTCTTCAACTTCGGGAGGGTCTTTAATAATTGGTTCAATTGGTGGCTCTCCTTTGTAGGGCTTAAGTAAGCTTACATGAAAGGCATTGTGTATAAGCCAATGGCTGGGCAACTTGAGTTGATAAGCCGTCTCATTGATAGGCTTCAAGATTTGGAAAGGACCATAGTATCTTTTTGCTAGTTTAGCATAATACTTTTGATGGCCCGTAGGATTTTTGCCCGTCGTTTGCCTTAATCGAGCCTTAGGAAACTTGAGTAAGACCCAATCATTTTCTTTGAACATTAAGGCTCTTCTGTGCTTATCAGCAGCAGCTTTTTGCCTTTGTTGAGAGATGGCTATAGCCTCCCTAATCTTTTGAAAAGATTCTTGTAGGTCACGGCTATACTCATCGGCGGCGAAGATCTTCCCATGTACTTTCAGTAGCAAGGGACTTTTAGGTCTTCCTTCTATGATCTCGAAAGGTGCTTTGCCCGTAGAAGTATGTACAGTATTATTGTAGGCATACTCTACTAGCGGTAAATACTTTTCCCATTGTGAGCGTTGATCTACTTCGGTAACATAAGTCTTGAGTAGATCGAGTATCGTAAGATTGGCTATCTCACTTTGGCCATCCGTTTGTGGATGATAGGCCGAAGAGAAATTCAATCTTGTTCCTAGATTTTCAAAGAGACCTTTCCAGAAATTACTGGTCATTCTAGGATCTCTATCTGACACGATGGATGTAGGTAATCCATGGTGTTTGAAAATCTGAGATATGAAGAGAGTTGCCATTTGATGTGCCTTAATAGTCTTTTTGACAGGAATAAAATGTGCTTGCTTGCTAAACCTGTCGACTATTGTCCATATTCCTGTATTCCCATGGATAGACTTGGGTAATCCAAAGATGAAATCCATGGATATACTCTCCCATGGTGAATTTGGAATAGGCAATGGCTGGAGTAATCCAGGTTGCTTCCCTCTATCATACTTGGTCTTTTGGCATACTACACATTTTGAAACATACTCTTGTATGTCCACTTTCATGGTAGGCCAATAGAAATACGTCTCTACTCCTCGGAGAGTAGGTTGAATACCTCTATGCCCTGCATATGGAGGAGCATGGGATTCATACATAACCTTCTCACGAAGGGAATGGGTAACACATAGCCTATTGCCGTGAAGAAGATAACCATCCTGCAAGGTGAATGGTTCCTCTTTCTTCCCCAAAGCAAGGGCTGACAGTATGTCTCTAAAGTCAGGGTCAGTAGCATACTCATCTATCATAGAGGATAGATCATTGTGAGTAGCTATAGACACCGCATTAACTTTTGGTCGTCGTGAAAGTGCATCGGCAACTTGATTGTGCTTACCAGCTATGTGAGCAATATGGAAATTAAATTGCGAAAGAAAATTTGCCCACCTCATTTGTTTGTCGGAAAGCTTGGTTTGCGTCATGAAATACTTGAGACTTTGGTGGTCGGTTCGTAGGATAAATGGAGTCCCCAATAGGTAGTGCTTCCATGTGTCTAGGGCATGTAGAACAGCTAAAAGCTCTTTCTCATAAATGCCCAAGACTCGTTCATCACCATTGAGCCTTCGGCTCTCATATGCTATGGCATGCCCTTCTTGAAGCAAAACCGCTCCAAGGCAATCACCACAAGCATCTAATTGGACCTCAAATGGCTTTGAGAGATCCGGAAGCACGAGGACTGGTTGGGAAGTAAGCTTCTCTTTGAGTTTTTCAAAAGCATTTTGCTCCTTAGCAGTCCATACAAACTTAACGTTCTTCTTGGTTAAGTCGTGTAGTGGTCCTGCTACTTGAGAGAATTTTGCTATGAAGCGTCTATAGTATGCACACATACCAATAAAGCTTCTTAGCTCATGTAGATTCCTTGGGTTAGGCCATGATTTTATTACCTCTAACTTTGATGGATCCATACGAATACCATCGTGAGAGATAATATGGCCTAGATATTGAATCTCTTGAAGGAAGAATTCACTTTTCTTTTGGTTGAGAAAAAGTTGGTTCTCCCTCAAGGCTTGGAAAATCACTTGGAGATGTTGCTTATGTTCCTCCAAAGACTTGGAGTAGATGATGATATCATCGAAGAACACTCCAGTGAATTTTCGATATGGTCTAAAAATTTTCTCCATCAAACGATTGAACGTGGCTGGTGCATTAGTCAAGCCAAAAGGCATGACTAGATATTCATAAAGACCAAATGTTGTGCGAAACACAGTCTTTAAGATATCCTCATCCACTATCCTTATTTGATGATAGCCACTCTTAAGGTCAATCGTACTGAAGTAGGTAGAGCTTTGTAGCTTATCAAACAGATCTTCTACCCGAGGTACGGGAAATCTGTTTTTGATAGTGATATGGTTTAGTGCTCGATAGTCCACACACATACGGTATGTACCATCTTTCTTTTGCACTAAAAGGACTGGAGAATAAAAGGGAGAGGAACTAGGCCTCACCATCCCTTTGTCTACCAACTCTTGTACTTGCCTCATGATCTCCTCTTGTTGAGCTTGTGAGACTCGATAAGGAGGTTTGTTAGGCGGTGAGCTTCCTGGAAGGAGCTCAATACGATGGTCATCATCCCCTCGTTTTGGAGGTAGGTCCATAGGGATATCATCGATGAGCACATCTTGGAATCCTTTTAGAAAAGTAGACAAGTCTAACTCTTCTTGATTCCTATCATTTTCATTTGATGAAACATTATTAGCTTTTAGAGACTCTTTGACATAAATCATGTACGCAGAAACTGAGCTCTTCATTGATTTATCAAAAGAAAGAGGATTTACAAGTGGAATAGTGCGACCACGCTCACTAGCATCTATATACATGTTCTTTCCCCTGTAGGTGAAGTAAATTCTCCTCTCAGGGAACTTCATGTTGGCAGCCATGCGATCAAACCATGGTGCCCCTAGGATAACATCCTGATGTTGGAGGGGAGAGATGAAGAAGTCTTCTTTGTCGACATAGCTTTGGACATGAAGCCTCAACTTCCCAATCAAGGGAGTAACGGAGGCTTGTTGTCCCTTGAAAGCTGCATCAGCTGTTACTATATCTCCCATCTCAAAAGCTTGAATGCCCAACTTGGTGGCCAACTCTATTGATATGAAGTTGAGAGTAGAGCCAGGGTCAAACAAGATGAAGGCATCATGCTCTCTTACCTTTCCCCAAGCATAGGAGAGTGATGATCCTTTGCAATGAGCATCCTCTTTTGGAGCTTCGATGGTGGAAGCCCTAAGAGTCTCATTGCGAGTATTCTTCTTGGGGCAAGAACGATAGCCATGTCCTTGCTCCCCACACTTGAAACACTTATGGTCCTTGCGAAAAGCTTCAAGCTCTTCAGGAGAGAGTTTGTTTTTACCTTTGTAAACTCCCTTCTCCTTGGACCGATTGTTGTTGTTGTTGTTGTTGTTGGAAGTGCCTTGGGAATTATTTTGAGCATTGGATTTCCCCTTTGCATCATTTTTATCTTTGTTTTCCATGGGCTTGACATTACGTCTAGCCCCTTGATGGAAATTGATGCGTGAAGCAACCATGGTGTGGTGGATTACTTCGGTAATAGTACCGGGCCGTTGAGAGTTGATATATTCGGCCATCTCTTCAGGTAATCCCGCACAGAATTGTTGTCTTTGCTCGGCAAAGTCTATCTTTTGGAAGACAGTAGCTTTGAGATGTAAATCCCAAAACTTATCTACATACTTGTTGATAGACTCATGAGAGAGGAGCTTCAAGCCGCGCCATTCGGTAAGAACTTTATCTTTAGTATCGCTTGGAAGAAATTGCTTCATGATGGAAACTCGTAGAGTTTTCCATGTCTTTGGGGCTTCTCCATTGCCACGAAGGCTAGCCCACCATTGACGAGCTGATTTTTGGAAGTGCATAGCTACATGGCGTAGCTTGGAGGACTCTGTGAAGCCCTCGTCCCCAAAGGCCGCATCAAATTGCTGGATGAAGGCCAACACTTTGTTGGTAGCACCAAAGGTGCCATCGTAGGTGAGAAAAGAGATACTCTTTCCTCCCTCCTTGAACTTCTTTAGCTTTTGTGACCTTCGCCATGCAGGAAATGATTTGCGATGTCCTCCCCTCTTGTATTCTCTAGGAGAATAGCCATAACTTTCATCGGAAGAGAAGGAAGGTGAAGAAGAAGGAGAAGAGGATGACCTCTTCCTAGCCCTTTTCTTCCTTTGTTTCCTCTCTTGCCTTTGAGAGTGATGAGGAGAAGGACTATGGGTTGCTCTTTTCCTCTTGGGAGGAGTAGGCGATCGTCTAGACCGCCTTCTTCGTGGAGCCACATCTTCAGAAGAACTTAGACTTTCATTGCTTTCTTTCTCTTTGGATTCCTCCTCTCGAATGGGAGAGAGTCTTCTTTTGGGGGTCTCTTCAAGAGGCCTCCTAAGCTCTCTCTCCTCTTGGAGAGGAAGGGAAATTCCATAAGCACGAAGTTGTTGAGTAACTTCGGCTTGCAAGGTAGGGTTGCCCATAGCTTGTTGCAACCTAGTCACAAGATAATTCACAAACATGGGAGCATCATCATTAGCACCTTCATGTGCAAAATCAAAGCTATCAATGTTCATTCTACTCTCTTGATTATTGTCAGCCATGTTAACAAAATTTTATGTATGTACTTAGTGTATGCTTTGGCAATTCAAAACCTTAGTTGCCACTCCTCTTAGCCTTTGAAAATGGGCTCTTAAGTATCTACACCCACGGCTCAAAGTGGTTAATTATAGAGAATAGAGTAGTAGGTCTAACATAGCAGAGTTGCCAAGGGCTAGCTCCTTTCGGACTTCTTATGGCTCAATAATGGTAAAGCCGTAGGCAAGTCTAAAAAGACTCCATTATTAAGTCCAAAGCTCCCGAGGTGTGCACCATCCCCCACATAGTGGGCTTAACAAAACCGGTATTAGATCCCAGTTCCACTTACTCTATTATAATTAACAACATCAACCATTTATAGGCTACTTAAGGACCTCTCTTCTTAAGCAAGAAAAGAGAAACCAAATGCTCTGATACCAATGTAATGGAATTTGCCTATTCAATTTGAGAATAGCGGAATTTAATGAGAGTACTTTCAAGAAATGATTTTGTGAGCATAGCGGGTAGACATAATTGAAGATAGCAACATAATCATAGCAATTAGTTAACTTGGCATAGACAATACTTTTGCAAGAGAGAGAGTTTAGAGAACATGACAACAATTGAGGACCGGATTTATGTGGAGCCGGTCCCCCCTCCAATAGGCATTTGTATTATGATTTCTCCCATAAAGAGAGACTTGTTACAATACAGTCTTTGTGTTCCTTGTGACCTAGGTGATGCCATGAAGATGGAAGGCTTCATGCACCACAAACATAACATAAACTTGAAGAAAGCTTTAACTATCCCAAGCCTCAGTCCCAAGACCTCAAACACCTTCGAAGGTGGAGAGAGCTAGCAGGGAATGAGGGTAGGGAAGAGGAAGAAGAAACATTTCGTAGGAGAAAGAATTAGTTCCTCACTTATCATACTCTTGTTGCTAGCATACATAATAGCATAGTAATGAAGAAGAAGGAGATGGCAAGCTTAAGCATTGAAGCATGGCTCTTGGTTGGATTTGCACTCCATAGCCAAGAGTGTTGGTGTAGGCTCTCAGCCTCTACTTGCTTGGAGAGGGAGCTCTTGCACTTTGCATATCACACAATGAGAGTGATTGTGAGTGTGTGTGGGTGAGTATACCCCCTAGGCACCCCCCTAGCTTGCTTGGGTCGACCCCCCCTTGTAGCTCATGCTTGAAGCTCATTGGACCCCTCCAGGCCTAGCCAATCACAAGCAGGAGCCATTATAAGCAACATGGGTAGCCTTGGGACAAGTGTCCCCCTTTCCCCTTTGAGAGAGAGGACTTGATAAATGCAAAATCAATTAATTAAATATCCTAAATTATCATTGGACCCCTTGGGTGGCCAACCAATAGGCTTCAGGCACACCATGAGGGCAACATGGGGAGGAACTTGACAAGTGTCCTTGCTGCCTCTTCAAGCTGGGGCTTCCCTTGTGTGTGTGTGTGTGTGTGTGTGTGTGTGTGTTCTCTCTCATCCCCCCCTTTGTAGGCTCGCCCCCCTCCTTGTAGGGATCTTTTTGACTTTGGATGAGAAAGCCCCTTAGTCATCAAGCATGACAAAGCACTTGAACTAGGGGGTGTTCCCACAAGCATCTCAGGCAAGCATCTCAAGGCACCTCAAGCACCTTAATCATGTAGCAAGTGAAGCACCTCAAGCATGGAGCCAGTCAAGCACCTCAAGCATCTTAATCAAGCACCTCAAGCATGAAAAACACCTCAAGCATGACAAGCACCTCAAGCATGACAAGCACCTCGAGCTTGGGCCGGGTTCCCACCTCAAGCTCAGCCCTAGCTTACTTAAGGTCAAAGGACTTTTACACACATTTATTGGAGGTCTTCAATGAAGCTAACCCTAAGGTCTTATGCTCCATTGGTTAGCCTTGCTCTTTGATAGACCATCTCCCTTTTGGGCCCCTTTACCATTGGCCCCGTGTTGAGATAGATCTATAAGCACATACCTATATCTTAACACTTGTTCCCGTTTATTCTCCCACATTAAGTGATCAATTTAATATGAGAAAATCATTTGGGTTAGCTAGATATTAGATTTTATGACACATCCTTTATCCCAATTCATTTGTGGAGGACGTTGTCTGGGTTTTAAAGAAGATCCAGTCTCAAATCATCAAGTTTAACACCTTTCAAATTCAAATTCAACTCTTGTGCCTTTTACTAGCTCATCAAGGACTGGCTCTACCAGCTTGGGCTTGGGCTTTTCCACTAGATCCTCTTCGAGCGCTTCCATAGGATCAGCCACTATGAACTTATCCACCCTCTTTTGTCGCTTCACAATCATATTAACAGCTTCTGTAACCAATTTCACAATCATATTAACAGCTTTTGTAACTCACTCGATGGATCCTCGAGCAGGTGTACCAAACTCTTTTGAAGGCGCAAATCTGTTGCTTGAATAAATAGTGCGACATTTTTTGGCTGCATTGTTTTATGCTCAGCAGTAGATAATTGTTCAAACTTCTTTTCAAAAGCTTGTAGCAATTCTCTCGCTGATAATCCTTTATCCTTCTGTTATATCCATTTCATAAAGCTTTGCTTAGTAAGCTGATGAGAATCTTCAAGGAAGTACTCTTCTTGTAAATATTTCTTAAACTCCTGCCAGTTCGCACCATGTGTTACCCAAATTTCTTCAATTCGAGCCCTGAGCTCAGGAGCCGCAATTAAGTGAAAACCTTCCATTGAGTCATGGTCATTAATTCCACAATCCTCCATAGATTGTTCATAAATAGTACAAAATTTTGAAGTTTTTCAGTTATTGTATACCTCGCTTGACGAATATGCTCACTTTGTTGATACTGCTGCTAAGAAGCCTGCTGTTGCTGCATATAGGCTGCAAATTGCTGCATCATCATCTTCTGCTACCAAAGTCCCACCCCGGCTCAATTTCGCGTCAGGTTCACCAAAGATATCGGGGGAAAATAAGTGTTGTTAGTGAGCCGGGATCAATACAAGGTTGCTTGTTGTGGGAACTGGTGAGAGAAACAACACAAAATAACATATCGAAGTTGCAAGCGACACTTTAGAGCTCAAATTTTTTTTCGTACTATCAACTGAAAGTTCGACTAGAATCAAACTACAATAAAAAACCAAGGAATCTAACTGTCAGCTTGAACACAAGCAATAAGCGCAAGAAATGGTGCCCTTTATCAAAAGAGCACTAGAAAACTGTATCTCGCCTTGCCCTTCCTTTGATGTAGCACTACTCACTTCTTTGACTTCCACTGCTCCTTCGTATTCAATCTTCTCTTATTGTTAAAAAAAATCCTTCCTAACTTCCCATCAACTGTTTGTTCAAGTCTAAAAACAACCTTCAGTCGTTGCTATATTGCCTTGTAGAGCTAGGAATCACTGTGAGCGTGGGAATTACCCCTTCATCGTCGGCTCCCCTCCAACTCTCGTCCTCTTCTCTGGAGACCGCTAGTTCTCCCACTTTCGCTATTGATGCCCTTCGTCTGTTGCCTTCGTATGTAGAAGCCTTTGCAGACGGCTCTACCTGCCCGCCAGTGCTACTTTAAGCTTCTCCTTTTCTGCAGTTATCGACTGCCTCTTGAATTCCTGCAACCAGCGCTCGGCTCCAACTCCTCCCTGTCCTGCAGGCTTCGCCAAGCAAACCCCGTCATCTCGTCTTGCTTCTCGACGGCGGCTCCTCTTGTGCTCTCTACATTCGACGCCCTCTCTACGACCTCTGCTCTGATCGTACTACAAGCAGCACCTCCTTTTGCTACTCCTTCTCGTCGAAAGATCTATGTCTCCTTTCCGCTAAAAGCTCTTTGTCTCCTTCTCTTCGTACTGCTGCTCTCGGCCCTCTTTAGCTGCAATTGACGGCACGCTTTTTCTTTTCCTACCTCCTCGATATTCTTAAAAAGCCTTGCTTTATTGTTAGCTTCATACTATAAGCGGCCATTCACACGCACAACACTTCACATCCGGTCTTCCCTTCCACACCTGCCAAGGCATCCCCAAGCATATATTGACCGAAGCATCCTTGGTTACATCATCATGAGACTTCTCGTGCTATCAATGTACTCAAAGTGACACCATCCTAGGCAATAAATTCTTCAAACACTGAAGTTACCATATTTGGCATAGTTTTGTGCAACCAAAGCACTGCAAGACACCACATCAAAATTCGCCAATCTTTTGTCAAAAAACCCCTAAAATCTTGTTATTGATTATATTTTCTCCCAATGAACACGGGACGTCAGGACAACAAATTCAGTCTGAATTGGATGTCATCCCCTAGCATCAGAACCCTTGTATGGTCCCTTGTAGCTGTACAATTTCTTGCCTCTCCTGTAGGCCTATGATGTAAAACATGTTCTATCGTAATATAACTCACGCCTCTTTCTAGTAAAAAGAAAATGCTTCAAGCAACCCCATGTTGCTTGGCTCGTGAAGAGTCTGGTGCGGACATGACTGAATAGATGCCAAAAATTTGAGCGTAGTAGCTGAGGGTGAGAGCAGTCGTCGTGCGTATTTTTGTTGGCGAGTGAATCGCGAGCCCTAGTTCGACTTTAAATAGGGATGCTCATTATTCTCTCTCTTTCTCTCTCTCTCTCTCTCTCTCTCTCTCTCTCTCACACACACACACACACACACACACACACACATGAGAGCATATATTTTACTTTATAGGAACAATTCCAAGAGAGCTCAAAAATGTATCCGATGTGACGACGTGTCCATCATAGGAACAATCCCAAGAGACCTATCGACAATGGACATGACGACGAATGAGAGAGAGAGAGAGAGAGAGAGAGAGAGAGAGAGAGAGAGAGTTCCAGATTCAAGTTTAAACCCAACGACGATTGGAGCCAGTGTTCGGGAAAAATGTGTCTCAGCTTAGTATCGTGCCGTTTTCAATTTCAATATTAAGCCGTTTTCAATTTCAAAAATGCCGGTTGAGGACGAGGGGAAAAGGAGAAATTCCGTCCCAAAAGAGAGAAGAATAGTGTAAAAATAAAAAAACAGTGTAATTTTCTAAAATTTCTCTTGGCAAATTCAAGGAGAGGAATTCTGTATGTTTGGAGCAATGTTCGAGAAAAGTGTGTCTCAACTTAATACCGTGCCGTTTTCAATTTCAAAAATGCGGATTGAGGGCAAGGGGAAAGGGGAAAATTCCGCCCCATTATAGAGAAAAATAGTGTAAAAGCCTGAAAAAGTAACCTTTTCTATTGGAAAATTCAAGGAAAGGAAATTTGTATGTTTGAAAAAATGATTTTCCGAACACTGAAATGATTTTTCCCGAACACTGGCTGGAGCGTACAACCTTAAAGATCAAGCTCATGAGTTTTGAATTTTGAACGCAAGACCGGTTACAAAAGAGAGAGGGGGGCAGACTGCAGTCGACTCCAGGTGGCGGACTCCGGACTCGAGGGGCACCACAGGGGTCAGCGTCACGCCTTTAAATGCCAAAGCTGGTGCTCTGTTATCCATTCCACTGTGCGCTCTCTCTCTCGCGCGCGCGCGCGCGGTATGGGTGTGTGGGTCAGCTGGCCACGTATAACCCGTGCAGACGCGCTCGACAACAACGTCGTTTTCAAACTTGGCGTCCGGACTGCCTCACAGTTCAAACAAAAGAGAAAGCAGCCAAAAGACTCGTACTTTCACATCACAAACGCACGAATAGCCTTAACATCATATCACTTTTGCTTCAATCATCATTTCCTCATCCAAACTTGGTCAACATTTCTTCTTCACTTCTCCTTCCTTTGAGTAGCCTATTCACACTTGCATACCTACTGGGTCCACAGCCCTTTTAAACCGAATTTGGCAAGATGTCTTCCTCAGTCCGTCCCCAAAAGCTAAAATTGCTTGCCTCTCTCTCCTCTCTCTTTCCTCGGCATCGCTGTGCTGACGTGCTTCGCCATCGCCGTCCTGAGAGCCCCGCCTGCACAACAGTTCCCCCCCCCCCCCCCCCCCCCTCCCCCTCCCCCCCCGCCCTGCTTCTGCATGCTCGCCCCACCTCCTTCGTCCTTCACCGCTTTCGCCCGCTGCATGATCCTCGAAGCCATTGCCCCGTTCCCCTCGTTGTTTGCACACCCGCCTCAATGAGGCAATGCAATGCGTATCAGCGCGACCAGAAAATCGGTTTCTCCCTGTGCCTGACGCATGGCCTATCTTTTCCTGAGAGCAACGCAGATGTCTCTCTCTCATAAAAGCTCTTGAGTTCAACTCTGCTCATCGGCTAGATCTTTAAGCTTTCTCTTGCATAGTTTCCTACGATGTTAAAACTCTCTTCTTCTCCTCCTTCCACCTGGCTCTGAAACATTTAGCTTTTACTTTGCAAAGGTATCTCCTTGGATTTGTTGGGGTTAAGGCCTATGTGTCTTGACCGGTCGCCCAGGTCATGGGCGCCCGTCCACTGTTACCCTATACTTATAGTGAGTATATTGTATAGGGGGAGCTGCCACTTCACAATCTCCCCACCCACATCGTGTGTGTGTCTCTTTCTCTCTCTCTCACTCTCCGTCTGTGGTGCTCCCCGATCCCCTTCAATTGGTATCAGAGCTATGGTGACCGCGGAGAGCACGACGGCTTTGAGAGCTTCGAAGCGATAACTCGCTCGCTCTCGACGGTAGAGAGATTAAGAAAGCTTGGAAGCTTTGTGAGAATGCAATGGGAGCTTGTGAGCTCAGTTGAGAGTGATGTATGCTCTTGTGGAAGCTCAGAAAGGAGTGTGGAAGATTGTGTGTAAGTGAAGGTGCTGACCTAAAAACTATGTGCGCAGCAGCACTATTTTCAGATTCGTTTTTCTCCTTGTAGAATGCAGATCTGAGAATTCTGTCTGAGATGCCCATCCGTTTCGACGTGGTCTACAACCTTGCAGAAGAAACTTTTCGCAAATTCCTCACCGTTTTGCTGATATTCAGCTCAGACTAACTATATACAGAAATTCCAGATTTTCTGTTGTCGCATTGTGTGCGAGTTTGATGCACTTTTGGAAGCACGGGAGATGCTTGAAGTTGAGTGCATAAATTCTGAGCTGAAGATGCAATTGCAGCTTGTGTTAAGCTTGTGGTTTGAGGGTTTTTTGGTAGACTTGGGCAACGAAGTATGGAGGCATTTACACACAACCGAAGCGGTCTCTTGAGAGACGCAGTTTTTTGGAGCACACAGGTGGAGCTTCTTTCACTGGTTTTCACAGGATACTTTGGTAGTGATTTTGTGCTTGGATTCATGGTCTTTGCGGATGGTTTGCATATGGTTATGGCGCATGGTTGATGCCCATTATACATGCATTTTGACGAGCACTTTCAAGTGTCGTTGAGCTCTCTTGAGAGCATTGTTTTCGCATTGATCAAGTTTCCGGATTGCAAATCTTTTGGCGCTTGCTTATGCGCGGTCACTCCGTTGATGTACGCTGAGTGCGGATTGCCATTGTATGTGACAATGTGGAGCCATTTTGGCATTTCTACTCATTGGCATTGAGTAGTGTTATGGTTTATGGTAGAGATTGTACTTGAGTTTTTTGCTCAGTTTTCAGGGGAAATTCTGTCGGATTTTTTCCAAATTCTCGCCATAGTTTGTGATCGAGTGTTTACTCTCACTTTGATAGGTTTTGTCAGTTTGGACTCATTTTTGTGTTTTTTGTATCCACTCTCGCAAGAGTGAGGAGTTGTCTATCTTTCTTTGCTTGAGACAGTGGTTTGCTCTCGGGTGGGAGAGTCTTGTGATCTCGAGCATTGTTTGCCATAGTTTTGCGGAGCTTATGCATGTATGTTGAGTGTAGTTTGATGCGCATTGATTGCTCATTGTATTGAGCTTGCAGGACAATGGTTATTTTGTGTTGATAGCCATTGTGCATCGAAACTCTGGCGAAATTTTCCCAGGAGTTTTATGCGCATCATTTATACGATCTAGGTAGAGATTGCGGGTTGCACTCAGCATTTGCGTGCGGTGTTCTTTGCAGGTGGGAGATTTGTGCGTGTATATGCATTGATACCGCACAGTGTGGGCTTGGTGATTAGCTCACAGAATGCAGTGTGATACTAGAGCATGCGAGGCTTGTATTGACATTGCGGGACCTCTATTTTGGAGTGTGTCTCACAGGTTTTACATTGTGTTTCTGGCCATATTGGTAGATAGTTTTCAGGTGTTGTTGGTGAGGTGGTTTTGCTTTCTAGTTTGCTACATTGTGCTCATGGCAGAGACAGGTGATCGATAATATTGTGACATCTCACAGATGCGCATGTTTGATGGGTCAGACTTTGCGGCATGGAGAGAGTGTATGCTTGATGCATTGACACAGCGAGGGTTGCATCAACCATTGAGTGGTGATGCAGGTAGACCTTCAAACATGTCTGACGATCAGTGGCAGGAGCTAGAGGAGATGGCACTATCTACACTCTCTTTGCACCTTGCGGAATCTGTATATGCTCTTGTTATGTATGAAACTACTTCGAGAGCACTTTGGCGCAGATTACATGATATGTATGATAGATCTGAGTCATCACGACTCGTGTGAGACATGTACATTCACGAGCACGCCGACAGGTGACATGTTGATATTGTGGTCATTCTGGACACGTTAGACGGCGCTGTTTTCGTCGTAGGAGACATGGCAGTCTCAGAGATGTATGTAGTGATGCCATGGACTCAGTTGCTTTGACAGTTGAGGCAGATGTAGTGTCGGAGTATACTAGTGACGGGGATGTCACTTTTACCTCGAGCTATGCACGAGATGCTATACATGTGGATAGTGCACTCCCTTCACAGTGGTTGCTAGACGCAGATGCTATGTTTCATGTCACGTCGCATCGTAAATGGTTTTGTAGCTATTCTAGCGGGATGCTTGGCGGTGTACGTTTGACCGATGGATCGGTGCATGCGATAGCAGGTGCAGGAGATGTGAGACTGTCATTACCGAGTGGTGCATCTTACTTGTTACGACATGTGCGCTATGTACCAGATTTGACAGTGAGTTTGATCTCGATTGGTCAGCTTAGAGATTGTGGATGTCAGATTTCGCTACGAGAGCGAGATTTTGTGATGCATTTGGGTTCGCTAGTGATTGCGAGAGGTGCCAAGAGTGGTACAGGTTACCCATTGCATGTGGATCACGCGAGAGACGGTGCTGTCTCTGTGATCATGCAGCCAGGTAGAGAGCGAGAGAGAAGGCGAGTCTCTTTTGCTTGTGGGTTGCAGGATGCTTTGCATGGAGTACAGAGCAGTGACCTTGTTGTGTAGGTTGCATCTACGGATGCACAGGTAGAGTGGGACAGCTCTAGTGAGTCACAGTAGGATAAGTCATCAGAGGTGATGACAGAGATGACTCACATGGATGTTGAGATGTCGACTATTGTGGAGTCATTTCTTGATATGCTTATGCCAGAGCTTGATGCAGATTCAGGACAGATGGATACTCTTGGTACACGTGTGATATGTGGTGGGCATGAGGAGTCACTCCAGAGCTCGGAGTCAGAGTGCCATGGTCTCTATGATAGGGGATAGGATTGCCATGAGTTGAGTTCTGAGTTGGAGGTGGCAGAGGTTGCCAGGGTTGCATCAACGTTCGGTGTCCTCATGTACGAGATGCTGATCTCGAGGCCCGACATAGCAGCTGCAGTGGGAGCATTTGCAGCAGGGTTGATTAGTTGTTCGATGATTGATTTCGGCATAGAGCATAGGGGAGATTTGCAGGTATTGGACCGATACTTGCAGGAGTGCATGAGCTCTTGTAGACTATTTGCAGAGCTTGGAGCTAGCTCTGTGTGGCTTCCGCAGTGGGATGTTTGTCTATCAGTAGAGCCGGATGCACTAGCTCATCGAGAGTCAGTGGACATAGGTTGAGAGAATATCTCACCTTCTATTAGTTGTACACTAGTAGATCTTGCTTAAAGGCACATTGGCCTTTACGTGGGAGGTTGTTGGGATTAAGACCTATGTGCCTTGACCGGTCGCCAAGGTCATGGGCGCCCGCCCACTGTTACCCTATACGTATAGTGAGTATACTGTATAGGGGGAGCTGCCACTTCACAGTCTCCCCACCCACATCGTGTGTGTGTCTCCTTCTCTCTCTCTCACTCTCCGTCTATGGTGCTCCCTGATCCCCTTCAGGATTCCCTCAAAACTAATGGATCCAAAATTTGGGTCCCCTACTCAGTGTTACCAAAACAATTGAGGTTTAAAAATTAGTGCATTTTTACCCAGACTAACATTACGAATCTTGACTAGATTCTAAGCTTGATTTCGAAAAGCAAACAGGTAAAATTCTAGAAGTGTTGGGGTAGCAAGGTGAAGATTCGGGTTGGCATTTTAAAACAAAAAGTTGAAAAGAATCACTACACGAAAGGACCATTTACAAATTAATTATTCATTTTTTTTAAAATGAAAAGGAAATCATTAGGCTCTTCAAGGAAGGGACCATTTATAAACTTAAAATTTGGATTCAAAAATTTGTAGGCTTCTCCGTGTTCTCTAGTTGGCTTGCTAAAGGCTTTAGTACCCCAAGGGTGAAGGTCCTTTAGGTTTCACTGTGAAACAAGTGTCCCTAAAGGGCCTTAAAAGTCTTTTCTTTTTTTCAAAACTCACAATTGTGAGTGATTGTATTATAAGGTCACCAATAGATATATAAATCAGCCTCAAACCTTGAGGGACATAGGGTTACATCCAAGCTTAGTTACAAGTACGCTAAAAGCGAATAGTTCAATCCTTTACAAAGCAAGGCTCGATCGGATGGCAAGGGTTTCCCTAAGCCAATCATCCAAATTATGTCTTTTACTTACCACAAATATTATCTCCTTGATTTCTTGTACAATCTCTGAGGAGCTAGCCGCGGAGAGGTCACTATCAAAGAACGACAGCTCCTGACCTTCCAGATATTACTAAAGAAATAGTATCTGACAATTTTGAGTAGAAATTAGAAGTGCAGAACTACGAAACTGTTTGCCACCAAGGCACAATACCCTCTTGAAAAAACCTATCTTCCACATCCTTTGTATCCATTTCACATATTTCCTAAAAGGCCTCTAATGGTCGGGCATTCTATGAAAAGGTGGCCGAGATCTTCGCTAGTCAATGTGCACCCTTAACATCTATAGGACCCTTATAGCCTTTTAAATGCTATTCTTTAAAGCCTGCATTCACTTTATTGGCATGCTTGAAAAAGAAGGCTTTAAAGAACAAAGGATGAAACAATATATTCATAGAAGTTTGATCCCAATGATATGAGGTATTGATAAAGGGTCCTTTTATAAAGGGATTTTTTTAAAAATATTTTATTAAATTATTTTATTATTTTTTATGCTCATTAAATCTATCTTTTCTTATATTAAAGTATTAAAATATAAATTTTTTTAACTTCTAACGTGTCTTCTTATTTTATTGTTTTTATTACATATAAATTTCTCACAAAATGTGAGAATTACCAATATTTTAAATTTTATTATATCATATGCTTATTAGACCTACCTTTTCTTTCAAAAACATTCAAATTTTCTTTTGTTTTAATTTGGCAACGAGTCCTTTACTTATTTTACTTCCTTTTCATTTTATGTTGTTTTAGAATGCCAGTGTCAGCCTTTCAAAGTGTTGTTTAAGTGAGGCCCTCCGTAACATATAAGCCATTTGTGATTATGTGTGTATAATGGACTTTAAAATTATATATTAAAATACAAAAAAATGGCATGTAATTGTCATCACTAAAATGGCATGTGATTGTAAGCACTAGAGTATTCTTATCCGTCTTCCATAGCTCTCATCCCCCTTAATTATGGACCTTATCTTTAGTAAGCTTTAGTGACTCTTCACCTTATTTTATAAAGAACTAGTGTGGCCAACCATCGAAGCTCTCTCTCTCTCTCTCTCTCTCACACACACACACACACACACACACACACACACACACATCAACATGTCTCTCTTATTGTGTGCACATGTTGTAGCTCCAACCACCCTCAAAATCATGGTCAATGTCATATGCTGAGTTGTCTTGTGTCATAGCCAATACATCCTCTTCCCTCCATGAAACAACTCTCCACCGAGGGTGACCGTCTAAGCTTTTAAATTGATGTTGCAATGGTGCCAGTGAGAGCCTTGATCGATGAGTGTAGAGGTGTGGTGGGACTCTAGTGGGCCTATGGTCGGCTTTGTGCACTTTTGAGTTGGAAGCATCCATCAGTCTCTTACTTTTGCTCTATCAATTGAGCTAGCACTTGTTGACAAATTTTCCCTTTCCTTTCCTCTCCATCGAAACTTGGAAAATAACTAGGTTTAGTGTAATCCGCTAACCTAAATATTTAGTTGTTTGCATCTTCACTTTAAATTTAAAGGTGAGAATACATACAAACCTGTTGGGTTTCAGGCCCAGTGGCCAGGTTGTGGCCACGGGGCGCCCGTCCTCTTGCATGCTTTTGGTTATAATGAACAATAAGGAGAGTGAGACTTTTTAGTCTAACAAGCTCCACCAAAACCAGGACTGTGTTCTCTCCATCCCCTTCCCCTTCTCTCCTTCCCTTGCACTCAAGGATCATCAGATACATCAAGTGGTATCAGAGCTCAGGCAGCCCTGGCATCTCCGCTCCCTAGCTTACCCCTTGCGCAGTGACCCCAGTTGAGCCATGGAAATGAAGCTGTGCACAAATCGGAGGCAGTGTAGAGCCTTGGTTTAAATGAGAGAAAAGGAGGAAGATGTGGACAGAAGGGAAGGCGGCCAGGGAATCGAAACAACGAGCAGACAGTCAGTATCGAATCGAATTGGAGCTTTGAGTGCATTGAATCGAAAGCTTAACATGAGTAAGCAATAGAGAATCGAACTGCAGGTCAACAACTAGGGAAATTGAAGCTTTGCCAGGTCAACGGTGAGGGCAGTAGGCCTACAGAGTGTCGAGCGAGGAGCATTGGGCTTGAGCACGGCCCGTGAGCAATAAAGGAGTTGAAGGGCAGGTCGGCAGGTAATTGAAGCCATTGAGTAGTCGGGCAAATCGGAAATTGAGTAGGCGGATAGCAGGTTTGTGAGCAAGAGCAGCAAGTCCAACCGATGGTGCTCGTCAGAGCCTGCAACATATGCTCTCACCGTCGTCAATCCTTCAGCTCTACAGCTCGTCAGAAGTGACAGAGAGTTTAAAACAATCTTTTTTTTTTAAGGGTTGTGTGCAAGCCATCGATCCCACCAAATGATCTCAACAAATCTACCTCGACTTCTGACCCCCGCTCCTAAATCCCACTGTGAGGGAACTTGAGAGATTGATATGGTGAGAGAGTTGTGTGTGTGTTTGTGTGTGTGTGTGTGTGTGTGTGTGTGTGTGTGTGTGTGTGTGAGAGAGAGAGAGAGAGAGAGAGAGAGAGAGAGAGAGAGAGAGAGAATAGGCTTTCGGCCATCAACACCGGATTTCTCGACATCGATTCTCCGACATGGACACCACTCACAGGCATTTTGTGTGTGTGTGTGTGTGTGTGTGTGTGTGTGTGTGTGTGTGTGTGTGTGTGTGTACGCAAGAGCGAGAGAGAGAGAGAGAGAGAGAGAGAGAGAGAGAGAGAGAGAGAGAGAGAGAGAGAGAGAGAGAGAGAGCTCCAACATTGACACCACATCTCAGACATCAGCGAGAGCGGATCGGCTCTTTTGGCATTGACTCAGTTTACCACATCCTTTCGATGAACTTTGTGTGGAGCCACTTCTTGGCTATTTTGGCAGTTTTCTCGTCCGTTTCTGAGACTCGGACCAAAAGAGCCCTTTCTAAGACAATGGCTAGTCCTTTTGTGTCTGCAGAAGCAGCCTTTGGAGGGTCGATAGCGTGAGGTTCTCCTTGAGCTGGGGTATTCTCGAATGTTGAGATACCTTCGGTGATACAGGTAGCTGGAGTTCCCCTCTTACGGTACCCTCGCCATAGGACATGTATCTGGATGGTTTTTTGTGCTTTTGATGTGGAGTTGGCGGTCACACAGGAGTGGTTTTGACAGTTGATGCCTAGTGGTCCTTTTGAGCCTAGTGGTCCTTTTTAGCAGTTTATACGTTATTTGTGTTTTGACTTCTCATACAAAGGAGACTCTGCCATATTTTTTCTAGGAGTCCATTTTATGCATTCTTGGCACTTCTAGATATTCTTACACTGTGATTTTACTACTTTTGGTTTGATTTTTTGCTCCTATTCTAGGGGAAACTGTACCAGAATTATCCCAAGCAACTCGCCATAAAGTGTTTTGCTACATTCTCTTAATCATGGCTGCGTGTAGTGCAGAAGAGAAGAGTACTACATCAAAAAGTTTGATGGCTCAAACTTTGTCATTTGGCGGCAACCTACGCATGATGTTTTGATCAAAAAAGGCCTTAATAGCACCCTTGCGTGCATGAAGAGAGAACACACACACTAATGATGAGTGGAATGATTTGAATGAGCGTGCTATGGTGACCATTGCCTTCACCTTGGTGAATCCATTTACTTTACCATAATGGATAAGACCAATGCCAAATATTTGTGGGATGCTCCATGTCAGGCATGGGATGATAACAACACCTCGAACAAGGTTTTCTTGATGAATAAATTGATGCGCATGAATATGAAAGAGGGCACTAATGCTAGTTCTCACTTGAACGAGTTCAACAACGTGTATTCCACATCTTATTTCAAAAGGTCTCAGTTTTGATGATCATTGCCACACATGGCACGATGAGGCTAGGCAACTCTTATGAGCTTGATATATGCGGTGTGGACAGCATCAATTTTTCTATGTGCAATGGCAATGTGTTTATATTGCATAATGTCAGACATGTACCCAAATTGACAAAGAGTTTGATTTCAGTTGGTGGATAATTGGATGATTTGGGTTACGCTTCCATATTTTCTCATGGTTCTTGGATTATCAAGAAGGGAATAACGGTCATGCTTAAAGGAAAGAAATTGGGCTCATTGTACTCACTTTATCTCTCTTCCGTGAAAAAGAATTCCATTTTTGTAGCCGAGCTTCCGTCTACAGAGTTGTGGCATAGCCGGCTAGGACATAGGAGTCAAAAGGGAATGAAAGTCTTGTAGCATTCTAGTTATATTCCTTGTGTTAGATTACTCCAACTTCTCTTTATGGGAGCATTGTATCTATGGCAAAACAGACTAGGTTGACATCAACACCTTTGGGCAAGGAGTTAGGGAGTCCTCTAGATCTCATTCACAACGACCTATGCGGACATATGCCAGTCAAGTCTCTAGGGGAAGCATTATACTTCCTCACATTCGTAGACAAATCTACTAGAAAGGTGTGGGTTTATCTCTTGAAGCAAAAGCGTTGCGTCTTTAGTGTCTACAAAAGTTCTTAGCATTGGTAGAGAACCAATCGAGTAGAAATCTTAAAGCTTTACGCAATGACAATGGAGGCAAGTACATCTCCTCCAAGTTCAAGGACTTTTGCAGTAAAAGAGGCATTAGAATATATTTTAACACACCTTACACAGCTGCCCAAACTAGTGTGACTAAGAGGATGAATAGAACCATTCAGAAATGGGTCACTTCTATGTTGTCTACGGCCAACTTACCTCAAGAATTTTGAGGAGAAGTTACGATGGTGCTTACTTGATCAATCGTTCAACTAGTACACCACTAAAGTACAAGGTTTTGCATGAGATGTGGACAAAAAAAGAGCCCAATTATGATCAATTATGTGTATTTGGGTGTGAGGCATTCTCACATGTGCTAAAAGTGCTTAGACAAAATCTAGACCCCAAATCACACAAGTGCATCTTCATTGGCTATGGTGTGGACAGAGAGATGCGATATCATCTCTGGCACCCAGAATCTAAGAAGGGCTTACGCAGCTCATAGGTGATATTCAACAAATCTAAGATACATACAAAGCCAATGAAAGACATTGAGTATCGCAGAGTACGGTTTGAGGATGTTTCCTTGCAACAAGTTACACAAAATGTTGGACGTGCTAGTGATGCACCTTCCACTAGTACACACACACATGATGCTCTAGAGAGACCAAAATCTAGCAGTCAAGCACTTTGGAGATCTACTCATGCACTTAAGCATATTGAGCCAGGATTGGACTATTTACTAGTCATTGATTGCAATGAGCCCACTTGCTACGAAGAGGCCATTCAAATGGGCAAATAGCATGAAGTGGAAAGAGGCTATGCAATCTGAGTATAACTCGATCTTAGCCAATGAAACTTGGGATTTGACATAGTTGCCTGTGGGTAAACAGGCATTGCTATGCAAATGGATGTAGAAGAAGAAGTATATCACAGATGATCTCGAGCCTAAGTATAAGGCTAGATTGGTTGCTAAATGGTTCAAGCAAACGAAAGGCGTGGATTTCAATGAAATCTTTTCTCTAGTGGTCAAGATGACTACATTGTGTCTTGTGCTTGGTCTAGTAGCCATTGAGGACTTGGAATTGTTCTAAATGGATGTGAAGACAATGTTTCTTTATGGGGATCTTGAAGAGGATGTTTACATGAAACATCCATATGGTTTTGTGATAAAGCCTGAGAAGCCAACATGGGCAAAGCTAGTGTATAGACTCAAGAAAGCTTTGTATGGATTAAAGCAAGGCTCAAGGCAATGGTACATCAAATTTGATAAGTACATTCAATCCCAAGGCTACATATGGAGCCAATAGGATCACTGCTTGTACACAAAGAGGTTGAACGATAGTTCTCTAATCGTTTTGATTTTGTATGTTGATGATATGCTCATAGCCGGGAAGTCAAAAACTGAGATTGCACTTCTCAAGGATGCCTTAAGCAAGCAATTTACTGTAAAAAATTTGGGTGATGCACATCACTTTCTTGGTATACGTATCAAGAGAGATTGAAAACATGGTATACTTGAACTTTCGCACAGAGAGTGGATTCACAAGGACTTGCAACGTTTTAATATGCAAGGGGGGAAAGCATTGAGTACCCCCTGGCAGCATAAAAAAACTTAGCAACCATGATTGTCCAAAATCGGATGCTAAAAAGAAGAGATGGAAAAGGTGTCATATTCTTTGGAAGTCGGTAGTCTCATGCTCGCCATAGTTAGCACACGGCCAGACATTGCATATGCAGTGGGAGTGGTCAACAGGTTTATGGAAAATCTAAGAAGAAAGCATTGGGAAGCAATGAAGCAAGCAAACGCATTGAGTTAGTAAAAGTTCACATGGATGAAAACCCAACGGATGCTCTAACTAAGAGCTTAACCTCAGAGCGGTTCACACATTGCATAGAGATGCTGGGTGTAGGGTGAAGCTACAATCATGCTTCACGTCTGTACAATTGTACATAATAGTCCCTACATTCGTTAGCCACTTGGGACACGTTGGCCTTCAAGTGGGAGATTGTTGGGTTTTAGGCCCATGATCGAGTTGTGGCCGGGCACTTGCCCTCTTGCATTCTTTTGGTTATAATGAACAATAAGGAGAGTGAGACTTTTTAGTCTCACAAGCTCCACCAAAAACACGATTGTGTTCTCTCCATCCCCTTCTCCTTCTCTCCTTCCCTTGCACTCGCAGGTCATCGGATCCATCAAAAACTAAGAGAAATCTAGTGTCAGAACTTTCAAAACTTGGTACTTTCCAATAGGGAGAGAATGTAAATTGATAAATTTACATTGTCTACATGTAAAAATAGGGGTAGAGATGTAGACACAGATATATTTTTTCACACAATGTGTAGGAACCTCTAGCCTTTCTGCAATCCACAGACCTCGCCTTAAACCAGTTGTAGTATCGCCATTGGTCGTGGTGCAGAGAGGAAGGGTCGCAAGGTCTACAAGTAGCTAGCACTATGATTGGGGGGAGACTTAGCACTTAAGACCTGCTCAAAAGTTGGATGTGCCTTCTTTTGCCATTAAGGATGGCAAAACTGCCATCACCAGGATTGTTACCAATATGACCAAGCTTCCACTTGTATAAGCCGAGGAAATGAAGTGTGAGTGGGGAGCTACCACCTCACCAAAGGTGGAGCATATGGGTGGTTAGTGGGGAGCTCTAATAGCAAGGGGGGGGGGGAAATGCTCCTATAGATTTCAAGGTCAAAAACCGGTTTCTCAATATGATGGAGCTGGTCCTGCCAATTATCTCCCTTGGAAAGGATTGAGGCAAGAGTAGTTTAAAGGTTAGATGCATCTCATTGTTGGAACGTCCCCCACACACATAGTAATGCATTTTCTCCAACTAAATCACGTCTCTCTCTCTCTCTCTCTCTCTCTCTCTCTCTCTCTCTCTCTCTCTCTCTCTCTCTCTCTCTCTCTCTCTCTCTCTCTCTCTCTCTCTCTCTCTCTCTCAGAGGTCTGCTCGCAGGGCCTTCTTGCAGCCCCACTACCCGTACATGTACCACCTAGACTCATTTCCATTGTCCATTTGGACAAAAAATGTTGCCATGAACTACCACCTTCTACTCCCAGTAGTCGTGAATTTTAAGAATGGCCAATAATGACTGTGTGAGATGGATAGAGACAAACAAATAGAGCATCGAAAATTTTTTTAGCAAATATGAGATTTCTAAATAATAGGGCAATCGTCAATGATTTAGTTTTGGAGGATGATTTAATGCCTATAGTTTCAAGCTTAGTAGCCAAGGCTTATTGCAACCTCTCCAGATTCACATTGGCTTGACTCATCCCCACCCTGATCTTCCCTCCTTCATGCGACTTGTCTCCATGCCTCTTGTTTCCATTCCCCCTGTGTATTGTGTTTGTAGTTTGAAGCATCCTCATAGTGGAAACCTATGTTTGCTACCTAGTTGGTTTCAAAGTGCATTTTTTAGTTGTGTTCATGCTTCTATATCCTTTCCATTGTGACAGCCTTTTCAAACCTGCCCTACTCTCGACTAGCACTTGGAAGTGCATTTCTAAGCTACGCTCATGCTTCCATTTTCTTTGCTATTATGACTACCTATCTGCCATGCATTTCTAAGAGCATTTCGGGTTGCATTCATTATTCCATTGAGACTCTCTCGTCAACCTGTCCCGCTCCCCACTGGCAAGCCGCAGGTGTAATGGAGTTGGACTATGAGCATTGAAAATAGTAAAATTTTAAGAACTATAGTGAGCATTTTTATGAGAATATTTTGAGAAAATAGAGAGAGAACTTGATTAGCTTGTCATAAACAATACTTTTCAAGAGAGAGAATAAGAGAACTTGACAACAGTTGAGGACTGGATTTATCTGGAGTGAGTCCACCCTCCAAAAGGCTTTTGTATCATAGCTTCTCCCATAGAGAGAGACTTGGTACAATACAATCTTTGTGTTCCTTCAGACCTTGATGGTGCAATGAAGATAGAGAGCTTCATGCACCACAATTATGCCTGTAGCTTAGCTAAATGAAAGCATGAACTTGTCCTTGGCCTCAGTCCCAAGACCGCAAACACCTTCAAAGGTGGAGAGAGCTAGCAAGGAATGAGGGTAGGGAAGAGGAAGAAGAAGTATTCTTACGAGAAATTAGTGTCCTCTCATACCAATACTCATAGAGCTTAGCATAGCATAGTAGCATAGTAATGGAGATGAAGAAGATGGCAAGCATAGCATTAAAGCATGGCTCTTGGTTGGATTTGCATTCCATAGACAAGAGTGTTGATGTAGGCTCTCAACTTCTCAAGCTTGGAGAAGGAGATGGAGTTCTTGCACTTTTCCAAAGCGAGAATGAGAGCATGTGTGTGTGTGTGTGTGTGTGTGTGTGTGTGTGTGTGTGTGTGTGAGAGAGAGAGAGAGAGAGAGAGAGAGAGAGAGAGAGAGAGAGAGAGAAAGAGAGTATACCCCCAAGCATGTGTGTGTGTGTGTGTGTGTGTGTGTGTGTGTGTGTGTGTGTGTGAGAGAGAGAGAGAGAGAGAGAGAGAGAGAGAGAGTATACCCCCAAGCACACCCCCAACTTGGCTTAGTTAACCCCTCCTTGTAGCTCATGATTGAATATCATTGGACCCCTCTAGGCTTAGCCAATCACATGCACAATGCATTTCAAGCAACATGGGTAGTCTTTGGACAAGTTTCCTCCTTACCCCTTTGAGAGACAAGGCTTGATAATACCTAGATAATTTTTTAATTAAACTAAATGCTCATTGGACCTCTCTCTAGGCTATCCAATAGGCTTTAGACACACTATGGAGGCAACCTAGCTAGGATCTTGACATGTGTCCCATATGCCTCTTTGAGCAAGGGGTGTCCCTTGAGTGACGGGGAGGCCATTCTCGCTCATCGCCTACTTACATGGCTTGCCCCCCTCATTCTAGTCCTTGGTTTGAATCAAGCTTCTCAAGCACCATGTGCCATAAGCATGGCAAGTACATCAAGCACCTTAGTCAGCAAGCACGATAAGCACCTCAAGCACCTTAGTCAGCTCAAGCCCAACAAGCACCTCAAGCACATGCTTATCTTGTCTAAGGTCTAACATACTCTAAGTTCTTGGGTCTAAGGACACTTAACACTAACCTTTGGAGGTCTTTAATAAAGCTAACCCCAAGGTCTTTTAAGCTACATTAGCTGGCATTGCTCTTTGCTAGACCATCTCCCATTTGTAACTATTTCCTTTGGTCTTGTGCTGAGATAAATCCAAAAGCATGTGTCTTTATTCTAGCTCTTGTTCCCATTTATTCTCCCACATTAAATGATCACGTCAATATGAAAAAATCATTTGGGTTAGTTAGATATTAGATTTTATGACATTACCTCTCTCTTGAAATCAATGTCGTCCTCGACTATGAGGTAGAGGAGACAAAGCCTTAGTCATTAGTCTATGTTTCTTGGTGGATAGAGGATCCCTTTTTACCCTAGGACATCATTCCAAAACGGATGACTGTTCCATTTGGGGCTTGTGAGACTTAGTTGCCACAAGCATGTCTGCTCTTGAGTCCATTTCATTCTGCCAAAGTAGAGTGACAAATTCTACTTGGTGTTTTAGAG
Organism: Adiantum capillus-veneris; assembly: GCF_014529385.1. Lineage (NCBI taxonomy): Eukaryota > Viridiplantae > Streptophyta > Polypodiopsida > Polypodiales > Pteridaceae > Adiantum > Adiantum capillus-veneris. The sequence goes on along the minus strand of NC_140947.1, from coordinate 115,252,176 downwards.
ATGTCATCATCACAAACATGATTCTAAGCATGCATACTACTTCAATTTGTGCACAAAATAAAAGAGCTAGTCTTATAAGACAAAGAAAATAAAATCATTTAGAAAATACTTACATTTGCTTACTCTAATGTAGCATTGTAAGCATTGACAAGGTTCATATATCCTTAAGTTGTGTTCCTTGCATCCATCTAGCATCTTCAAAAGGATAATTTTTGAACTTAATAAAATATCGTCGGATGATCTTACCATTTCTAAGCTTTAAACAATTCAAGCTCAACTGAGCACTTAAAAAAAAAAAACCAATTAAATCTTATGTTCAACTCACATGCTATCTTACATATTTTTTAGGGAATCCCCCCCCCCCCTCTTGCCCCTCCCGGCACTTTTTAAAAAAAACAATTAATCTTATGTTAAAGTCACATGCTATCTTACATATTTTTTAGTGAATCCCTCCCCCCCCCCCCAGCCCCTCCAAGTACTCGAGGCGCTATGTGAGCCTTCCCTACTCTCTCCAATTGGAAAAAGAATAAATTTGCACAATTATAGATATAAAGCCTCCTTGCTCAACATAAGCCAAGGAGGCAAGAAAAAATAATTACAATGAGCCAAAGAAGTTCCACAAACAACGACAAGAGGGCTTTATAGGGGGCCATTACCCGTACATCATTAAGGCGAACAGGGACACCACCCCACTAAGATAAACAGAGAATAACCACCAAGATGAGAACAAAGAGGAAACCTAGGGATCACATTTGGGGTGTCATTGGAGAGCCAACCTCTTCCACAAGCCAGGCTTCCACCACAAATGAACACCCGAGGTCGAAGCATACTATCTCAATATGGGCGGAGCCCAAACATCTCCATCACAAGAACCAAGGACACAACAGCCACCAAGGTGGTGTGAGACCTTGTCAGGACAAGGGTAGGATCAGGAGGACACGACCCTGGCAAGGTGTCGTCTATACATGCGCAAACAACAGACCCGGGTTTTCATGGGAGCCAAGCCCATTTGCAAGCATGCCCAACTAAAGAAGAACCGGATCCCCACCACCAAGGCATTCCTAGGCCACCCATTATCCTCTTCAAGGAGAGGTAGGAGTAATGGCAGCTCCGATGGCTCCAAAAACATGGCCTCGGCAAGGAAGAAATGATCGCACACTATCGCAAACCCGCTTGAGCGCTCACATTAGAGAAACTCGTGTCGTGCACTTGTGCAGATAGTGCCTCCAATGTGCTCATCCGCCACGTGCCCTATCGCAACACCTCCACAGAGCCCCCCAACTCTAAGGCCTTGTAGGCTGCGCAAAGCTAGAGCAAGAATGCTCGAGAAACCCTAGAATCCCAAAGGAGAATTTAAAAAATTCTTAAGCTGCTCTTCTTTCTTACCACTGCACTTTATATCTAGACTTCTCTATATCTGATAATTAGGAGCATCTCTGAGGTAAGCAAGGAGAGGTAGGGATTGCTCCCATTCGACAACCTGCTTGTTTCTTTACTCTTCTTGCTACATTGATCTTCTACAATTAGCCAATACTCAGCTATTTTTAAACGGATGGCAAACAATGAGTAGCAACCGATGAGTTTAGCAATAGTTGTGCCTAGCAACAAAAGAACATGATCATCAAGATCCTTTTTGTCCTCACGTAACTCTTTTTCTCCCCACAATGTGGGGCTAAAATCCAACCAAGCATGAGGGATTCAGACCCAAAAATTGGAAATCGGTGCACCTATTGTTATGAATGCAACATCCCCCCCCCCAAAACAAAAAAAAACAAAAAAAAAAAGTGTATATGTGTGTGTTAGTTCATTCAAGAATCCTTGGATAGATCTTTGAAATCTATTATAGTTGGTTTGCGATGCTAAAACTTCTCTTCTTCTTCCTCTCTCTCTCTCTCTCTCTCTCTCTCTCTCTTGCTCACTACTTCTAGACTCTTTTCTTGGTAATCTCTCTCTAGTTTCTTTGCTTCTTTCTATAAGTCTCATCTCCTTCTCTCTCTCTCTCTCTCTCTCTCTCTCTCTCTCTCTCTCTCTCTCTCTCTCTCTCGTACATATGCATACCCCGCCACACTCACACACACCAGTGCACAAGCTAACCAGTGCACAAGCGAGAGTCAAAAGCAAACATGTTATTAGACTTTTCCTTCTTGACTTGGCCCCACTTCCAACCCCCTTGAAAAGACCAAAGCTTTTGCCATCTCTCACCTATCTTGATCCCCTTTAGTATTTCTAATCTTTGTTGCTAGGTCGCTTCACAAGAATTCAGAGAACAGGCAGGCCTACACAATTGTGATCACATTTTGAAAAAACAAGGATGCCCTTTGAGCAATGGGCCCTTTACCATAACAAGACCAAAGCTTATGGGCCACTTGACAAACCTTTTGCTTTAGATGTTCAAGCAAAGAAAAAAAAAAGTCTTAATTAGTAAGGAAAACTCATGATTAGTCTTTATGTTCTAGCAACCATACTACTTTTGTCTACCTTTTACACGCTACTCAACTACTTTTGTCTACCTTTTACATGCTATTCAACTGCTTTTGTCTACCTTTTATATGCTATTCAATTGCATATGGCTCATGTACAAGATTGTTTTAGACATTTGAAATCGAACTTAGCTAATTAAACGTTCGATGGACGCTAAATTTCTTTTGGAAGTATGGGTTCTGCCAACATAAGACCCTCGAGGATTTACCTAGTTAGTTATTGGTACAGTAAAGTCATGGTCTAAAAAGCACTAGTGGGTAAGATTGCACTAGTTAGAGAAGCTTTCCTAACCAACTTTGATGACCTATATATTGTAAGAGCCTACCACATATTATCATTGAGATGTCATCTTCTTGTCCATCTTTTGTCAATTTTATGATCAACTCTTTCCCTATTTCCCACATGAACTTTGACCCAACACATTTTAAGATCTCTTAAAGTTGACGACCTTTCTATATAATTTTTTGTATGAATAAGCCAATATATTAGATGTTAAGCTTTGATCTTTTGTTTTTTGGATTTGGGTTCAAAAAATCCTATATTAATGGTAGCTTTAGTGCGAATCGATATCAAATTTGGATCTGTTCGCACCCGAAAACATCGACACAAGAAGATTTGAAAATTTTCGAATGTAGGAAAATGGAGTTCTTTTAAATGTTTTTCATACAATGAATAACATCATGAGATTTTGCTCGAGACTGGGTCGACAATCCCGTGCCCCCAATCCTGCCTAGCTAGGTATGCGGTGCCTCCCTCGATAAGTCACAATGTGGGAATTATTGTGAGAATTTGTCCAAAACTTCTTGTGCGGTTACCCCTACACAACAATAGCATTGTGGCAAGAAAAAAGAGAAAGTTATTCAAATTTTGCAAGCTTCTTTTTATTTATGATGGTTGCCTTCTACTTTTGAGGTACGTTCCTATATGGCCCACACAATGTATGTGATTTTTATATTATATCAAACTTCAAAGGACACATAGACTTAAGACGTCAATCCTTTTCCACGTTTGTGAGCACACCAATGTCGTCCTAGAAGAAGCATGAGTGAAAGGACTTTGTGTAAGGTAACAAAGTGGAAGAACATTTGATACTACTACTACTACCATAGTTTTGGCAACATACTATCCTCAATCTAACACTGGTAGCACATGCTACAATGCTATCCTCTTTATTTTTGCTTAAAGAAACGAAAGGACTCTTTTAGGGATACTGCCAAAGCCATCTTTGGAGATCCAAGAGAATGACACTAAAGCAAAATAGACAACTATGGCTAGCACATTAGCAATTGTAAGCATGGGTCATTAACAAGTTGACACTTGTACGCATCGATGTAACATAGTGGTTTATATTTATTTTGTGCAAAGAGAAGACAATTGCAAGTTAAAGAATTTGTGCATATGTATCATAGGGTGATAACTCAGATGGTACTTGGTGCTCAAATTGTGCTATCAAAGTCGATGGTTTATGCACGACTCCGCTAAATCTAGAGCGGTAATAACTTGCGAGCAAAAAGCATTGTGCATAAGTCGAAGTATGTGCACTCCTATGGTGGATGGAGAGAGACAACCCATTGAAATTTGAAAGAAACAACTCCATTAGTGTCTTTTCTCCTATGATAGTCACACCCTTAAAACTCAATTTTTTTAAAAAAACATTTCAATTATTTTAAAGAGATGATCCTAAAACAATTTTTTTTAAAAAAAAAAAGCAAAACTCACAATTGTGAGTGAATTATATTGAACAACCCAAAAAATTAAAAGGTCTTGTCATGCTCTTGTTGAGCCATGACATCATCCAGGGACTATAATTACATCGGCTATCAGGGCAACCACCCCCACCAACCCAACGCCTCCTCCTCGATAAAATTTTCTTAAGCATATGAGAAGATGCTTAAGTTCCTTAATAGAGACATTCCATCACAAGCAACAGTGGTAGCAAGCTTTTCCACACAGATTCCCCTCATGTACTACTTACCTTTGAACCTACTAGGGTGAGGGAGATGTTGTCATTAGAAAACTGGTTGCTTTCTAATGAAGTGAGTGCAACTTTATCAAAGCTCTTCAAGGCTTTTCACCCTCAACAATAATAGTTGAGCCTTGAGGTCAAAAAGAAAATAACAGATAATTTCATTTCACTAGTCAGTCACTCAATCAATCAAATCAAATCAATCAATGAATAATGTTCAATGTATAAGTGATGGCATGACAAATCAAAAATAAAACCATATTTTGGTCCTTTTGATTAGCTTTAGTATTAATGGGATTATCAATTTTCCAATACAATATTTTTGGTTTGGTAAGCAACAACAATTTTTAACAGAGTCTTGAAGACAAAGACAAGGGTGATGTGACCTCTCACTTGAAGGCCTTAGAAGTTAGGACAAAGGCTATTGACTAAGCCCCCTTAGCAATGATAAACTAAAGAATAAAAGGACCACCTCCTTTTCACCAATACTTTATTTTGTTTGAATGTTCATTATACAAACTTTGGACATGGATGATTTTTTGCTCATCATGTTATCTTTTAGGTGGACATGACAAGCACAAGCCATGTAACCACTAAATGTAGTACTTTGAAACGTGTTTCTTTACTTAAATCTTTGTTTTTGTTGAGGCCAACAACTCACACTTTGGGCATGCACATGTGCCCATATAGAGTTCCAAGATGGTGGAGTAGTTGAAGCCTTGCAAGTTGCATTTTTCTTTCCATACCATGTTTTTCTTTAGCTTTGGAATCTATGATGAGATTTGAAAACTAACTCATGCTTTGTATAACCTCACTTTGATGGTGCATTTTTATATTTTTTGGTTGTCATTGTGTGTGTTTGAAAAATTTTGGAGTGTGGTATTTGTTGATTGTTAATCTTGGAGCTTATATTTAAGTTGATTGTATTTTGTTTAAGGGTTGCAATTTAGAAAACCTAAATGGATGATCTCTATGTATACTATAATCTCTAGTTGCATACTCTGCTCAATTTAAATTTTATTAAGGAGAATATGAGTAGATTCGTTTTTCCCATCTTTTCCAAACCAAGGCACTCACCCCCTTCTCCCCCATGTGTGGCTTGCAGTGCCCTCTTGTTTTGTTTTGCTTGTCCGAGCTTTCCATCTCCTGTCGCAGGCTCCATCGTTTGCCATTCTACCTGTGCTACTGGAGAGAGAGAGAGAGAGAGAGAGAGAGAGAGAGAGAGAGAGAGAGAGAGAGAGAGAGAGACCTTGCAATCTCCTGTGGTTGTTTTCATACGTTACCATAGCCTGCCTTGGTAGAAAGCAAACACGAGAACGAGAGAGAGAGAGAGAGAGAGAGAGAGAGAGAGAGAGAGAGAGAGATTTTTTCCATGCATCCCCTCATAAGACCAAAATATCCTCTAGCGTATGCATCTCCAAGATTGCTTATCGCATCACATGCATCTCCTCCCCTCAACCGCCACCTCCTTTCCTTCTCATTTAGCTAACTAACTCATGCTTTGTATAACCTCACTTTGATGTGCATTTTTCTATTTTTTGGTTCTCATTGTGTGTGTTTGAAAAATCGAGGGTATTTGTTGATGTGGTAATCTTGGAGCTTATATTTAAGTTGATTGTATTTTGTTTAAGAGTTACAATTTAGAAAACCTAAATGGATGGTCTCTATGTATACTATAATCTCTACCTGCATACTTGCTCGATTTAAATTTTATTAAGAAGAATCTGAGTAGATTTGCCTTTCCCATTTTTTTCAAACCAAGGTGCTCACCCCCTTCTCCCCCACGTGTGGCTTGCAGTGCCATCTTGTTTTGTCTTGCTTGTCCCAGTTTTCCATCTCATTATGTTGGCTCCACCGTTTGCCATTCTATTTGTACTACTTGCAAGAGAGAGAGAGAGAGAGAGAGAGAGAGAGAGAGAGGCCCTGCAATCTGTTGCCGTAGCCCCCACACAGTGCCTGCCCTAGTAAAAAGCGAACACAAGAGAGAGAGAGAGAGAGAGAGAGAGAGAGAGAGAGAGAGAGTTTTGCCATGCATCCCCTCATAAGACCAAAATATCCTCTGATGTCTACGTCTCGAGGTTTGCTCATCACATCACATGCATCTCCTCCCCTCAACCACCACCTCTTTTCCTTCTCATTTAGCTTTCCAAGAGCACCTTCTTAGATTGTAGCTAAACAAATGTTTCCCATAAATAGTCCTGCTTTGCAAAATTGGGGACGCCTTGTGTTTGTCACAAATGCTAAGAAGAGCTCAATCAAAAGGTAGTTGTTGATATGTAATGTTGTCACTAAACAATTTTGGAGCTTTTATCTAATCTTTTCTTATAGCAAGTCTCACATTATGTGAGAGAGATCAACACTAGCACCATACTCAATACGAGCCATGGCCAAAAGTAATACAAGACCTTTCATTCAATAGAAACCACCCATACCTCAACCGTTCACCGGGTTTTACAGGGAACCTCAAATCCATACAAAGACAAAAATAATCAAAGTAGACATAATTATGAAAGAGGAACTCACACCTTGGATGCCACCATTTCACACGGCTCTATGACCGCCCACCAAAATGTCTAAGGGAAGTCGAACAAAAGCAACACCATTGTAGCAGGACAACCATAACCACCACCTCCAAGAAGAGATCCCCATTGAGAACCAATGGATCGTGCATCACACGTGGGGATGGTTTTCCTAACCCTAGCGTAGAATAGGGTTCGATAGCTCTAGTTGTGCCTTGTTGGGTGGGGGCCCTTTAGGAGGGCGGTCTGGGGACTAGGTGCTTGCTTTGCACAAGGAATGTGGCATGTAGCCTGTCATGTTGCATCTAGATGGGAGTTCCATCGGCTTGGGGGCAGGGTGGCCACGGATGGGGGGCGCTCAACTATCCCTTCACATCCTGTTGGTGTTGAGAGATGCTACAAAGAGCAAATTTTTGGAATGCAAGGACGTGGCGATAGGCCGCTCCTGTTTGAAGCAATATGCTGGCATGATCTTGTGACGCCGGGAGGCTTCTTGGCAGGATGGTTTTGGTAGGGCGAGATGGATCGAGCTTGGTGCAAAACTGATCTTCTCCGATTGGGTTGTCTCCCCTCTTAGCATGTGACTTGGTGGTGCCGGTTTTGGTTTGCATGGATCTTTCTGGTGGGGCTTTGTCTTTTGAGGCTGGTTGAGTCTAGCTCTTATGTGGTAGGAGCTTATATCTAACTTAAGTGTATTTTGTTTTAGGATTGCAATTTGGAAAACCTAAGTGGATAATCTCTATGTAAACTATATAGGCTCCTTATTCTTGTGTTTTAGTTGAATTTTTTGGCTCAAGCTATCGAGCTTATTAAGGTCAAAATGTATATATTGATTTGATGCTCTTTATGACAACCAAGTCGCAAATGCTAAGAAGAGCTCTCACCCATTAGAAAATTTTGGAGGTCTTTTGGAGGGTCTTTTAGTAGAGAGAGAGAGAAAAAAGAGCTCCTCCAATGAGAGAAGGATCAACATTACGTAGAAAAATAGGTCGATATTAATAAAAATATAAAAAATATATTACCTACTCATTCAATGAGACAACGATCCTTGAAAACAGTCACCTTTATATTAAATGTGATTGTCTTTTTCACGAGGTTGGTGCCGCTCCTTCAACACGGCTTTCTACATCATTCAAATTTTAAAAAAATAATTTTTTTGATAATATCAAAATTTGAAGATTTGGACACCGCCAATGTGTTTGGAATGCCCAAATACCTAAAAATCGGTTGTCTACTTGCCATGTTTTGACACCCAGAGAGGGAGAAAATGCCAAAAACCTCTAAAAGGGGGTTGTAGTAGAAAGGCGCGCAAGGGCACTCTAAATTTTTGAGAAATGGCCTCTGCGCGTTGTTTGTGCTACTTCAGCTATATATATACACACACATACATACATACTTCTTACTCTATATTATATAGTTCTTTAGATATATATAAACCAATAAAGGGAGAAGTAGCCCAAGTGCACGTAGATGCCATTTCCCAAGAATTTAGAGTGCCCTTCGAGTGTCGTTCGGATAAAACCCCTTTATAATATATATATCTATATATATATATGTGTGTGTGTGTGTGTACTTATTTATATATATATATATATATATATATATAACCCATAAAAGGCAAAAGTAGCAGAATCACATACAGAGGCCATATAAAGTGCCCCTCGCGCACCATTCTTACAACCCTCTTTTAGAGGTTTTTTTGCACTTTCTCCCTCTTCAAGTGTCAAAACAGGGCAAGTAGACATTCAATTTTTAGGTATTTGCACGTTCCAGACACGTTGGCCGTGTCCAAATCTTCAAATCTCGACATTATCTAACAATTTTGTATTTCTTTTAAATTTGAATGATGTACAAAGTCGTATTGAATGAGCGGCACAGACCTTGTGAAAAAACAATCACAATTTATGAAAAAGTGTTCGTTTTCAAAAAATACCAGAAAGTTAGGTTTACTTTTTAAAGTATCAAGTTGTCCTTTTGGACGTACTCAATAAGTGCAAAGGCATTTTAAGAAGATTTTCTAGAGAGAGAAATAGAATTTCTTAGAAGGCCCTCCAAATAACCTCTGAAATCTTTTAATGATAGTCCAAATATTTATTATTGCTTTTGGCTCAAAGTGCAATATCAAGAAATCAAGATTGGTTTTGCTCTCTAAAAGTAACTTGATTGACCCCGTTGAATGGTTAAGGGAAGTTATTGGAAAAGGCATTGTGTTTAGACAGCTCAGTGCTCCACTTGGAGTGGACAATTTGAATAAGAAACGATTTGACTCGGCCTTTAACAAGATCAATAGTAAAATGAGAAGATTCTCGAGAGTACATGTGTCATAATAATTAATATCTAATTCTCCTAAATGATTTTCTCATGTTAAATTGATCATTTAATATGGGGGAGTACTAGGGGAGAAAAAGCTAGAATATTGGTTAAGCTGGCAGACCGGCCACAATAGGGATCCAAAGGAGAACAAATAAGGATCCAAAGGAGGGTCCATCTGCAAAAGAGCAATGTGCATTAATGGTCTTCAAAGACCCTAAGGTTCAGTCCATTAAGACGTCCAAAATGCTAAGGTTCCAAAATTCAATGTAAAGTCCAATGGTCAAACCTTAGGGAAATTGGATGCCTTTGTGAAGACCTAAAAAGTCGTAGTTAGGAGGGGGCGAGCCCTTTTAGTAGGGAATGAGAGAGAAACACACACACACACACACACACACACACACACACTCATAGGCTCCCTTTACACAAAGGGAATAGGGGACACATGTCAGCTCCCTAGGCCAGTTGCCCCCAAGATGCATTCAATTCCTATTGGATGGCCATAGAGGTGGACCAATGAGAATTAGGCTAGAGTAAATTTAGTTTAACTCATTTTAAAACGCTTGATAAAGGAAAGCGAAATTAAGCTCTCTAGAAGACTATTGGACAGTCTCCCAAGGGGTCCAATGAGCATTTAGCAGCCCAATGGCTTGCCTGATTCCTATTGGCCATAAGACAAAGGGGTCCAATAAGAGTTTAATTGCATTAATTGAATACCTAAACCTCTCAGAAAAGGGGAAAGGGAGACACATGTCAAAAGGCTATCACTTATGCTCCTCAATTTTCATTGGCTAAGCTTTGTAGGGTCTAACGGGGTGCCATAATGAGTAAAATGCAAGAGGGGTCGACCACGAGAGAGAAAGGGCTGATTTTGGCAAGGCATTAACACACACACACTCACACAATCTCATGTGTGAAGTAAAGAAGGCTCTCTCTCCTTCTCAAGCTTTAATGGAAAGCTCATCATCTACTCCAAGCTTGTGAGAAGGGAGGTCTACACCAACAATTCTTGGCTTTGTGATGAAAATTCAACCAAGAGCCAAGCTTCAATGCATGCTTATCTCCTCAATCTACTCAAAAATCTATTTAGCTACGTCTTATTTCCTAACAACTGGTATCAGAGCAAGGTTTGCTTGTAGCTAAATTATCTCAAGGAAAGGATTCCTTGAATTGAGTGGGAGTTATGGCAGAGGAAGGGAAGCTCAAGATTGAGAAGTTCAACGACAAAAAATATCAACATTGGAAGATGCAGATTGAAGACTATCTCTACCAGAAGGACCTCTATTTGCCACTAAGCGGTCTTGTGAAGAAGCCCGCAACAATGGCAGATGAAGCATTGATTGTCCTTGATCGAAAGGCACTGGGAACAATCCGGTCAAGCTTGGCGTCAACGGTGGCCTTCAATGTTTCGGAGATGAAGACCACGGAGGACTTGATGAAGTCACTTGACGACTTCTACAAGAAACCATCGGCATCCAATAAGGTATTTCTTATGAAGCACTTGTTCAATCTAAAGATGGCAGAGAATGGTTCAATTGCAGAACACCTAAATGACTTTAACACAAACATAAGTCAACTTCAATCAGTGAAAATCAATTTTGATGACGAAGTGCGAGTTCTCCTTATACTATCATCTCTACCGGATAGTTGGGACGGCCTTGTGATGGCTGTAAGTAATTCTATCTCTGGCACAAATACTCTTAAGTTTGATGATGTTGTGGGTGTTCTCCTAAGCAAGGAAATGCGAAGGAGAAGCACAGGAGAATCATCAAGTTCTGCACTATCAGTGGAAACAAGAGGAAGGCCTAAGGAGAGGTTCAAAAACCAAAAGGGTCGTGATCGCTCAAGGCGGAGCAAGTCACGCACAAAGTCAGTTCTTGAATTTTGGAACTGCGGCAAGAAGGGCCACGTCAAGAAGGATTGCTGGTCCAAGAAGAAGAAGGAGACAGAGTCTCAAGACAACAAGCCAACATCGGAGGCCAATGTGGCAGGTAAAGTAGAGCAAGATGCTCTAATTCTCTCATTAGACAATGTGTCTAATTCCTAGATAGTAGATTCCGGGGCTTCATTCCATGCGACACCACACAAGCAACATTTCCAAGACTACACCAAAGGTAATTTTGGGTATGTATACTTGGGAGATGATGAAGCTTGTGAGATTGTCGGCAAAGGTACAGTTTCTGTCAAAACTGCTAATGGAAATGAATGGAAGCTTAAAGATGTTAGGCATGTTCCTTCTCTTCGTAAAAATTTGATCTCTACAGGAAAATTGGACGATGAAGGTCACAATATTGCATTCGAAAACAAACGGTGGAAGATCTCAAAGGGATCTTTGGTGGTTGCCAAGGGAGAAAAAGTCGGTACACTTTACTTGTGTACTGTTAGCACGCAACCTTCAGCTTGTGAAGCAACTACAAAAGTTGACAGTGCGGTGTGGCACTACCGACTTGGGCATATGAGTGCCAAAGGAATGAAAATCCTTCAAACAAAGAAGCTTCTACCAGGTTTGAAAGAAGTGGACTTAGAGTTCTGTGAAGATTGTGTTTATGGTAAACAAAAGAGGGTAAAATTTCAAAAATCAGGAAATGAAAGAAAAAATAAAAAACTTGAGTTGGTTCATTCTGATGTTTGGGGTCCTGCAAGTACACCATCACTTGGTGGCTCATTGTACTATGTAACATTCATAGACGATGCGACTAGAAAAACATGGGTTTATGTCATGAAGAATAAATCCAATGTATTTTCCATATTTCAAAGGTGGAAAGCCTTTGTGGAGAATGAAACAGGTACCAAGGTTAAATGCCTCAGATCCGACAATGGAGGCGAATATTGCAGCCAAGCTTTAGAAAGCTTTTGTGCTAGCAATGGCATTCGGAGGCAAAGGACAACCCCAAGGACACCTCAACAAAATGGGATTTCGGAAAGGATGAATAGGACAATCATGGAACGAGCACGAAGCATGCGGCTACATGCAGGCCTACCGCTTGAGCTTTGGGCGGAAGCTATAAGTACATCTGTGTACTTAATCAATCGGTCACCCACAACGGCATTGGATGGGGGAGTTCCAGAAGAGGCATGGACAGGTAAACCGGTGAATTATGCATTTCTCAAAGTGTTTGGGTGTGAGGCTTTCATGCACATAGATAGAAGCCTAAGATCAAAGCTAGATGCAAAGTCCAAAAAGTGTTTCTTCATTGGCTATGGAGAAGGAGACTTTGGGTATCGCCTATGGAATCCTGAAGATGGTAAAATCTTAAGGAGTAGGGATGTAATTTTTAACAAACAAAATATGTACAAAGATTACTTGGAAAGAAAACAAACAAAAGAAACAGGTGATGAGTACATGGAGCTTGAGGACGGTGAAGACTCAAGGACTGCAAACGGTGACAATGTGCAACAACGTCAACCAAATGAGGAGCCTCAACCTATTCCCTGAAGATCTACAAGAGCAAGTAGACCTCCAGAAAGGTTTGTTCCTTCCTTCAACCATCTCTTGATCTCAGATTCTGGAGAGCCGGAATCATACGAAGAAGCTATGCAACATGAATCCAAAGAAGAATGGACGAAGAGCATGCAAGTGGAGATGGAATCACTACATCGCAACCAAACATGGGAGTTGGTTGAGTTGCCTAAAGGTAAGCGGGCACTTCAAAACAAATGGGTGTACAAGCTGAAGGAAGAAGAAGGTGGGAAGAAAAGGTACAAGTCTAGGCTTGTGGTAAAAGGTTTTTCTCAAAAGAAAGGTATTGACTTCAATGAAATATTTTCTCCTGTTGTAAAAATGAACTCAATTAGGCTTGTCTTAAGCCTTGTGGCTGCTCATGATCTAAATCTCGAGCAAATGGATGTAAATACGGCATTCCCTCACGGTGACTTAGAGGAGGAAATCTACATGCTTCAACCAAAGGGGTATGAAGTAAAAGGTAAGGAGAGAATGGTTTGCAGATTAAAGAAGAGATTGTATGGTTTAAAGCAAGCATCAAAACAATGGTACTTGAAGTTTGATCGATGGATGTTGGATCATGGATTCACAAGATGCAACTCGGATCACTGCGTCTACACGAAGAATTTGGGAGATGGGAAATTCATCATCCTAATGTTGTATGTTGATGACATGTTGATTGCAAGTGCTAACATGCAGGACATCAAAGACCTAAAAGAGGAGCTGTCCAAATCTTTTTCAATGAAAGATTTAGGTGCTGCAAAGAGGATACTTGGTATGAAAATATCAGGGGACGGGACGAAGAAGACAATAAAGCTATCTCAAGAAGATTACATCAAGAAGGTACTAGAAAGGTTTGCAATGCAAAATGCAAAACCAGTTTCTACATTTTGGCTGGTCATTTTAAACTAACGAAGGATATGTGTCCAAAGACACAAGAGGAGATAGCCTATATGTCTAAAGTTCCATATGCTGCAGCGGTAGGTTCTCTAATGTATGCTATGGTCTGGACAAGGCCAAACATTGCACATGCAGTGGGAGTTGTGAGTAGGTTCATGGACAACCCAGGTAAAGAGCATTGGCAAGCTGTGAAGTGGATACTTAGGTATCTAAAAGGGACAACAACAAATGCTTTGTATTTTGGAGGAGCTGATATTTTTCTAGAAGGGTATGCTGATGCAGATATTGTCGGTGACAAAGATACTCGAAGGAGCACTACTGGCTATGTGTTCACGGTTGGAGGCACAGCAGTAAGCTGGGCTTCAAAGCTGCAGAAAGTGGTTTCACTTTCTACCACGGAAGTAGAGTATGTAGCAATGACGGAGGCAAGTAAAGAAATTATGTGGCTTCACAGATTCTTAGAAGAGCTTGGATTCAAACAAGACAATTGTGTCTTGTACAGTGATAGCCAAAGCGCTATCCATCTTGCGAAGAACTCAGCCTTTCATTCAAGGACAAAGCACATTGAGGTGAGATATCACTTCATACGCACTCTTTTGGAAGAGGGACAGCTAAAGCTAGAAAAGGTGCATACAAGTGAAAATCCTGCAGACATGTTTACAAAGGTGGCCAACAAGGAGAAGTTGAGTTTTTGCTCATCTTCAATCGGCATTCAAGGATAAGAAGCCAGAATGGAAAGCAGTCACAGGTTTGGTTTGGAGATCAGTCTCCAAGTGGGAGATTGTTAAGTATAGATCCTGATTTATCCTTGTAATTTTCTGTGGTAAAAGCGCGCATTTGTAAGGCCCCCATTATGAGGAGAAGCCATCGTGCGTGAAGGAAAATTACTCACTGGAAACCAATATTTTCACGGACAAGAATCAAGGTCAACTTTAGAGGCCTCGGGGGCGGAGGCCCCCGAGACTTTTTTTTCGCCGGAATATTCCTTTTCGTCGGAATATTATGGCCGGACGGCGGCCGGAAAGTGATCGGAAAACAACCGGTCGGTTGGTCGGTGGCCAGTAGTCAATGGCCAATGGCCGGTGGTCGAAAGTCAATGGCCGATGGCCGGTGGTAAGAAGTCAATGGCTGGTGGCCGGTGGCCGAATTCAATGGCCAGTGGCCAAATTCAAAAGCGGACTTGTCTTCTCAAGGGCGGCCACACATGGGCGGATTGGAGGGTCCGATTTGGACTTATTCGCACAAGGGCGGCTACACATGGCTGTCTCTCATAAGAGAGGCCAACCCTTTTGGCCTATAAAAGGAGGCCATTTCAACACACATTTCATAGTGTGAAGTTGATGCAACAAGGTGAGTGTGAGGTGGTGAGAGTGAAGCAAGGCGGGAGCTCTATCAAGGGTTTAATCCCTTTGTAAACTACTTCTTCTTTTGAAGTGCTAAAGCCATTGAGTGGCTGCTTTCCCGTGGACGTAGCCCACATTGGGTGAACCACGTATATCGTGTGTACGTACTCTCTCTCTCTCTCTCTCTCTCTCTCTCTCTCTCTCTCTCTCTCTCTCTCTCTGTCTCTGCTCTATAATCTCTTTTGTGTGAAATCTATCTCTCTCCATTAAGTAATCTACTCAAAAATCTATTTAGCTACGTCTTATTTCTTAACAATACCGTCATTTATTAGCTACACCTATGTATGAAGATAATCAAATGTAAATAAAACCTAGCATTAACTTAACACTGTAATCCAAACCCAACTCTATAACATAGACCTATGTGTGAAGTTAATCCAATCTAAAGAGTTCCTAACACTAAAACCTTTTTTTTTCTCATAATTGTGAGTTGTAGATATATTATATAGCAAAAATAATTACAACATGAGCCATGGCATCACAGAAACATAAGAAGATCCATACCAACACTAGCAAATACCAACTTTACAAGGAGCCACCCATATAAAAACTGGCCAATACAAACCCACATCTTGAAGTTGCCACCCCTCCTTCAAGATCAACCAAGCAGACAAAAAGCATTACAAAACTACTCGATACCATAGAGCCTCACTCGACAAGAAATGAATAATATCACACTATGGTGGGAACTTGGAAGCTCGATCACCAACCAAGGCCGAAGCCGCACAACTTCCACCATAAGGATGCCATAGAAAGCCGAATCGAATACCACTTGCCACGAACTGAGTCTGAGGCGGCCAAGAGACCAGACACCAACCGAACATGCCGAGCAAAGGTAGCAATTTTGTGTAGGATTACCTGAAGAGATGACCGAATACATCAACTCCTCAACGGCCTAGTACTATTATCGAAGTAATCTATCACACCATGGTTGCTTCACGCATCAATTTCCATCAAGGGGCTAGACGTAATGTCAATCCCATGGACAATAAAGGAAAAAATGATGCAAAGGGAAAAACCAATGTTTAAAATTCTTCGCAAGGCACTTCCAACAACAGCAACAGTTGGTCCAATGAGAAGGGAGTTTACAAAGGTAAACAAACTCTCTCCAGAAGAGCTTGAAGCTTTTCACAAGGATCATAAGTGTTTCAAGTGTGGGGAGCAAGGACATGGCTATTGTTCTTGCCCCAAAAAGAATACTCGCAGTGAGACTCCACCATCGAAGCTCCAAAAGAGGATGCTCATTGCAAAGGATCATCACTAATTTTCTATTACTTGGGAAAAGGTAAGAGAGCATGATGCCTTCATCTTGTTTGACCCTGGCTCTACTCACAACTTCATATCAACGGATTTGGCCACCAAGTTGGGCATTCAAGCTTTTGAGATGGGAGATATGGTAACAGCTGATGCAACTTTCAAGGGACAACAAGCCTCTGTTACTCCCTTGATTGGGAAGTTGAGGCTCCATGTCCACTGCTAAGTCAACAAAAAAGACTTCTTCATCTCTCCTCTCCAACATGAGGATGCTATCCTAGGGGCGCCATGGTTTGATCGCATGGCTGCCAATATGAAGTTCTTTGGAAGGAGAATATACTTCACCTACAGGGGAAAGAACATGTATATAGATGCTAGTGAGCGTGGTCGCACTATCCACTTGTAAATCCTCCTGCTTTTGATAAGTCAATGAAGAGATCATTTTTTGCATACATGATTTTTGTCAAAGAGTCTCTAAAAGATCCTAATGCTTCATCAAACGTAAATGGTAGGAATCAAGAAGAGTTAGACTTGTCTATGCGTTCATCGATGATATCCCTATGGACTTACTTCCAAAACGAGGGGATGATAACCATTGCATTGAGCTCCTTCCAGAAGCTTACCGCCTAACAAGCCTCCTTATCAAGTCTCACAAGCTCAACAAGAGGAGATCATGAGGCAAGTACAGGAATTGGTAGACAAAGGATGGTGGGGCCTAGTTCCTCTCCTTTTTGTTCTCCAGTCCTTTTAGCGCAAAAGAAAGATGGTACATACTGTATATGTGTGGACTATCAAGCACTAAACCATATCACTATCAAAAATAGATCTCCCGTGCCTCGGGTAGAAGATCTGTTTGATAAGCTACAAGGTTCTACCTACTTCAGTAGAATTGACCTTAAGAGTGGCTATCAGCAAATAAGGATAGTGGATGAAGATATTCTAAAGACCACATTTCGCACAACGTTTGGTCTTTATGAATATCTAGTCATGCCTTTTGGCTTGACTAATGCACCAGCTACATTCAATCGTCTAATGGAGAAAAAATTTAGACCGTACCGTAAATTCACTGAAGTGTTCTTTGATGATATCATCATCTACTCCAAGTATTTCGAGGAACATAAGAAACATCTCCAAGTGATTTTTCAAGCATTGAGGGAGAATAAGCTTTTTCTCAACCAAAAGAAAAGCGAATTTTTCTTTCAAGAGATTCAATGCCTAGGTCATATTATCTCTCAAGATGGTATCTGTATGATCCATCAAAGTTAGAGATAATAAAAGCATGGACTAACCCAAGGAATCTACATGAGCTAAGAAGCTTTATTGGTATGTGCGCATACTATAGACGCTTTTTAGCAAAATTCTCTCAAGTAGTAGGACCACTACACAACTTAACTAAGAAGAACATTAAGTATGTATGGATTGCTAAGGAGAAAAATGCTCTTGATAAGCTCAAAGAGAAGCTTACTTCCCAACCAGTCCTCATGCTTCCGGGTCTCTCAAAGCCATTTGAGGTCCAATGTGATGTTTGTGGTGACTGCGTTGGAGCAGTTTTTCTTCAAGAAGGGCATGTCATAGCATATGAGAGCCAAAGGCTCCATACTAATGAACGAGTCTTGGGCATTTATGAGAAAGAGCTTTTAGCTGTTTTACATACCCTAGACACATGGAAGCACTACTTATTGGGGACTCCATTCATTCTACGAGCCGATCACCAAAGTCTCAAGTATTTCATGACACAAACCAAGCTCTCTGACAAACAAATGAGGTGGGAAAATTTTCTTTTGCAATTAAATTTTCATATTGCTCACATTGTTGCTAAGCACAATCAAGTGGCCGATGCACTTTCACGATGACAACCAAAAGTTAATGCGGTGTGTATAGCTACTCACAATGATCTATCTTCTATGATAGATGAGAATGCCATTGACCCTGACTTTAGAGACATAATGTCAACCCTTGCTTTGGGGAAGAAAGAGGAACCATTCACCTTTCAGGATGGTTATCTTCTCCACGGCAATAGGCTATGTGTTACCCATTCCCTTCGTGAATGAATCCCATGCTCCTCTGTATGTGGGCCACAGAGGTATTCAACCTACTCTCCGAGGAGTAGAGACGTATTTCTATTGTCCTCCATGAAAGTGGACATACAAGAGTATGTTTCAAAATGTGTAATATACCAAAAGACCAAATATGATAGAGGGAAGCAACTTGGATTACTCCAGCCATTTCCTATCCGAAATTCACCATGGGAGAGTATATCCATGGATTTCATCTTTGGATTACCCAAGTCTATCCATGGGAATAGGGGAATATGGACAATAATCGACGGGTTTAGCAAGCAATCACACTTTATTCATGTCAAAAAGACTATTAAGGCACACCAAATGGCAACTCTCTTCATATCTCAAATTTTTAGACATCATGGAGTACCAACATCCATCGTGTCGGATAGAGATCCTAGAATGATCAGTAATTTCTGGAAAGGTCTCTTTGAAAATCTAGGAACAAGATTGGATTTCTCTTCGGCCTATCACCCACAAATAGATGGCCAAAGTGAGATAGCCAATCTTACGATACTCGATCTACTCAAGACTTATGTTACCGAAGTAGATCAATGCTCAAAATGGGAAAAGTACTTACCTCTTGTAGAGTATGCCTACAATAATATTGTACATACTTCTACGGAAAAAGCACCTTTTGAGATCATTGAGGGAAGACCTAAAAGTCCCTTGCTACTCAAAGTACATGGGAAGATCTTTGCTACCGATGAGTATAGCCATGACCTACAAGAATCTTTTCAAAAGATTAAGGAGGCTATATCCATCTCTCAACAACGGCAAAAAGCTATTGTTGATAAGCACAGAACGGCCTTAACGTTCAAAGAAATGATTGGGTCTTACTTTTGTTTCCTAAGGCTTGATTAAGGCAAACGATGGGCAAAAATCCTACGGGCCATCAAAAGTATTATGCTAAGCTAGCAAGAAGATACTATGGTCCTTTCCAAATCTTGAAGCCCATCAATGAGATGTTACCAACTTGCCCAACCATGGCTCATACACAATCCCTTTCAAGTAAGCCTACTTAAGCCCTACAAAGGAGAGCCACCAAGTGAACCAATTATTAAACACCCTCCCGAAGTTGAAGACCAAGAAGAGGTGCTACAACCTGAAGCTATCCTTCGGCGTGTGCGCACGCATGTGTGTTTATATTGTCAAGAAATTAATGTGCATTTTTATTTATTTGTGTGTTTATGTACGTTATTTGTGTGTGAATATGTGTGTGTCTGTGTGTGCATGTGAGTGCGTGTAGTGTGTTTAGATTGTTAACAAATTAATGTGCATTTTTATTTATTTGTGTATTTATGTACATGTGTGTGATTTTGTGTGTGTGTGTGTGTGTGTGTGTGTGTAGCAGTTTTAAATCTAAATACATATACGCAAACAAACACGAGCTATTCACAGACCATGAATTCTAGAAAAGTACAGTGGTATTGCACAATAATTTATTTGCAGTTGAAAATAAATTTTGTACAAGGTAATGAAGATAACAAGATATAGTTCAAGAATCCATAAACCCAAAGTCTGGGAAAATTTGCGTCACATTAAGATATCCTCCATTTGTTAAGAACTCGACAATTTAATCAAGGAAGGTAGCCCTCACCTGCACCCATAGCCACAAGAAAATAGTTCGTTAGCACGTGACTGTACGCAGGTGATGCAGGGCATCCCAGTTGTTATCCATGTCACCTTAAAAAAAACATATTGTTCTTAACAAGTATTTTGTTTAGTTTTGAAATAAACCATTCTTTGGCAAATTTTGCCAATCTGATAAAGGAAATTGCACACCATAAAGTAGCAATGTACCTGTTCATTCCTCAATTTAATATACATATATCTCTCTTTTTTTTAAACCATCTTTTTCTAAATCTTTTGATATATATATATTTTTTAAAAACTACATTTCTCAAGAAATATTAATGCTTATCAAGTCATGTCTTGTTATATTGTATCACTAGCCAGAAATAGACAGTTGTTTTAATTAAAAAAATATAAGGCACTAGGTGAGTCAGTCCTTCGATCAGACTCGGACCTGGTCTGAGACAGATACGACATATAAAAAACTAGAACAGATCCGTATAAAAGGGAGTTTATACGACTTTCCATAAAACCGAGGATTTTATAACCTATTCCTAGAAGCACTATTGTGTATACTGCAAGATGCTTAGGTTAGAGTCAGCTTCTATATTTTTGAGTGTTTATTTTTAATCCAGCAAATGAAGACCAACAAATTTTATATAATAGCCGAGGTTCCAACCCAGCCAAGCCATATATAACTCAATTCCCCAGTTGAAGTAAAGGTAATTTACCGAACAGTATCAAAAGAAACATCATCTTATGTGAAAAAAACCAGAATCTTGGAACCAGTTTTAATAAATCCAGTATGTGCTGCAATACTTTAGCTCAATATACAAACCAAGTATGTATTGCCACTCATATTCAATAACGGATGTGTAGCAACTCTTAGCTTTATCATGAATAAGAGAACAAGCACTAAGAGAAGTCAGGACGCCTTTACAGAAACCAGTATAAAGTGCCCTCAAACAAGTGTACCGCAGATCTAATGCAATAGGAACCTTACCAAGAGATTTAAATTTATCAAGTGACTGTAATTTTATACACAGGACAACAGTAAATTAGTGAAGCCGTAATCCAAAATATCAAATCCACATTATATGATCATTACAACTCATTTTATTTGTGAGTTTCTGGGTTTTTTTTAATTTTTACACGAGTTAATTTAATCTATTGAGCAGATTTTTAACCTAATCTTAACATCTTCGCACCAATATACAATTCCATTCTAAAAATTACATACAATACTCTTTCCTTAGTAGCAAAAACGGCCTCTTACCAGGCAGTTTCCCCCAATTTTTTTTAAAAAATAGAATTTTCCTCATAGACCAGTTTTACGGCACTTTAAACGGCAACCATGCATACAACTCCTATCATTCACAAAAATCCAGGCAATACTTAGTTTAACCGAGCCTTTCACTCAGTTTCCAGAACCAGGTTGCAACTTAATTATTTGTTTATTTTCCAACATCGACCATCATTAGTCAAAGAAATATATAATTTCCAAACTGTCACACAGCAGCAAAAGAGTACCTACACATTCATTAATCTCCAAAAGACCAGTAAAAAGTATCCGGAACAAGTTTCCAAATTTTCAAATCATTTCATCAAAAAAGCTTCAGAGTGACATATTAGCTTTAGGTTAAATATACGCTAACAGACTACCTGGTTTTTTTTTAAGAATTTCAAAAAACCACTTACAGCGAAGCTACAGAGATTCCAAATGTAAGACAAGGAATTTTATAAAACCTGTAGATTAGGAGACGACGAAGTGTCCACAGTATCCTTCACGTTCTTTTTCGGCATGATTGAGCACCCAGTAGGAAGTATCCACTCACCCACACAGTATAGAATGCACACAAGTAAATACAGTACGATCCCAAGTGAGTAAGAGTGCTCACAATTTTAGGGGGCTTTTATACATTGCTGAAGCGAATCGGGAGCAGATCCGCCACTGTCACAGTCCTGCTACAAAGTTAGACGCCACCCATACGGGCCAGATACTCAGGGATAGTCCCCGCTGAAGATCCGGTCTGACCTTACATCAGTATATGCAACTATACTCACAAGCTACCTCAAACCTAGCGCAGGCACAAGACGTGTTGCAGGCAGCCCGACACAACAGAGAGGTAAAAATACTCTACAGAGTGTAAATGGAGAGAGAGAGAGATGTGCTATTTACCTTAAAGCAAGGTCACATCATAAAATATCTAGTCTTATAATGTATACCTACTGGACACACCAAAGCCGTCGATACCCGATTCAATTCGACCATCGAGATTTTTTTTACCTGGCTCAGGTTTAGCCACACATCCCAATATAAAATCCACACACCATAATCCTCGGCATATGTCATGCATCCAGCAACTGGGTACAGTATATAGAGATGTTTATTTACCTTAAAGCAAGGTCACATCAAATAAATATCTAGTCACATACAGAATACCAACTAGAAACCCCAATGCAGTCGATACCCGGTTTGAATCAACTATCGAGCTTCTTTTTAAAAAAAAACAGGCTCAGTTTTATCCCACACATCCTAGCTATCCACAAACCAATATACTCGGCTTAAGTCAAGTATCCAATAACTAGGGTACAGTATCCACAGCAAGGAACTAAACAGTGTACGATATGCTGCATATTAACAACACATTTTTTTGATTAATTCATACTTCCAATTTTGATTCAAAGTCAGAAAGTGAGTCTATAAAAGCCAGAAGACACTAATATATAAACCAATCAAAGGTAGCAGTAAGGAGTAACTATACAAGGGTAATATACATATCCACATGTTTGCATATCAGGAGTGCTAGAAAAATGGCCTACAATCAAGAACTGGTTTTTTCCATAGCAAAAGCACACCTTTATCAATCAGGTGACTCTACACGGAGAACAACATTACTCCGTTATGAACTATATCTATTCCCACACTTAGGAACCTATGTTTCCCAGACTAAATGGTGGTCATACAAAGATCGAGTGACTCGTGTAACACTTTGGGGTCGTGAGCATTTTAGGAACAATATCAGATTGGCTATGGTTACAGAAGCTCTGGGCTTAGGGCCACAGTATTATTACGTAGAACATTCAATGAAGCCAGGTTTTTCAGAGCGGTTATACCTGCTAGCCCAATTCCTATATTTATTTGTATCGAAGTTATGGTCATCAACTAAGAGGTTATTTTAACAGTGTTAGATCATAGGGCTTAGAACTTTCCCCTAGCTGGAAGTCGGTGATGCCCAATTTCCGTCGTGGCCTGGATGGTCTCTTGCTAGTTTCTCCTCTCATGCTTCTCTCATCATCATATCGTGTAGCTTTCTCCCTCCTAGCTCTTTTCACAGTCATGGCTTCAAGTGGTTCTAAAAAGGTTACCTTCTCCTTACCCTTGTCCCTCTCCTTTGCTCTGGGTGGATCCACTACTATGGCTTTTCCTTTCTCTTCTAGCCTTATGATGTTTACAGGGCGATCAGGTGGTGGGGCTGGTGGAAGAGGTGGGATGGATGCTTGTAGTGGTGTCTGGGGTGGACGTAGAATTTGTGTTGGTGGGGGTGGTGCTCGGGGTGGGGGTTTTCTTTCTCTAGGGGGTGACAATTGGTTCCTCCTACCTCCTCTATTATAGTTTTGTCGTGGTTTGGGACAATAGTACATACCGTGACCGTCTTCTCCGCAGTTGTAGCAATGATACTCCCTGTTTTGTCGTCGTGCTCTTCCAGGGTCTTGATCTCTTTCTTGACTCCTCCCTTGTTGTATTAAGTGGACAGACAAATTCTGCAGTTGGTCAGTAATATGGGCCAACATATCTTGTTGGTCATCTCTTACCCCAAGAGCCGGTGGTGGTGGTGGAATGGTGGTTGTCGTAGTTGCTGGTCGACGCGATGTTCCTGATTCTATTGACTCGGTTTCTTTGGCTTTCATTCGCAGCTTCTTGTCTTTAAGGCGAGCAATCTCAACGGCTAACTCGTACGTAGCCGGGAATCTACCTTTCACCTTCTCCTTGAGAAGCGGCCATAAGCCATGCATGAACCGATCTTTTTTTGGGATATCGGGTGCAGCTTCCCCCCTAGCCAGGATATCGATTGATCTGATGCCAGAACCTCAAAAAATTGCTCCCCACCCAACATGGTGTCAATGACGTGCTGGTAGTGAGCCTTCAAATCCAGTATTACCTTGATTGAGCGTACATGTGTTGGTATGTGTGATCTGTCTTGAGGTAGGTTGTATTGATTCATGTGAAGCTTAGAGGTGCTTAGTCACTGTCCAAGCTTGTGGGAGAGGGTGGTGTTCTTTCCTGAAACAAACTCAGTAGATCCCTAGTTTCTCTAGTGAGAGTGTGAGCCAATGATTCCGTTATCTGTACTGCAGCATCAGGTGCGACTTGAAAACTGACTGTGATAATTACCTCGGTGACTTGAGTTACCCGATTCTCAAAGTAGAATAGTGTTGATCCTCTATTGTGTAGAGCTCCTTCCATTTTGTTGTTGTGGGTTGGTTGTAGGTTGCGGACATGGTTTCGACCTTCTCCTTCTTCTTCTTGGCACTTGGCCTATGTATATCCACTGGGTTTGGCGTGTTGGTTGACTCTCCCACTGCAAATCGATTACCGTTACGCCTGGCACTCGAGCTTTGATGGAGATGCGGAGTTCGTCTAGTTGTGCTTGGAGCTCTTCTTCTTCTGTCGTCCAATTAGCAAATCCTGCTAGCCATTCATCCGTTCACAATAGTTTAGGGGTTTCAGTCTTGTAAACTGAAGGGTTTCATGAAAAGATCCTCCGTGGGGGCACCAAATGACGGGAGCAAAGCGAACCCCAAACCCCGACGACCTCTAAAACACCGGGGACCGAATGGCGCGCCTCGAACATGTCATGGTAAAGCAAACAGTGGGCACCACCTAGCTTCAGCGGCTAGGACGCAAACAACACACCACCATAACAAAGTTTTCATCCAAGAGAGATGGATGCTTGGGAGTAATGATGAAGAGGAAAGGGAATGAGATCAAGTGAGAGAGAGAGAGAGAGAGAGAGTGAGGGAGGGGGTATAGCGGCTTAGTACTTAGGCACCACAAAAGGATGGCGAATCCGCACACCCTTCACACATACACAAGCTCACTCCAAAACACAAGACTAGGTGGCGATTCCGCACACCTCACATGGGCAAAACATTGCAAGAAAACATACTCACAAAACCTCAAGCTTTATTTAGAGAATTAGGCGATGAAATGGGGAGCATAGGGTAGGGGAATGAGAAGGGAGAGAGTGGTAGAGCACATGGCGGATAGGTGGGAGTTGATGGCGAAGACTCGCACGAGGATTATGGCCATCATCCTTCATTTAGTTGCCCTTCATCTTCCATAGCCAAGGGTGTAGAGGTCATGCTCAAGACAAGCATGGTGATTGCGGTGATGGTGATGGTGTGGGTGTGTGTGTGTGTGCACTAGGCACACACAGTGCATAGTGTGTTCTTTGGTGATGTTGTGTGTTTTTTGTGTGATGGTGACCCCTCTTTATATAGGGGAGGAGGGGGGAGAAATTCTAGAATTTAGAAATGAAGAAATCATTATCTACATAGGCCATGTGACTGTGGGCCCCACTTGTCTGGCTGTGTGTATATGTGCCAGAACAGCAGTCTCATGAGAGAGAGACTAAGAGAGAGAGATGGGTTGACGAAAAAAAGTGAGAGGTGACATGGAGAATAAAGTAATTACAAGAGGGGAGAGAGGGGAGTGTGTTCAGAGGTGAATCTGTGTGCAGATGTGTGTGAACACAAGAAAAATCAGGTAACCACCGGGTGGGGATGGGTCTGTGGGCACCTTTTTTAGTGAAACTGAGTGTGTGTGAGTGTGGGGAAGGTTATTTAGCTACAAGACAAGAGACATGGC
Organism: Adiantum capillus-veneris; assembly: GCF_014529385.1. Classification (NCBI taxonomy): domain Eukaryota; kingdom Viridiplantae; phylum Streptophyta; class Polypodiopsida; order Polypodiales; family Pteridaceae; genus Adiantum; species Adiantum capillus-veneris. The sequence goes on along the minus strand of NC_140947.1, from coordinate 115,226,394 downwards.
GCCCTTTAGAGAGAGGGGGGGGGTATTTGGGTCATGGGATATGATAGGAGAGAGAAAGGGGGGGTGGGGTATACTATTTTGGAAGATAGGGTAAGTTGCATGTGAGTTAGGGTGCATTATTGGTGAGTTAGAATGCATTATTGGTGAGAGGTGGGGTAGCTTGAGGGGAGAGAGAAAGGAGAAAGGACAAGAGGAAGAGAGAGGGGGTTGACCTTTTGAGTGGAGGAGAGGAAAAGGGACACACGGCGGGGCAACAGTGAAGAAAAAGGAGGCAAGGTGGGGATGGGCTGCCCCGCAGGCATGAGGTGGCCTATTTTACCTTTCTCATATATTTACATAATCATACTTTATTTTTTTCTTACTTTTTCCAATGTCTTTTATCACTCCCTCCCTAAGAGGGGGTTTTCATGGGGTGGGGACGAGAGAAGAGGGGTATGGGAGCTTGGCTTGTGAAAAGCCCCCATCATTAGCCCTCCCTTTTTGGCTAGAGGCATTCATGTCTCTAGCTCATCTGTTTGATCATTACCGTCGGAGGTGGTGGATGATGGTGTGTTCTCATCTGTAATGTCAATTGGTGGAGCCTGGTCAAATCGAAGAAAATAAGGTTTAAGTCGTCAACCATTTACCCTGGTTTTATGAAGTTTTCCATCAGCCTCCATAAGCTGGTAGCTTCCATTGGCATACTTTTTCCTGACGATGAAAGGACCTTCCCATCGGAGTAGGAGTTTCTTATCCTTGCGCGTGTCGAAGCGATTGTCGTAGCGGAGCACCAACATTCCTTTCTTCAATTCTTTTTTCCGGAGATGCTCGTTAAAGCTAAGCCGTCTATGCTCTGCTTGTGCTGCATAATAATTTATTGCTTCTTCTCTGTCCAGCTGCAGTCTTTCCAAGTTGATGATGTGATCTCTCAAATGCATGTTGGGCTGTTGAAGCTGGCTTGCTATTACTCTGAGACTTTGTAGTTGCACTTTAATGGGCAAGATTGCTTCCTTACCAAATACTAGATGATACGGTGTGAATCCCAAGGATGTACGAAATGAAGTTCTGTAGGCCCATAAAGCTCGTAGTAGATACTTATCCCAGTCTCCAGGATGAGTGTTTACCTGCTTGGTAATAATTTTAGAAACCATTCCATTTACCTTTTCAACTAGGCCATTACATTGAGGGTAATATGGTGAAGAGTGCCTCCTTGTAATGCCCAGTTTTTGCATTAATTCTCCTACCAAGTCTGCTCTGAAACCTGGCCCTCTATCAGAGATGATCTCTAAAGGTGTGCCAAACCTACAGCATATGTGCTCGTAGATAAATTTAGCTACCTCTACCGCTGTGATTCTAGTGGTGGCTGTAGCCTCTGCCCATCTAGTCATGTAGTCGACCCCCATGATAATGTAGAATTTTCCTGAGTTGGCCCTAGGTAATGGCCCAATGGCATCGATACCCCATTTTTCAAATGGGCCATATGAGAGAATAGGTGTCTGTGGTTCAGACATAAGTGACCTAGTGCCGGCCTTTTGACACAACTTACATGTTTTGCACCAGTGGTGTACATCACGGTTGAGGCTAGGCCATATGAAGCCTGCCTGCAAGATTTTCCTACTTGTTATGTCTAGGGCAAAGTGACCACCACAAACCCCGTCGTGACAGCTAGCAATTACTCCCGTGATTTCCTGAGAGAGAGGGACCTTCCTGAGTATTTGGTCCTTACCCTTACGGTACAAACCGTCATTGATGAGTCGATACCTTGTGGCCTTCCGCGTCAGCCATTGCTTCTGTCCCTTTGTTAAATCTGATGGGCATTCCCCTGTTTCCAAAAAATGCATGATGTCAGGCAAGGCATCACTTCCTTGAAATAGAGGGAGCTTTAGTTTTATTGCTCCAACCACCACTTCCTGTAGTCTTTCACTTGCTAGGACATCTGCTTCTTGGTTTTGAGCCCTTGGGATATGGTGTATTTGAACTTATTTAAACTTACCCAACAAGGTTTTTACACCACTTAAGTGAGTCCTTAAACTAGGATTCTTGCATGTCCATGCTCCATTTACTTGCCTTACCAGAAGTAGAGCATCCCCAAATACATTAAGGCGTTGTACACCTTGCGAGACGCACCATTGTAGACCCTTGGTTAGTGCTGCATACTCAGCTTCATTGTTAGAATGTGAATCTAACAATTGGCCCAACGAAAATACCTTTGTCCCTTTGTCATCAAAGACCACTATGCCTGCAGCTGCTTTGTCGGACGCTCGCTTGTAGGCTCCATCAAAGTAGAGAGAGTATGCTCCTTCCACCATCGGTGGTACTGGAGGTAATCGGACTTCTCCTTCCTTAGATTGCTTCTCCTTCCTTTCAAAGACTTGGTAGGTCATGAGTCCCCCCAAAATTGCCCTTGTCGTGCTTTCTACCTGTACCGTGTAGTCAAACTCTTGCAGACGAACTAGCCACTTAGTAATTCTAGCAGACACATCCATGTGTTGTACAACATAGGGAAATATTTCATCTGTGGTTAGAATCACAAATTGCTTAGGCAGCAAATATGACCTAAACTTTGTAGTTGCAAATCTAAGAGCTAGGACTAAGTGTTCCACATGGGTGAAACCTTTCTCTCCTGCTGTCATCATTCGACTAGAGAAGTAGATTGGCCTCATGAAAGATGTCTTCGTATCCTTTTGGAGTAGCATAGCCCCCAATGAGTCATCACCAACACTTGAGGTGACATAGAATTTTTCATCCCACTTAGGTGGTGAGATAGTTGGCAGAGTGGCTAAGACCTACTTTACCTTGTTGTAGTGATGTTCGCTTTCCTCGTCCCAAGTGAAAGTTGATCTTTGAGTGAGTTGTTGCAATGGTAGAACAAGTTGTGATAGTAGATGTATGAATCTACTTAAGTACCTCACCTTCTATAGAAAAGAGACCAGTTGACGTGCGGTCGTTGGTGAAGGTAGGGCTATGAGTGCGGACACCTTACCTGGGTCTGCGTTAATACCTTTTGCTGAAATTTCATGGCCTAGTAGAATGACTTTACTCTCCCCAATGTGGCATTTATCCACATTTAATTGCCCACCTAGGTTCTGCAACCTGGCCAAACCTTTAGTTACCTTTTCTAAATGTGAAATACGGGAGCTATATATACAAAAATCATCAATGAACACTCTTATGGATGTTCCAAAGAACGGTTGAAAAACATATGTGACATATCTTTGGAATGTGGCAGGTGCATTTGTGAGACCAAATGGCATAACCCTGTATGCAAAACAACCCCATGGCGTGATAAAAGTGGTTTTTAGCTGATCTTCCAAGGCTACGCGTATATGAAAGTATCCAGAATAACCATCACAGACGGTATAGCATTCAAAACCCGTTACTTCATTCAGAATTTCATCCAAGAAAGGGAGAGGAAAGTGGTCTCTCTTTGTAACTGCATTTAGTGGTTTGTAGTCAACACAGACCCTCCACTTACCATTCTTTTTAGGCGTCACCACTATGGGTGACACCCATTCTGAGTTTTCTACAGGATAGATGAATCCCGCCTCCAGCAGTTTCCTTACCTCGGCCAAGAGTGCCTTTTCTTGTATGACCCCCAATCGTCGTAGCTTTTGCACAACTGGTTTTACCCCTTCCTTCAGCTTAATATGATGTTCCACCACTGTAATGCCTGTGATTCTTTCATAGTTGTCAATGAACAGGTTAGGAAATCCCATCAACATTTGCAAAAAACTATCTTTCTCCTCAAGTGTTAATTCCGTAGACAACATACCCTTCAACCTACTTCCTCCTAGGCCAGGTGATTTTCTCTCCTCTTCATTGGGTTTCCCTTTTGGTGATGGATCACCAGTTGTGCTTACCCTTTGTGGATCCTTCATAATGATACCCATCACATCAATGGAACTGTCACTTTCGTCGGTGGATGTGGTCTCCTCCTCAGAACTGGAAGATTCGCTAGTGGTTTCATCTGCCGATGTTTCCAGATTCATTTGATTCTGCTTTCCAATCCGCATGTCGTAGTAGATTGTCTCCCCTTTCTTACCGGTCATGCGTAGAAGGCCAGTACCCCAGTCCTGTTTTTCCTTCATGGCCATCAACCATGGCCTTCCCAAAATTAGTGGATAGCCCTCCCCCTTAGTAGGCATTACAAAAACATCTACCTCTACCTCAGTGTTGAAAGCTTTGATTTTCACGGCACTTACCACACCCACACACTTTACTTTTGCGTTGTTTGCCATCTTTGCCTTGCATGGAGAAGGCCTGTCAACCTCGAGCCCTAATCGAAGCATCATAGCTTCGCTCATTACACAGATTTGTGCACCTCCATCAATGTAGGTGTTTCCAACCCTCTTTCCTTTTATGTTTACGTCGACAATTGGAAGGATGTCATCCATGTTGCATCCCGAAATTGCTCCGGCTACCTTTGTTTTGGAGCGTCTTGTACTTACCATTTTAGACCATTGTCGCCTTACTTTTGGTGCAAGATTTAGCAGATGTGGCCATGTAATCTTCGGTCCTTGCTCTACCACATCCAATGTTAGATCATAGGGCTTAGAACTTTCCCCTAGCTGGAAGTCGGTGATGCCCAATTTCTGTCATGGCCTGGATGGTCTCTTGCTAGTTTCTCCTCTCATGCTTCTCTCATCATCTGATTGTGTAGCTTTCTCCCTCCTAGCTCTTTTCACAGTCATGGCTTCAAGTGGTTCTAAAAAGGTTACCTTCTCCTTACCCTTGTCCCTCTCCTTTGCTCTGGGTGGATCCACTACTATGGCTTTTCCTTTCTCTTCTAGCCTTATGATGTTTACAGGGCGATCAGGTGGTGGGGCTGGTGGAAGAGGTGGGATGGATGCTTGTAGTGGTGTCTGGGGTGGACGTAGAATTTGTGTTGGTGGGGGTGGTGCTCGGGGTGGGGGTTTTCTTTCTCTAGGGGGTGACAATTGGTTCCTCCTACCTCCTCTATTATAGTTTTGTCGTGGTTTGGGACAGTAGTACATACCGTGACCGTCTTCTCCGCAGTTGTAGCAATGATACTCCCTGTTTTGTCGTCGTGCTCTTCCAGGGTCTTGATCTCTTTCTTGACTCCTCCCTTGTTGTATTAAGTGGACAGACAAATTCTGCAGTTGGTCAGTAATATGGGCCAACATATCTTGTTGGTCATCTCTTACCCCAAGAGCCGGTGGTGGTGGTGGAATGGTGGTTGTCGTAGTTGTTGGTCGACGCGATGTTCCTGATTCTGTTGACTCGGTTTCTTTGGCTTTCATTCGCAGCTTCTTGTCTTTAAGGCGAGCAATCTCAACGGCTAACTCGTACGTAGCCGGGAATCTACCTTTCACCTTCTCCTTGAGAAGTGGCCATAAGCCATGCGTGAACCGATCTTTTTTTAGGAAATCGGGTGCAGCTTCCCCCCTAGCCAGTGACTCAACCCACCGTTCCCACAAATCCACAAATTTGGACTCATAGGTGGCATATTCTAAAAGACCCTCCTGCGTCAAGTCTCTCAACTTGTCCCACAACTTTTCTGAAGTGGTACCTCCCCCAAAGCGCCTCTTAAAAGCGGTTTTTAAGGGTTCCCAGTCATCCTTGGTTGCTTGTGGAAGTGCATTGTACCATGATCTAGCTTCTAGCTTCATGAGATGCTTAAAGATTCTAACCCGAGATTCATCCGTATCTTTGTTGCTCACTACACATGCTACTTCAAAGTCATCTAGGAAATCTGTTACCAAATCCTCCCCCTTCTTTCCTTTAAATGTTGGAAATGTTACACTTGCCATGATTACTGAGAGAGAGCTAGAAAGACACACTGCTTTACTTGCAAAAGTTTTTTTCTTCTTTACAAGGAGGCGTGTATACCCTCTTATACTAGGACATAGATTAAAACTTCAAACGGTACATTGCCTTGTACCAAAGGTAAGACAAATGGTTGATCTGATGCCAGAACCTCAAAAAATCACTCCCCACCCAGCATGGTGTCAATGACGTGCTGGTAGTGAGCCTTCAAATCCAGTATTACCTTGATTGAGCGTACACGTGTTGGTATGTGTGATCTGTCTTGAGGTAGGTTGTATTGATTCATGTGAAGCTTAGAGGTGCTTAGTCACTGTCCAAGCTTGTGGGAGAGGGTGGTGTTCTTTCCTGAAACAAACTCAGTAGATCCCTAGTTTCTCTAGTGAGAGTGTGAGCCAATGATTCCATTATCTGTGCTGCAGCATCAGGTGCGACTTGAAAACTGACTGTGATAATTACCTCGGTGACTTGAGTTACCCGATTCTCAAAGTAGAATAGTGTTGATCCTCTATTGTGTAGAGCTCCTTCCATTTTGTTGTTGTGGGTTGGTTGTAGGTTGCGGACATGGTTTCGCGACCTTCTCCTTCTTCTTCTTGGCACTTGGCCTATGTATATCAACTGGGTTTGGCGTGTTGGTTGACTCTCCCACTGCAAATCGATTACCGTTACGCCTGGCACTCGAGCTTTGATGGAGATGCGGAGTTCGTCTAGTTGTGCTTGGAGCTCTTCTTCTTCTGTCGTCCAATTAGCAAATCCTGCTAGCCATTCATCCATTCACAATAGTTTAGGGGTTTCAGTCTTGTAAACTGAAGGGTTTCATGAAAAGATCCTCCGTGGGGGCACCAAATGACGGGAGCAAAGCGAACCCCGAACCCCAACGGCCTCTAAAACACCGGGGACCGAATGGCGCGCCTCGAACCTGTCATGGTAAAGCAAACAGCGGGCACCACCTAGCTTCAGCGGCTAGGACGCAAACAACACACCACCATAACAAAGTTTTCATCCAAGAGAGATGGATGCTTGGGAGTAATGATGAAGAGGAAAGGGAATGAGATCAAGTGAGAGAGAGAGAGAGAGAGAGAGTGAGGGAGGGGGTATAGCGGCTTAGTACTTAGGCACCACAAAAGGATGGCGAATCCGCACACCCTTCACACATACACAAGCTTACTCCAAAACACAAGACTAGGTGGCGATTCCGCACACCTCACATGGGCAAAACATTGCAAGAAAACATACTCACAAAACCCCAAGCTTTATTTAGAGAATTAGGCGATGAAATGGGGAGCATAGGGTAGGGGAATGAGAAGGGAGAGAGTGGTAGAGCACATGGCGGATAGGTGGGAGTTGATGGCGAAGACTCGCACGAGGATTATGGCCATCATCCTTCATTTAGTTGCCCTTCATCTTCCATAGCCAAGGGTGTAGAGGTCATGCTCAAGACAAGCATGGTGATTGCGGTGATGGTGATGGTGTGGGTGTGTGTGTGTGTGCACTAGGCACACACAGTGCATAGTGTGTTCTTTGGTGATGTTGTGTGTTTTTTGTGTGATGGTGACCCCTCTTTATATAGGGGAGGAGGGGGGAGAAATTCTAGAATTTAGAAATGAAGAAATCATTATCTACATAGGCCATGTGACTGTGGGCCCCACTTGTCTGGCTGTGTGTATATGTGCCAGAACAGCAGTCTCATGAGAGAGAGACTAAGAGAGAGAGATGGGTTGACGAAAAAAAGTGAGAGGTGACATGGAGAATAAAGTAATTACAAGAGGGGAGAGAGGGGAGTGTGTTCAGAGGTGAATCTGTGTGCAGATGTGTGTGAACACAAGAAAAATCAGGTAACCACCGAGTGGGGATGGGTCTGTGGGCACCTTTTTTAGTGAAACTGAGTGTGTGTGAGTGTGGGGAAGGTTATTTAGCTACAAGACAAGAGACATGGCGCCCTTTAGAGAGAGGGGGGGGGTATTTGGGTCATGGGATATGATAGGAGAGAGAAAGGGGGGGTGGGGTATACTATTTTGGAAGATAGGGTAAGTTGCATGTGAGTTAGGGTGCATTATTGGTGAGTTAGAATGCATTATTGGTGAGAGGTGGGGTAGCTTGAGGGGAGAGAGAAAGGAGAAAGGACAAGGGGAAGAGAGAGGGGGTTGACCTTTTGAGTGGAGGAGAGGAAAAGGGACACACGGCAGGGCAACAGTGAAGAAAAAGGAGGCAAGGTGGAGATGGGCTGCCCCGCAGGCATGAGGTGGCCTATTTTACCTTTCTCATATATTTACATAATCATACTTTATTTTTTTCTTACTTTTTCCAATGTCTTTTATCACTCCCTCCCTAAGAGGGGGTTTCATGGGGTGGGGACGAGAGAAGAGGGGTATGAGAGCTTGGCTTGTGAAAAGCCCCTATCATTGGCTATGGAGTGCAAATCCAACCAAGATCCATGATTCAATACTTGAGCTTGCCATGGTATCCATCTTCATTACTATGCTATTATGTATGCTAGCAAGAAGAGTTATGATAAGTGATGAACTAATTCTTTCTCCTATGAAATGTTTCTTCTTCCTCTTCCCTACCCTCATTCCGTGCTAGCTCTCTCCACCTTCGAAGGTGTTTGAGGTCTTGGGACTGAGGCTTGGGATAGTTAAATCTTTATTGAAGTTTATGTTATGCTTGTGATGCATGAAGCTTTCCATATTCATTGCATCACCTAGGTCACAAGGAACACAAAGATTGTATTGTAACAAGTCTCTCTTAATAGGAGAAATCGTATGACAAATGCCTATTGGAGGGGAGACCGGATCCACATAAATCCGGTCTTCAATTGTTGTCATGTTCTCTAAATTCTCTCTCTTGCAAAAGTATTGATCATGCCAAGTTAACTAATTGCTATGATTATGTTGCTAACTTCAATTATGTTCACCCACTATGCTCACAAATTTATTTCTCAAAAGTACGCTCATTAATTTCCGCTACTCTCAAGTTAAATAGGTCATTTCCATTACATGAGTGGATATCTCAAGCCCTAAGAGCTCCACATCAGGAAATCTGAAGCTTGTGAGAAGGAGGAGACCAAGATGATACACAAAAATGGGGCAAAACACAGAAAGAACCGAGTGGTTCTTTTTTTGCGGGTAGTGCTAGTGTAGGCATCGATATAAACGTCCGTGCAGGCATCAAAATAAGCGACAATTTAGACCTCCTAGGACACAAAAGGTTCAATTTCTTGGTTGTGTCACACCCACCACCTTGTTGGCCCTACTAGTGTGCTACATTGGATGTCGGGTATCAATGAAGGCCTACCAACAACTTTCAACATTAAGCGCTAGCTCATGGCCCATGCTGCTCTCTGCTCATCATCCATTGTAGCCCTCAACATCTTCAATCAAACAGGCTATTGCTCACTATGCTACCCATGATGTGCTCCCCAAGTCAAACCTTACCAATAGCATTGCTACTCATCATCTAAATTCACCATCGATCTTCTACAAACATAGCTTGTTGTTGCTCTACATAGTGAATCCTTTTCCCTGGCTCTACAAACACCCGGCTACTACCTCTTCACCAGCTCTCACTTGTTGTCTTCTTGCTCCAACCCCACAAAGTTTTCCTCGTGAGTAGCCTTGACATCTGGTCCAATTCGCCGGCTATGCACCAGATCAAGCTACAACTTGATCTTCTTCTCATCAACGACCTTCATCTACTTGTTCATCCTTGCCTTTATTGAGCTATCCAAGCTATTCGACCTTTCCTAAAATGGCTATTCGTGCTACTTGACCCTGCTACCCGATTACGCGGAAAGACCAAACTTTACTCCCTCTTTTTTGGCATTTATTTGAAACCCATAAAGCCATGTTCATACACATCAAAGCAAAAACATTAAGCCTTAAAAGGTTGAAGCATTTCAAATCTTCCACCCCTGTTTTTCTTTTGCTTGCAAGGCAAAAACATATTCTTCTTTGAGTAGAATAATTTACTTTGCATGCACATTTAAGCTGTTAGGCTCCAACATTTGCACTCCAACTTTTGTAAAAGGGTTCAGACACTACCGACTTATCTCGCTAAGCATTAGAAAATTTCGAAGGTCATTTGGAGGGCCTTGTAAGAAATTGTATTTCTCTCTCTAGAAACTTTTTTTAAAATGCACTTGCACCTTGTGAGTACATCCAAAAGGACAACCAGACACTCTAAAAAGTAGATTTATATTCCCAATCGTCCTTGAAACCGGTCACTTTTTATTTAATGCGAGCGTCTTTTTCAGGAGGCAAGTGCGGCGTATTTAATGCAGCTTACGTCATCACTGAAAGTTGAAAAGTCACAAACTGCCAAATAGTGATAGATTTTGAGGCTTTTGACACCACCAATGCGTCTTGAATGCCAAAATACCTTAAAAACGAATGTCTACTTGTCTCATTCCGACATCCGGAGAGGCAAAAAATGTCAAAAAACCTCAAAAAATGGGCTTTTTACTTAAGGCACGCGAGGAGGCATTCTAAAATTCTAGAATGCCCCTATGCGCGCTGTTAGTACAAAGCTCCTTTTAGTGATTTTTGGACACTTATCTTTCAAGAAAGCCCCTTTTTAGAGGTTTTTTGACATTTTCAAAAGCTCCCTAAAAAGAGGAAAAAAGGAGCTTTTTACTAACGGCGCGCGAGGAGGCATTCCAAAATTTTGGAATGCCCCCTCGCGCGCCGTTAGTAAAATGTTCTTTTAGAGGTTTTTGACATTTTTTGCCTCTTTGGATGTTGAAGCAAGGCAATTGGACATTCATTTCTAGGATATTTGGGCGTTCCGGACGCATTGACAGTATCAAAAGTTTCAAAATCTTCCACCACTTGATAGTTTTGTAACTTTTTGAGTTCTAGTGATGACGTAAGCCGTATCAAATGCACTGCATCTACCTTCTAAAAAAGGTGCTCGCATTAAATGAAAGAAAGTGATCGTCTTCAAGGACCACTAGATTATTAAATGAGGAGAGGGACACCTTTTATATTTTTGTTAATATCAATCTATTTTTCTACGTAACGTAGGCTCTTCTCTCATTGGAGGAGCTTATTTTCCTCTCTCTTCCAAAAGGCCCTCCAAAAGACCTCCGAAATCTCCTAATGACTCCCACACACACAATGTCCACAAAGAATGTTAACAAGTTCAATGATCTCGGGTTTCACACCTGGTAGATAAAGGTAAAGGGGAAACTTATGGAGTATTGTAGAACTGCAATCTAGTTCAGGGGAAGCCTCAACATGAACCTTGAATGCCCAAAAACAAGCCAAAGATGAGAAAGCACTTGGAATCATCATCACTACACTTGAAGACTTTCATTCACCACATTAATGATGCTACATCCACACTTCACACTTGGAAAAACATAGAGTCTGTCTTTGGTGCTCGAGGTAAGCACTCCAAAATGAGCCTCAAAATTCAACTTTACAGTCTCATAATGGAAGAGCAGGATGGCTAGCCTTGTCAACAAACTTAACAATATCTCAACTCAATCTTTCTATACTGAGGTATAAGTTCCATATGAGGATAAAGTTTTCATCCTCCTCAAAGCCCTCCCAAGTAGCTTTGATAACATTGTAACTGTGCTCAAAGAGAAAGATCCCATTCTTGCACTTGAAGATGTAATCAATTCACTTCTAGAAGAAGCAAAAAGAATTGGCACTTTCACAAGATCTCGAAGTAATGCAGTTGTTGTAAATGGTAAAGGTTGCTCACATTCTGGCAAAAGAAACCATAAATCACAAGATTACTTTCACATTAAGGTGTATCCTCATTGTAACAAGAAAGGATGTGCATGTTTCTACAAATAATATGCATAATAATCCTAGAGATTCCAAAGGCAAAGCACACGTTGTGGAAGAAGATGAACAAGAAAGAGATGTGAACATTGTTTACTACGAGGATGTATTGTAATGGGTTTAGACACTGCCCCATATCCAAATTTTGGTGGTAAGACCTACCCTCTTGCATTAGATTCACCGTATGACACATATGCAGTTACCCTAAGTAACCCATATTAGACTTCTTAAAAATCTTCAAGACTCTTTTGTACTGCCTTGGATTTTAGAATCACAAACTTCATAAAATTTTGTTTCAAGTCCTCATCAAAGTTTCTCTCCAATCCTTGGACTTGCAAGTTAATATTACTCATGAACAACACAAACATTGAAATCATGATACCATATTCAATGTATATCTAGATTGGAAGACCCTAGAACTTGGTGATGAAGACCATTGACTCTTGCATGAGCCACCCCTAAAACAAGATCTTTGTTGGGCCAACCCTTTAAGATTCTTTATAAAGCACTCCCAAAAGAACGCCCATATGCTATGGATAGTACTATCCCATGCCACTTCTTCAATGACGTGAACAAAAAAATGCATCTAAATCATTAAAGTACTTTTAAGGACAAATATCTACAGCACACACCACCATGATAGAATTGAGGTGGTCTCCACCTATAGAATAATAAAAGATGTCCTTAAATGAATCCATGTTAACAAGATACTAATCTTGGAGATGGTAACTCTTATATCTTTTGTGAGATAGTCCTTCATAGAAATGGGAAGTACAAACTATATAAACTTGTGTAAATCATGAAAATCATCCCAACATGGTCACTGCCATGTGTAGATTTAGTCTTAAGGCTTCACATGCAAACCATATGTGTTTTGAAATCTAAAATCTTTTGCTTGGTGAGATTCTTTGCATCTCTTCAATGAGTCCCATATCATGATCCATCAATAGCCTATCAAGATTAAAGACCCACAAATATGATTGATCAAGCTAACTATCCATTACTCTATCATATGATATGTATAGTCCTGATCCTTTCTTCCTAGAACATTTGATGACATTGGTTTCAAACCATCCATGGACTGGCTGCAAACTAAGCATCATTGGTAATGCTTGCAAAACAAAGTTTGTTGCTTCATCCTAAGTGAAAGATGCACAAGCTTGTGTAGGATTCCATCCTCATCCTTGGTAGATGGGCCTACTCTAGATAATGAATTTGGTCCATCTTCAATGTCCCCATTACCTATTGCTCCCTCCATGTCAAAATAAATCAAGAATTTTTGCTATGTCTTCCTTCTTGATTGTGTGCTCTTTGCTTGCTATGATAAGCAGCTATGTGATGCCTTCATCCGCACATCATCATATGTTTTTATCATTTACTATGGTTGTGGTAAGGGTGGTGCTATCTAAAGTGGCTAGATTTGCTCCCCTATCTAGTCATAGGTTCTAGATGCAAGAAATCTTCTCCTTTGGATTACACTCCTCCATCTATAATTAAAATCATCTCTCTCTATCTTACTCTTTCTCTCTCTAATTATTCATTTCTTTTTGTACTTGTTAGGACCTTGTAGCATAGTGGTCAAATACACTTATAACAATCCAATAAACTTTCCAATCCATGGATTGACAACCAACTAAGGTATGTAAATACGCATTGACTCTTAGTGAGCTAATTGATGTCACACAACAAGAGGCAACTCTATGAGCTACTCAATGGCAATGGGAGAGAAAATCCATAGTTAGCATTTTTCAAACCACTTCTATCAATTCTACCTACTCATAGCAAAAATAATGTTCACAATTGCTAATTTCAACTAATCAACCTCTAAACACAATCACACACATGTGACACAAGAGTCTAATGAGTCAAGCATGTACTAATCAAGAATAATAAAATTTAGTCATACACTAAACAATCCATGCAATTACATGCACAAAAATCACACATGAAAATGATTATGACAAGAGAGTACATGGCAAGATATTAGAGAGAGATCAACCCACTAACTAGTGGTGGATCCAATTTAATTTATGTGCACATAAACATTATGGAAATAGAGAGACAAGTAGCGTAAAACCCAAGCATTAATAGCCTGTTAACATTAGATCTAATTCTTGGTGAGCATGGAGAAGCTCAAAAACTCCATAGCCATAGCCACAAAATCAAGATCTCTCACAAAGTTAAAGTGTACAACGTGAGAGTGCCATTTCATATTCTACATATTGCCTTATATATCTTTGGTTTCACATATGCATTGCTCAGGCACCCAAGGCCATTAGGGATGTACACACATTGTATTCCCTAGCTAGGACTACTTATTAATGCCCTCATTAGAATCTAGAACTCTCATTGAGTTCATATCCAATTATACAAGGTTACATGGGCCAAAATTAAGAAGAGATTTTACAATAGGTGAGCATATCGACCTTGTATTAGCACAATGTTCAGCCAATCCTTGATGCACCCATGCATCCACACTTCATCTTCACTTTTGTTTTCTTTGGGAATCTTGATACAATATGTTAGTTGTGCTAGAGTCATTTAACATTTCCCCCCTTTTGATTCTATTGCTCATTCTTCAACTTTGTTAAGAAGTGATTGTGGAGACCTCATAGTGGTTGGATCTTGAGCTTTGCCTTCATGTTGGTTGTTGTGAAGTGTGGCAATTGAAACACGATAGATTCTTTTAGTTTTAAATCACTACACATCCAAGCTATTAAAGATTCTTACTATTTAGGGTGGCTTTGCATGACTTGTCTGTTATAGTAGTATAATGGATAGTATCCATTTGCCTACATTCTCCTACACCATTTCAGACATAGAGACGAACTTTGAAGCATTGTGTAACTTTATTTAAGCGAACAATATCCAAGCCTCATATGGCAAGATTGTTCTAGCTCATCATGGCAGACGACTCCAAATTTTGTAATTGGTAGAGCAGTGAACTCAATGAACCTGTTGATTGGTTTGTTGTGTATCTTGTATCTTCTTCTTTCACTTTGTCCAAGAGTTGTGGTTGCAAAAGATCTCATTTATTAGATTTACTAGTATTAACTATGGTGTCCACACCATAGCTTTATCTTCCTTTAGAAAGCTATTTGCTTTTGTCTCTCTTGCAGCTTCATGCTCCTAATTTCAAAATATTCCTATGGATCTTAATTTGTGTTAGCACTAGTTTGGTAACAAAAAGGACACTTTAGAGTCTCTTTTTCACAAATTCAAATAATATGGTACATGAAATCTAGAGAGCATCTCAAGAAATGCTTTTCCAAGCTAGTAAAATGTTATCCAAAGTACTGATAAATATTATAATCCATCACTTTTGTACACAAACTCAACATTAGTACTATGCATAAAAAGAACATACACAAAATAGCAGTTGCTTATACTCTAGTCTAAGAAAACAATGAGCAGGGTGCATCCAATAATTCATGGTAACTACTTATATATGTGTGTGACATTTTTTCAATTGTCATGTGGAAAAAAAATTCTTTGTGACTAGAATTGAATATAGAGAGTCATGTTGGACAACAATGCAACGCTTATGAATTCAGTTAATGAGCTCATAAAACATTTAGTTAATTTAAGTTTGCAGTGTCTTATGATACATATATACTAAATCTATGACTCCATTAGGCAAGGTGACACTATTTGATGGCTATCCAAGCCACATTTAGTGATTTATGTCATATCCCAAAAACTACACATGTTGTATTCTTATTTGATATATATCAAAGATTATTAAATAAAGTCTACTTTTGGATTTTTCTATTCATCTCACTTATTTGTATACAAATACCTCATATGGACATAATTTGGAAATTTATATAGACACTTCCATTGGTTTTTTCATAGCAATATTTTTTTTGCAATAAATTATGCAATGTGGATTCTCTTAAATGAGCTTAAATTACAAGATACCTATGAGTTTGAAACCTTAAAAAACTCTTATTTGATGGGTATTGGCCTATAGATACATTATAAACCTTAAGTTTTGCCCCATAATCTCATCATGTTAATAAAAGAGGCCTTGAAAGACCAAAATTTTTAGGCATTTTCAAGATTTGGGTCTTTTGATTATAGCAAAAGTCTAGTCTCATAACTCAGTTATGAATCTCAATTTCTTTCTATAATAAGTTCTTTCATCTTATTTTGATGAGATGTTATATTCAATCTATGGAAACTTTGTTAAAATTGCACTAAATTTTGAAGTTTTTTCTATCTTAAAACTTAACACCATACTCTTAATTTGGTATTAATTTTGGCAAGATTAAAGTTTTGATATGTACTTCATCTCATAACTAACGTAAGGTATGAATGTGACATATGAATTATTTTTCTAGATTTACCAAATAATTATGAAGAGTTGCTGAAAAAAAAAGATGCTTTAGTGTCTCAGGCACTTGCGTGTTTGATTACAGAACTAGTGTTAAGTATTGGATGTCGAAAAAAACATGATACTTTAGTGTCTCAGGCACTTGAGTTTCTGATTGCAAAACAACTCGTGTTAATTATTGCATGCACTAAGACCTCTTTTTCATGTCCTTGCTTTGCATTGGCACCTTTCATCTCTACAAATTTTGACCTTAATAACTCCATTTTGCTTTATGGCAATATGTGTCTTATGGGTGGTGACTTTGGTCAAACCCTTGATGATTCCTTTAAGGGTGCTTGCATGTATGAATTGAACTCTTGCACCTTTGAAACTCTTAAAATTTTCATCTTGTGACACCTTTTGGCTGGCCAAAAGTATAGCACATAAATAACCAATCTAATTTTTATAATGGTATTATTACAAGCTCTATGTAAGAAGGCTATATCAATGGTAGATATGAAAACACACTTAGATTGGATGGCTTGACTAGTTTGATCACATTTAGGATAACTTAAGGATTATCTTTTGTCATAATAATCAATATCTAATTCTCCTAAATGATTTTCTCATGTTAAACTGATCATTTAATATGGGGAAGTGCCAGGGGAGAAAAAGCTAGAATATTGGTTAAGCTAGCAGACCGGCCATAGTAGGGATCCAAAGGAGGGAAAATAGGGATCCAAAGGGGGGTCCATCTGCAAAAGAGCCACGTGCAACAATGAGCTAAAAAGACCCTAAGGTTCAGCCCATTAAGACTTCCAAAATGCTAAGGTTCCAAAATTCAAAGGTTGTGTCCAAAGGTCAACCATGGGGGAATTGGATGCTTTGTGTGTGTCAAAAAAGTCTTTACAAATCCCTACTGAGGAGGTGGGGAGCCTTGCTTGTAGGGGATGAGAGAGAAAGCCACACACACACACACAAGCTCCCTTTACACAAAGGGAATGAGGGACACATGTCAGCTCCCTAGGCCAGATGCGCACAAGGTGTACCCAATTCCTATTGGATGGCCTTGGAGGTGGACCAATGAGAATAAGGCTAGAGTAAATCTAGTTTAATTATTTTAAAAACACTTAATAGAAGAACCAATGAGAATTAAGTCCTCTAGAAGACTATTGGACAGTCTCCCAAGGGGTCCAATGAGCATTCAGCAGCCCAATGGCTTGCCCGATTCCTATCGGCCAGGAGGCAAAGGGGTCCAATGAGAGTTTAGTTGAATTATTAAATTACTTAAAGCTCTCACAAAAGGGTAAAGGGGGACACATGTCAGAAGGCTATCACTTATGTTGCTTTATTTTCATTGGCTAGCCCTAGGGAGGTCAAATGAGAGGCTAGCAAGAGCAAATAGCAAGAGGGGTCGCCCAAGAGAGAGAGGGGGCTGATTTTTGCAAGGCATTATCGCACAAACACTCACACAATCTCATGTGTGAAGTAAGGAATACTCTCTCTCCTTCTCAAGCTTTAATGGAAAGCTTACCTCCTACTCCAAGCTTGTGAGAAGGGAGGCCTACACCAACAACTCTTGACTTTGTGATGCAATTCCAACCAAGAGCCAAGCTTCAATGCATGCTCATCTCCTCTACCATGCTAATTACTAAGCTAAGCTATGCTAATATGAGTGATTATGTGAGGAGATGTACATCTTTCTCGTAAGAATACTCCTACTTCCTCTGAATCTACTCTCATACCCTGCTAGCTCTCACCATCTTCGAAGGTGTGTGAGGTCTTGGGTCTGAGACTAGGGATAATTGATGTTGTGTTTGCTAAGTGTTTTGCTTAGTGCATGAAGCTTTCATCTTCATTGCACTAGCTAATCTTGAAGGAGCACAAAGAATTGTATTGTACAATGTCTCTCTTGATGGGAGAAACCATAATACAAAGCCTTTTGGAGGGGGGACCGGCTCCATGCAAATCCGGTCCTCAACTGTTGTCAATAGCTTAATTTCTCTCTCTTTTGAAAGTATTGTTCATGCTATCTAACTAGGTGTTATGCTTTTTGTTGCTCTCTTCACCCAAGCACTCTTGTAATTCTCATTAGGAATCTATTCTAATGAAATGCCCACTATGTTCATGCTAATTTCCGCTACACACAAGTTTTTAGGCCACTAAATGTTACATTGGTATCAGAGCACAAGGTTTCTCTTTTCTTGCTCAAGAAGGGAGGTCCTCAAGCTAGCTATAAATGGTTGGTATTATTAATTGCCTGTGAGTAAGTAGAATAGGGATTTTTCAACCTTGCAATGCGCCTGCCTTGGTGCAGTTAACAGGGCATCACCGTTGAGAGCTATGGTCTTAATAGTGGAGTCATATGGGGCTTGCCTATGGCTTAACCACTATTGAGCTATTAGAAGCTTGACAGGAGCCGGTGTTGTTTTGGTGTTGAACGACCCTCTCTTCTATTCCTTGCAATTAATGGTATTCGAGCCACGGGTACAGTAGCTTGAGTGCTTTTTCTAAAGGGGTAAAGAGGAGTAGCAACTAGGGCTTGAAGTGCCAAAGTTCACCTAAAAAGTTTACACCTAAAAGTTGTTAGAATGGCTAACATTAGTAAGAATGTTGATAACTTTGATTTTGCTAATGAGCAAGCTACTAATGATGCTCCGATGCTTGTTAACTATCTTGTTTCTAGGCTTCAACAAGCCATGGGCAATCCATCTCTCCCAAGTGAAGTGCAACGGCAGCTCCGTGCTCATGGGATTCTCCAAGCTCAACAGCATGACGAGAGAACACCTAGGAAGCCTCCTTGTGAGACTTCCAAAAGAGGTCTCTCTCCGATTTGGGAAGAAGAAGAGAATCCATACGAAGGGCTCAAGAATTTACTTCTTGATGATGCATTTCCTTCCCAAAGGAGAACTCAAGAGACTCCACCAAAGGAACGAGAAAGAAGTGAGTCTCCCACCACCTCGACGGAGATGGCTCCACGAAGACGGTGGGCTAAACGCTCTCCATCACCACCAAAGCGGAGAAGACCATCGCACCCTTCTCCACACCATAATTCAAAGAGGGATGATAAAAAGCAAGAGAAGAAAAAGGCAAGAAAGAGGACACCCTCTTCTCCATCTTCTTCATCCTCCTCCTCTTATGAAAGTGATGGTGAAGACGACGAAGATCAAGACAAGAAAAAGGCGACAAAGAGGTCACCCTCTTCTCCATCTTCTTCAAATTCTTCACCTTCTGAATAAAGTGATGGTGCAACCTTTGAACCATCAAAAAGAAGAGGCCATAGGAAATCCTATGCAGCATGGAAGAGGTCGTCCAAGCTCAAGAAGTTCAAAGAGGGAGGGAAGAGCATCTCTTTCCTTACCTATGATGGCACCTTTGGTGCTACGGACAAAGTCTTGGCCTTTATCCAACAATTTGATGCGGCGTTTGGAGATGAGGGCTTCACAGAGTCCTCTAAGCTACGCCATGTAGCTATGCACTTTCAAAAGTCCGCCAGGCAATGGTGGTCTAGCCTACAAGCCAACGGTGAAGCTCCACGAACATGGAAAGCTTTAAGAGCTTCCATTATGAAGCAGTTTTTGGCCACCGATGCAGTACTCACCGAATGGCAAAGCTTAAAGCTCTCTCCCTATGAATCCATCCACAAATATGTAGACAAGTTTTGGGACCTACAACTCAAAGCCACTGCCTTCAAAAAGTTGGATTTTGGAGAGCAAAAGCAACAATTTTGTGCGGGCTTAACCGAAGAAATGGCGGAGTATGTCAACTCCCAAAGGCCACGTACTAGATCGGCGGTAATACACCATACTATGGTGGCCTCTCGAATAAATTTCCAAACGGGGGCTAAAAGAAATAATAAGCTCACGGAAAACAAGGGTTCCAACGAGCCTAAGGGGAAGGACAATGTCCAAAAGTCTCCTAAGGGTAACTCCAACAAAGCTAAAGAGAAGAGAGTTTACAAAGGTAAAAACAAACTCTCTCCTGAAGAGATTGAGTGTTATCGCAAGGATAACCGATGTTTCAAGTGCGGAGAACAAGGGCATGCGTACCGCGCTTGTCCCCAAAAGAACAACCGCCAAGATCCTCCTAGAGCTACCTTGGTTGAAATCCAAGAGGAGGAGACTCACCAAATTCACCACAAAGGATCTCCTCTATGCCATGCTTGGGGAAAGGTAAGAGAACATGATGCTTTTATTCTCTTTTACCTTGGTTCTACTCACAATTTGATATCTATAGAGTTGGCCACCAAGCTAGGCATACAAGCCTACGAGATGGGAGATGTCCTACCCGCAGACATTGCTTTCAAGGGGCAAGAAGCTTCAGTCACTCCCTTAATCGGGAAATTGAGGCTTCATGTCCAAAGCTATGTGGACAAAGAGGACTTCTTTATCTCTCCTCTCAAGCATGAGGATGTAATCCTAGGGGCACCATGGTTTTGACCGCCTGGCTGCCAATGTTAAATTCCCTGAAAGGAGAATCTCCTTTAAGTTCAGGGAAAAAGACATGTATATAGATGCTAAGGAAATGGGTAACACTATCCCCATTGTACATACACCAGCTTTCAACAAGTCAATAAAGAGCTCTATTTCTGTGTACATGATTTTTGTTAAAGATTCTCAAAATGAACCTAATGCTTTAGCAAAAGAAAATAAAAGCAACCAAAAGGAATTAGAGTTATCCAATTTTCTCAAGGGGTTTCAAGATGTTTTTATTGACGACATCCCTTGTGAGCTACCTCCTAAACGAGGTAATGATGACCATGCAATTTAACTTCTTCCATGAAGTTCACCGCCTAACAAACCTCCTTATAGAGCTTCTCAAGCTCAACAAGAGGAGATTATGCGGCAAGTGCATGAGTTAGTTGAGAAGGACATGGTTAGGCCTAGCTCACCTCCATTTTGCTCACCTGTGCTTTTAGTGGAAAAGAAAGATGGCACATATCGTATGTGTGTCGACTATAGAGCACTAAATAGGATCACTATCAAGAATAGGTTTCCTGTTTCACGGGTAGAAGACCTATTTGATAAGCTACAAGGATCAACCTACTTCAATAGGATTGACCTAAAAAGCGGCTATCATCAAATAAGGATAGTTGATCAAGACATTGTAAAGACCGCATTTCGCACCACATTTGGTCTTTACGAATACATTGTCATGCCTTTTGGCTTGACCAATGCACCAGAAACATTCAACCGCTTGATGGAGAAGTTGTTCAGGCCTCATCGAACCTTCACTGGAGTGTTCTTTGATGATATTATCATCTACTCTAGTTCATTCGACGGAAACAAGAAACATCTCCAGGTAATATTTCAAGTTTTAAGAGAGAATAAACTTATGTTAATAGAAAGAAGAGTGAATTTTTCTTGCAAGAGATTCAGTATTTAGTTCACATTATCTCTCAAGATGGTATCCAAATGGATCCATCAAAGTTAGAGGTAATAAAAGGATGGCCTAAACCAAAGAATCTTCATGAATTAAGGAGCTTTATAGGTATGTGTGCATACTATAGACGCTTCATAGAAAAGTTCTCATAAATTGCAGGACCATTACATGACCTAACAAAGAAAAGTGTTAGGTATACATGGTCTGCCAAGGAGAACAATGCTTTCGAAAAGCTTAAAGAAAAGCTTGTGATTCCTATTGGCCAGGAGGCAAAGGGGTCCAATGAGAGTTTCGTTGAATTATTAAATTACCTAAAGCTCTCACAAAAGGGGAAAGGGGGACACATGTCAGAAGGCTATCACTTATGCTGCTTAATTGTCATTGGCTAGCCCTAGGGAGGTCCAATGAGAGGGTAGCAAGAGAAAATAGCAAGAGGGGTCGCCCAAGAGAGAGAGGGGGATGATTTTTGCAAGGCATTATCACACACACACTCACACAATCTCATGTGTGAAGTAAGGAAGACTCTCTCTCCTTCTCAAGCTTTAATGGAAAGCTTACCTTTTACTCCAAGCTTGTGAGAAGGGAGGCCTACACCAACAACTCTTGGCTTTGTGATGCAAATCCAACCAAGAGCCAATCTTCAATGCATGCTCATCTCCTCTACCATGCTAATTACTAAGCTAAGCTATGCTAATATGAGTGATTATGTGAGGAGATGTACATCTTTCTCGTAAGAATACTCCTACTTCCTCTCAATCTACTCTCATACCCTGCTAGCTCTCACCATCTTCGAAGGTGTGTGAGGTCTTGGGTCTGAGACTGGGGATAATTGATGTTGTGTTTGCTAAGTGTTTTGCTTAGTGCATGAAGCTTTCATCTTCATTGCACTAGCTAATCTTGAAGGAACACAAAGAATTGTCTGTACAATGTCTCTCTTGATGGAAGAAACCATAATACAAAGCCTTTTGGAGGGGGGACCGGCTCCATGAAAATCCGGTCCTCAACTGTTGTCAATAGATTAATTTCTCTCTCTTTTGAAAGTATTGTTCATGCTATCTAACTAGGTGTTATGATTTTTGTTTCTCTCTCCACCCAAGCACTCTTGTAATTCTCATTAGGAATCTATTCTAATGAAATGCCCACTATGTTCATGCTAATTTCTGCTACACTCAAGTTTTTAGGCCATTAAATGTTACAGCTTTGAGAAAGTGGACATCTTTCTCTTTGATGTGTAGTATTTAGGGTTTCCACTGGTGGTCTCATTGAAACTATGCACATCAATAACAAAAGCAAGCACACTCTATAATTGATGAAAGAAGTCCAAGAGTTGTGGTCAGAGTCATTAAAAACATGCAAAAAAAGAAACAAACCCAAAATAAGAATAACCATAGCCATAATCAATAACTATGTCGATAACTATATATGCACCTAATGAGAATCATTATATACCCATAACCATCCACAAAATGTCCAAAATTAATGACACCAAAACTAACCATAACCATTGTCGAAATGTCCAAAAATAAATGACACCAGATCTAACCATAAGCATAGCTGAGGTTTAAAATGATTCCATTCACAAACCATAATTTGTTACCATTCAACAATCATAGCCATAGCCGTAGCCAAAATCTATATACCATTCGATGACCATAATAACCATAACCAAATTTTGCATAACAACCATAACCATAAACAACTAGAATACCATAGGCATAGCCTGAATACCAACCATGAGCCAACAATATCCATAACCATAGCCAAAATGATAAAAATGAGCCAACCATTACAATATAACCATTCAACAAATAGTAGCAATAATCATTTCTAAAATGATAATCACCACCATAAGATTTCATTCGATAACCATGTCAGCCAAATTGAAAACCAAGATCCCACAAGAACCATAGCCATTTAAAAACCATAACTATAACCATAATCAAAACGACAACCATCACCATAGCTAGGACGAGAATCATGACCTTGACCATCGCCACATGGTTGAAACAAGATTCATAACCATAACAAAGAGACCAAATGCTACTAAGAAGAAAACTATGGTTAAACCCATCATAAAAATGTCAATAAGGTTTTCCATGGGCAAGATTATATAAAAACATACATATTCTTAAAGAGTGATAATCTACAAAATTGAAAAATAATATATGATCTACAAAACGTGGTACAATGGATGGATGGTGGCTCTGAAGTGAAATAAAAAACAAAAGACTACAATTAACCTCATATAATGATTGCGAGTGAACACAAAGAAAGTGAAACGTATTGAAGCCTTCACCTCATCAAGATAGTGCATCCCAGCCTATGGCCTTTCCCTCTTGCTCACACTGCTCCAAAAGCCCAACCAACCCATGCTTGTATCCATATGTCCATGATGGATAATTGTCCATGATATACTCTAGAAAGATGTACTCAATTAGAATGTTGAACTTATGCCTTTATCAAAATCCAATTTAAATTTAACACTTAAAAACTTGTGGCATAGAGTTAAATTTCATCTCTCTAATGCTAAAAGTTGTCAGAAGTGCCTTGAATATTACATTGTTTTCCCGTCCATTCCTCCAGATCAAGACATAGGGACTTTGATGTCAGGACAAGGTTCCTGTAACCTAAGGTGGTCATGGACTCCGGATAGGGGCCAGGCTAGACAGTGTGGACAGGGGATCCGTCTAGGGCAAGGGCCTATATTATGGGGGGTTGGGAGGAGGATCCCAGGTCTAGCTTTCCCTAGTCTTACATTGTATCAAGAGCCTCAGGTTTTTTCAGGGCAGGGTGTGGTCCTCATCTGCACTTTTTTTGCATGTTCATGCAAGCACGGGAAAATATGAAGCTTGGTTGTGCGGGCGTGTCCACTTAGCAGGCACCGTCGAACCCTCTTGCACCCGTAGGATCCGCCCCTATCGAGGGGAGTGAGCAGAGGCGAGTAAGGAAATAACGAGCGTGCTTGGGCTCTGCAGGTGGGCGCAGGGGTGCTGAGAAAAACAAATCACACATGCCGACGCGGTGGAGCAGCAGAGTGTTCGACTTCTCTCTCTCTCTCTCTCTCTTGCTCGTCATCATGGCCTCTACCGCCATAGCTAGTCTTGGTTTTTTTCGGCCTTCCCAGATTGGGCCACCCACAAGCTTAGGGCAAGGATTTTTTCTTTAAATACAAGGGCACGTGCCCATAGGCTTCTCGACTACATCCTCTACGACTTGGGCACGACTTGGTCTAGGGAGGTTTTGGCCAGGGATCGCAAGCCGCCTCTTGGCAATCCTGCAACACATCGTCAACAAGCTGATTTTCTACAGTGGCCAAGTTTTGGTGCCCTTTCGAAATCTTCAAGCATTACTACTTGGAAAGGGTACGATGGACAGCTTGTCGGAGTCCAATTCGGTTGTAATGGCCGGTTAACTAGACAACCACGGATCCAAGAACTTCTTGGGATTCGGGTTCAATTCTTTCCCACTTCAAGCACGACTTGATTTGACAAAAATTTTATATCTTTTATTACGAATGTACTTAGTGTGGTGCATACTACGGCTGTGAGCCTTTCTGCAATCCGAGGTATTGTTTTCTCTTTTGTTCGCACACCAACTTTTTGCCATGAATGCGGAAGTTGATGATCAACATATATTTGATTTTGAATACCTGGAATCGGCTCCACCTGTGGAGGTCATGGGGCCAAATACTCTCACGGAGGGTACCTTTGTGGCAACAGGGATGGATG
Organism: Adiantum capillus-veneris; assembly: GCF_014529385.1. Classification (NCBI taxonomy): domain Eukaryota; kingdom Viridiplantae; phylum Streptophyta; class Polypodiopsida; order Polypodiales; family Pteridaceae; genus Adiantum; species Adiantum capillus-veneris. The sequence continues at coordinate 115,201,414 of NC_140947.1, read as the reverse complement.
ATGCAAACCCAGGCGATCTATCTGTGTCCCCTCCCCCTTAGAGCGTGTTTGATATTCTAGAAGATGACAGTAACTTTCCCGATGCCCGGGAGTTTGTCACTCGATAGGACTGGCAGACTTTTGATGCCCGATTTTACAAGTTAGCTGTACGGATCCAAATATTGGTTACGCAAGTGGAAAATCTCACACAATTAATTTACAAAATGCTACCAGAATTAGCCTCCCCCTTGCCAACAACCCCAAGGGTTGTCAATCCACCAGTTATGACCAAAAAGGTCCAACATGTCCAAAATAATTCGGTTGTAGGAACAAATCTAGTCATGACCAATGTGGTCAGGAAGCGACTATCACAATCCGACTTTCAACGTGCAAAAAGTCAAAAATTATGCTTTATTTGCTTAGGAACGCATCAAAAAAAGCAACGTCAGCATGATGTATTAGTTGGCGATTCGACATAAACTCCAGTTTTGGTGCAAGGCACATTAGTTATAAACATAAACTCCAGTTTTGGTGCAAGGCACAGTAGTTATAAACATAAACTCCACTTTTGGTGCAGGGTACAGTAGTTATATGTCTTCATACATGCATGTGGCTTTTCAGAGTATTGTCCATTTTTTTGGCATTGGGTAGTGTTATGCACCAAATTCTTTTCTGAAATAATCATTTTTGGTACGACCCGTTTCATCATCTTGGCGTATACGATCCACTAACAACATTATAAGATGCATACAGTATCTATGCAATAGGGTATACGTGTCACAATATGATTTGTTGTGAACCACCAAATGCTTAACCAATTTCACGTACAACACGGTTTCTAAATTTATTTCATCGAATCACTACCAGTCCAATCGGTGCAAGGCATTTCTGGTATTAACTTTTATGGTAGCCACGGGCTTCCACTTTTGTATGCCAGGCATGTTACCCAGGTGGTATACAGTACGCTCTCACACAGTCACTCTGTCAAGGACAATATTAGTTTTGAATCATTTTGGATTGTTTAGGTTTCTCTCCAAACACAAAACCACTAAAAGGAACCTAAAACTTGGACTTAATTCAAAGGCAACGTGCTATCATTAAGTCAAAATGGTGTAGTCACAACCACATATCAAATAAGTCACTAAAAGGGCCAGGACCAAGGGCCAACGATAAGCCATATTTAAGTCATTTTCGTACAGTCACAATTCCCTACACGATAAGGGAAGCAAGGTGTGACTTGTGTTACATCTCTCAAAGCCAGATTACTGCATGCTTATAGGATAAGCTGCATGCTACGCATAACATGCACACACGCATGGGCGCAAAACATACAAGGCAGTAACTTAAGGACAAGGCAGTAACTTAAGGAAATTTCCTCAGCCCAGCATGCTCTCTTTCTCTCTCTTTCTTATTTCTCTCGAAGAATACTGCATACTTTCCAAAAGCTTTTGATACATATTTCACTAGTGAGTCCTCCTGAGCCAAGATGCTCTGACTCTCAGCTAGAAATTGGGCAAGATGCCATCCACATTAGTCTTCATCAGTTCAACGATTGAACACTAATTGCCATGAGGGCTATGAGCCACACACGCTGGCTAAGAGCCATTGTTAAATCTAGGGTAAGACCCAATTGTTGGTATTCCTTGAATGATTGTTCTCAAGATCGAACAGCTCCCAGTGGAGTACACATTGAGGTTAATTGACAAGGAAGAGTCCTGTCATTACGGATGCTTAGAGTATCATTTTGCACTACATGTTTTCAGTGCGGTGCTCGAGTTGAGTTTTAGATAACAAAGGATTACAAAGGCAACAAAGGAGGGTTCCCAGTGCAATGTTGTTTGTTTTTTTCAGGTAGGGGACGTACTCCTCTCCACTTCAATACGGGTAAGTGAACATTACGTTCAAATCTCCAGGTACACAGCTATTGATTTGGTGTTATTCCATTTTTCGTATGCTTTTCTTGGTTTTTCAAGACGTATAAGTACGCTTGAATGTTACAGAGCCATGCCAAGGGCATGTCGTCACACGGTATTTTGGGCCAAGTGTCCAATCGATCTTTCTGCCTTATGCTTTTGCACATGCTGTCACATGGGATACAACATGGTCTAGGAACTCAAGGAGTTCAGTTTAGCCAGTGTGGAGCAAGATAATGAGGTTCCCTCTCGCTCTTGTCGCGGAGTGTTTGCAGTTACCTCCACACACAAGTATAGCTAGTACTTGAAGGATGTCACTTCTCCTGACATCCTTATTTGAGAACATATTCCACATGTGGAGAATATGACTCTCTGGGACTGACACTGGCACCCGATTTTTAATGATGTGTCGCAACGAAGTCCCTACGTGCTGGTCGCATACGTTTATTAGACCATTTGGAGCACACCGTATCAAGAACAATTTCAGTGGCTAGAAATTGCCGGGTACTAAGTATAGATTACAAGTGCTATGAAACCACCTTAACGGAGGGTTGTTTCTACATGTAGCAAAGTATGCTATGTTCATGAGAATGTCTCATGGTTGGTACCTAGGGGTGACCGGGTTGTCACATTCTATTATGGTCCAACTTTTGCTGCAAGACTTTCACGTACGTATCGTGGAAAGTCTCATCATGAAATTGCGGTTCGGATATATTTGTGTTAAATGCAAGCACACTAGGTGGTATGGGCCCTAGTGTTTAACACTGATTTATTTGGAGCGGCATGCTAATTCATGGAATTTTTTTTGTTTCTGCAATTTTTTACACTTCAAGTGCAACTTTTCAAGCAGATTTATGAGTTTACACCCTACCGTACAAGGTAACGGCTACGTATGGGTGTCTGTAGTTGGCTGGTTTAAACTCTATACGCTTACTCCACTCCAAACCACTTTCAACCTAGTTGGTTCTCTCCACTCCATATCAAATATATGGCTGGACACTCGATGATTGAGTCCTCGTTTATCGACAGTCCTGGAAGATTGTCTGTAAGTGGTTGGGGAAAAGCACCTCACTCTTACTGTTGTTATTCATCTTGGGTTAGATGGGCACCTTACAAGTATTTATTTTGCTAAAGGAGCTGCTTGAAGAGCATACGTTAGCACAACGCATTTCTGAATAGATGATTTTCTCCCTATTCTAGAATTTGCTTAGGTAGGTTTTTCAACTTTGAACACCTGTTGTGGTGGGGTTGGATATTGTTTCAATAGTTTCATAAGTCAAGGACTTACCAGGTGTGCTGCCAAAGTATGTTGGCAAGTAACCTTCATTAGGGATGAATATGTAGTTCTTTGTGTTCCAAACTATTCAAAGTTCTGACAAGAGGACACTCCCTATTCTATCCCTCAGTAGCTATGAACTTTTCAAGATACTCACGCGAGTAGGAAATCTGGCTCACAACTGCATGGAAAGTTACGCCAAGGTTTTCTTGCATTATTCCAGTACCTTCAAAAGATCTGAACACTGGTTATGCCTTTGGATAACTCTTAGTTGTGGTTATTCCTTTCCTGTACTCAAGAAAGTTACAAATTGAGTTACCAATTCGATACAACTGGTTGCAAAAGGACAGAAATGTTGAAAATCAAGATGTTGCTCTTGGTTTCATCTGAACCTCCTCATTGCATCAATTATCGGACATACAGACAACTGGCCCACGTATGGGACGTTCAATAAAGAAAACATCAGTATTCTTAAGAAGATATTACTACTTGTGTTTCGAGGACAAAAACTCTTCCTTAAGGGGGGAGTAATGTCAGGACAAGGGTCCTGTAACCTAAGGACTAGGGTGGTCATGGACTTAGGCCAGGGGCCAGGCTAGACAGTGTGGACAGGGGATCCGTCTAGGGCAAGGGCCTATATTATGGGGGGTTGGGAGGAGGATCCCCAGGTCTAGCTTTCCCTAGTCTTACACTTGATCCCCCCACTCTATGAGAATCTCTTTCCTCTTATCTTTGATGTGCCATCACTGTACGTGTTGAGTAATACACCATATGATCTAGTGCTTCCATTCATTATTTTGAGTATCCCAATGCTCCATGATAGCATGGAAAATTTTATGGTGCATAACTAGTGAATTCTAGGCTACATGGCCTTCTCAAATGAGTCCATGAGAGGGGCATTGTCCAGGGTCTTGTACACCTTAGATTCATCATGCTCATGTTGCATGTATGTTGTGAGCACATCAATGTACTATCCACTAATGATAAAGAAGGATGCTACTTTGATAGTGTTGCAATGCTAGTGCAACAACCACCTCCTGATGAGCTACCTATGAGGGTAAAATGTGGCTTCTCATGGACAACAAAGCAAGAGATAGCCTGCCTATAATACAAACTAAGGGAAATGGGTGCATCACCCATAGGGGTGGCTATAGCACTAGCAAAGTAAGAGTTGGTGTTTCTACTTGAGAAGGACCATCAAAGCTCTACTATGTATGTTTCATGGTATCTTCTTGGGGGTGCCTATAGCACTAGCAAAGTAAGAGTTGGATTTTCTACTTGAGAAGGACCATCAAAGCTCTACTATGTATGTGCCATGGTACCTTCTCAAGGATGAAATGCTTAGAAACTATGTAAAATGGTCATGGCTCATAGCCATTGAGGTGACAAGAAGGGAGAACAAGAAGGAATATAGAGGAGTGTTGTCACATAGCTATGGCTAAATAATTATATTAAACAAAATATATACAAGTCAGACATATAAAGTGGGATGGTCATTAAATTCAAAATCCATTAGTAATTCAAGAGCTAGATCAAAAGTGAAACGAATTAAGATACAAACAAATTTCATTGATATCTATGGGAGAATACAAGAGAATCATAAAAAACCTATAATAATCTATCGTGCTCTTTAAGATCTCATGCACCAAAAACATTCACCTTGATTAGGACTTGTGCATGAGCCTCATTGTTGAGCTCCATCTTTGCATTTCCCATTGCATCTTTGTCCTCTTTTGATCCACATTCAGGTCCAAGTTGAACTTGCTAAATAACTTTGACCTAATATCTTCATCGTCATCATTGTTAGGTCATCTATCTTACTCCACTTTAATAAGTTTCTTTGCTACATCCAATCTGTATATACTTTTCTACTTTGTGAATCCATTTCACTAATAAATAGCAATTTGGATTTTGCTAGGCTCTCCTTACCCTTTTCATCCCATGTCAGATCTAATACAAAAACAACCTTCTCACATTGTTGTGGGAGCACAAATGTGTCTCTTTGATCATTCCATAGCCTCCAAAAGCTCAATTGAATTAGGCCGACTTAAGATTTGTTTTTTAAGAGCTACCATGCTATTGCTATAGCAATTGATAGTCCATATTGTTTAAAAAAATTTGCAAGGTTGGTCATTGATGTATGCTTCAATATAGGACACTGGTATGTAGCATGTAATGTAAGTCAGTATTTGCATCTATATAGGGTCAATATAGGCATTGATATGTGCTTCGATAATGGCATTAGTATGCACACTATTTTTATAAATCAATATATGAATGGTTATGTTGACCCTATGAGACGGATGCAGTTTGTGGCCACCACTATCCGCACGATTCCTTGTAGTGCTTGTAGATTTTGTAGACCTCGAAACATAATATTCTCTAATGTTTAATATAAACATGTGTTAGAGAGAGAGAGAGAGAGAGAGAGAGAGAGAGAGAGAGAGAGAGAGAGAGAGAGAGAGAGAGAGATTATCATCCTCCACTATCAAGTATGACCCATGATAGAACCAAAAAAGGCATACAAAAGATGTCTCTTTTCTTGAAAAGAAGAGGGAGACTAGCTGATACAAATATCAAAGGGGGATCTGAAGATCTACTTAGTAGAATGAGTACATGGAAGCTTAATGAGATAGCCTTAGGGTGATTAGAAAAGGGGAGCCTAAGGGGAGAGGGTGGTGTCTAGTACGATGTTTGTAGACATTTGGGTTTGAAACTCCTAGATGATGGCTCGTCCATCGTGGTAAGCTTCCAATCAGCCTTTTTGCACGAGCTTTAGTCACCTTCTTGAGCTCTTTTCCTTTGTTTTTAAGTTGTGAGAGGGTCACCTTTTTTGTGATCCACAATTTGGTGTCCTTGAGGAGATGAGATTGTTGAAGCAAATGCAGGTGATCTTCTCTATTCTTCAAGTAGAGAATGGCATGGCCACTCCGGATGTATTGGCATTGACACTAGACACAATGCTGACATCTAGTCATATTTGTGAAAGAATGTGCTGGATGATCATGATAGACTTTTCAAGTTATCGCTTGAGTTGAGTGTCAAAGGAATTCCTTCAATGTAGACCTTGACTCCATTTGATTATCAAAGTTAATGTTCACGGAGCTCCTGTGACACACATGTATCCACAATTGACGACATGCATGCGCTCACATCCTTGACTTTTCATCGGTCTTTGTCTCTACTCAACTTTTACAACCGCACAATTGTCCATTGTCTCAATTTTGGTTTTGAGTGCATCAACCCACATCTTGAGGTCTTGGTTTCATCGATCGCTGTGTCGAGGTGGCTTGCAACTTCTCAAGATGCTCGAGTTTGCTTGGGGATCTGAGCACATATATGAATGACGGTCACTTTGTAAGAAGAGGCAGGGTTTGGAGAGCCTTCATTTTTATTGTTCCTTTCTTGTTGTGAGGGGGCATTAACCCCATTCTGTGATAAGGATGAGATGTTAAAGAGTGACCTACCGCTAAAGTTTGAAGCATAAAAGAAGGAAGAATCAATGAAGTGGAGAGAGGTGGGTCTCTAGTATAATTCTTGAGCTCAAAGGTCAGTAACTAGATCTTAGATTAGTTAAAAAAAATATTCTTTTTTTCTTCTCTGTAGGTATTCTTTGTTTTGTATAGCCGTTGCAAGTCGTTAAGAGTGAGGCCAAAGGTGGCCTTCAATGTTTTTTCATAATAAATGAAGAGTGAGACTCCCTTCACCCCTGGCAGAGTGGTTGCCTGCGGTGGTAGACAAAAATTAAAGATAGGTGACACCTCACAATACATATAGACTAATATAAAACGAGAGAAAGCATCAAAAGTAAATATATCGCTTCTTGTAGCATACATCATTGGGTTTGAATCAAGTGAGTATGTTTGCGACAATTATCAATGGACCACTAGTTGGTCATTAACACAATTTTTTGCATGATAGCATTCTTCAGCCATCTACAACATTTGTGCCATAGCCCAAGCACATACAAATGTTGTAGCCAATGTTGCAACTTTAGCTTGTGTATGTACTTCTCCTATCTTGAATCCCGGGCCAGTTGCCGCCAGTTGTCCCACATGATGTCGTCTTGGCTCTCCTCCATAATGTTGGTGCCCTCACCATGAAAACTGTCTCTTCTACATCTGGACTACAAATTTGTATGCTCATAATGTGAGTTATATTGGGACATCTAGTCATGTGTGTGTCTGTATGTGTATGCATGTGTGTGCACGCGCATAAGTGTGAGATGAGGATGAGAGAGAGAGAGAGAGAGAGAGAGAGGGAGAGAGAGAGAGAGAGAGAGAGAGAGAGAGAGAGAGAGAGAGAGAGAGAGAGAGAGAGAGAGAGAGAGAGAGAGAGATGGCTTGTTGGGAGAGTGGGTACATGGACCTCCACATGCAAAGCAGGCCAGGCATATGCAAGGAAAGCGTTGTAGACCTTGACATACCCTTAGCTCAAGGTCCTTGCAAGACACCGCCATTCAAAGGTAGTAGGAATTGACAGAGTAAGCACTGTCAGCCAACTTGTAGGCTATCAAGAAGGGGAGGCTTATTAGTCGACATGGGACTTTTGAATCCTACCCCACTAGCTACCATTGGTTGGAGTTGAAGTGGGAACTGTGATGCAAGCGTTGTAGCTTGCATGAACTCCTAGGCCATGGTGCTTTTAGGGTGTGTCTGTGCAGCTTGCAACTGCTTTAACATAGTGCTTTGCTTTTGTGTTGCCCCTACGAGCTCCTCGATGGCATCACCCTTTAATGATCTGATGGTTGTACCAATGCACGGTATGTGACGCCTCTATAGTCGCCCCCTGCAACTATTATCTCCTCCAAAGTTCTAGCACAAAATGATCAAGCTCCTCCTTCCATCAGCCTCTGCCTACATGTTAGAGCAGCTTCCATGGCTTGTAGTTGCCTACACAAAGCTCTCTAGTCCAAATAAATGATGGCCTAATTGGCAGATGCAACAATGAAAGAAACGTGGTCTCCAAGTGAAGTGAAAATGGGGCGAGTAGCAAGTGAGTAAGCAGGTTATGGCAGGAAAGGCAAGCCCGATTATGGCATGTTGCAAGAATTGGAGCATGCAGCAGGCACCTTGTATGAGCGATGTAGTGGATAGGGCAAGGCAGAAAAGTCCTTCTCAACCTAGAGGGCACACTTGAGATCGAAAAGGCCTCAACCTGTAGGAGTAGTTGCATTAAATTGCGGGTGGAGTAAATATGCATTATCCGACTTGATTTGAGTTGTGGGTGAAGCTTGTCACCTTGCTGGCCAAGGTGGAGCTGCATCTCAACCTTTTATATATATATATATATAATAAGAATATATATATGTATATATATGACAAAATTTCCATTCATGCATGCTAACGATCTTAAGCACAAATTTGTCACCAATTGCTCTACTTATAAAAAAGTATGCTTCACTTCATGCATGCTAACAAACTCTCTCTCTCTCTCTCTCTCTCTCTCTCTCTCTCTCTCTCTCTCTCTCTCTCTCTCTCTCTCTCTCTCTCTCTCTCTCTCTCTCTCTCTAAAATGCAAGAGTAATATCTGTACGTATATTAGAGAAGAGTAAGGGATGAGTGTCTACTCAAAACATCACAACAATGTTAATATTGGTAGTATCTTCATCGCCATCAAATATAACATAGAGAAAATTAGCATTTGGGGTGTATGATGCCCATCAACTCCTTTAAGAAAATCTACTTCAAGGGCAAGGCTTGGTGTGCTATAGTGTGTGTGTGTGGGGGGGGGGGGGGGGGGGGGGGGGCTAGAGATAGAGAGAGGAGGAGGAGGAGGAGAAGAAGAATAACAAAGAAGTTTTAACTTTTAACATCACTCAAACAATCTAGGGGAGAGAGAAGTAAGGATGTAAGCACTATTGGGTACTCTGTTGAGCACTAGTACATGGAATGGTGAAGGTGGGAGGATGGAGGTGGGGTTCGCCTCTAGAGTGTAGCATGTGTATGGGAGGAGAGAGAAAACGTGTGGCAACAAATGGATGGGACCATGGGAGCAAGATGGCAAGAGGAACAATATTGGTTTTGTCCACATGGCTACAAGGATTAAACTCAAATCTTGTCCTAGACAAAGTGGTAGCTTTATTGCAGCACCATAACCAAAAAGCAACTCATGGATCTGAAGTCTGGAAGTGCAAGGTCTCTCCCTATCTTGGCTTGCCTACAGCTAGGGAATTCCTTCGCCAATGGAGAGAGGATCTTGAGTTAAGGATAAGATTAAAGCTGCATTCTCTCAAGTGCTGTCAGTCAAGCTACTATGTATTACTCATGTTAATGAGGATGAGCACTATTGCGATTCAAAAATTAAGGTGGGTGGCACGTCGACTCAAGAAGGTGCAACACAGTAGCAACCTGCATCCATTAGAAGCAAGTACTGTACTCCATAGACCCTTTGTCTGCCTGTAGTTGCATGATGTCAACCTCTTGCTATATTGCTTTCAAGAAACACAACCAACACTATACGGCCAAGCAAGGTGAGCGTGCCTTGGGGGTGACGTGTGTCTACGTTCCAAGATTTAGGTTACATTGATGGGCCCATGCATGGGTCTCCAGTTGTAACGTCAATGACATGCGACTATAGAGCTATGGCTGAATGGCCGCATGTTCAACTACATTTGTTCCTATTGAGAGAGGGAGAGAGACGGGGGAGAGAGAGAAGTTAGAGACATGTAAGATGAACTGTTGAGGAGAGACTGTGATGAAGCTGACGCTCCATGCTTAGCTAGTGTGCAATGCACCCTTGGCCAGTTCCAAAACCATCTCTACCACATCCACCATGGCCAATACCAGCAACGCTCTCTACACTAAGCCGTAACTTCCAGTACTTCTGATGAGCGCGACGTCCTCAACAGGCATGAAGTGATTGCAAAGCTTGACAACCAAATCATAGCTCCATTACTCCGAAGATTGATAGAAGAGGAAGCTCCTGCTAGTTTCCCATTTTTTCCATCACACAGCAGGGCAATATTGGCCACTGGCTACGCGTACAATGACGAAAGTTCTCGGTTGGTGGAGTTATTGGCCCCTCGATCTCAAACGTCCTCTGCATAGCTCGAGGCTGTTGTGTGCCGCTTGGACTCCTCGCAAACCAAGGTGTTGGGTTGGATTCGACAGCACTCGACGGCGCCTCTTTGGCTTCGCTACTATGCTTGATGTGCTGGCCAGGGATTGGGAGCCCACGATGGAGAATAAACATGTGTGTGGGGGGGGGCGGGGCGGGGGGAGAGATAGAGAGAGGAGGAGGAGGAGGAGGAGAAGAAGAATAACAAAGAAGTTTTAACTTTTAACATCACTCAAACAATCTAGGGGAGAGAGAAGTAAGGATGTAAGCACTATTGGGTACTCTGTTGAGCACTAGTACATGGAATGGTGAAGGTGGGAGGATGGAGGTGGGGTTCGCCTCTAGAGTGTAGCATGTGTATGGGAGGAGAGAGAAAACGTGTGGCAACAAATGGATGGGACCATGGGAGCAAGATGGCAAGAGGAACAATATTGGTTTTGTCCACATGGCTACAAGGATTAAACTCAAATCTTGTCCTAGACAAAGTGGTAGCTTTATTGCAGCACCATAACCAAAAAGCAACTCATGGATCTGAAGTCTGGAAGTGCAAGGTCTCTCCCTATCTTGGCTTGCCTACAGCTAGGGAATTCCTTCGCCAATGGAGAGAGGATCTTGAGTTAAGGATAAGATTAGAGCTGCATTCTCTCAAGTGCTGTCAGTCAAGCTACTATGTATTACTCATGTTAATGAGGATGAGCACTATTGCGATTCAAAAATTAAGGTGGGTGGCACGTCGACTCAAGAAGGTGCAACACAGTAGCAACCTGCATCCATTAGAAGCAAGTACTGTACTCCATAGACCCTTTGTCTGCCTGTAGTTGCATGATGTCAACCTCTTGCTATATTGCTTTCAAGAAACACAACCAACACTATACGGCCAAGCAAGGTGAGCGTGCCTTGGGGGTGACGTGTGTCTACGTTCCAAGATTTAGGTTACATTGATGGGCCCATGCATGGGTCTCCAGTTGTAACGTCAATGACATGCGACTATAGAGCTATGGCTGAATGGCCGCATGTTCAACTACATTTGTTCCTATTGAGAGAGGGAGAGAGACGGGGGAGAGAGAGAAGTTAGAGACATGTAAGATGAACTGTTGAGGAGAGACTGTGATGAAGCTGACGCTCCATGCTTAGCTAGTGTGCAATGCACCCTTGGCCAGTTCCAAAACCATCTCTACCACATCCACCATGGCCAATACCAGCAACGCTCTCTACACTAAGCCGTAACTTCCAGTACTTCTGATGAGTGCGACGTCCTCAACAGGCATGAAGTGATTGCAAAGCTTGACAACCAAATCATAGCTCCATTACTCCGAAGATTGATAGAAGAGGAAGCTCCTGCTAGTTTCCCATTTTTTCCATCACACAGCAGGGCAATATTGGCCACTGGCTACGCGTACAATGACGAAAGTTCTCGGTTGGTGGAGTTATTGGCCCCTCGATCTCAAACGTCCTCTGCATAGCTCGAGGCTGTTGTGTGCCGCTTGGACTCCTCGCAAACCAAGGTGTTGGGTTGGATTCGACAGCACTCGACGGCGCCTCTTTGGCTTCGCTACTATGCTTGATGTGCTGGCCAGGGATTGGGAGCCCACGATGGAGAATAAACTGCCCATGCTTGAAGATGAAAGGAGGGGTAGCATCTGTGGCAGCCACTTGGATGCTACTCCTGTCTTTTTAATAATATATATAGAATATGGATGTATTGGTGAGAAAAGTTATGAGTCATAAATAAGCACTCAATGCTCATTCTATTGTAAGAAAATGATTTAAATCGTTTTTTTATTTTTGTGGTGGGGGGGTTTCACAAAATTAAGCACATGATGTCAATCTGTGCATTTATTTCTGTTGAGTGCATGTCTTGGCTAATTGTCATTGTTTAATCGTGATGAATGCTACAAAACAAAGTAAAATGCACTAACCATGAATCAAGATAGAAGACAAGGTAAAGTTTAGGACGTTTGCTGCTTATGCAATTGAACGTTTTACTTTTTGGATGCCTTTACTTTGAGAGTCAAACCTAAGCATTTGTGCACTCACATATCTATATCTCAATCAATTAGTAAAATGACCATGCTCTCCTCAAGGACTCATGAAGGACCAAACCATCAAACCTCTCTCAACTTTATTTCACAATTCTCACAGTATCAGATGATATTTGGAATAAAGAGGAAGTTGTTGGAAGGTTTTACCATGCTTGTGAAAGGTGGAGATAATCAAGCATCACATCGTATAATAGCCACTGTAAACGAACTTGTTGTTCCCTTAGTGTCGCGGATGGCACTCATAGAGAAAAGATTTCGAGCATTACCGAATTGTGATTACTATTACTTTATTCTTAGAGCTTCTGTAGTCAAGCGGATGATTAATTAACCTTGTGGCTGAGAAATTACCAGCCCACTATCGATACATCTAGATGTCATGATGTTGATTACATGGTCTTGTAGTTCAAATTTACCTATGATCAACTGATCTAAAGATCAAAGATAGTCTCTTTGAGTGTGCAATTTAGTTTCCACTCCACTTTCAAGTCATTTTTGGAAGTAGATTTAGTGAATCTACCATACTTTTGTGTTAAAAATGCATGCATTTTATCAGAGCTTTAAATCTCTACTCATCATTGGACAGAAATGTTTGTGACCTTGAAGGCACTCGCTAAGGATTACGACTCATTCACCTCGTCAGATGAATTGAATTTGGCGGGATGTTCATTGTTTTGACCACTTTGTTTTGGCATTGTAGTTCCACTAGTGCATTCGACGGCTTCTGGCTGCCTCTCTCTCTCTCTCTCTATGTGGCATGGCTGCAAAAGACACCTCCACATACAGAGGAGGTGCTAACGCGTGACAGGGAAGGGGGCCGAATCCCTGCCCCCATTATAATAGTATAGATACACGAGTTTGAGGGGTGAGGCATCAAGAGCCAAGAGGTTTGTCCTAATGTGGGGGGACTAAAAGACACCATAGGGAAGGTGAGGTGGGGGAGGAGGTGCGTGTGTACAAAGTGAAAAGGGGTGTGTGTGTGTTGTGGTCCAAACCCAAGGAGGAACACGCGTGTACAATACTTTTTGAGACTCATAAGATGTGTGGGGAAGGAAGGTAAAGGTAGAACTACCTGCCAAGGGTTGAAAAAGGGGGGGTTCGTAGTTGAGAGAGAGAGAGATAGAGAGAGGGGGGTGTGTGTGTGTGTGTGAGAGAGAGAGAGAGAGAGAGAGAGAGAGAGAGGGGGTGGGGAGAGAGAGGGAGGGGGGGGGGGGGTGGGGTGGGGTGGGTGGTTTAAAGAAAAAAAAGTCTATGAGAGAGCATAGTTTTTGTGTGAAATATAAACTAGCGTTGAAAAATGGGAGTGTGGGAGAGAGAGAGAGAGAGAGAGAGAGAGAGAGAAATAGGCCTAGAGAGAGAGTTTTGCCCTGTGTGTGTGTGTTTGAGAGTGAAAGAGAGAGAGAGAGAGAGAGAGAGAGAGCATAGTTTTGTGTAAATCGTAACATAGGCTAGTGCTGTAAAATGGGAGAATGTGGGGGAGAAAATACCAGGGAATGAATTTGTGTTGATGTGAATGGACCCTCGAATTGCGGGCCGAGTGTAAAAGAGCCCCCATCCCCATTTTCCAAAGCCCTCGGTCCGCCAACCGGCCTCCCCTCCATCTCTCTCTCTCTCTCTCTCTCTCTCTCTCGCCTTCGCTTGGACTGCCTCCATCGCCAGCCTCTCTCTCCTCTCTCTCTCTCTCCCTTTCATCAGCTGCCCTCTTCATTGCCTGCCGCTTTCATTGATTCTCTGAGCAATAAATTTAGGGTTTCTCAATCTTAGGGTTTCGCAATCTTAACCCCTCCCTGGCCATGGAGGACAAGTCGTACGTCGAGTCCAAGCTCGGTGCCCCAACATGGCTCAGCGGGGCCGTGCAGCAACAGCAGCAGCAGCAAGTGCGTCCCTCTCAGCCCGGCACCGCAAACTCTGCTGGCTCTTCTTTTGTTAATGAGACCCAGCAGCAGCAGCAGCCAAGCCACGACACCTCGCGTAAATGGTGCGGGTGCGAGGCAGGAGGGCAGTGCGTGCAGTGTAGCTTTATGCATCTTCAAGGTGGAGCTGGCGGTGGAGGTGGCTCTTCTGTTCAGGGGAACGGTAGTAACAACTCCAACTCTAACACTAACCCTAATTCATGGATGACGTCTGCAGCTATGGCAATGGCGGGCTCAAAGGTTTCTGTTTCAACTACAGCGGAAATGATTGCAGGAATTGGCGTTGCAGCGACCAATCATAACCAGCAGCAGCCTGCAGCCGATGCTGCAGGCTTAATGGCAATGGCGAGATCGGGAGCGGAGTTAACGCAGTCAGCGCAAGGAGGAAGGGGAAATTTACTCGATCTACACTCGGATACGGCAAACAGCAGTGATCTGGTTGAAGGGGAGCAAGGGGGAGGAGAGCATGGCGCAGGAGGCCATAGTCAGCAAGACAGTCAAGCTCTCTGGCAGAGCGCGCGGCTCAAAGCGGACATCTCCATGCATCCTTTATACGATCAACTGCTTGCGGCTCACGTCGCATGCCTTCGTATTGCGACCCCCGTGGATCAGCTTCCTCGCATTGACGCGCAGATCGCGCAGGCGTCGCAAATTGTAGCCAAATATGCTGTGCTCGGCCATAACCATCTCCTTGTAGGCGAGGAAAAAGATGAACTCGACCAATTCATGGTGATTTCCTTTCGTTGACAATGTCCGCCATAAATATTAGCTCCGCTTTCGTTGCACCTCGCTCTCCCTTTGCAGCTTTCTGTGCTATTTTCTCTATCAGCGGTGCATCTCTCACCTTTCTATCATTGTCTCTGTTCGCCATGTCCGAAAGCTCTGATGTACACTAGTCCCGCCATCTCGCCTTACATCTTTATCTCAGCGTTATCCAAAGCTACTCACGTTTGCTTCGTCTGGCTTGCATATTATACGATCCTTTCAGCTTGTCTGCGCCTCGCAGAACCTTGACAATCATTTCCGCCATTGTGCGCTCAAATTAAGCAATCTCTGTCAGTCCATCTCTCTCATTTCCTGAAGACTATCCGAGAACCAGAAATGGACCTTTCCCCTTCCTTAAATTTGATCTTGACGAGTCTTCTTCCATCGCTCCTCATTCTCTCTCTGTGTGTTACTCTCTGCCTCTTTAATTTCTTCGATTCAACTCCTCCCAGAATCTCTTCTGAGCTTTTGGCTGGGACATACTTGGCGCCTGTTGCATCTGTTTGCCATCGTTTAAGACTTGTTATATGTTGGGAAGAGTCTTGTAGAACGTGCCCTTGCAATTGAAAAGCTCTCTTTTTTCATCTTTCCAATTCTCCTAGCCACCGCGTCAGAATTAATTTGACAAGAAAGAAATTCATCGTAATGCGCACTGTGAATTCATTTTGAAGTGACTGCCAAAGTGAGTTTTTGACAAAGCTGAAAGGGAAAGTGCTCTTTTGGTGCATGCAGGCTCACTATGTGCTGCTGCTCTGCACATTCAAAGAGCAGCTTCAGCAGCATGTGCGGGTTCACGCAATGGAAGCGGTGATGGCGTGCTGGGAGCTAGAGCAGTCTTTGCTCACGTTAACAGGTGAGCCAGAAATTGGCGCAGAATATTGTTGTTCGAAATTTCAGCGCATTTGCTAGCGTGTGCGTCGACGTTCCCTGTGCTCCAGGGCTCTGCATAAGGCTAGCAACTTGAGGCTAATTTGAAGCGAGCCTGCAATGCAGGGTGATTGTTAACTCAAGCTCAGCAGGGGACTTGAAGGGTTCCCTTAGCTTGAGCCATAGCTTAGAACTTCGCTGATATTGTTGTGCAGCATAGTGGAACCATTATTCTATTGCGTACGCGCCATGGAAGGAAGCTTCAAGCTCTGCAAGGTACTAAACGTGTGTACTATTTGTATTGAGCAGGTGTATCTCCTGGAGAGGGGACGGGAGCAACAATGTCGGATGATGAGGATGACCCAGGCGAGAGTGATCCGAGCATCTACGATGCGGGCTTTGATGGGCACGACAGCGGAGCCTTTGGACCTCTCATTCCGACAGAAACCGAGCGCACTTTGATGGAACGCGTTAGGCAAGAGCTGAAGAGCGAGCTCAAAAATGTAAGGAGCAGAAACCCTAACCCTATGTATGTCTGAAATGTAGCTCGACCACTCTCTCTCTTATGTTCGCAGCATAACCCTATCCCTAACCCTAAAGGCTTCTGGTTTACGTGACTACAGGGCTACAAAGACAGGATTGTGGATGTAAGAGAGGAAATTCTGAGGAAGCGTCGAGCTGGTAAGCTTCCTGGTGATACCACGTCGGTGCTGAAGGCCTGGTGGCACGCTCACTCCAAGTGGCCCTATCCAACGGTAAGCACTTCTAACTACCAACAACGATCTGCATGTCTATTTAACTAATTTTGGATGTTTGCTGTCTGAATGCTTGCAAATTGCAATCTTCCTTTACTGATGAATAAATAGTTTAATAATTTCAACTTTGAAGACTTATTGCGAGTCATTGGGGCTGTTTCCCGCCTCAGCTTGTTCTTTTCCTGCTTGATAAATACTTGAAGCACAACTTATCCTGGTTATATGAAGAGATTTTACTCTCTGTAATGTAAAAACTCTATAACTTTTTCTAGGCAGAGCAATTAGTATATGAATGTGATGCAAAGTTCCTCAAATCCTCATGGTACCTGAGGATGATTTCTAGAGAATATTACAACAATTATCTAGTGCAAAGTGGACTTTGTTCATGTTAGACCCTACATGAGCCATCCTTACAAAAAGACTAAAGCTTCAGAAGGTTTGGCTATAACCACCTTGTTATATTAAATTTTAGCTTACATAAGCTACTTTTCATACTTTTCCATTTTTTGTTTAGACTATACTATTTTTGGCTATTCATTGATCGTAATAATGAGACGTCACTTATATGCACCAAATGTCCCTATGCTATCCCTATATACGCATCAACCTTTGTATAATATACTTGGTTGTCATTTTCAACCCTCATTTCTTACACATGTGACACCATATGGTAACTCTTAATGAATATCCTAGGGAATTGAGGTCTGACAAAGTACAATTGGATCCAAAACGATCTATCAAAATTAAGTTCAAATTTGTCTCGTTGAGTCAAATTGCATGTATTTGAGTCCAATTAAATGAACGTGGGTACAATTGAGCCCAATTGGATAGAAATGGGTGCTCTTGATATCTACTTGTATACAATTGGGTCCAGTGAAGTACAATTAGATTTTCAATTGCATGAAAGTGGGTGTAATGAGATATAACTAGCTTAGGTTCAAATTCATGAAAGTAATTAAAATTCGTACAATTGGATCCAAATGACATGATCCGAATACAATTGACTTTCACTTCAGTATAATTAAATCAAGATGGCACTACACTCAGTCCAATGGAGTCTACTTGCATGAAAATTGGTCCAATTGAGTGTAATTCATAGTTACCCAAAATGAAAAATTAAAACGAGGAACAGAACGTGTACGCGATTCCATTTCTTATTACCAATACTCATGTCTACAATACGGAGCGGGGATCATTTGAAACGTGAAGTTGGAACGGAAATAGGAATGGAAAACAGAGACCAACCATTCCTTGTAACTATGGTGCAATTGGATACACTTGAGATCTACTTGAGGGTAAGTGGATCCACATGGGCCTAATCAAACCTAAATAGGGGTCAATTGGATCCAAGTGACTACAGGTACATGCAATTGAGTGAATTTGGATGTGATTGAGTCTAAATAGTAGATACACTTGATGTCTGTTTGTGTACAATTGAGTCCAATGGCATCTAAATTGCATGAAGTTTGGTTCGACAGAGGCAGTTATTGGATCCAATTGAGGTTCATAAATTGTCGATCTAAGATTAGTTGAAGCACACCTAGAATTGGATACAATTGCTACAATTGAGATGTAAATAGATCCCATTGAGTATGATTGTGATTATGAGATGAAAATGAGTATAATTAGGTTAGAATAATTCTAAAGTGAGATTTAATTGAAAAAAATAGGGTATAATGAATTTCTGAAGGAGTGTAGTAGGTGTATGATTGAGTCTAATTAGATATAAATGAGTCTAAATAGGTCTAAATAAGTGTCATGGAGAGCACAATTGAGGTCTAAATGAGTGAAATTGGGATCAATTTAGTGCAATTGAGCTGTGATTGAATTCAATTGGGTCTAATTTAATATAGTTAATTGTAATTAAGGTCTAATTGATTGCAACTCGATATAATTGAGATCTTACCAAATGAAATTGAATGAAAGTAAGCATAGTTGATTCTAATTGTGAGCCCAAATTGGATGCCTAATTGAGTGCATGCACGAAGAGGTTCAATTAAGTTCTTATTCACCATAATTGAACATAATTGAGGTCTTAGTGATTGAAATTGAATGTAATCCATGTCTAGTAAACTATAATTAAATATAATTGAGGTCTAATTAAATGAAATTGTCTAGAATTAAGCTTAATCAAGCTCAATTTAGTAAATTAGACATAGCCAAGTTCAATTGAGGTCCAATCAAGTGAAATTGGGTGATTCACTCCATTGGGTACAATTCAGTGTAACTAGATTCATTGAATTGAAGCTTCACATGGGCTTTGTCTACCAAAATTGACAAAGTGGCGATGGCATTCACACACATAAGTGCAACAAAGCTCTCCCCTTGTGGATTTTTTTGAACATTAAACTTGATGGATTCCTTTTCTCAAAACTCACACGATAAGGTCCATGCAACTTTCTCCTAACAAAAAGAGTGTAGATATACAATCCTCTTCTTGAATATTAGTAGATAAGAGGGACACTCAATCATTCCCTAAGCAATCAGGCTTCAAAAGCATACCTCTCCCTTACACAGAGGGTTGGTCAAAATAGAGTATTTACACATAGGGTCTACTTGAGGATTTTCTTCCTCACGTCTCTAAATTTTCCTTGTTATTTGTTGGTCTTGTTCTTTGCCATGCACTTGTTTAGTACATTACATAGGGTTGATGGCTTGGTCATTGACATAACACATATCTCATCTGCACGTCACGAGGTTCCCAATTAGGAAGGCATTGCCATCTTGTAGATGGTAGTGGCTAATGCTTTTTGTGCTTACTATCCGTCTTGTAAGAACATATTTTTTGCCACTAAACCTAGCAATGTACATTTCTATCTTCACACTATGATAATTTTATGTGTGCTTATTGTGAGAGCTAGATACAATCACCCTAGGATGGTAAGACCTTCCTCATGGGCTACCAATATGTGCACAATTGATATATAGACATCAATTCCATGTGATAAGCAACATATGACTAAACTAATAAAGCATCAACCAATAAGAAACCAATGAAGAATAAAAGGCAAGCCACAACTAAAAAGAACAAGTATGGTGGCAATAATTGCAACAATAGCATATACAAGAACGATATAAGATGTTTGAGAGAGAAAATGCTTGAATCAATAAGTAAGCATAAACCATATGTAAAATCTTGTTGAACACTATCCACGTACAACTGATTGCACTTTAAAGCTCTAATCAGGCAAAGAGTAATGACTTAACTAAAAAGTATCATTACTTAACCAATCAACTCAGGCAAAATTAGCACAACTCACACCCATAGTCAAGTACTAGAGTGGAGTCAAGTAATGAAAGACACATCCTTTAAGTGATACAAACATATGACAAAAGCAAAAAGTAAATCTACAATTACAACATACTTAATAACCATAATAAAGACTTTACAACAAATACCATCTTATTAAGCATTACCACAAGAGTTAAAGTAGTGCTTCAAGATTTTAGATCAAGAACTTGCTAGTGTCTTCAATTCATTGAAACTAGAGCTAGGAATGCTAGTCCTTGTTGGCTCCAATGCCATTTGCTCATATCAATGGCTATGTTAAATTAGCCATTGCATCATTCATGATAAGAGCATGCCTAATGAGAGACTAATTACACTCTACCAATAAAATGCAAAGGCATAAAATTTGTGTAAATGCTAATTGATTAGGTTATTGATGTAATGTGCAGTGGAAGTGATTGATGGTGATTGCACAACATGAGAGCTCAGTGTGCACTCAAGGTTCCTTTTACTTCATGAGAGATGTGCAAAGACTAGGCAGAGAAGAGAGAACGATACTATTAATGAAGATTGAGAGAGAGAGAGAGAGAGAGAGAGAGAGAGAGAGAGAGAGAGAGAGAGAGAGAGTTGAAACTAGATGGGATCCCAAACCCCTCTCCAAGGACCCCTCTCTCTATCGCTAGAGAGGTATTTGCTTTAGATTGCACAAATATTGATACAATGGTCATAGATGTTGAGATGTTTATGGGATCTTGTTCTAGGTGCTTGGTTTTGAGGTTAAAGCCGGATGGAATGCAAAAATGCTAGGGATTCTGCCTAGAATCTGTAATTGCAATAAGGCTATTGATTAATTTGCTATCGTCAATGACGACAATGGATTGAAAACTAAAAAACATTGGTTGAGCTGAGGGTTGAATCTGAAAACACTAGCTAATTTGAGATGATGAGCTGAATTTATAAAATGTTGGTTGATTTGGTGCAAAAACACCAGAGAGGTGCCCAGGTATTGCGGGTACTTTGTGGTAGTACTGAGGGTACTCATTTATGGTTGGCAAGTGAGCCCTAGGGTCACTTATATATGGGATTGGGATAAAAGCTGGGGCGGGCAATGCAACCTAAAAATCCCACGATTTCTTAAATGATGCAAAAATGTCGCTTAATAAGTTGATGAACTAGTAAGGTGATTCACATGCACTTAGATACCTAGGCTGCGTACTAATTAAATATATGGGAACACTCCCTAATGCCTACACGTAGCGGACATTGGTGATGCTCATGTGCAATCAGAGTGTATGAAACTAATTTCTAAATTGTATGGACATGCATGTCATACGTACAAACTCGCAAGGGTGCCATACTACTTTCTAGGTTGTCCTAAATCCTAGAAATAAGAGTTAGCTTGTCCGCATGCACATAGGGTTAGATGTGCATGTGACAATTGAAAAGTGTGTATATAAGCTCCTCTTAGAATATAGACTCTATAATTCAACTACACAAAAAATAATAACTATAATAAATGTGGTATTTCAAGAAGTTCAAGAATACTTTTTCATTAACCAAAGAAATAATCCCTCG
Organism: Adiantum capillus-veneris; assembly: GCF_014529385.1. NCBI lineage: Eukaryota > Viridiplantae > Streptophyta > Polypodiopsida > Polypodiales > Pteridaceae > Adiantum > Adiantum capillus-veneris. Next base: position 115,180,044 of record NC_140947.1, on the reverse strand, counting down.
TATACTATGTCAAAGGTAGGTGAAAGTTGAGGATAAGGAAATTCTTAATGAATATATCTTGTATGAAACTAATCAGTCTATTGAAACACAACAGAAAAAAGCGACTACTAAAGTGGGGTCTATAGCTCAGCCCTCCTATTGACATTCCTTAGGGAGAAACAACTAGTTTGCGAAGGTAAAGCAAAGTATAGAAGAAGAAAAGAGTCTCCCAACACACCAACTACATGGTTCCAATGGTTGAGATAATAAGCTTTATAAATGAATAAACATCTTTAAAGGAGGCCATAGCTGATTCAAAGTGGAAAGAAGTACAACATAGTCCAAGTATCATAGCATTATGAAGACCAACAGTTTGGGAGATAGGGGATCAACCGCCAAAGAAGAAGGTTATTGACACAATGGATTTATAAGTGAGCTAGGTATAAGATTGATGGCTCATTGCAAAATCACAAAGCACAACTATGGCACAATTTTTTTAATATTTATGTTAAACCAAGAAATCAAGGTATATTTCTACTAAACAATGATAGAAAACTGCAAAAATGCAGCCAAAGGTGAAGAAGCTGAAGGAGAAGCTCATGAGTACACAACATTGGAGATAGTAGTACTAAGTGTGGCAATACAAAGATAAGACTTGACCTAGAGTTGAGGACATATATACAAGCTAGGGGTAAAAACATCCTAACGAGGGAAAAAAGTGTCCCAAAATTTCACATGCATCACTATCATAACATGGGAAAAAACCCTCTTGGGAGTGATGAAGTGAACATGAACTGGCACTCGTGTAAAAAAACGTAACATACTTTATTAGATTAATTGAAAATGGGGAGCAAGTCCAAAACTTCAGCAAAAAGCTTTTAACTTCTCACCTCGTAAAGCTTTTATGAAAAGATTAGCAGGGGTACATAAGCCAAGCTTACCTTTAGTATCTCTACATGGCATAATGATGATTCACCTCAATGGGCTTTATTTGAGAACGGGCTTTTAGACTTCTTACAACTCCCAATATACTCTGATTGCCAATGTAAATTGTCGTGGCATACTTCTACTCAATACCTAAGTCATTCAAACCGAGTTTGAGCTGAACACACTTAGTTGTAGTAATGAAAGTTGCCCTATACTCATTCTCACAACTAGAATTCTCCATTGTATATTGCTTCTTGCTCAACCAAGATATGCAGAGCAAGGAAGAAAATTCACTAGTAGACACTCATACATCATTGGGACCACTCCGATTTGATTCTTAAAAGACATGTAAATTTGGCGGTAATGATTCTCTCTTGGGATACAACAACCCAAGATGTATAGTGTCACTCAAGCTTCAAACTTGTCTCCATATAGGAGTAGCCATAGAGTTTCAATCCTCAAGGTTGAATCTATGCAATAGTATCTAAGTATGCTTTTTCTAATACAGAGCAATGCTTTCATCAACCTGCTTAAACTATATACCCAAATAATGATGCAAAAGATCCAAAGGTGACATTTTAAGATGAATCTCAAAATCAATAATATTTCATCAATATAGAGCACAATGATAAAAAAATAAATCATATGCTCGCTTAATATACAAAGTGCTCTAAGTTAGACTATTCTAAAAACCATGTGTAGCCAAGTAAGCATGAATCTTTTTATCCCAAGAACATGGGGCTTGCTTCAAATCATAGAGTGCTTTCATAAACTTGGACACTTTTTTTTCTTACACTTTTGATAAAAACCATGAGGCATATACTTCCCGATATAAATCATCATTCAAAGATACAGTCTTTATGTCCAATTAATGTATATTTTAACCATTATGAGCTGTCATACCAAATGTATATATGTGACAAATGGTAGTCATATAACAAGTTGAAGCAAAAGTCTCATCAAAATAAATTCCTTCTCTTGAGGATACCTTTTTGCCACAAGTATAGACTTATAACGACCAACACTATCATTAGGTTTACATTTCAACTTGAAAACCTACTTAGTATCAATGGCGTTTTAACTACGAGACCATTTCTTTTGCTTTACAATGGCATCATACTCGTATTGTATTGCAGCTAAATAATTTTTTGACTTTTTTAGTTTATCAAATGACAAAGGTTCATTCTATATATAGATCTGCATCAAGAATTGAATGATCTGTAGTATCATTTAGAACTTGTATAGATTGTATATATACCTGATTAAGACCTACATTTTCACTCTTACCATTAAACATAGCCAATAAAGTATCATGTCTTCTTGGTACATGCTAACAAGGACAAATTGCATACGTCCTTGTTAGCAATATCTAGACTAATCAACTTACGGGTTATTTGTGGATAATGCAACTTGTAGCCTTTGATTTCTAGACTATATAGCTAACAAAATCTCATTTCACAATCTTCATACCAAGCATCTAAAAGCGTGAAAGAGTTGTTACCTATTGTAAAGAGCACAATCTTCTTGCTTCTTTGAGTTGGATAAGAGGCATTGTTGGTACACATGACAATATTATGATCAGAGAGTCTTAAGAGAAGTGAACAAATCATCGTAAGATATAATCTGCTTAATAACACTATCATCAAACTACCACATATAATCCATTGACTCTGTAATACATTTATCATAAATAGATGAATCATAGTGACATTACACACTAAAACACCACTTTGCATCCTACACAATATTTGCCAAATTTGCAAGAAAAATCATCCACAATTTACCTCTTTCTTTAGCATTAAGCTTAGGGTATTGCTTCATTAGATGATCACGTGCTCTATAGTAATAAAATTCCATATATTTAATGTATCTATCACCAGGCTTTTCAAACCTATTAACTTTGAAGTAGTAGGAGTTGTGGAGATAATAATGATACTTGCAGAGACATGACAAGTAGCAACACAACCATTCTTCTTTTTGTCTATAGCCACAAGTTGATTAAACTTTTATTTGATTGGACCTCTTACAAAAATATAGAGACAAGACCAGCAAACTTCAAATCATTAGGTTTACTCTTTGTCAGAGGCTTTGAAAAGGTGGAGGAAATTTTAAGCTAATAAGAATGTAATGAAGCATCAAGATAGGTTTGCATAAGAGTACTATCAAGAATGACCTCAATACATCTACATCCTCCTCCTTGTGTATAGCCTTGGCTCCTTACACAGGTAAGAAACTTTTATCAAATTTGCACATGCACACAAAGAAGCTAGCCTATCCCATGTATATTTTGCAATTTGTACTAAGTAAATATGTGGAGTAATGAAGCACTTAATGAATAGCCAATCAATACATACTCTTGTACATCTGTTGCATCCTAGCGTGTCTACTCAATAATAGATAAAACTTCTCTAGTAACAAGACTTCTAGAACTTGCACCATAATCCAAAGAATATGGTCTTATATTATGCACATGCACTTTGTAATAAGTACATGTATCATGTATTTGTCAAAGTCGACGATGTAGAAGCGTAAACACCAAGGGAAGAGAGAGAGAGAGAGAGAGAGAGAGAGAGAGAGAGAGTAGTCAACCAACCAACCTTGGCAATGAAAGAATGATAATACAATGGAGGATGAGGGTTGCTTATGTAGCATCCTTAGTAAATTTCCCCACCTAGACTTCGACAAATAAGTAAAATAAATACCTAAAAGCCAAACTAAATAATGGGATCACATTTGGCACTTCACTTGAGATGCCAAAACTCGAACACCCTCTTTGTAGCTCATAGTGGACATAAATAGTGAGACCAAGTCGATGAAGAGGCTACCATGGACACCCTAGCAAAGGATCCGTCTAATGGATACACCTCGGTTATGCTACCCCCAACTTTGTACCTAGAAGAATGTGATCTTGAGCATTGGTTGCCTTGTAGAAAATTGAAATGTAGACCACACTACGTCCAAGAATCCGCATTCACAAACTGTGAACACATCATGTCCGAAATACTTTCCAAACAATGAACTTTGTGTTCTATCCATAATTCGACCAACATCAATGGATCGATACATTGATCCATAGTGTTTTAGATTCGTCTAATTGGTTCCTTGGTAGATGCATGTGCCTTGAACCTACGATTTCAAACATCGATAGCCTCAACTCCAACCCAAGGGTCCAAATTAATTATACAGAGCATTGTTTGCCCCTCTCCGCCACTCACAAGCCTCTCTTGCGCTGAACCTAGTGGCAATACTTGCACTTTGCCTAGAAATCTGACGTTGAGGGCACTGTGGCCGCCACCACATGTGCCGTGCCGATCTCCTTTTTCAAATCTTTATTACCGTAATCTCTGTCTAGCTTGCTTTTGTCTTTGTCTATCTGCGAGTTCCTACTTTTTCCTTTGGCTTTAAACTCCCAAGCCAAACAAAGCGTCTTGTCCCAATATAACAAGTGTTGTCGTACCTCATGGGTATCGAGGCAGCTAGTTGAGTACTAGTATTACCATCCTTGTCAAGCTTGCCTTTGCCATTGTCCTCTAGTGAACCTTGACCATTTTCTTTTGGCTTCATAATCTCAAGCTAAAGAATATTTCTATTTCCTTGAGAACTTTGGTTGAGCTTAGGCCGCTAACTCGATGGTTGATCTGCTATCCACAGGCACTTGTTGGTTTTGGTTGATGTCATTGGCGCTCAAGCAAGGGAGGGCCATCTTGAAGGTATAATGCCTACAGAGTTGATGTCTTCCTCCTTATAATCTAATAGGCTCCAAAAGATTCCACCAAGCCGCTTAAGAAACTCCGTGGTGACCAACTCTTAAACTAGCATTTCAAGGTGCTTGCCAAAAAAAGGTCCAAAAAGAGGCCAAACTTGTTGGCCTTTTCATAGGCGTTTTGAAATGCAACAAGTTGGTGGGAGCTTGAACTTTTGTCAAGCTTGCTAGTCTCCCCAAAGCCTTGTGTATCAAAACGCATGTGCCAAAACACCTTCGGTGTTCAAAGCAGCGTCTCAAGACAATGTCTTGACAAGGTGGAATTGAGCCGATGAGTGGGACACTGCTGACGGGCGTATTAAAATGCAGCACAAGAAGCAAAAACATTGGCCTATGCCTAGCATTTTGAGATACTGCGACATCTTTCTTAGGTTGTCATTTGGTGCGAGCCCGATTTTGTAGCCAATGACCAGCTTCCCTTCGAACTCTTTGAAACGCTTCACCCACCGCTTACGAAAATGCTATCGTCGGACAAGCTCTATCGATAGAGTTTTGAAATGCTAGCTACTTATACAACCTAGAAGACATGCAGGGAGGGTACAAGGGACATCAGTAGAGGAACTAGCACTGGCGTTTGGAGATGCCGCCAGGATGATGGAGATAGATGTTGCCGGTTCTCTTCTTCTTCACGGGTTCTCTTCTCTGAGCACTAAGCTCTAAAACCATGGAGCATTGGTCATGGAGCCCTAAGCTCGGATACCATGTCAAAGTCGATGATGCGGAAGCATAGAGACCAATGAGAGAGAGAGAGAGAGAGAGAGAGAGAGAGAGAGAGAGAGAGAGAGAGAGAGAGAGAGAGAGAGAGAGCTGAACCAACCAACCTTGGCACTGAAATGATGATAATACAATGGGAATTGAGGGTTACTTATATAGAAACCTCGATAAATTTTCCTACCCAGAGTTGGACAAATAAGTAAAATAAATACCCAAAATCCAAACTAAACAATGGGATCACATTGGGCAGCTTACTTAAGATACCAAAACTCAACAATATTCCCGAAGTAGACGGTTGTCTTTACGTTGTTTGTTTTTAGTGGATAGAATGCAAAAGCTACATAAGTCTTTTATCAAGGAATAATTGCACAAAACGAGTTTGTGCTAAATAGAACAACCCTTAGAAGACTAAAAAGTGCTTGTTTTGTAGTTCAATTTACACTATAAAAAAACTTGGTACAATAGGTTAAAATTGCTCGATGCAGTATTGTGGTAGCCTAAAGTTATATTGCCCTACAAACGCTTAGCAAAAATTACCTCAATCCAAGAAGGTTGCTGGCAATGTATGTCAAAGCCTGCTCTCATGCCAATTATTGGATATGTGATTGGAAGAATGCATACAAAGATGGAGAGGAAGATATAGAATTTCAAGAGCATACAACACATTATTTACTGTGCCAATACAAAGATAAGACTTGCTCTATGGTCTATTGCTTGCAACCATAGACAATGGGATTGACCCTATTGTCATCAATCACAAGTATGTTCTTCATATACAAAAAGTTTCAAAGGTTTCTAGGACCTAGGTCTTTTACTCCTATGCATTTTTTGATAAATTATATCTTCATGATCTATCTTCTAGAGAAATCATTTTTTGTTCACCATCGTACGAATTCTATTATGCAAATTTGAGAAATTTTTCCATGATGTGATTATTGCAAGGGTGTGAATATGAGCGTGCTTCTATATTTCCACTATGTGGTGTGTGAGTGTCTTGGGTGCTAGTTTCTATATGTGGATGGTCTATTTGTAATCAAGATAGTAGCTTTGTTTAGTTTGATGTAGTGTAGTCATAGTAGCATAGCTATGGTTTGGATATTGTGCGTATGCTATACATTGTTATTTAAGCATTTTGTCATAGGTACAATCATCTTGACCCTCAATGATGACACCATAGGATGTGATATGCCAGCTTTCCTCCAATATCAGACATGTGGTAGTAGTTTTTACTTTCCTACTTTCAATTTTATAATAGTTATGACATGCATAGGTGAGTACAACTCGAGTATGTATTAGAAATAATTTTCTTATTATGTACATTTTCTTTTTGTCAATATGGGTGAGGCATGGCTCTTTCTTGATCTTCAATCACCTCTATGTCAAGAGCTTTTTTCAGTATGCTTGGCATGTAGGAGTATTTAATCCACTTCAAAGAAGCTTAAGATTCATTAAATGTTTGACATTATAGATCGTATGTAATCGTAATTTTTTTATTATAGTTTCTTTTTGGTGACATGGGTAAGGCATGGCTCTTCCTCTTCTTTCACCTCTATGCCAATAGTTCTTTTGGGTTGCTTGGCATGCAAGAGCATTTATTCTAGCCTAGAGAAGCTTCATGATCTACTAGACCTTTATGAAATTATAGATATCGTTGTAACAGATTGTAATCGAAAAAAAGTTGTAAAAAAAATACTCCATAGGGATATTTTGTTAAAGACTAGTGTTCAAGGCCAAAAGGGATATCATTCACTTGCTATCTATATGTTCTTCTTTGCATAGTTGTTGCATGTGTCAAATTGCCTTGAGGGTTGGTCTTGGAGTAGGTAGTCTAAGATATCATCTCTCAAGTCCATTGATTGGATCTGGTTCTATTGACTATATCTAAGAGGTAAAGTATGACTCACGACTATAGGAATACACAAGAATTAGTATACAACTTACACGACCGACCATTGGCTGATGCCAATTGTGGTTTCAAATTTTTTTCAAATGAAGTTCTTCTTTCCTAGTGGAATGGGACATCCAATATATATAGACCAATTGGTGATTCTTTAGTATGTAGAATTATATGATATTAGTAAAAGAATTACTATGATATTACAAGAATCACTAAAAGGATCTTCTCTATGATTGTGGAGGTATCACGGACCCGCTTTTGATCCTCACAGAATGATGTGGGTACATACATTCTCTAATTTGAGAGCCTTCTCAGCGTGAAGTTTGGACTAAACATAGGACATGATACCATATAGCTCGGATTTCACTACCTCGAGAGCCTCCTTAACATGAATTTTGCACTAAACATGGACATGATGCATATAGCTAGGATTTTTTGTAAAGCACCACTTATAGTGATTGCATGAATCTAAAAATGGGTGAAAATAATAGCAATATCTAGGAGGGATTTGTCCTCTTAACTTGAAGAAAAGCCCTACTTCAAGGGTGACGTAATGTCGGAACGCAATTCTTGATGTTTGGTTATGATGGCTACTACGGGTTGGCATTCTAGAGGCTACAAACCTGACAATTGGGTTCTATCATAGGAGGATAGAGGACAACCAACCTATGTAGTGCACAAATGGAGGGGGTCCTATAGGTAGGGAGCAAGGCCCGAGTATATTGGGATTGGTTGGATGGAGGTGCAAATGTGCATGTGCATCATCTCTCTCATCGAAATGAGTCCATGTTTGCACCTACCACACCAAGGTGCTATTCTATTAACCTTTTTGGAAAAGAGGTAATGATGGATACAAGTCTATGGAACGGATGGAATCTACCTTAGATACGAACAGTAAAACATGCATGATGACTTGCATTAATTTTTGTTTTGAAATACTTGAGAATAAGGTATTCCACTCAAGAAGAGCTTTCATTTGATTCCCATATTGATGTTTTGTTATCAATTTTGTACCGATTCATGAATATTTTGGAAGCTTCTAGTCAAGGACTAAAACAATCTAAAAGGAATATTTCAAAAGAAATACAAGTGCCGAGATTCTTGTTATATATGTATGTAAGGATACTTGGCAAAGACAAAAGGCAATTCACTCTTTTTTCCTTATTACAAAAGGTGAGACACTTGTGCCAATACACTTGAGATATGTTTTAGACAAGTGGCAAGGCAAAACTTATGTAAATGCTATCACATAACCTTCTTTTTCAGACGCAAGTTCATCTATAACAACGACTCCTTTTCTGTCAAATTTTGAGCATCACCTACTCTATAATCTCAGCCCAAGAAGCCTCTACACTACCATAATCATTGCTCTCTACATGCTACTTCTCTCCCCCCTTGAGCTCTACATGCTACCTCTCTCCCATTTAAGATTATATAAGGAAGGAAGACATTGGAGGAAGTGTTTCCAAAGCGATTGCATGAAGAAGAACGCATGAGAAATTTGTTGCTTAATTTTCTTCATTGAAGAACATCACTCTCACGCATTCGATGTGCGAGAGGAAACAACAGGTTGTGTGACCCATTAGTAGAGCTTTGGGTGGTACCAAATGGGTGTGTTTTGTTAACACTTGTATGTACTTGCAACACACGCAAATGAGGGGAGGGAAGACAAGTTTTTTTTCTTGCGTATTTGATGGTGACTCCATGCTGAATATTCAGTCTATACACTCGTTATTCCAGAGGAATAACATATTCTTGTGAAAGGGCTTGGCCATTCTAGGTCAAACAGGCAAGTTTCATCGGTATTAGAGCAAAGTTACCTTCCTTACCTTTGGAGTAATTGAAGGCGGTCTTGGGTTTAAAGACTTTTTTTTCCCATAAAGATGTCAATCTACAGAGAGAGATCGAGGTCAATGACACATTACAATCGTTCAAAGAATTTCTCTTTCTCAAAAAGGGAATCCTCCTTCAAGAGTAGCAGCCATGAGAAATCAATCAGCCGACACTAAGAAAAGACTCCATCATCATCTCATATTCACATCCATAGAGAAGAATCAACAAAGCTTGAAAAGAAGCTTCTTCTCAACACATAATTAAGAATTAGTTGTGAAATCCTAATGTGCAATTGGTGGTCGCTAGGAAGGCAATCACAAATTTAAAGGTAACTCACTTTGAAGATTTTACATCTTGGAGACCCATTGTGTTTGCCAAGGAATAACTATTAAGGTCGAAAGGCATTGTTGGTCCGTACTCCTCCAAAAATACTATTTCTTGGAGCCCTATGCAATAGCCTTTTCTCATCATTCATCAATGGAGCCGCATACAAAGGAGAAGACGATAGACAAATTGAAGAATGAGAGGAAGAAAAAAGAAACTTGCAAGCTAGGAGATAAGAGCATGAAACCTTCTTACTTCAATGGAAAGGGAATAGACAATAATGCAAAGGCATTGCTTTCATTAGAGAATTTGATTTAGCCTTCAAAAATTGCAACTTTTTTGAAGAGTCTATGCTTCATAAATAACATAGATTCTAAAACTTGGGAGGAATTGAAAGAGATATTCACATCTTGATTTCTCCCAGCAAATTTCAAGGAGAACGTGTGTACATAATTGGATAAGCTGGACTTGAGAGGATCATGTGGAAGGATATATTGACCGCTTTTGGGATACGTACCTCAATGTAAGCGATGATAAAGTTATCTGGAAGTTTGAAGATGGACTACATCCATGTTTGAAGCCTCTTATGCATGTCTAAAAAAAAAAAAGGGAAGAATAAGAAAATTTGAACTAATTGTAGGGAGTTAGTCTTGAACACAAAAGCTCGTGATATGTAGTGGAGGATAATGCAAAAGGGTTCTTAAACAAATGAAGGTATCAAAGAGAATCAAGATTGACGAGACACAAGGAAAGAAGATCTTAATATCTTCTAAAGCATCGAATGATCCACTTGAATTTCATGAAGAATCTATGTATGTCTTGCAACCACAACTGATTGTTCTTCACAAAGAAAGGAGAGGACCCAAACTTTTCGATTGAAGGATTACATAATTGGACATGTGTTCTTGTGTCTATGAAACCATGATTGATTAGATATACTCATGTCCCTAATTGGGAACGTACAAATGGCCATAAAAAGCATGAAGAACTGTATCCTCTTACCCTTTTAGGAAAAGGGATATAGATGGATACAAGTGAACGGAATGGATGGAATAAACTTTAGGCACAAACACATCAAAACATGCATGATGGCTTGCATTGAGTGCTTTTTTGAAAATGCTTGAGCATTAGATATTCTACTCAAAAAGGGCTTTCATTTGATTCCCATATTGATGTTTATATTGACATTTTTCACCAATTTTAGAATGCTCTAAAAGCTTCTGAATCTTGTAGTCAGAGGCTAGAAGAATCTAAAAGGAGTATTCCAAAAGCGACAAGTGTCAAGACAATTGTCACATGTGTAAGAACAATTGTCAAAGACAAGAGAATTCATTATTTTTTTCTTTTGACGAAAAGCAAGACACCTATGCCAAGACACTTAAGACATGTAAGGATACTTGTCAAAGAGAATTCACCTTTTTGACAAAACCCTTGTAAACGCCATCACATAACCTCCTTTTCAAGAGGCAAGTTCATCTATAAAAGCAACCCCATTTCCTTGAATTTTGGAGCATCACCTCATTGTTGAAATTACTCTTTAATCTCAACCAAAGAAGCCTCTACAATCTTCCCTACAATCATTGGAAGACATTGGAGGAGGTGTTGTGAATTGATCACATGAGGAAGCCATTGCTAAATTTCTCTTCCTTTAAGGACAACACTCTCATGCATTTAACATGCAAGAGAAGACAATCGGTTATGTGACCCATTGGTAGACCTTTGGGGTGACATAGAGACGGGTACAATCCTCCAATTCTTCTTTGTGCTTGTAAGGGAAATACATGCAAATGAGGGAAAACCAACAAGATTTTTCTCTTTCTTGTTTGATGTTGACTCCATGGTAACTTTTTAGACCAGACACTTGTAATTCTCGAGGAGCATATTTTTATGAAGGGGCCGGGCTGTTCCGGGTCAGCTCTCTCTCTCTCTCTCTCTCTCTCTCTATACATATATATATATATATATATATATATATATATATACATATATGTATATATATATATATGTATATATATATATATGTATATGTATATGTATATATATGTATATATATATATATACATATATGTATATGTATATATATGTATATATATATATACATATATATACATATACATATATGTATATATATATATACATATATGTATATGTATATATATGTATATATATATACATATATATATATATATATATGTATATATATATATATATACATGCCCCTCTCTGAAGCTCTAAGCGGATATTGGTATTTATCTTTTCATGCAAAGTGTTAATGGGAAGTAATAAACCTATGATGTGTCAAAGGCGAGTTTCAATTACTCACTTTTAGTCCTGCATAGCGTGTATGGTCATAGAGATATTGAGTATCTTACTACTACGAGTGCACACTTGTCTTAGAGTCCAATATGCACAAATCTATATAGAGGACTTATGTAGATGCAGCCCCTTATGCCGCTCACAATATCTATAATTGCAAGCTCCTAACCATTCATAGGTGAACCAGAGTATTGCACGTACATTCCCTTTGCATTGGTGCTTATCATTAAATAGTGGTATTTGAAATACCAGTTATGTACACTCCTATGCAGCATAAGCTCGTAGTCTAACAAGTAGTATTAGAGCATTAAGATCATAGAGTAAGTTTGTCTATGCTAGTTCAACTAGCTGTCTTCTGAACATTAGTTGATTAGGTTAACTACTTGTAGGACCATTTAGATTCCATATAATAATATTTCCATATCGATGCCAATTACATGAAATATGCCCATGCACCGCTACATATGATTTATGAGGAAAAATCCCTAAACACTAGATTGGAATAGTGTGAGGCTTCTATCCAACACTTGGTCTCACAACTTACACAATTGTATACAAACCTTGAAAATTCTTGAGGTAGCAAATAGAATTGGTTCTAAGAAGATGCAAAGGCTTAGAAAGAAACGAAAGGGCAAAGCCTTTTTTTTTTTTTTTTTGGGCGATTTGCAAAGGCTCAAAATTGGAAAATTAGGTGCTCCTTTTCTAGGATATTGTGTATAGTTTGTCTAGAATTTTTCCCAGCTCTCTCTCCTCTCTGAAGGATCATGGAAAGCGCAGAACGCACATTTTTCGATCAATTTTGATAATCAGGTGATTTAGTTTGAAAGAAGCTATCAGTACACTGTATGAAGATTGGACCTTGAACATTTTCTGGTTATGAGGTGGTCTAGATGTTTCTGGCAATCCTTCATTGAATGCACTAGTTTTGAAAGGCATGACCTATGTGCATGGGCATTGCTGGGATTAGGATCATGAATTGCGGGCGCTCTCGGCCGTCGGATCTCACCTGGTAAACTAGGGGTGAACTATTTTACAACTCAATCGAGATTATTTCACTGTTCTTATATAAGAATTGAAAGCAGTGAGGGGGTATCCATATTCTGAAACAAGTGAGGACAAATTGAAGACCAAGATCAAGGACACTAGGATTGCCAGCATACACTGTAGTCTTGTTCTATCCAGTAATGAGTACTACAGGCACAGCACCAGTTACCAGATCTCACCAGCAGGGGTGTGGCTGATCATTCTCTGTGTTCATACACATTTGTGCTTACGCAAGTCGCTCACATGCTCATAGGTCCTACACTTACTAAGAGAGAGGAAAACCCAAAGAACTTAGAGACAAGATATCTCTTGAAAGCAGCACAAGATGAATATATTGCACCTACTGATTTTTTCCGCTTGTGCTCTGATTCGATTGTTGTGTATATGCTTGCAGGAAGATGAGAAGGCAAGGCTAGTACAAGAGACGGGGCTGCAATTGAAACAGATAAATAATTGGTTCATCAACCAGCGTAAACGCAACTGGCATAGCAACCCATCATCCACTGCTGCGCTGAAACCAAAACGCAAGAGATGAGAGTGTCGACGGCATCGCGATTGCGTGTCGACGTCCATACAAAAGACCGACAATTACTATGTGTTCAGCATTTTGCTGCTTTGAAGGTGTATGGTGACTGGGAGTTCAGCAATGCCAACAAAAGTGAGTCCTCATGTATTGAAAGGGATATGGTGAAAAGGCTCTCAAAAGAGAGTACATTCTAGTCGATTTATGTATACTAGATTAGCAGGGGTACTAATTATAGGCTGACAAAAGTCTATAATATGCTGTTGAGAGGGGGGCACACATTCTTTGTATAAAGATGCAACAACAAGCCTTCTTTGTATATTGCTTGCATCCATGCAGTGCAGGATCATGTGCCTGCATGCATGAAGGCCGGCTGATCCAGCTGCCAGTGCGAATCTCGCCCGCAAGATATAAAACATTAGCTGCTAGCTTCAGCTGCTATATCTATAGCATCATGCCAACTATATGGTACCAGAGCATGCAATGAAGCCAAGTATTGTACGATTCTCTCGCCCTGTTTTTTGTATAAGCATCAATTGAGGCTTCCAATTTGCTTGTATATAGACTCAAATTCTCCATGTTCTACTTCGCTTGGAATATGGAATGGTGCCAGGGATGATGCTGCTTGTAAACTTTTGTATACTCTGTATGCCAAAAGCTGCATTATATGTGTACTCTCTGTCTGTCTTTGTAAATAATAGGTCTTGAGTTCAAGACTCGTCCTAAAGATCTTTGAGGTCTCTTGGGGTTGTTCCTAGGATGTTAAATGCTCTCTCATTATTATTATTATTTTTTATTTTTTTTAGAGTACAGGAACTTTGAAACACGCACACCCTATGTAGAACGACCTCACAGGTAGGGAGAGAGACATCCCATCACACGCACACTCGCATATGGGAACAATCCCTAAGGACTTGGAACATGTCTTCAAGTTGCCAAGGGGGATTGAACCCAAGACCTTAGGCACAGAGGCTATGAGTACCAACTGAGCTAGCACGCCCCTCTCATTCTCATTATTGGATTTGGCACCTTTTACAAGAAGGCTTACAATTTTTTTAAAAAAATCTAACACGTGCTTATGATCTATGTGATCTCATACTTAAGGTCACCATTAGGGGGGGCCCAAGGCCATTATTGATTGTCCTCATCCCCCAAATCAGCACATAAAGGGAAACATATAGCGTATTCAAATGGGTTTATGTCCTCTAAAAAGACATTTAAATCTAAAGTGTTCTATTCACGGTACTCCTCTCATAGTATTTATGAGGCCCTCATGGAGGATATGCCTTCACCAGAAATCTTGGTTGCTATTGACACCATAATAGAAAAGCGTGATGCCAATAGAAAAAGCTAAACTTACTACTGATGAGGCTCACCCATCTAGGATACAATTGGAGTTGTGCATGCATTAGACAGCTAGTGATTATGGGGATACACAACCCGTGCATAACACATCAATGAAGATTTCTACCTTCAATGTTAAGGGCTTGAATGGCCCTACTAGGCTTTACTTCTTTAATTATTGGATGTCATGAGAGCTAGAGATATATATGGTGCAAGAGCACAAGAGGTATGATAGAGCAGGGCAAACTTTACATTATAGGGCATGCAATGCTTTTATGGTGGAGCCCAACATGGATATTCAAGAGTTGTAACTTGCATTAAAGCCTCTCTAGGGTCCTCAATTGTTTACTGGACCATCCCAATGGTAGATGTTCTACTTTTTCTATCACAGTTGGATGGGGACCTAAAATGGTCGTCAATATTTATGCTGACAATAATCCCAAAAATTGTAAGGATATGTGGCAGTGTCTTGTATCTTTCGATTGTTCTGCAGGACTAGTGGGAGGTGATTTTAATATGGTTTTTCGTATGCATGATACCACTTCAATTGGTGCTATCATTACAAGAATGGAGCATCAGTCTGGGATGATTAGAATGTTGGGAAATGGTATGATTCTTGGCTTGCAACTGATCCTCGTACTTTTGGTTTCACTTTCCACTCCCAGTTTCATACTTCTTCATGGTCTAGATTGGATAGAATTTACTTCATGGGCTCCGATTGGTTACCAAAATTTGTTGAAATTACCGTTGATATACAAGCATCATTATCAGATCATTTTCGTGTGGTTTTGTAGTTGACTAATGCAGTTGATCTACAATCTTTCAAAGATTGTGGATGTGCAAGGCCTTTAATGGTTAATAATTTATTGTTGAATCATGTTGTCTTTAAAAATGTTGTGTACGCAATTTTGGATAAATCCATGGCAATGTTTGCGTTAGAACAACCAGTGCTAGCATGGCATTACTTCTGTTTTGAAATGCAGGGATATTGCATCAGAAATGTAGGCAAGGTTGTGGCTAAGCTGAAAAAGAAGGGAAGTGAGACAGGCCTTTGCTCATATTAAAACAATCATGGCAACAGATGTAACGGGTTTAAATGAGTGCGACATAGCTAGTATGAATGCAGTAAGGTAGTTTTGAAAACTTGTGACACAAAAATGGCTATCCGGGCTAGGTTTCTATGCAAGCAGCAAGAACTTGATATAAATTCTTCTTCAAAGTTTTTCTTTAGCAAGCTAAAAGCAAAACATGCTAGAGAGAGCATTCATAGAATAGTCAGGAATGATGGGAGTGTGTTGTCAGATCCTTTTGCAGTTTTGCGAGAATGTAAGCAATACTTTGAGGAAGTTTTGAGCAAGAAAGTGGATCACTCTCCTGAGAGGCAGCAAGCTATTGATCTGATATTGTCAAATGTGGATCCATGCATTGAGCCAAGTAATTCCAGTAGGTTAAAGGTGCCTTTTGATGGAAATGAAATATTGTAGGTTGTTAAGAAATTAGGGAATGATAAGACCCTTGGTATTTGTGGATTGATAAAGGAATTCCTATTGGCTTATTTGGACAAGTTGGATCCCTTGGTATTAGCAACCATCAACCAAATATGGCTAACTCAATGCATGGACCCTCTACTGAAACAAGGGATCATTAAGATGTTTCCCAAGAAGACTGCTTTCTAAGCTGATTGGGGACCAATCACTATGATGGGAATTCTGTATAAAGTGTTAGTTAAGGCCATTGTTTTTAGAATCTCTCCTTTCCTAAAAAAACACATTCATGAGGCTCAATTACGATTTATTAGGGGTAGATCTATTATGGACACCATATTAACTGTTATGTTGGTATAGAGGCTTGCAAAAAAATTAATCAAAAACTTGTCGCAATTAGACTTTGATAAGTCCTTTGAGTTTATTTGGGAGTTTGTTGTTAAAGTTATGAGCAAGCTTGGGTTTGGGACTAGAATCTCTTTATGTATACTGTTATTGGGGCTAGGCAATGTCTAGAATTATGGTCAAGGGGAGGCTATCCAACGGCAGTGTCAGTGAGAAGGTCAGTGAGGCAAGGTTTTCCATTGAGCCCATTGCTATTTGCAACAACCATTCATCCCTTGTTTTGCTTTTTGAATGCACAAGCTAAGGCTTGTAATCCTAAAGGTTTGCAAATAGGACATGAACATGTGGCTGCCTTGGGATTTGCTGATGACACAATTTCATTTTTGCAGGTCGATAATCTTAATATTTGGAATTGTATGAATTATTTGAGTTTTTACTCTTTGGCAGCATGGTTGGATGTAAACCTAGAAAAAGCTTAGATAATAGATATCTCAACAAAAAATTTCAACATTTTGATATGGAGGGGGAGAGAATCCCGTGGGGTACTAGCTTCAGGAATCTTGGATACGCGAATTGTGTCCAATAAACAAGTCACCAGCTAGGTAGAGGAAAGGATATTTAGTAAAATTGTCAATGAGTGGCCTTTTCATTTGGAGTGAGGATCATTGAGGGTGTTTTGGTTGCTTATTTGTTGTGCTTTTTTACCTCTATTAGATTGGTCAGACAGAGCATTAAATCGATCTAAATCCCACATTTTGAAATTTCTGTGGGGCTCTTCAAAGAAGGCTTGGATAGCCTCGGATTATATTACTATGCATATGGATCTAGGGGCTTGGGTATCAGGAATCTTAGGAATCACATGCTCGCAAGGAGAGCGTCTCATAAAAATCATGTTGAAATCGAATACATGTTGGTCTAGATTGATGTGGTGGTTGATGGATAAAGCTGTTGTGTATTTCCATTATACTTGGGATATTCTGCCTTGCGACAAGTTGCTTTACGCTACTCCTCTTAAACTCTATGGGTCAATTGTAAATACGTTAGGGAAATCTTGGAAATGTGTATGCTCTAAGCTTTTTTGGGCAGGAAGAGCTAGGTATACAAGCAATTTATTAGGAGTAGAGTCTTGATTTTGGAGCTTTGTCTTTAAAAACCCACTTGCTTTGTTGTTGGGGAAGAAAGCACTAACCCTCTTCAAAAGGGGGCTATGCTCAATTGAACAAGTTGTGGACTCTAACAACCAATTGGTTTCTTTTATGATTGCTAAGAGGATCTTCAAATTAGACAATGGACTTAGAGTGGCTTGGGGTGTGTTATGTGCTTGTGTGGCTAATCTACACATGCCATGTAATCAAAACACTACACAAAGGTTCAAAGATTGGGAACTTCCAGACTCATCACTAAATTAATGGACATCATCAACCAAAGGGTTTTATCATATGCCAACCAGTATGTACAATTGACATAAGATGTAATAGCATGTGGAGACTTTCCAAAAGTAAAGATTGGTGACTACAGGCGATTGATCATGTGTGGAATGTACATTGTTCTTATAAACACAAATTTTTTATGTGGAGAATGTTGAGAGAGGTTGTACCCATTGGGCAGTTATTGTCTAGAAAGAACATTTTGCAAGGAAAATGTATCAGATGTAACCAACTGGAAACTATGAAATATATCTTTATGAAATGTGATCAAGTACAGTCCTGGTGGCAGGGTCTTCAACACATGTCTATGCTTCATTGGAATGTAAGAACTACCAAGTTTAAGATTGTTTTTGGATGAGTACAAACTTACAACTCGGGCCTTCACTTATGCTTACCGTTTGTCAGAAATTGGAAGTTAATCTTAATATAGAGTGCTTGAAATTGCACCGTCTTTGAAAGGTTTACTTTTAGTCACTCTTTGCCCTTGAGTCTTGTAAAGAATAGGCTTATTTAGGACTTTCTTGCTTTGACAAAGCAATTGTAAAGGCAAATGCAAGAATATATTGAAGTATTATGAGAAGAGACGGGGAAGAGAGAGAGATGTAAAGATGTAAGATAATGTAATATAGAAACAAGGAATCTTTAAAAGAGAGAGAGAGAAGAGGGGGGGGGGGGGGGGGGGGGGGGGGGGGGGGGGGGGGGGGGGCTCAGAACTATCTAACACGGGTATTAAATAAATCCCTGGCCATTGGATCCATGATGAGGAACTCTGAGTGAGAATCACTAGATGTGCAACGCCATCATATTTTTGAGAAGTAAACAAGGACAAAATTAGTAAACTAGGACAAGGGGGAGTGGATGCTCGAGTTTATTTATAAGCCTTATGTTTTCTTTGAGATCACATGATGCGCACGGGAAAATTGATTAAGCCATCAGCCTTGTTAGGTGGGGGTTCCGAGTTCGAAATGCGTGGGCACATACGGGGGTGCCTTTATTTTGGGCCCCTCATCTGCCTTGAGATTTCCATTAAGGATCACCATCATCAATCCCACCACTCGGACCCCGTGTTAGATAGTGCTAAGGGTGAGGGGCACTTTGAAAATCTCAAACCGTTTACCATGCCCTTTTATCGTGTTTTGTAAAGAGAGAGTCGAAAATGGGCTGGGCAGGGAAGAGAAAGGAGGAAGCGAGGAAGGGGGAGGCATTTTTTGTATTTCAAATATTACCACGAGTATAACCCATTGTTATCACTAGAATTATAGACGCTAATATTACCGCGTCTATTAACGAACCCCGATTAGGCGCTTACACATTCAAATTTTGGTGTTTTCCTTTTTGTTGCTTGTGAAAAAAAAATAAAGAACGTCCCCAAAGAGTTGGTCTAACGGTAAGGCTTTGGCCTCTCAACCTACGGGTTGTGGGTTCAAATCCCCTGTTGGGTCACACTCTAGAGGGACACCTTGTGCTCACCTGGTGTTCACGTTGCTAGGGCTCTTGCCCTTGGACACTCGAGTGCATCCTCCTCTTGGGGTGGGTCACCCGAGGAGGAGGTTCCTAGCTGGTTGCTACGAGTTCTCTCCGTCGTTCCCAGCATGTGGTGCATCAATTAGGTGGCCATGGTGATGCCTACGCGTGGCTCTTGCCCGAGGGTACGCGGCCCTTGCCCGACCATGTAACATGGCTAATATTTGGAAGGGATAAGCACCTCCCCCTGTGGGCCCTCTGGTGTGTCGAAAAAAAAATAAAATAAAGAACATTATATATATATATATATATATATATAAAGATATTAAAACATGAAACAATAGCTATGTGGATAAACATGAAACCGCAAAGAGCCTGCTCCATCCTAAAGTTATGCATGCTTCTCCGTGTAACACAAGCATTGTTAGAGATGAGAAGCCAAACATGGATGACAACTTTTGTTGAGGCATGGGGATGATAGAGTGAAGTGTGCCCGCATTTTATCATATGGTAACACCTACGTTAGTTTTGTCAAGCGCTATCTTGTGTGCCCGCATTTTACCATATGGTAACACCTACATTAGTTTCGTCAAGCGCTATCTTGCAACAATGTGCATGTGGCCTACACTTTTGCAAGAGTCTTTCTCACTCTCTTGCTTACCGCATATATTTTTACTTTTATTACCGCCTTTATTTTCGCTTCTACTATTGCACACACATTTCACCCAAGCGACTACATCCATGCACTCTTCGCATATTTTGAAAGGCTTTATGTAGTGGTGCCAAAGAGCTCTCTTGTCATGAAAAGGTGTTGAACAAGGAGCACAATAAAGAAGCTCTTCTTCAGAGCACTCTCACACTCTGCAAAACACAAAATGCTAGCTCCACTTGCACCCATAACGCTTTATAATAACAACACTTCTTTAAAAAATGCAAAGCATTTGTTATTTTTCATAAATAATTGTTTTAAAAAATTATAGATATTTTGTTATCAAATAAATTAATCAGTCCCATGTGATTAACATAATTTAGCATTCTTCACAAAATTAGAGAGATAAACGGGAGAGAGAGAGAGAGAGAGATGAATGGATGACACAACAAAAAATTCTTATAAATATAAAATGGTTATGAATCATCTTCCAACAGATCTAACAAGAAGCATCATCTAATTTTGAGCCCATGGCTCCTAAATCAAAAAAGAGAGAAATAGAATGTTGTTTGTAGGTGCGTTGGCTTCATCGTCTTCAAATTTGTCATCCTCCATCTCATCATCATCATCATCATCATCATGGCAATCATCCTCGCTAAGACTTGCGGCCATGGGACTTGAATCATCAATCTCTCTCTCCTCTGTCTCTCCCTCATCCAAGGTAGTAGGTGGGAGAGGGTCGAAGATGGGGTCTCCACTTCATTAGTGGCAAAATGGTTCTCCCCTGAGGTATTATGGGAACTACAAACCAAAGTTTTGGTTGGTGGATTGCTGGGATATAGATGACCTATAGAAGAGAAGATCAAAGTGAGTAACATTGGTATAATTGATGTTACAAGCAAATAAGGGTAAAGAAAGTAGTCATCACCTGCTCACAATTGTGTGGCAAAACTAAATTTTCATAGCTCCGTGTGTGATGCACACTAGAGTCAACCATGTAAAGGCCATTCTCATGCCGTCTAGAAACATTGCAAACCACTTGCACTCATAGATGAAGATACGAAAGGTTCTAAAATTAGCCTTTAGTATCTATTCAATAGTCCCATAGTACCTGGCTTCATCACCATTTGTGTCAAAGTTTCCTATGATGCCACATTCCATGGTGTTCCAACACTTGTCAATGTGTCGCATATAAAAATGTCGACCCTTTGACCACATAGAGTTAAAGAAAAGACACTAAAAAAAAAAGAAAATATCTTTTATTAATTACAAAGATAAAATGAAGAAAAAATTATACAATATGGTTTAAATATATGAGTACTCTACCTTTGATACGCAACCGTGTGCATACTCCCATTCTTTATCGGTGAATATGTCTTCTCCGTGTGCTATGGTTTCAGTCATTCTCTCATGAATCCACTTGGAACTAATGAGATCTAGGAAAAATGCAAGGTGTCTAGACATTGGGGGTGCCCTCTTGCCTCCATGCGCTTGCTTCCATGCTTCCCTCTCTTGTAAACATCTTGCCTTTGCCATTGTCCACAAGTCCACCCACTTGATCATCATTTGCATTGGGGATACAAAAGTTATTGACCACTCGGGATAGGTCCTTTTTTACTTAAAATCGTTTCCCTTTCCACTTGACAAGTGTGAAGTCATCCTTGCATCCTCCTCATCTGACCACATGCGAGGTATTGAGGGATCAACTTGTGCCAAATACTTTGAGATGTAAAGAAATGCATCTTCACGATCCACCCTTCGGTCATACATGATTTTGGCTAGGACCGTAGTTACACCAAATCTTTGAGAGTCTTTAAAAACTTTTCTATCCATCGTGTGTGCACTACTCCACATATAGTGATCTCCTTAACCACGTGAGCCAAGAGGTGGATTTGGCTAAGAAGAACCGATCAAAGAAATACATCCTCAATGGCACACACGATTTCCGCTGCAAGTGTTTGAGCAACAACAATGGTCTATTTCAGTTTTTTTGGAGCTTACAAATCTACAAAAAAACACACAAGAGTATACTAAGTGCTAGTTGAGGGTATTGTGTGCATAGAAAAGTCTAGTTGAGTGGAGCCTTGTGGTGTACCTTACGAACTCTCCGAGTTCGAAAATAGCTTTTTTCACTTTCTTGTTCCGGCATATGCACATACTCACCGACAAAATGAACAACAATGTCAAAATAGTACACGAGCAAGTGAGAGAAAGTCATACACACAAATCACTATCTAGAGAAAATGAGGGAGAGGGAGATAATAGAGAGAAAGAGTTACGTGTAGCATCATGTTCCAATCATGGGACTTCAACCCATACAATTGAACACTTCCACCTTTCTTTGCTTTTGTGAAAGCTCCCTTCAGTGACCTCATGTATCCAGTTGGTGTGCAAATGGACACAATGGTACCCTTCACTTGATCTAGCTCTTCTTTGGCTAGCATCCATGGCGCTTTAGAAAGCATAATCTTCTAGTTGAGGGCTTGATGCGGATGGCAAAGGTGAGAGACGTTTCAAGACCCTCAAATCTTCTTGCATCCCCAATGAGTCCTTTTTGCCAATAATGTGGTCTCACAATGTGTGAGCTATATCTTGAATATGTGCATGTGATGCAAGAGGTGTATTTTTAAGTCCTTCCAATATGGAAGCCTTTAAAATATGGAATACCTTGACACACCTTTTGGTGGAGTAGTCAGGGCCGAATCACTATTGCAGTGCTCCTCCCAAATAGCTGCCCAATCTGCCATCGTGCGCTTTAGAGGCGTCTTCCCATTTGTTAAAACCTTGTAATTGATATGACCTTGGGGTGAACAACAATGGTTGTTTGGATAGATTACCTTGTGCAAGGCATCTGACGTCTCTGTCACCAACAATGGCCCGCAAGTAGGCCAGGCATTGTGGCCCGATTTGGACAACCCTGCACACAGATCACATTGTTAGAGAGAAGCTTCAAACTACAAATGGTAACTAGAGAGAAGAATGAAAATAACGTACAAAAAATCTCTGCAAACCTAGGACAGTCATGCATAGTCCACATAAGGATTCCCCTCACAATGGATTCTCTCCTCTCCTTTGGAAGTGAGACATCTATAATGGGAATGCCTCTCCATAACTCCTCCAACTCCTCAATGAGGGGCTCAAGGTAGACATCAACATTCACCACCTTGTACTTCCCTAGCACAAACAAGGAAATAATTATATTGCCCTTTTTGGTTGTCTCCCATGGTGGAATATTGTAGTTGATAATCGCCACATGCTAAGTACTCCATGAAGTGGACTTGGTTACAAAGGGATTGACACCGTCACTTGCTAGCCCAAGCCTCAAGTGTCAAGGCTCTAGCCAAAACTCTAGCCACCGAGTCTCTATGTGCCTCCATGTAGGTAAATTGGCACGGACACACATCATTACATCATTTGAGTGGTGGTTGGCGTGCCATGTGAAAAGATCCACAACATACCTGCTTTTAAACATGTGCTGAATGTGAGGGATTAGTGAAAAAAATGTCTCAATACTCTCATGGGAACCATCTCTTTTTTATGAAACAATGTATGAGACATACATGCATGCATGAATGCATCTCTGACCCATGAAGATCCCATTAAATGAATTCTACAAATATTGCATTTAAGAAGGTCCATGATCTCTATCCTTTAGCAGCCTAACTTTTATCTATAAAAGCCTGATGTACATTATTCATTATATATGAATCTAATGCATTATCAATTTAACTTTAGCACCCATATTGAGTCCACCTATTAACTAATCTTGTGATTAATAGCATTGTGTTAATCATGTATGAATGCTACTAACACTTGTCCGCCACCTTAACACTAACCCTTACATGTAGGTTTATCGATATGCATGAATTTAAAGCTTTACTCTATTGCATAGATAAAATGGAACGTAATTTGGTGGCCATCAATGCAAATATGACTACGGTCATGAATCTTGTTGATAGCTTTATGATAGAGATGGCTAGGGAGAGGTCGAAAGGAAATAATATGGTAAGTCAGGATGCTGAGGGTGGATGTGCACTATTTCTAACAATGCAAGAAATCTTGAAGACCTCGTCTTGGATGAAGCATTTCAAACTTCCACTCTATAGAGGAAAAAAATAAAGAGCACAACAACAAAGATGCAATAAACACATTTGTAAATAATGAATTGATGTCCATCGACTACAAGCGACCCCAGCAAATTCCATCAATTGCGTGTAATAATTGATGTCCATCAACTACAGGCAACCCCATATGACATTCGATCTTTAGAAACAAGCTTGCCACTTGTAGGCCTTGCCTACAATTGGTGGATGTCCCTCAAACCAGATAACAAACCTACAACTTGGCAACATTTCCAAGTCATGTTTCAAAAAGATTTTCTTCCTAGCAATGAAGATGATTTACATTGGCAAGCTTGGATGAAAATTCATGTATTTATTGCCCCTCACCAAATACATTTTTTGCACGATAAGTATTTCTTAAACTTGACACCCTCAACAAATTTTAAAAGGTAAGTACTTTTCTACAAGGTTTGCACCTAAAAGTGAAAGCTAAGATTACTCACTTGCATCCTAAAACTTTGAAGGATGCCATTTTTGAAGCTTTTTTATACCATGTAGACTACAAGAGGCTACGAGCTTGACAATTGTCAGTAGATAATTGCATTGCTTATCACAATAATCATCTCATCATAAATGCAAGGAATCTTTCATGATTTGAATACGACAAAGAATGCTAAGGACCCTTATAGTCTTTTGGCTTGTGGTGATTGCCTTGGAGTTGTTTTGCTTCAAGAAGGGCATGCCATAGGCTATGAAAGTCAAAGGCTCGACCCTATTGAGCAAGATCTAGGCATATATGAAAAGGAACTCCTCGCAGTTCTACATGCTTTAGACTCATGGAAGCACTATTTATTGGGGACTCCTTTCATTCTGTGAACGGATCACCAAAGTCTTAAGTACTTCATGACGCAGACCAAGCTCTCCAACAAACAAATGAGGTGGGCAAATTTCCTTTCGTAATTTCATTTTCATATTGCTCACATTGCTGGCAAGCATAATCAAGTAGCCGATGCACTCTCAAGACGGTCGAGAGTGAATGTGGTTTCCATAGCAACTCACAATGATCTATCTTCTATGATAGATGAGTATGCTATTGAACCTGATTTTAGAGATGTGATTTCATCCCTTGCACTAGGGAAGAAAGAGGAACCATTTACTTTACAAGATGGTTATCTTCTCTATGGCAATAGACTCTACGTTACTAGCTCACTACGTGAGAAAGTAATGTATGAATGTTTCTCAAGGCTAAGAAAGATAACCAGTTTATGTTTCAAGTGGCTTTCCAATAAACATACGGACCTTGACCTCATTAAAGATTTCATTAGACCCGATTCTTCTCCAAGGGACTCATCCCTAGTTGAGCTTTTTCATCATTTCTATGAGGCTATATTTTAAAATTATTAATTTAAGATCGAGATATCATCCTAAAACAAATTTCCAACTACAGTTTGGACATTTGAATTTTTCGTGCTTTTCTTTGGGTCAATAAATGCTCCAACTTCATTCGTGAAACTTATAGACATGGACCTAGCTATCACCTTATTTGGGTAAATTTGTAGTTATCTTTTTGGAAAACGTACGTACTTCACCCATTTTAAGGAAGAATATTTAGAACATCTTCAATAGGTTTTTGATTTGCTTTAGTTATTTGTCAAGAAGAGCAAATGTTGCCTTCATGTAAATCAAGGTGTAATATCTTGGTCATATTACCTTTGTTGAGGGTCTTAAAATGGATCCTAGAAAAGTTGCACCTATTTTAAAATGGTTTTCTCTCAAAAATTTAGAAGAGCTTCAATTTTTTTGGCCATAAGTGGCTATTACTGCAAATTCATACAAAATTATGTAAATATAGTTATGGCTATGACTAACCAGTTAATTTATCTAGTGCTCCCATATTGCCCATCATTAATATAGTAAAAACGTCTTTTGGGTGACTGATGCCAACAATAAGGCGATTGTTGCAGTACTACTTCAAGACGGTAGACCGGTTGCCTTTGACAGTAGGAAACTAGATGGTGCTCATCAAACTGCATATGAGCCTAAATTGTATGTCATGATTCATGCCCTTTGAAGATGGACAATTTGAAATTGTATTTGACCATGAAAACAGTAAGTGGTTGAACAATTAAATTAAATTAAAGGGTCTCAAGGCTAGACGGACAAAGATCCTTCAAGAATATGATTTCTCTTTATAGCACAATGTGGTAGCGGATACGTTAAGCCACGTGTAAGAGATTAATGCTCTTTCTTTCATAGAACTTACGAGTGAATATTTGTTTCTCTTTGAGGAAACTAGGAGCATAATCCATTGTACATGATGGTGTGGAGTCATGTAAAAATGAGAGATCTTTTTCACTTTAATGGGAGTGCATCAGTAAAATCTATATATGGCTTTACTTTTTTTACAAAGCAGATTTATAACAATGGAAGAATTCCTTTATTAAGGATGGGTTACTTCTCTATAAGGGGAGAGTATGTGTACCCATGGACTTTGAAACTAGGAGCCAAATTCTTCTCTAGGATGGGTATCTTCTCTATAAGGGGAGAGTATGTGTACCCATGGACTTTGAAACTAGGAGCCAAATTCTTTTTGAGTGTAATGGTAGCCCAAGTGCACTTCATCATGGTATTCAAAAGTATGCATTGGCACGAAGGTATTTTATTGGCCAGGTTTAGACAAGATTATACATGAGTGTGTGATAAATTGCCAAACATGTCAAGTGACAAAACTAGCTAAGAGTCTCAAAGTAGGTGGGATTTTAGCAATTAGAGATCCCAAAAAAAAGGCAAGCATCTCTATGGAATTCATCGTTGGTGTACATATGCCAGTTTGTGGCTATGACTCTATTCGGGTAGTAGTAGACCGCTCAGCCAAGACATATAGATTTATTTTTGCAAAGATAATGGTTAAGACTCTAGAATTAGGAAGTCTATTTGTGGAATATCTATATAAGCTATATGGACTCCTATCTAACATAATTAGTGATAGAGATTGAAATTTGATGGCCATTTCTAGAGAGCAATATTCTATAAACAATCTTAAGCATCTCTATGGAATTCATCGTTGGTGTACATATGCCAGTTTGTGGCTATGACTCTATTCGGGTAGTAGTAGACCGCTCAGCCAAAACATATAGATTTATTTTTGCAAAGATAATGGTTAAGACTCTAGAATTAGGAAGTCTATTTGTGGAATATCTATATAAGCTATATGGCCTCATATCTAACATAATTAGTGATAGAGATTGAAATTTGATGGCCATTTCTAGAGAGAAATATTCTATAAACAATCTTAATTTGAGTACAATTGATGATTCTCAAACGAATGGACAAATTGATGACTTAATTAGGTACTAAAAGATATGGTACAAGCTTATGTTAGTAAAAAGAAAATAGATTGAGAAGACCATCTGCCGATTTTAGAATTTGGTTACAATAGTGTAAAGCATGTTTCTATCTGGTTTAGCCCATTGATGTCAAATGAGAAACACAATTGATTCTCCTTCATGGAGGGCGAGTGGGTCTTTCTCAAGGTTCTAAAGCATTCAAACAATTGATGGCAAATGAGAAACACCATTGATTCTCCTTCATGGAGGGAGAGTGGGTCTTTCTCAAGGTTCTAAAGCATTCAAACAATTTAAAAATTGGACCCACACATAAACTTTTACCTAGGTATTGTGGTTCATATCAAATTTTTTAGAAGATTGGTGAACGTGCTTATAAACGCAACTTACAGGCACATTCCAAAGTTCTCCTTGTATTTCACATCAATTGTTTTTAAAAATGATTAGGAATAATTGATAATCATTTTGATTTAGAAATTCTATTTGACATTATTAAGCCACCAGCTCATTCTCATGAGCCAAAACAGATTCTAGATCACAGCAAGTTACAAACATGTAATTGTAAGGTCTCCAAACACGCCGACACCAAAAGCGGGATGGAACCGTTGACAGGTCTCTAGGCCTACTAAAGTCGAAGTCTTTAACAAGAAAAATTCCAGGGAATTCCCCCTTACCATTGGCAATGGTTTAGGTTTATAGCCCTAGAAGATGACCTAGTCCTGTCTCGCAATGGAAACGGGACCCAAAACAAAATTTCCGGCCCTAAATCTTCATCGTTTAGATTAAGATCTCCTTAGCCAACGCTTTTTTCCCTCTAACATATGTGAGGGCACAGCCGCTGGTGGATTCCTCATCCAAGTGAAGTTTCTACACGTTTTAGTGCGCGGGAATGGATAGTTACATGACTAATCAGGTCCACCCGTCCATGATTGACAACCCGAGTCAATCCCCACTTACCACCCCGCACTCACACATGATTTTCTTTTGTTGTTTACTTACTACCACATTCTTTCCACACTTAAAATAACGATTCCTTTTTATTATTTTTTTTCAACTGCATTTCCTTAAATCAACCTTTTAAAACAGCATTGAAGACATTCTTTCAGAAAACAGACATCTTTATACTTAAGACAAGGTACTGTCATTTTAAGGTATCATTGACCAGTACTAACTTGTCTCAAGACCACCTATACAAGGGTGAAAAACGGTACCCATTCCTTATTTATATAACCGGGGTGGAAAAAGTCTTCACCCAAAGTCCGGGCGCCCATACGCCAAAAACCAGTTGCCCATACAACCGGGCGGTTCCTCTAGGATA
The DNA here is from genome assembly GCF_014529385.1 of Adiantum capillus-veneris. Classification (NCBI taxonomy): domain Eukaryota; kingdom Viridiplantae; phylum Streptophyta; class Polypodiopsida; order Polypodiales; family Pteridaceae; genus Adiantum; species Adiantum capillus-veneris. The sequence goes on along the minus strand of NC_140947.1, from coordinate 115,151,288 downwards.
AACTTAAAAGTACTATCCATAAACATAAACAAACACGGGGTAAACACTCCACATGTGCAGAGGTAACCGACTCCTCCATGATGGTATCTCCATCATTACTCATTACCTGGAGTAAAAATATTTTCAAGGAATCAGAGGTGTCTTGAGACAAGTTGTCTTAAGGATGGTCAAACATTTCTTTCCTATTTCAACCAGTAATAACCCAATCATTCCTTTCCTAATTACACTCATTGATCGTGGGTTTCGTGGAAGTTACCTTCCTTTTTCAGCTAGTGTTTTCCTTCTTAAACCTTCGTATGCAATGCTTAACTTAAAATGAATTCTAAAAGCTTATTAATGGCATAATTGAAAACCACCTGGGACTGGTCGTCCATTTGCTGTGGGCCAGGTGCTCGTAAACTCTCCTCTGTGGGCCTATGGCTAGGCCCTGCTTCATGGTCGTTAGTGGCTTTGCTGCGTTTGTTACTAGTATCTTCATCTTCCGTCATAGGGTTTCCCCTGGTTCTCTTGGGGGCCATTTCGGCAGCCTTATAAAAAGACTTAATCCATTAGATGATTTGTTGAATAACATTTATTTTTCCTTGTTTACCCAAAAATAAGGGTTTTGGACCTCGGTTAATTCTTTGGTACTTAGATAATTTTATTTCTTCAGTTTTCTTATCCATTATATACAAAATTGGTTACTTTTGACCAAAATATGTACCTAAACTATTTATCTAAGGTTAGGATAATTATAATAGATTTTCCAAGGTCTATTCCTTCTCTGATATTGATATCAAAGGTTTTCTATTTACTTCACTATATTTCCCTTTTTTATTTTTTCCAAAATTGGAGTAATTTTACTGGGATATATAATTAAACTAATTTCCTAGAGGTAGCATAATTATCACACGTTCCTTGATCACCTAATTAACCATTGATAATTATATGGAAGCCTTTCAATTCCATTTAATAATTTCCTCTATTAAAAATTACTCAAAAAATAGGGTATTTTAGCTAAAATAATTATCTAAATTATCTTTCTGAACTTCTGCTAATTATCACGGGTTATTGAACACCTAATTAACTACTGATAATTATATGGAAGTATTTCAATTCCATTTACTAATTTCCCCTATGAAAATTGTTCAAAAAACACAGTAATTATATCTAATTAATTATCTAGATTAATTGACTGAGATTATCCTAATTATCACAGGTTTCTTAACACCTAATTAACCATTGATAAATGTATCTCAACAATTGAAGTCAATTTACTAATTTCCCCTATTTAAATTGGTCAAAAAATAGAGTAATTCTACCTAATTAATTAGCTAGATTCACTATCTGAGCTTTTCCTAATTATCACGGGTTCCTTAGCACCAATTTAACCACTGATAAATATATTATAGTAATTGAAATCATATTACTAATTTCCCCTATTTAAATAGCTCAAAAAACAGAGTCATTCTGCATAATTAATTAGCTAGATTCATTATCTGAGCTTTTCCTAATTATCACGGGTTCCTTGACACCCAATTTACCACTGATAAATATATTATAGCAATTGAAATCAATTTACTAATTTCCCCTATTTAAATAGCTCAAAAAACAGAGTAATTCTGCATAATTAATTAGGAAAATTACTCAGAAAATTATAGGATAATTTTCCTAGCTTAATGACTGTCTAATGCAACTCTGATAATTACCTCATCTTAATCTAAGCTTAATTAATATATTTATCATTAATTCATGGTTAATTTGGCTAATTTCAGTCATAATATGATAGGATAATTAATTAGCTTAATATTACTAAGCTTAATTAAAATAATCAGTAGAGATTAATTAATTTAAAGAGGTTTAAGGAGCATGCATAGGCCTAATCTTTGATTTATTAACAATTTATCTTAATCTAACCTTGCTAATTAAGAAGGATTAGGTTAATTACCGTTAGGGTTAATCAATTAGAGATTAAACTCTAATGATTTCTGCGTAGTGTTCTCTCTAGATGAGAGAGAGAGAGTAGCAAGGCTCCGAGTCTAACAAGAGAAGAGAATGGTCCTATTTATAGGTTTTTCTGAGCATCTGGCAGCTTTCCACTAGTCCAAGCAGCCCCCGAGCTTGGAAATGGCGCATTTTTCAGCCATCACTACTTCTGGCCAGTTTCCACAGCTTCCATACTCACCCCATACCTTCCAGAATTTGCCTGTTTGATTTTTGCAGATTTTCCATGATGAAATTTGGAATTTCCTATTTAACTCTAGAACCTTAGTGTAAAGAAGTCCTTTGCTAATGATTAAAATGAAACCATTCAATTTTTGTTATTAATTAAATTTCCATGGTAATTTTCTAGGTCCCGTAACTGTTCCTGTTTTTATCGGAATCAGATTCTGAAAATTTCTAGACATAGTAAAGCTTTGCTTATAAATCCAAAAATACCAAAATAATTAGTGTTTGGAGTCCTACAATAGCATTTTCCATTAAGTTTTTCAAGCTTAGTACAGTTTTGAAGGTTTCGGAAACTGGAAACCTTACAATCACCCCAACTTAAGGATTTGAGATGTCCGCATCTCAACCGAAATTGGGAAAATCCTTGTGAAGGGATACTTCATCCTCCCAAGTGGCATCCTCTGTAGGGTAGTCCTTCCATTTGACCAAATATTCTTTGATAACCCTGTTTCTTAAACTCCTTTCCTTGGTATCGAGAATACAATCTAGTTGGAGTTCAAGAATTCCTTGCTTTTGCATCACAATTTGTTCGTCATCTAGGGTATGATTTGGCTTTGGGATGTAAGGTTTTAGAAGACTGATATGGAAGACATTATGGACCTTGAGATGCTCAGGTAATTTTAGTTTATAAGCTTGATCACTGATTACTTTAATCACTTCATATGGTCCACAATATCTGGGGCTTAGTTTTTTGTATTTTCCCAAGGATAGAGTGCTTCTTTTTGGCCGAACCCTTAGAAACACTTTATCTCCTTGTTTGAAAACCCGATCAGACCGTTTTTTATCAGCATATTGTTTCTGGCGATCTTTGGCTGCCTGAATGTCTTGCCTTATGGCTTTGCTTTGGGCATCCACTTCCTCTAACATCTGTTTTGAAGCTTCTACCCTTGTAGTAGGGTCAGAAAAATTTAGGGGTGATATGCACTCATGCCCATAAAGAGCATTGAATGGGGACATCCCAATGCTTTGATGAAAAGCGGAGTTATAGGCGAATTCCACCAAAGGAAGAAATTGGATCCATTTCCGGGGTTCTCTGCCACAATAGGCTCTAAGGATGTCTTCAATGACTTGGTTTACTCTTTCTGTCTGGCCGTCTGTCTGGGGGTGATAGGATGTACTGAAACATAACTGAGTTCCTAATGATTCAAATAAAGCTTTCCAGAATTTTGAGGTGAATTTTGCATCTCTGTCACTGACTATTCTCTTAGGAAGCCCGTGCAATCTGAAGATTTCTTTGATAAAGAGACGGCTTATGTCTGATGCGGTATAAGTTGTTTTTACAGGCATCAAGTGGGAGACTTTAGTCAACATATCTACTACCACCATAATGGAGTCATAACCCCCTTGAACAGTGGGAAGTCCTGTTACAAAATCCATGCTTATGAGTTCCCACTTCATCTGAGGAATGTCCAAAGGTTGAAGTTTTCCTGGCATCATGACCCGTTCAGCCTTAATCCTTTGACAGGAAAGACATTGTCTGATGTAGCGAAGTATATCTCCTTTCATTCCTGGCCAGAAATAGCTTTTCCTTATGGCATTAAGGGTCTTTGCATAGCCGGGATGGTCGGCAACTGGAGCATTATGTCCTTCATAAAGGATTAACTCCTTTAACGTCGTATTTTTAGGAATGTAAAGCCGATACTTATAATAGAGAAGCCCCTCTTCAAGTGAATAATCCTTGATCTTGTCTTTCTCTTTTTCTTTTAGATCCGGTTGATTGATAACCTGTAAAAGTTTTTGATAATCCTTATCTTCCAGGGAAGCTTCTTTAACCTTGTAGAGGATGGGATTGTCAACTGTGGAAATAGCCCCAAGAAAAACCTTACGGCTAAGAGCGTCAGCAACCACATTCTCTTTCCCTGGTTTATACTTTATCTCAAAGTCATATTCCTGTAGCAGTTCAATCCATCTTCTCTGCCTCATGTTGAGTGTTGCTTGTGAGAAAATCCATTTTAAACTCTGATGATCGGTGATTAATTGAAATTTTCCTCCTAGAAGGTAATGCCTCCATAGTTTTAGAGCATGGATGATAGCTAGAAGTTCCAAATCATGAGTTGGGTAGTTTAGCTCGTGGATTCTTAATTTTCGTGAAGTAAAGGCGACTGGTCTACCTTCTTGGTTTAAGACTCCTCCTATAGCAAGACCGCTGGCATCTGTTACTACTTCAAACTCTTGAGTGAAGTCAGGAAGTTTGAGTACGGGAGCTGATGTGAGATTTTGTTTTAGCTTGAAGAAACAATCTTCCTGTTCTTTCCCCCATGTAAGTTTGGCTGACTTTTTAAGTAGCTGCGTCAGGGGAGCGGCGATAACTACATAATCTTTGACAAAGATTCTATACCATCCTGTAATGCCCAAAAATCCTCTAATCTCACTGACTGTTTTGGGTTGTGGCCAATCTATTATATCTTTAACCTTTGCGGGGTCTATTGAAATTCCTTCAGGATTGATTATAAAACCAAGATAACTAACTTCTGGTGTGGAGAACACACATTTACTCATCTTGGCGTATAACTGATGTTGGCGTAGAAGATGGAGTACTTTACGTACATGGTCTTCATGATCTTTTTCATCCTTAGAATATACCAGGATATCATCGAAAAACACCAACACAAAGTCATCCAGATATTCTCTGAATATATCTTGCATGAGACGGTTAAAAGTGGCTGGAGCATTCGTAAGGCCAAAAGGCATCACTATGAATTCATAATGCCCATACCGGGTGTTGAAAGCAGTTTTGTAAATATCCGCCTCCTTAATCCGGATTTGGTGGTAACCTGATCTGAGATCAATTTTTGTGAACACCTTGGCTCCATGTAACCTGTCAAGCAATTCATCGATGCGAGGAATGGGGTACTTATTCTTTATTGATACCTGGTTAAGCCCCCTATAATCAATGCAGAGACGTAACGATCCGTCCTTCTTCTTTTGGAATAGAACAGGTGCTCCCCAAGGTGAAATGCTTGGTCTTATGAATCCCTGCTCAATAAGCTGACGAAGCTGTTCTTTTAATTCAATAGCTTCAGGGAGGGACATTTTGTAGGGTCTTCTTGAAATTGGTTCACTACCTGGGAAGGTTTCAATTTCGTGGTCTATATCTCTGGGAGGAGGTAAATTTGAAAGATCTTCTGGAAATATATCCGAAAATTCTTTAAGCCATTCTGGAGTTGGGTTGTCCATTGAATCATCTGCCTTGTTAAGTTTTACTACAAAGATCTGTTGCCCTTTTCGTAACCCCTTCAGAAGTCAGCTAGCCTTGACTAAATGAGCCTTAGGTTTCCCATTTAATCCCTGTACTAATGTTTCTTCACCTAAGTGATTTTTGAAGGTTATGTTCCCTTGAGCACAGTGAATTTGGGCTTGATTTTTGATTAGCCAATCCATTCCTAGGATACCATCATAGATTCCTACTGGAAGAGTTCGGAAGTAGGATGAAGTCAGGGTTCCCCCTAGTTCAAACTCAACTTTCCCAGCTGTAAATTGAGATAGAACCTCTTTCCCATTTGCTAATTCTACTACTAATTTCTTGGTAGGATATTGGTTCAATTTAAGTTTTCTTAAAAATTTAGGGGAGAGAAAAGAGTGTGTGCTGCCACAATCTATAAGTAGTTCAAATTGTTCACCTTCTCTGTTTGCAGTGGTTTGGATGACAGCGTACTGTTGTCGAGCTCCAGGATTATCAATGGCAGCAAAAAGAGTAGCTCTTTCATCTTCCTCGTCCTGCAATGTAGGTTCTCCTAATGCAGCATAAGTTCTGGCTCCTCTACCTCTTCCTCTGCCTCGTCATCTATTGCCTCTACCTCTTTGATTATTCCCTTGTCCTATTTGAGTCTGAGAAGGGGCTCCGGTAGTCGTTTGAGGATTTTGTCCCTCAGGACATTGGCTTCTGTAGTGTCCCATTCTATTGCATCCATAGCATCTGATGTTGGGAAAAGTCTGCTCTATATTGGCTGCAGCTGACACTGCCCTTCGCTGACCTCCTTGATTATAATTCCCCCTTGCTCTTCCTCTAGAGTTATTATAGTTGTAATAGTTTCTGGCAGGAGGGTTTCCTTCCGCTGCAAGTGGTTTAGCTCTTAGAAGAGCATCTTGAATAGAAGTGGGTCTCATAGCTTCCAGCCGGTTACTCAAGGGTTTGTTTAAACCCTGACAAAAACGAGCAATCTGTTGTTCCATAGTCATTGGTGGGGCATAACGTCGTAAAGACACATATTTGGTATAATACTCTTCCAAAGTAAGCCCTAACTGTTTGAGGGCAAAGAACTCATTCATCTTGATAGCTTGGTGAGCTGGAGGAAGATATCTTTCTTTCACTGCCTGCTTCATTCTTTACCAAGAGGGACTAATGGAAGGATTATCTCTACAGTATTGTTTCCACCAAAGTTTGGCGTCTCCGGTGAGCCGGAACATTCCTAACATTGCTTGATTCTCTGAAGCAGTTCCTGCTGCCAAGAATTAATCATCCATGGCGTCGAGCCATGCCTCGGCATCACGTTCTAAATTGGTTCCTTGTCCCTTGAAAGTTGGGAGTTGAACTTGTTTTAACAGTAGTTTCTTTTCCTGGGTGGGAGTATAGAGACTTTTGGCAATTCCCTGGGTTTGTAATTAATGAAGAGGTTTTAGTGTTTATACTATTTTTGTTTTGTCATGCAGCTCTCTAATGTGTATACTTTTTAACATACTAAAAACAGAAATCTGACAATCATTAACACCGTTTCAATTTAACTACACAAGCATGTCATAAAACCATGGTATATACAAAGGTTGATACAACACTGACTCATACTATGTACAAGATGGGCTCATACTATATACAAGATGGACTCATGTTATATACAATGTGTGATTCCCTAAATCAACAACCTCTTTACCACTGGTGGGTCTGACAGGGGATCAAAAAAGATGACGTCTTTTGGTCCCCTAAACCTTGGGCCTACCCTCATGGGCCTAATCCTACCTGGGTATATTACTGTGGCTACCTGATCATAGACCCACTGATTTTGTAACACTTCTACCCCATCTACCACAATGGTCTGATCTGGATCTTCAGTCCCACTAAAGAAGAAAACTTCGATGGTCCAAAGTGTTTCTGCCCACTTGAGTCTATTTAGATTGAGTGTCAACCCTTCTAACTGTCCCGCATCAATCAGGAAAATTCCGCCAAACTGTGACCAGCTGATTCCCCCTGTAGGAGGAGGGGAAAACATTAAATCTAACAATTGCATGATGCTCTTGCGAAGTACAAAGTTGTTGGAGCTGCAAGCAGCCTCGAACATGATGTTGAAAATCACAAACTTTTGGTAAGCTTGGCGGATATTTTCCTGTATTGATAGGGAAATTCTCATTTCACAATATACTATAATTAAAAATGCAATACAACTTATGCCTATTTCCCAACTCTTACCCTTCTAAGGTCAGGACCTTATTAAACCATGCTCTGATACCACTTGTAAGGTCTCCAAACCCGCCGACACCAAAAGCGGGATGGAACCGTTGACAGGTCTCTAGGCCTACTAAAGTCGAAGTCTTTAACAAGAAAAATTCCAGGGAATTCCCCCTTACCATTGGCAATGGTTTAGGTTTATAGCCCTAGAAGATGACCTAGTCCTGTCTCGCAATGGAAACGGGACCCAAAACAAAATTTCCGGCCCTAAATCTTCATCCTTTAGATTAAGATCTCCTTAGCCAACGCTTTTTTCCTTCTAACATATGTGAGGGCACAGCCGCTGGTGGATTCCTCATCCAAGTGAAGTTTCTACACGTTTTAGTGCGCGGGAATGGATAGTTACATGACTAATCAGGTCCACCCGTCCATGATTGACAACCCGAGTCAATCCCCACTTACCACCCCGCACTCACACATGATTTTCTTTTGTTGTTTACTTACTACCACATTCTTTCCACACTTAAAATAACGATTCCTTTTTATTATTTTTTTTCAACTGCATTTCCTTAAATCAACCTTTTAAAACAGCATTGAAGACATTCTTTCAGAAAACAGACATCTTTATACTTAAGACAAGGTACTGTCATTTTAAGGTATCACTGACCAGTACTAACTTGTCTCAAGACCACCTATACAAGGGTGAAAAACGGCACCCATTCCTTATTTATATAACCGGGGTGGAAAAAGTCTTCACCCAAAGTCCGGGCGCCCATACGCCAAAAACCAATTGCCCATACAACCGGGCGGTTCCTCTAGGATAAACTTAAAAGTACTATCCATAAACATAAACAAGCACGGGGTAAAGACTCCACATGTGCAGAGGTAACCGACTCCTCCATGATGGTATCTCCATCATTACTCATTACCTGGAGTAAAAATATTTCCAAGGAATCAGAGGTGTCTTGAGACAAGTTGTCTTTGTTGGAATTAGGGTTGCAGAGAAACACACACAGCTTGGAGAAGACGAAGGAAGCTCAAGGCACACAATAGAGAGTGTGTTACTTAGTGTGCAATGGAAAGATAGATAGCCCTAGAGTGATGGGCGTATATACAATGCACGGGGGAAAAAACCTCCTAAAGAGGGAAAAAATGCCCCGGCGGTCCTAGTGTGTTCACACACATCACTACCACATGTATATGGTAACAAATCCCCCCTGGAGTGATGCGGTGAACGAGAGCTGGCACATGAGTAAAGGGAAGTGCCATGCCCTGAGGACAGGATCAGTCCACAAAGGGGAGTAAGCCCAAAGCTTTGCGGAAAGCTTCAAGCTTCTCACGAGACAATGCCTTTGTGAAAAGATCTGCAAGGTTGTCCTGTGTTGGCACATAAGCCAAGCTGATCTCTCCTGCTGAGAGCCTCTCCCTGACATAGTGGTAATGCACCTCAATGTGCTTTGTGCGAGCATGAAAAACTGGGTTCCTCGCAACTGCCAATGCGCTCTGACTGTCAGTGTAGATAGTGTTGGCAGTGTCCTGTCCAACACCCAAGTCAGCCATAAGGCGTCTGAGCCATACACACTCAACCGTAGCTGTGAAGACTGCCCTGTACTCAGCCTCACAACTCGAAGTGGCCACAGTAGGTTGCTTCTTGCTCAACCATGATATACATGAACTGCCAAGCATGAAACAAAAACCACTTGTGGACACTCGCGTGTCAAAACAACCAGCCCAATCTGAGTCCGAAAAAGCATGTAAGTCTGGCGGCAATGATCCCCCCTTGGGATAAAACAAGCCAAGATGTAAAGTGCCACTAAGGTAGCGGAAAATCCTCTTGACAGCCTGCCAATGCTTAGACCCTGGGCTATGCATAAATCTGCTGACCTGCGAGACTGCAAACTGAATATCTGGCCTCGTGTTGCATACATAAATGAGGCAGCCAACAGCAGTTTGGTAAAGAGTGACATCAGCAGGATCGCCAGCATCATGTAGACTCAACTTCAAACCTGTTTCCATGGGAGTGGCAATAGGTTTGCAATCCTCAAGTCCAAACTTACATAGCAATGTCTCTATGTAACTTTTCTGACACAAGGCAATACCACCATCACACTGCTTAAACTGTATACCCAAGTAATGATGCAACAGCCCCAAATCTTTCATCTTGAAAGTAGCATTCAAATCAGCCTTAAATTCAGCAATATGTCTCTCATTTGGTCCAGTGATCAGCAAATCATCAACATAAAGAACCACAATGAGAAATACATCATCCTCACGCTTTACATACAATGTGCTTTCTGTTGGACTGTTACGAAAGCCTCGTTTAACCAAATGAGTGTTAGCTTTCTCATACCAAGCACGAGGAGATTGCTTCAACCCATACAAAGCCTTCTTACATTTGCACACTTTGTCCTCTTGTCCTTTTATGACAAAACCGCGAGGCTGCGTTACATAAACTTCCTCAAATATGTCACCATTCAAGAAAGCAGTAACAATGTCTGATTGATGTACATCCCAACCAAAATGAGCTGCCAATGCACATAGAAAACGCACAGTAGTCATACGACAAGTGGGAGCAAAAGTCTCTTCATAATCTATGCCTTTTTGTTGTGCATAACCCTTTGCAACAAGTCGAGCCTTATGGCGATCGATCTCACCATCCGGCTTGCGTTTCAACTTGTAAACCCACTTCGTACCAATGGCCTTTTTGCCAGGAGGCAAATCACATAAAGTCCATGTATCATTTTCTATAAGTGCATCATATTCTGATTTCATGGCAGCAATCCAATTTTCTGAATTCTGTGCTTCATCAAAAGACAGAGGCTCCTCAACATCATGTAAACTAGACACAGCCAAAGCATAACAATCTGATGCATAAGATGCATGGCGAGAGCCTGAACGAGTACGACTAGATAAAGGTGCATCCAATTTACTGTCACGCAAAGTGTGCACCAGCCATTTTGGCATACCTCTAGCCTGCTCATTTTCAGCCCTTTCCTCATCAAGTACATCATGTACATCTGCATCAGTAATAGGCTGTTCTAAAACATTTTCAGAAACCCCCATAGGCTGTACATTTGCCTCATTGGAACTTACATTCGTATTTCCACCACTGAAAAGAGGCAACAAAGTGTCATAAATGTCCTGTGAGCTTACATTACTGTCTCTAGTACATGACAGCAAGGGTTGAACAGAATCTTCCACAAACACTACATCCCGTGAAACCAAAATACGTTTTGTTTGCGGATGATACAACCTGTAACCTTTGCTTTCAGCACTATAACCAACAAAAATACATTTGACAGCCTTATCATCCAATTTTCTGCGCTGCACTTGTGGCACCAAAGCATATGCCAAACAGCCAAAAACACGCATGTGCTCAATAGAAGGTTTTCTATCATGCCATGCTTCATATGGAGTAATAGACTGCAAAGCTTTCGTAGGACACCTGTTAAGTACATAAGTGGCACACATGATGGCCTCAAGCCAAAAAGAATGCGGCAAAGCTTGACTTTTGACCATACATCGTGCCATTTCCGTTAGTGACCTGTTTTTCCTCTCAGCAACACCATTTTGCTGAGGTGTATAAGGCACTGTACATTGGTGTTTTATCCCACGACTAGCCAGAAATGCATTAAATTCATGAGACATATACTCCCCCCCTCGATCGGAACGGAGGGTGCCCATAGTACATTTTGAGACATTTTCAGCCATAGCCAAAAATTGTTTGAAGCACATAAAAACTTCGGACTTTGCTTTAAGCGGAAATACCCATGCATGCCTGGAGTAATCATCAATGAAAGTCACGAAGTACAGGTAATTGCCCAAGGACGGAGTTTGCATGGGCCCACAAACGTCACTATGCACAAGCTGCAACCTGCATGTGGCCCTAACTGAACCATCCTTTGGAAACTTAGAATGCTGCATTTTACCCAGAATACAGCCTTCACAAACATGTTTGATAGGTGCTTCAAGAGGCGGCAAAGAAGCAACCATATCAGATTTCTGCAAACGCAGCAAACTGGCAAAATTCAGATGACCAAAACGTGCATGCCAAAGTTTTGCATCTGAAATAGCCCTTGAATCTGCAACAGCATTTGCAAAATTTTGTCCACACTTGTCATACAAAGTGAGCTTATACAGCCCACGGCACAAAAGCCCAGATGCAACAATTTCATCACCAAAACTGAGATCATGAACTGTACATCTGTCATCCACAAATTTGACTACAAGTCCAAGTCTAGCAAGTGCGGATACAGACAATAGATTCTTCTTGATCCCAGGTACATAAAGTGCATCAACAAGTGTGAAGGAACTGCCATTAGCAGCAGTGAGCACAATCTTTCCAACTCCCTGAACTGGATAAGAGGCGTTGTTGGCACAAGTGACTGAATTCCCATGAGGGACAGACTCGAGAGAGGTAAACAATTCACGATGTGAGGTAATGTGCTTTGTAGCACCACTGTCGAAATACCACACATGTGAATCTGCAGCAACTGACAAGCATGCATCATGGACAGCAGGATTGTAAGTGCACTCTGCGCTAAAAGCCCATTCTGCATCAACATCAGCATCAAAATCTCCTTTCACAGAAGACTCAACAATGGCTGCATTTGTAGTGGAACCAGCATTTGCAGTGGAACCACCCTCTTTCTTCTTAGCCTCTTTGGCCTTCAACTTAGGACACGACTTGATCAAGTGATCATTGGCTTTACAATAATGGCAACGCATCTTCTTTTTGCCCTTATCACCAGAATTTCCAGACGAAGTGCTGCCAGTAGAAGCATTAGGAACAGAATTTTTGCCACTCGCAGCAGAACCATAAGAAGTGGCTGCATTACTGTTACCACCCTTTCTTTGAGAAGCAATAAAAGCCTGTTCAACTGCACGCTGCCTAGTCCTGTTTTTTCTAGAAAGTGACTCTTGCAACAGCAATGTGCATAATGCATCAAACTTGACAACTTCAGGATTTCCTTGGGTCATCAGTCTCCAAGTACTAGCAAAAGTCTGGTAGGAATCTGGTAAGGCATCAAGAACAGTCTGCACAAGGGAACTGTCAGAAATGACTTCACCTGCAGAAATGAGTTGCTCATTGATATCCTTGACACTAGCAAGGAAAGTGTCCATATCATCTTCCTCATGCATAATCTTCGACTCTAGCTCTTTACGCAGCAAAGCAATTTTAGCCTCATTGCGGCTTGCATAAAGACCTGCTAGAATATCCCAAGCCTGTTTTGCAGATTTTGCTGAACGGATGTGAGGAATAATGGTGCGCTTCACAGACAACGCAATCAATGCATGAGCCTGTGCATCCTTAACATCCCAACGAGCTTGTTCTGCTGTAGGCAAAACAACTCTAACAGCTGCAATCCTTGCAGCAAGACCTGCAACATCCTCAATATCGCCTACATCTTCAGAACCAGGACGTACATCAATGCCCTGCACAATGTTCCAGACACCTTTTGACACAAGAACGTGTTGCATCATATAAGCCCACATAGGGTAGTTGTCCCCATCCAACCTGTCCTCAGCAGCAAACATCTTGAACACATCTGTGTTGTTGTTGTCAGCCATGGTAAATGCTGCACCTGATGTGAAAACTGCCCGAAAATAGGAGAAATGGAGCGGGAACAACTTGTGCTATATAGCACAAACCGTAGAAGACTATAAGGCACCTGTTATGCAGAAAACGGCACTGACAGAAAATCTGCACAAAATGACGAAATAGCCTGTGCAGTACTGCCTGTAGTGGAAACGGAGGCCGAAATGAGCCCAAATCAAAATTCTGAGCAGACCAAGCTCTTCGAGCCTTCCCAAAATATTTGTCGACCTGCGAACGCTCGCCAAAGCTCACTGAAATCGGAGAAAGTGAGCAGGCGTGTGCTGGAGCAGCTGGCGACTAAGCCCGGGAGGACGTGACCTGCTCTGATACCAATTGTTGGAATTAGGGTTGCAGAGAAACACACACAGCTTGGAGAAGACGAAGGAAGCTCAAGGCACACAATAGAGAGTGTGTTACTTAGTGTGCAATGGAAAGATAGATAGCCCTAGAGTGATGGGCGTATATACAATGCACGGGGGAAAAAACCTCCTAAAGAGGGAAAAAATGCCCCGGCGGTCCTAGTGTGTTCACACACATCACTACCACATGTATATGGTAACAGTCTTAAGGATGGTCAAACATTTCTTTCCTATTTCAACCAGTAATAACCCAATCATTCCTTTCCTAATTACACTCATTGATCGTGGGTTTCGTGGAAGTTACCTTCCTTTTTCAGCCAGTGTTTTCCTTCTTAAACCTTCGTATGCAATGCTTAACTTAAAATGAATTCTAAAAGCTTATTAATGGCATAATTGAAAACCACCTGGGACTGGTCGTCCATCTGCTGTGGGCCAGGTGCCCGTAAACTCTCCTCTGTGGGCCTATGGCTAGGCCCTGCTTCATGGTCGTTAGTGGCTTTGCTGCATTTGTTACTAGTATCTTCATCTTCCGTCATAGGGTTTCCCCTGGTTCTCTTGGGGGCCATTTCGGCAGCCTTATAAAAAGACTTAATCCATTAGATGATTTGTTGAATAACATTTATTTTTCCTTGTTTACCCAAAAATAAGGGTTTTGGACCTCGGTGAATTCTTTGGTACTTAGATAATTTTATTTCTTCAGTTTTCTTATCCATTATATACAAAATTGGTTACTTTTGACCAAAATATGTACCTAAACTATTTATCTAAGGTTAGGATAATTATAATAGATTTTCCAAGGTCTATTCCTTCTCTGATATTGATATCAAAGGTTTTCTATTTACTTTACTATATTTCCCTTTTTTATTTTTCCCAAAATTGGAGTAATTTTACTGGGATATATAATTAAACTAATTTCCTAGAGGTAGCATAATTATCACACGTTCCTTGAGGTCTAATAAACCTTTGACAAAGTTCTCAATTCAATTTAAATCTATTTACTAATTTCCCCTATTTAAATTTCTCAAAAAATAGGATATTTTAGCTAAAATAATTAGCTAAATTAACTTTCTGAACTTCTCCTAACTATCACGGGTTATGCAACACCTAATTAACCACTGATAATTATATGGAAGCATTTGAATTCTATTTACTAATTTCCCCTATTAAAATTGTTCAAAAAACAGAGTAATTTAGCTAAAGTAATTAGCTAACTTAACTTTCTGAACTTCTCTTATTTATCACAGGTACTTGAATACTCAACTGATCACTGATAATTATATGGAAGCATTTGAATTTCATTTACTAATTTCCCCTATTAAAATTTCTCAAAAAACAGGGTATTTTAATTAAGATAATTATCTAAATTAACTTTCTGAACTTCTCCTAATTATCACGGGTTACTGATCATCTAATTAACCACTGATAATTATATGTAAGTATTTGTATTTCATTTACTAATTTCCCCTATTAAAATTACTCAAAAAAACAGAGTATTTTAGCTAAGATAATTATCTAAACTAACTTTCTGAGCTTCTCCTAGCTATCACAGGTTATTGATCATCTAATTAACCACTGATAATTATATGGAAGCTTTTCAATTATATTTACTAATTTCCCCTATTAAAATTACTAAAAAAACAGGGTATTTTAGCTAAAATAATTATCTAAATTAACTTTCTGAAGTTATCCTAATTATCACGGGTCACTGATCACCTAATTAACCACTGATAATTATATGGAAGCCTTTCAACTCCATTTACTAATTTCCTCTATTAAAAATTACTCAAAAAATAGGGTATTTTATCATAGTGTGATATGACCTTACACTCTCTAACTATCTACGCTTGTGTGGTGAACACAAGCTCCATATCTTATCCTCGCTTAATGATTTTGAATATTTTTACAATGCTATGATGGTGAAACATGATGGAACCATGCATCATTGTATCATAGTTTCCTCACTTCTTCTTTTTTATTGGGACAAGTTTTCCATGCAAAGGCATCAATAACCATGGAAATTTGGACCATCAAACTTTGTAAGGTAAAGAGCTCCAAATCTTACATAATTTAAGCTATATCATTGACTAAACTAACAACCAGATACAAGCAATACAATCAGCAAAAGTGATCAAAAAATGGGCCCAAATGCAATCACAAATCATACAAACCAGCATCACTCAATCTACCCCCAAATCTAGTACAAAACCAAGTACCCAACTATACATAAATGTCAATCAAATTGCTTTGGTATTCAAGTTCTTCTAGCTAGCACAAAAATCAAAATATGTGTGTCAAATGGCTCACAATACGATAAGAGAATCACCTTAGATCACCTATCAATGGGCATAACACGATCATCAAGGGCTTCTAAACCATGCCACAAGGAGTGCATACATGCTCTGTATAAGAAACATAATTTGAGAACATCAAATCTTGGCATACACATGCAATAAAAATTCTTGGAAGAGAAACCCCCTCTTTGTTAATGAAAAAACTAAATTAGTATGCAATAACATGGAGTCAGTCCACTCATGGAGATCTTTCTCAAACCAAGACACAATTGGCATCCTTATATGCAATAGTGTTAACCAAAAAGCTACAATTGCATACTTATATGGAATAGTGTCAACCAAAAAGCTACAATTGGAATACTTATATGCAATAGTCTCAAAACTCTTTTTGCAACAATTGAAATCAAGCTAATGGTTTGGCTCCATTCACATTGCAATGTTGTAAACTGCACTGCGATTATAGCCCCCATCAAAGAATAACTATGTAGATTCATCTTGCCATAGAGTATCTACATAGAAATGAAATGCTTATGTGTATCAAACTATCTCCCAATGTGAAGTAGACCAAGCAATCTCTCACAATAGATCATCTATAATAGCATACACATCAATTAGGCATACTGAAATTGAGCATGAACATGTCACAAAACTGCATTTGATAGTGTAGCAACTCAAAGTCCAAGCCCAAATTCATTATTTCTATACACAAATGCAAGCTTAAAGAGATCTCAAAGAGCACCACAATTTCATGTACTTGTTAAAAATCTCAATCTACACAAAGCTATGCAACATGGGGATCCAAAGTTAGCACTCTTATGCAACCCGTTTTCTACTAGTGTAAATGCGAAAAATCTATGAAACATTTTAAAAATATCAATAGCACAAAAACCTTGGGTATGAATCCTAGATCATATATCAAGTCTGTGTGTAATATTAGCAAAAAACTGTGTTTTGGAAGCCAAATATAGAAAAACAAGATGCACCGTATTTGTTTCTACCTACTTATTCTATACCAAAATCCACCAAAAACTCAATCCTCAGCCTCTACATAAGCTCAGTGGTTGCCTCAAGCTCAAATTTGTAAAACGAGCAGTCTAGATTTATAAACATATGGGTACAATCATTGACAACAAAGCCCCACACCGCAATACCACTTGGGGAAACAACTTTTTAGGAGGTCACCCATCTGAGTATTACTCCTACATGTACATGCTTAATTGTTATCTTTACAAATTGGTCTAAGCATCCATATGACAAAACATTAATGTGCTAGGGACCTTCGGTCTAGCCAATTGATGCAAGCTTCCTAGATAAGCACCACTAATTATTCACAAGTTGGGCTTATCCCAACAACTACGTACAAGCTATGTATTCAAATCTCTAGTGGTGAGTTTCCCGAGTCTTTTTGCTTACACTACTAAAGAATTAATACATTATGTGTATATATGTGATGGGTATGTGTGCATGTCCACAATTGGCAACCAACCATTTGGCCTTTAACCCCAACATTATGCACTTTTGAATAGAGTTTTCAAACACATGAAAGGAGACAAACAACTTTGCATGATAGAATAAGTAGGTAATCATCTTCCTACTAAAATAATTTATTCTACAAAAAGTGTGTCACTAATCATGAGAGGATCAAGGAGGCCAAGCTGAAGCATATTGGCTCTAGCATATCCAATCAAAGAAAGACAGAAAATAGGAAAGTGGCTAGATAAACTCACAAAATCCAATAACCATGCCAAGCTCTATTCTTTTTCTTTCATTCATTGAAAAATACCTCCCTTTCTCCTTCACTCACACTCATAGACAAACAGCTCACTCAAAATAAATTGTAAATTGTAACACTCAAAAGAGCTCATTATATAGGACTGGAATAGGCAACTACGGATGACACACTTCATGATTCAGGCTAGGAATGGAAAAGCTCGCCCCACAAGTCTAAGGGATTTTCATTTCAAATCTGGCACATGGTAAGACGGATACACTCTAGCATACAAGACTCTTAATGAGCACTCAAGGATTTATATATATGCTCCAAGTTGGAGGTTCACATAGAAATGAGAGATAGTCCATAGCCCATCCCTAACAAGCCTTTGATTAGGCTTTAAACTATGGCCAATGGTTAATGAAAATCCCTTAAGTAATGTCCAGAAAAGTACATTCAAAATCCACAAAAAGAAGTCCTCTACTAAGAAACTGCAATGTTGGGGATAAATAGTGCATCTAATTTGAAATTTGCTCCTCCCCTTGAACTTGGCTGACAGCCTTTATTTTTGCCTCTTTTCTTTCTCCTACAAAGAATTTATAACATCGTGGCATGAATGTGAGTGCTACTTCTCTAGCAAGACTATACCAATGATATCATATGTCTCAAGCAAAGCTTTTAAAAGTTTTTCTATAACCTCATCATATTTGCAACTTCATTTTTTATGCGGGTCAATTAGAGGGACTATGCGTTTTAGCCTATTACAAGGCTATTCTAGCATTACATTTTGTGAAAATCATGGAGTGTTGTGACAATCATTTTTGCAAACATTTATGCTTTGCTTATTGATAATGATACCCTATTTTGGATTTGTTCAAGTTGAAGTTGTTGTGCTATCGATGCCTTAGTGATTGACAACAAAAAATGGCCTCTAAGTCTGGTTCACAAGGTGTGAATGCTGACACCATGTGTTTTTCTTACCTTTCTTGCTCAATATCAAAATCAAGGAATTTAGTGCTATCAACATACCAATTTCAACCCCCTATGCAAAAGCACAATAAAACAAACATCACTATATATGAAAATTATCGTATATATTTTGGGTTATTTAGTGCTACTCAAATTGATATGTGTGTGTATATATGTATGTGTGTGATAAATATCAAAGAAAAAATATATTCATCGTATATATTTTGGGGTGTGGGTGTTTAATGCTTCTCAAATTAATGTGTGTATACATGAATGTGTTTAATAAATATTTCCAAGAAAATTTATAGCTATGTCAACAACCCTTGTTGTAGAAGGAATCATTTGGCCTCTGTGCGGGAAGGATGCATGAAACCACTGGAAGCAAATGCTCATTGCCCTAGTGGGAAATCGTTCTTGATAGTAGCCAAATAGTATAATATCTAATTTTACAATAAATAAATGGGGAAGTGGCCTGACACGTGGCCTCAGACTTCCTAAGTCGAGTAAGTTAATAATTACCAAATATGTTACCATGTGGTTGCTAGAATCAATTGACTCTCATGCACTCAAAGCAAGAGTCAAAGCCATTGAGATCCAAAGCTCAAATTTGTGTGGAGCCCCCTTTGATCAATTCTTCAAGCGCCCCCCCCCCCCCCCCCCCCCCCCCCCCCCCCCCCCCCCCCAGCCCACCTCCAACACACACACACACACACACCCCATTGATTCCCACTTATAGTTCTATTATTGATTCTTTAAAAAAGGGGCTCTCCTTGAAACTTCGGGCCTCTCCTAGTAGTTCTAAAGAATCCATACCATTGGTAGTCTTTCTGTCATACTCGGTTGGACTTTGGATCTCAATCGTGATTGGATCTCCTATTAAACTCCCCCAACAGCCTTTCTTGGCCTGGGATTTCTTGGAGATATAAAAAGAAGGGGGAGGAATTTTATGTGATTAGAGCTCATGGAAAATTCCCTAGTGATAATTTTTGAATGTGGTGGGAACATTATCACCACCTACCCTTAATAAATTCGGGGTATTGTCTAGCTACACCCCATCATTATAACTGCTTTCTTCCCAGTGTGTTTTAGGCTGCTCCTGACTGGGTTGTGCTTCGACTGCAACACTTGTTATTTCTCCCTCTGCTAAATATTCTCCTTCTCTCTCGCTCCCTCTATGCCGATTGGCTGCTTTTTTGCCTACCCTATTGTTGGCTCTGTAATATCCGACTCTGCACACTAGGATTCAGGTGGGATTCGATAGCATGGGCTATGGATTGGACTTGTTGCAGTGCTGGTGACTCCCTACCTATTTAAAGGTGAGGGGTTCTTAACTTCCTCACTTAGCCTTGCATTTCCCCCTATTTGTGTCCTTACTTAATAAAGTAAGTAAGGGGTATGTATTTTGCATCATTACTTGATCAGGGTCTTGTGAACCATGGAAATTATTGAGCAGCTTGCTCCTTCTCAGGTGCCCTTTCATTGAATTATTGATGCATTGTGTGTATTGTGAAGTGCTCATTGTTTCTTGATAATATAAGCATTTATAACGTAGCAGTATTGACAGTGGTTACTGAAAATGCTTAACCACATTTTACCTTTTGATTATTACTCTCTGGTCCCATACTAGTTAAAAATAGATTTTGTGGCTTTTTTGATAGTACATAAAAAGGGGAGGCATCCTTCTTCTATTTTAAATCCATAGTCAAAATGCAATTGGTGTGAGAGAAATTGTCTATATTGGATTTTCCTTCTTTAACCATACCCATTGAAAATACTTGTCTAGTTTGTTTTAAAAGAATGTTATAATAATGAAATTTTTGGGTGGATAGCTGAGGCACTTTTGTGGTAATCTTGGACAAGATACCAAGATATTTTCCATAAACCCTATTGAAGGCTCCTGTTGTTGTGGAGGGTCCAAAAAATCCGGTCTTTGATAATTGTTTAAAAAAACTTAGAGGAGTGGAATGTGACTGGTTCTTTTACCTAATTTTTAAGTGTTGATCTTTAAAGACTTAAAAATTTTGTAGACATCTTTTCTAAACAGGTATTGAAGCTTTTTTGTAAGGAATCTGAAAGCTAGAGCATGTTTTTCTTGCATAAATGACATATTGTTGCTTTTGCAAAGACCATACTCATAGAGAAAAAAACGCTCAACAAAAGACCCGATTTGATGGTTAAAAATAAAACTTTTGACTTGTTACTTGGGAAGTAATGGTGTTTTGATCCACAAAAATTAAAATTATTCTGGGTATACACTTGAATCAGAAGGGCGTGATGGCCTTCTGATCCACATAACACTAGTTCTTGATGATGTCTAAAGAAGACTCTTGATGATGTGGGTATCTTAGAAATTTGGTTTTTTCAGGTTTTGAAGGATGCAATATGGAAGTGTTTTTTAACTTTTATTTTGATATGATGCTTTGACGGCATATTAATGGTTAGGCTTTTGCCTTAAAATCTATTTGACTTAAAACATTTTACTGTGGTTATTTCACTTGAATCAGAAGGGGGTGAGGGCCTTCTAATCCACACAAGAATTAAATAATAGTTCTTAGGCTGAAAAGACAAATGCATATCCTAAAGATCACAATTATTAAAAAAAATATAACCCAACATGATCAAACTATTAGTAAATCTGGTTATGCCACTTAAATGAGAAGGGGGTGATGGCATTCTAATCCACATAATAGTCAAAATATTTGTAGATAGTAGTTTAATCTAAAATAAGTTTACGTAGGAACAAGATAACAATTGATAGGTTCGTCAACACCAGTAATATGTATTCAAGGCTAAAAAATATTTTGTCTTGTTTATATGGATGTAGGGGAGGATTCTATCTTTACTTAAAAGCATTTTGGTTTAGTTGTTGTCTGACACTGAAGATCCTAGTCGATTTTATCCAGAAGACTTTGTGAACTCTATTATCTCCTGTATACGAATACGAAAATGATACTTCATTCTGACTATAATGTGCAAAAATGAATCTATGATTGATTCATTTTTGTGCTATTCTACTTGGGGACACTCTTGCTCAGCAAGAAGGGAATCCACCTTCTGAACACCAGGAAGAATAGGACTCACCCCTTGGAAGAACCCAAAGCTCTATAGTACCTCCTCAAAAGGACACAGCTAGAAGGAGAAGTAAGAAGGTATTGTGGTAGGGACATGGTAAACTCTACTCGATTAAGAGCAGCAACAAGGTCAAAAGAAGGTATAGGAGGGAATAACTTACTTGGGGTAGGGCGATGATGAACCTGACGGGGTTTGGGAAAAAGGGCCGGAAGGGGAAAAGCAACACGGGTGGGTGGGTGGGTAGCAACAACAGGTGTAGGGTCTCTCTCCTCCTCAACAACTTTCTCTTTTGTGTAATGGCATGCACATGCAATGCAACAGAATCAATCATATTAACTGATGGATTATTGGTTGTTGTGGGTGCCAAACTAGAAGAATTCATGGTTGGAGAACTAGGAGACCCTCTCTGTAAAAGTGTTCAACTAGGGCATGTAGGTCTCTCATTCCCACTACGATGGTTCATGGGACCAGGTGGTGGTAATGTAGAGTTGCTATTCATCATGTGCCGCATCTTAATATAAAAATTTTCTTCAATATGCCCCTTACCCAAACATCTCTCATAAGTGCAGATGACCTTTGGGACAATCTTTGAAAAGATGGCCGGGTACACCATAAGCACGACACTCACTCTTAATGGGATTAGGCTCAGTGCGACGAGCAAACAACAAATTTTATTCGTGTTTCAAAAAGTTCACACCTAGAGTCATAGCTTTCAAGTTTTCATTCAACTGGTTCATGTAATTAGTCATCATGTATTTCAAGTCTCCACTACTAGATGCCGTGCTCTCATAGCCATCCCCACCCTTGTGATGCATGGCTTGTGTGCTCTTCTCTCTCTCACTTTGGTCCTGCAGGGAAAATATATCTCTCTCTCTCTTACTCTCTCTCTCTCTCTCTCTCTCTCTCTCTCTCTCTCTCTCTCTCTCTCTCTCTCTCTCTCTCTCTCTATTCAAGTGGAGTACACACACACAATGGCATACACAGATGCTCTCAATGCAGTGATGCTCACAAATGCAACCAAATGCTCACATCTGCTCTTTCTCAGCGGCCGGCCCTTGAAAATGGAACCCCCTTCCCCTCTTCTCCCTCATGAGCAGTCACCAACCCCAAGACACCCTTTCATTTCTTTTAATTTAATCCTTCCTTTCTTGTTTAAAAAAAAACTAAACCTTAGACCTTTGGATCTTAGTGACTATCAAAAGGTTGGCATAAATGAGGCAAAAATGCTCGGCACCAGAGGGATAATTGGTTTATTTGCGTCACGTTCGGCCACATCGTTGACTTCAAACTT
This sequence comes from Adiantum capillus-veneris, assembly GCF_014529385.1. NCBI lineage: Eukaryota > Viridiplantae > Streptophyta > Polypodiopsida > Polypodiales > Pteridaceae > Adiantum > Adiantum capillus-veneris. The sequence goes on along the minus strand of NC_140947.1, from coordinate 115,128,408 downwards.
CTCTAGCGCTTCAAGAATTGCAAAATAACCCAAGCTTTCTCAGCCAAGGGTCAAGAGTATGTGTTTTTAGTGTGCACAATGATCAAATGGATGCAAACGAGTGCAATATGGCGGAAATGCAATACATGTGCAGATAAAAATGCATGCATGGAGAAAAATGCATGCAATGGTGCAATGATTCGGGGATATAAACATAGCATTTGCTCCTTTTAAAAAAAGCAACATAGCTACTTGTTTGATGTCCATAAACTCATGTATTAATTTATGATTATCTAACTGAAACCATATGGACACTTTTGCATAAAACAACTTTCTTCTCACATCACGATTATTAGCATGAGTTTCATATGAGTGAAGTGATGTGATAAGGTGATACTCTATGTTATGAGATTGATATTGATTCCTGACAACAAGTTCAAAAACTCTCGCTTGTATGTTGCATGTACATCTAAAAATAGGGTTAATCTTGGTACATTAAAACAAGTTTAAACACTCTTGCTTGTATGTCGTGTTCACATCCAAAAATATGGAAAAATTATTTTGCACCTAAGTGTGAAGTTATGGCATAAGATTGGTCAAGGTGATGTGATTGTTTTGTATCATAATTAAGGTTATGTGATGATGTCAAATGATATAGAAATTCAAGGATAGATATGTCTGTCTCATATGCATGTGTATATTATTTCCCATCCTCCTAGGTCAAAATTAGCTCTATGTGGGAGGAGGGTGATATCCGGTTGTGGTGCATCATTTGCATATATTAAAACCTTTCAAATTGGTGATTTGAGTTTATGTTTTGTCGCTGGTTGGATTATTTTATATACATGAAAATTTCATCTTTAAGGGCCATGTACATTGGATCAATTGTCAGTAGCACAAGTACAATTGAAGCTCCAAGTGTGGGAGTTGGTTTCAATGATGAATATGGTTTACGGTGAAGGGATGCAGTTCCCTTGTGGCTATGATTATGATCTTTGGTTTTGGTAGTGGACGTGTCTCTTGGATTTTTTTTGGGTTATGGTTGTGCTGCTAAAATTTTCACATCCATGGCATGTGCTAAAATGGTTTGCAGGATGGTTATACATCACACAAAGTAGGGTGGAGTGCTCACCCATATGATGAAAATTGGATTACAATTATGGTCTAAATTTTGATCAAGAAGTAGTTTTGATAGATTATGATAAGGGTAGTAACCATGTACAACTTGATTTCCTTGGAAAGGATTGTTTGTGCATATGCAAGATGCTATGGTATGGTTGTGTGTTATGTTTCTTATTTGATTTATAGGCATAAAAATTCTCCTTTGCAATTCTCTTATGTCATCCATGCACTCTATTTCATTATCCACTATACTCTTGCCCTCTCTTTCCTTCAGATGCGGTGTACACATACACTCACCCTCCACTTGGTCATTTTCTAAGTATGCTTTCACTCATATACATTTAGTGTAGCTTTAGTTGCTAGGTGCCTTGGATGTAGTCTAGCTCATAGTAGCTAAAACTCCATGCTATGTTGGGCATGAGCATTCCCTTCCCTATGCTATTCCTTCCATACTCTTATGTATATTGAAATTGTTATGTGGATTGAAAAGTGTAAATTGCATATTTCTTACATAGACCCTTGACTAGGGGATCTCTCAAGAATTGTCTATCTATGTATGAATATGTATTGAAGATAAAGCATATTTTTGAATCCCTTGCATCTATTGGTGTTACAACTGATGATGACAAGTGGAAGCTTGCTTTTGGGGTTTAGGAGAAAAATACAAGCAATTCAAAAGCTCAATTCATACTCCAGAGAACATTTTGAGTCTTACAAATCGTGTGTCTATGTTGATATGGAAGAGAAGAGAGTTTCCAAAGAATCATCTTCAAAAGGTACATATAATTATGAGCACGTCTTCTATAACATGTCAACAATAGAGATAGATAAGGAGGTGCAAGTGAAGGTAGTGGTCATGGTCATTGAAGCCAGAATCAAGGCAATCATCAGATGTATGATATCAAAGGAAAAATATAGGTGGTTAAGGAAATTTCCAAGGTAGGGGAGTCAAAGAGGTCATGGAAATTTCCATAGAAGCAATCCAAATAACAAAAGCAAGGCATGTTGCAGGCAAGAGCACATTATTTTCCACAAAGTGTTAGGTCTTATGGTGGGTAAATTTGGGTTTCATTCAAAGCGTTAACAATTAGCTTATGCACACGTTATGAAGTCCTCAAAACAATAATGAGAGTTAGCCAAGGTAGATACAATTTACATGACTTCCTTAACTCATAGCTTGATAAAATGCTCTCTTCTAATGAGTGTGTAGCTAGGGTTTTCACTAAGTGAGGGATACATTACGTACAAACAAAGGAGATCATGGGACTAAAATGGAGGTGGAATCTATGGATAACACGGGAAGGAAGGAAGAGATCTCATTCCAACAAACCTACCCTAGGCCTCTTTGTGAGTGACAAATGACACCACAATTGAGATGACATCATGAATGTAATAAATAAGAGTGTAGCTGCCTACAAAATGCACAAGATAGTAGATATACAAGCCACACAACCAATGAATGCACATACCTTTAGACTTGTATATGCACGTGATCCGATGCAAATCACAACCAAAGAGAGATAGAGAGCTACATGCACACCTCCTAGAGAAGAGTGCTATGCATGTGATGAGAGAGAATAAATGAGAGATAGAATAGAGAGCAAAGGAAGGATGCAAGCACAGGGACAAAGGCTACTCCCCCCACATGGGTAACTCAATGAACCCATGTGAGCCTAGTTATAATTTCCAAAGAGTTACAACAATAGAGAGAGTGTGTTTAAGTTTTTATAAATAGACAAAGCCTTATCCATGAGTGTTGCTATCCACCATTAGATTTTGAGATTATTTGATGATCTAGATTGATTTTAGACTACAGCAATAAAATTAATATGTGATTAATATGGCATAAATAAATACCATTACATACCTCTCCATTAAATAGCCAAATGTTATCATTTGCTATGCTATTATCCTGCAAGTCATAATTTGTCCAAAACATGTCATAATTAATATGTGATTAATATGGCATAAATAAATACCATTACATACCTCTCCATTAAATAGCCAAATGTTATCATTTGCTATGCTACTATCCTGCAAGTCATAATTTGTCCAAAACAATGGTTGAAATTATATATCAAATAAAGCTTACAAGTTAAATAGTTTAATTTTCTTATGCCTTCAATCAATGGCATACTGCATATTCTAAAGTCGCATGTCACTAGAATAAGTAATATGCGTCGTATCCCGATGTAATATGATATCATTGGTCACAAAATCATCACCCAAAAATTAGATCCATCAATACCACAACAATGTCATCGTTATAAATTCATGAACGATGAAAACCAAATCCCTAACCATCTCAATATAATCCAAATCCATTTCCATAATATACATGGGTTGACAAAATCACACTCATAGACAATGGTCGCCAACTACATTGCTCTATGATTTTGTAATTGGGGGTGCCTAAACCAGCAAATCAACACCCATTTGGTGTGCTACCTAAACTAGTGAATCTGTATTGAGGCCTAAATTGGCAAATCTACACTTAGATCATGCTGCTAAACGAATGAATCTGCACTATATAGTTGGTGTTTCCTAAACTAGCAAATCAACTTGGGATGGCAAATGTACACTACCTAAACTGGAGAATCCATGTACATATGACCAATGGACTAGGCATGGCATACACTACTTGCAATAGTTATGTCCATAGTTTTTATTATGGTGTCCCTACTTTCATATTTTTCTTTCCCATCTATTCATCTTACACTACAAAAAATATAACTTTATAACACACTGCTAAAGATGAAAATTATCCTATGGGGATTATATACAAGTCTATGTCTCCATATGAATTTCACAATTCTGCTCTTAAGCTGACAAATTTATGAAACCAATTGGCTAAATGCATGCTAAGGTGGAACACTAACTAAGCTATTTAGTTCCTTTTTTTTTTTGGGCATAGAGTGAAATCTTTATAAAACATATTAAGATTTTCTGGAGTTTAGCTTTTTAGATTCTACTCATCAAGATCTTTCAAATAGTATATTATATGATAGGGTATGCCATGTGATAAACTATAAAATAGAAGCAAGTAAGGAGCTAAGCTAGCTATGTTTGGGACAAACTGTTTGGTTTCACCTTATCATGATTTTTCCCTCAACGCTAAAGTGATATATGATGTGCTTATTGTATGCATATACAATGCGTTTACCTTACTCTTGTACCACATTTTTGAACCTAAACTATGTGAAAGAACGGATCCTCTTTTTGGTTTTTTTTTATATTTTTGCAATTATACCACTCTAAACTTCATGTTTGTGATGTTTAGACTACTACAGGATAAGTCTTTGTAGTTTTCAACATGTTTTGATGCTTCTAGGGAAAACTATGTGTTAAAAGTGAAAGTTATTACCAAATTAAAGAATTGTCTAATCCTGTTTTTTGGCCAAAATTAGCACTCATATGATTTTTTTGGTGGCTTTCTTGATATTTGAACTCAATTTTGATTGTGTAAGTGTCATTTATAACATAAAGTTAATCTTCCTTGATTTTTGGGTGACCTAATATGCTATATAGCATAGTATATGATGATGGTTGAGTCTTTCGATTGGTGAAGAATACTAGACATTTTAGTGTAGCAATTGTAGCTTTCTCAATATTTCTAGTTTCTTAGGCTAATTGTGTGCATTTTGTAGGTAGTAACCATAAGCAAGATACTAAGCAATGTATGTTCAATGGAAGCATATCATCCAATAGATGTAAGCAGACACTAAAGTCATCCATGCATCACATAGTTTGTACATATGAAGTAACAAACATAGAATTGGTCATTCAATCAAACATTGTGAACTGAGTAAGAAAACCAAGGCATTCATGCCTAGATTGACCACCTTATGACAATGACATTATGGAAACTTTTAGAGGCACATGCCAAAAACCTATCCTAAGAAAGAGTATACATTTACTCACTCTCATAAAGGTGCAATCATGGCAAAAAATCATGCATGAAAAGCATGAAATAAAGAAAATTTCTTTTATAAATATAATTGAGATGCCAAAGGAATGATTCTAACAACGTGCATATATCTAAAGTACTTTGATTTTGGCCTCTATAGCCACCTTTGTCTTGTCGCAATTTTTTAATCTAAGCCTTGAGCATCTTGGCCTTGCCAATCTTATGAAGATGTTCTTGAAATCTTGGTGTTTCCAAAACCAAGAATTGAATCATAATGTATCATTCATAGATCTTGCCTTAGCAATAAGTAGAAGTTTCTCTTATAATATTTAATATCCATTACCTACATTTTTGTGAGTTGTATTCGTTATAGGTTGCGTTACCTTTGCAATACCATATATTGCATCTAATCCCTAACTCATGGAAGAGGATGATAGAAAGCCCTTGGCCAAACTAATATCCAAGAAGACAAGACTTAGGTCCTCAATGGAAAAAGCTAAAAATAGCAAAATCTTATTAAAATGCAAGTAGATAAATCATTAAACATGCATCATAAATGCCATCAAGATAAGGAAACACAACAATAACCAAATCATATAAGCCCGGAGGCACACCCCTTGTTAGTAATTGCATGAGTTGGTTGTGTAGTAAGGAACATCTAAAACATATGGTAGCATCTAAGTTAGTGGGGAGGTCCACCTATCAAATATACCTATATCACATGCATTAAAGAGGCCTATTTAAAATCTCTTTACATACACACGTTACCATAAATTAAATGACCCCTTTTCCTTCGTTAACGTGTAGCTTTTCTTCAAAATTTCATTTTATGATCCCTCTTGCAGATGTAAATATTTTACTCTATAAAATTTTAAAAAACTCCTGCGCTACACTTACATATTTCGAAGTGGGCCCCTTGAGGACATGCCTTGCATATAGAAAAGTCATATCAAGACAAATAATAACCAGCATATCCTTTGGATGCTTTAGCATTTTATCTCTTGGATGTAAAAAAAAAGCTCATTGCTAGGCCCTACATGCATTTTAGAGATAATAAAATTGCACCAAAATAATGGAAAAAAAGACTCCCAAAACAGAGTCATGCCCTCCATCTAGTGAAAACTTTTGGGTCAAAAAACAAATACACAGACATACATATCCTTTGGATGTCATGAGCAACAGCTTGCACACTCTTTTTTTGTGCATAAAAATTTGTTGCATAATTGCACATCCCATACCTATAAGCAAGTGGATACATGACATCTTCAACGGCCACAAGCACTCAACATATAGTAGAAAATATGTTAAGAGATGTGAAATAAATACGCTTATTGAGTGATCTAGAAAATATATGGAATTAACAAAAAATACAGCATAACTTAAATCTAGTATGTTCCATAATTGTACATTCCAGGGCCTATAAGCTAGTGAATACATGGCACCTTCAGCAGCCATAAGCACTCAACAAAGTATGTTAAGAGATGTGAAATAAATAGAAAATATTTAATGCTTATAGAGTGATCTAGTAAAGATATGGAATTACAAAAAATAACACCATAACTTAAACATACAACACTTACAAAACTCAAAAGCATCATGAGGTAAATCATAACACTAGATGATTACTTAATGATTTATGAATTTGTGATTAGACTCTAGACCACACATAATATGCCTTTTCATGCAGGTACAAAAGTTTTAGCAAATGCACTAAACTTGGAATTACAGTTTATGTCACATGAATTCCACATTCATAGAGATTTCTCTTACAAATCTACCAAAAATTACAAATTGCATTCTTGAGTCACAAGGGATAGAAAAGACTATAATGAAACCTCTATTCCCTTGCTTAATGAAGAGAATGCCACCTCTCATTGTATTGTACACTGTACCATTGCTCATTCTCTCATTATGGAATGTTATTGTTATTGTGGAAGATTCCATCTAGCCTTTGTTGTCATGTACCGGAGTTAGTGATGTAAGCTTGTAGACATTCATGACACTTGTTGCCTCTTTTTAACGGTGGAAACTTGAATGTAAGTTCAATGAGGCAATGTACAACCTATGGGAGTTTCAGAAAATGTTATAAATTAGCTTATTACTGATCAGCTTATTGTTGATGCAAATGTATATGATGTACTTGATGTGGAAAGGGGCAAGAATGACGAGGCTAGGGGTATGCCAAAATGGATGGTGCAAATATATAGCCTATGGGGATTTCAAAAAAATGTTACAGATCATATTATTACTCATGCAAATGTACATGATGTACTTAATGTGGAAATGGCTAAGAATGAAGAGGCTAGGGTTATGCCAAAATGGCTGGTGCATACTTTGAGTGATGATAAATTAGATATACCTATGTCTACTTGTACTCGTTCAAGTTCTTGCCGTGCATCATATACGTGAGATTGTTACAGCTTAGCTATTTCTAGTTTATGTGATGAAGAGAAACCTCTTTATTTGGATGAAGCACATAATTCAAAAAATTGGATGGCTAAAATGAAATCAAAATATGATGCACTTATAGAAAATGAAACATGGATTTTATGAGATTTGCCTCCTGGGAAAAAAGGCCATTGGTATGAAGAGAGAATGAAATATGGAGTTTTTGAATCTTAACAAAAAGGACATTGATACAATGTGGGTTTACAAGTTGAAATGTAAGCTATATGGTGAGATTGATCACTACAAGGCTAGAATTGATGCAAAAGGTTATGCACAATAGAAAGGCATTGACTATGAAGAGACTTTTGCTCCCACTTGCTGTATGAAGATTGTTTGTTTTCTATTTTCATTGGTGTTAGCCTTCGGCTATGGTGACAAGTGCAAGCAGAAGGAGAAAAACAAGAGAGAAGGGAGAGAGAGAAGAACGATACCCCAAAAATAGCACACACTCACTTTGATCAATAAATGCTATTACATGTATATAGGAGAACTTACCATGCAAGTTTACCCATGCAAATTTCTGACTATAAAGTGGTTCTTCTTAGTTAACCAATAGGATGGGATAGACAACAATCCCCCTCTCAAAGCCAAATTAGACTCACCACTCTCATGACATAGAGTTTTAGGTTTACTCTTCAACCGTGAGTTTTGTACTCACAACCAAGGGTTTTGGCATAACCATAACCTGGTACTATGAGAATGAACCCTCCCTCAAACACATAGGGTGTAGGTCAAAATAGCTACCAAGATATGGAGTTTTTGGTTTACTTCCAAACCTTGGGTTTATGTTTACTTAATAACCTCGTGAGAAGTGGACAAAGGACAAAGGAGTGAGTACAGACCATGGCAAAGTTCAACCACTTGAAATAATTGAGTAGAAGGTCCCCCATTAACACAGGTGTGTGTGTACTCTCAGAAAAACAATGACAGTGGCAACAACAAGAACTCAAACCAAAAAAGTGAATTTTGAGAGGTTCTTACCACTTTTTATGTGGTAGTGTCTATATATTGTACAAAGCTGACATGATAATAAGTGACAATTGAAAACCTAAAATAAGGATTTTGACAATGATGTTGACAATGGAAAAAACCAAAATAAACCTATGATATTGAACATGAAAAATATTTTTGGAAATTTTTTTGATGTACCGAGTGCGCAAAGAAAACCATCGCAAGAGTCATCACTGGCTTTCTTTCTGCCGCTTTGGTTTTGGAGTTGCTTTTTTGCTCTCCTTCACCATGTATGAAAACCAAAACCATTGAATTCGTTAAATTTGTCAAATTAATGCATTATTTGAATTTTCACAAAGCGTGATGATGAGTACCGTTGTTGATTATCATATATGCATGAGGAGTACCCTTGACAAAATGAACTGCTTCTTGTACCTTGTGATTTATATGCAAATCAATGAAACCATCTTGAAGAGTTTGTTTGTGTCCGTCTTCATCTTCTTTGGTGTGTAGCACATGAAACCCAAAAGAGTGGCACTTCAAGATGCTTAAGTTTGTGTGCAATTGCTAGATTCTTACAGCATTTTGAAAAGCTATAAGCAAAAGCTCACAACTCGTAGTACTAGGATCATTTTGAAAAGGTACAAAAAGAAAAATTGTTTGAGATATTGACTTAGAATGGCAACCAATGTACAACCTCTGCACCTGCATTTTGAAATGCTCTCAAGGTGTTATCCCACCACCAACTCACCAAGAGAGTGCAGGGGCTACTAAGTTTTTTGCTACACCCACCTATAGAGCATTTTGAGATGATGTTCTAATATTGCCAACGAGATTTTCCATAGTGCTTTGAGAAGGTATTCTAGAACGCATGCAGACAACGACAATGCCTCGCCCCTTGCCTGCATTTTGAGAAGCTATGCCCACCACCCTTGAGGGATTGCCTTGCCTACGGCCTTTCTCTAAAGGCATCATTCAGAGATGCAACACCAAGGAACACCTAGTCCTTTGATACTAGTGTTAGGCTTTGGCTATGGTTGATGGAGCCTATGAGGAGCCATGGCAATGATAAGGGCCTTTATTCTCTAGGACACTAGTGTATACTTAGATATCTGATTTGATCCAAATCTGGCCTCTAAGATATCATACGCGTATGATGTCTTTTGGTGCAAAATTCACCTATATTTCTACCCAAGGTATTCCTTGATGCATACAACATGAATATGTGATCACAACAAATTTTGGATGTAAAAGCACTCAAAATCATCACTTTTTTACCTTCTTGTATCCGCAGAAATCTCTTTACATGCAAAAGTATGTGTCTAAATGAGTTGAAATTTTGTAAGCAAGCTTAACAAATCATTTCCCAACCCCTTGAGTTGAGTGGTCAAAAGCGCAATTGGACTGTCAGATTTGACCTTAAGACATCATACACGTATGATGTCTATGTGCTCAGAATTGGCCCAAACTTGGTCTGTAAGTTGGTCTTGTTGTGCTTAACACCCTGGTAAGCTCATATTTCAATTTTTGTCCCTAAAAGTTCCCTTTAGACATCATACGCGTATGATGTCCAACTGGTCAGAATGAAGTGAATTTCACTCCAAAGGTTCCTCACTACACTGGCAACTCACAACAAGTTTCAAAATTAAATGTGACCACTTTTGTGCAAGTTATGATCAATTCAAGCAATCACTTTTCCTAGTGTGTACAACAAAAATATGTGCTCACAACAAATTTTGGGTGTCAAAATTGGACAAAATCACCACCTTTTGACAAGGAAACGCCCAAAAGAGTAAAGTCCCCTCAACTCTCAATCTATAAGCCCAAATGATATGAAATTTGGTGTATGTGCTCAACACATCATGTAGAAGATGGATATAATGTCAAAAGTTTAAATTTGTTGCCAGAATCACCCCTCAGACATCATACGTGTATGATGTCTGCTGATGAATTTTTGGACAGAATTTATTCACAAGCATCCCCAAGTCTTAAGCACTGGTTTTCAAGCACTTCTACCAATTTTCATGCAAAAATGTGCTCAGAATCACAATTTTCTCTTTTTTCCATTTCAGACACTCCATCTTTTGTCTTTTGGGTGTCAAGAGTTGGTCAAAACTCTAGTCTCAATGTGTACTTAGGATAAAACCCCCTTTTGAACACTCTAGTGCAGTCAAATGTTTCAAATTGGTCTCCAAATGCCCCTTGAGACATCATACGCAGATGATGTCCAAGTTTACAAAATTTTTGTTTTTCTTTACAGAACCCTTGTACATGCGCTCTTATATGCTCATCATCAATCAATCATGCAAAAATATCAACAGAAAGATGTTTATTGCATTTTTTGTCAAAAGTAGACTTTTGAGAGATTCTAAATGCAAACAAGCACTTTAGCAAATAATTTAGTGATGAACAGCTCTAGGTCAAAATCAGATCGCTTACCTAAAGCTACTCCTACAAATCATATGGGGTTTTGCATCTATGAGTAGAAAAATGCTTCAATGCCACACACAGACTAGCAAACACTTTTATTACCTCACAAATCACTCAACAACCAACAACTACTCTAATTTATGTTTAACATTACAAATCCTAACTAAATCTACCTAGTTGCAGACCCTCGGCAAGACACACGCTTCTTGGCTATCCACTTGATCTCGGAATAACCTCTTTCGGATCCACTTGAGAAAAATGCTTTCTTTAGTTGAAACTAAAGCAAGCACCCATCACATGAGTGCTAGTAGGATCTCCTACTCAAGTCCTTGTATCCCTGGCAATGGTGCCAATGTTGCGGGAGCCACACCACCCATAAAGTGCATGCAACACAACCTAGATCAACATAATGTCAATCAAGGACACATATGACACAATAGGTGCATGGAGGCAGTCTCTTTAGCTTGCTAGGCTCTCCTACTCAAGTCCTTGTATCCCTGGCAATGGTGCCAATGTTGCGGGAGCGAATCACACCACCCATAAAGTGCATGCAACACAACCTTGATCAACATAATGTCAATCGAGGACATAGATGACACGATAGGTGCACGGAGCCTGATATCTTTAGCTTACCAAGCTGAGACCATCCCACGCATACAACACTCTAGAAAGTTAACTAAACCACAATTAGGAATCTTACTACTCTCGACTACACCATTCAACCTACATACACACAAACGGAAGGAAACTCACTAATCCATACCAGAATCGTACAAAACTTAAGGAACACCATCCCCTCACTAAGATACACATGTCCCTAAGCCTCTACACTCAAAATCCTCACTCTAGACCCATCTACAAAAAATACATATGAAGATAGAGTAGTATTTTGAAAGTGCCCAAAACTAAAATCTATGAGTAGCGTAGCTTATGTCGCCAGGATTCTAATGACAACTTGCAAGCAAAAAACAAACATTGTTTGATACACTTACAGCCATAAATAGCTCGTAGATGTGCAAGCGTGTTCGCTCCGTTCAACAATGAATGCTTAGCGTTGTTGCGTAGCTATTGCTGAGCCTAGCACGATGGTGCAGTCGAATCTCCAATGTGATGAACGAGCGGGGAGTAGCGCGAGGATGAAGCTCACGCTCTCTCTCTCTCTCTCTCTCTCTTTCTCTCTCACGCAAAGTCAACGACATCTTAAATCTTAGATTATGATCAAAACTTCTCTTCACAAAATGACCTAGGTACCTTATACACTAAGGCTACCATAGGTTAAACCAAAAATAGAGTTCAAGGGGTAAAATGGCTTTGTATGTACAATCTGGAAGTGCCATTCCACCCCGGCTTTTGCAACTAGACTAGCTACTTATTACAGATGATGTTTCTAACCATAATCTGCATCATTTCATAACTCTAAGAAAATAAGACTTTGGTACAAAAATTGAGTTATGTCGTGTTGTTGACCCATCGGTCAACAAAAGGAGAGACTCTTAGTAGGAGAGATAAGGTTTTAGTATATTACGACATAGGACAACCTTGAAGATATGTTCACAAAGGCATTGTCTCGTGGGAATTTTGAAGCATTTCGCACAACTTTGGGCTTTCTTCTTTATGGATTGATCAAGTCTTAGGGCGTGTCACTGCCCTATACACTATGTGCCAAGTCTCATTCATCGTATCACTCCCAGGGAGGATTTTTTACCATCATATATGTGGTAATGATGGGTGTGAACACACTTAGGACATCCAAGGCACCTTTTCCCTCACTAAGAGGGTTTTTTCGGTGTCCATTGTATATACACCCATCACTCTAGGGCTAAATTATCTTTCTATATTTTGCACACGAAGCAACACACTCTTTGTTGTGTGTGGTGAGTTTCTTCATCTTCTCAAAGTTGTGTGTGCATCCATGCAACTTCAATTCCAATAGATGTATTTTCTTCTTTCTCTCTTCTACTAAAACTCCAACAAAGAAGTTGTGTGTGCATCCATGCAACTTTAATTCCAATAGATGTATTTTCTTCTTTCTCTCTTCTACTAAAATTCCAACAAAGAAGTTATGGTACTATAAGAAATTGTTTTGTTATGCAACATGTAATGAGCACTAGCTTTGCAACCTGGCTTCCATTCCTTTTACTTTGAATAGCTCACAAACTGCGTATTGTTTTGTGTGTGTGTGTGTGTGTGTGTGTGTGTGTGTGTGTGTGTGTGTGTGTGTACAGAGAGAGAGAGAAAGAGGTAGAGAAAGATAGAGAATTTTTTTAAATCTATAACTCTCTAATAGTCACTAGATCATGCCATATGGCAGGCAAAACCGAAAAGTGACTCTTTCAAATTTCATTATAAGATGGAAAATATCAATCCATTCCCTAAACTCTAGGGTAGTAAACTGTATAGTGTAGTTCTTTCTCTCATTATCCAAAACATCCCAACGATCCATGGTAGAATTGCCAATCTATACTATGTGTACCTAGAATATCTATGCTTGCATGGCCTTCCTAGCTATGTCCATGAACATGAACCATCTCAACATTGGTGTACCTTGGATGGATCACTATGACCGCATGGGTGTACTATCTAATAATTCCATGGACAATCATGCATGATGTAAAGTGAGAATTTATATGGTGTCATTACTTTAATAAACACCATCTAAAGTGCTACCCTAGGAGTGGCAACATCTTATGGTGGAACATGAAGTAGATGGAAGGGGAGGAGTGCTATTAGGAGTGGTAAAAATAGGGTGGAAAATGTGGTAGCACTAGAATCTGGAGTTGTCGTTCTAGCAAAGGAAATACCATCAAAATATCTATATTTCTAGGCCATATATTTCTCCTTTAGGTTGGAACTAGAGAGATATTCCATATGATTCTTGAGATCTATGGATGCTTGGTCAATGGGAAAGAGGAAGTCTTGCTACTATGAAGGGTCATTGTCCATGACTATTGACCTAATTCAAGTAAACATAAGCAGCAACTTGAACCTGAATTGATAAATAATAAAAAACTAAAATGAAAGTTCATTGATACAAGAAAAAACCTTGATGAGCTCATAAACTATCATATAATCTCTCAATTTTGAGAAGATCTAAAACACCAAAACATAGTTATATTTGTAAGTATTTTTGCACCGCCATCAACAAATTGTATCATGCATCTCCCTTTGCTTCTATGTAATCATTTGACACACTCTATTATCCATGATACACTTGTGCAAGATCTTTGTCCATCTTAAAGGACACGAAATTCATCTCTAGACGTTTGTCCCCCTCACCCTCTTTCTCTATGCACTGCTTTTCCAAAAAGAGTCTTACCATACACCGAGCGAACTTTTCCGGAAAAATAAGAACCCGAGCGAGACTTACTTACAAATAATGTGTGTGTGTGTGTGTGTGTGTGTGTGTGAGAGAGAGAGAGAGAGAGAGAGAGAGAGAGAGGGGGGGGGGGGGGGGGGGGGGGGGGGGGGGGGGGGGGGGGGGGGGGGGGGGGGGGGGGGGGGGGGGGGGGGTGGGGGGGGGGGGGGGGGGGGGGGGGGGGGGGGGGGGGGGGGGGGGGGGGGGGGGGGGGGGGGGGGGGGGGGGGGGGGGGGGGGGGGGGGGGGGGGGGGGGGGGGGGGGGGGGGGGGGGGGGGGGGGGGGGGGGGGGGGGGGGGGGGGGGGGGGGGGGGGGGGGGGGGGGGGG